>NC_133325.1:674700801-675380801 GCF_042186555.1 Aquarana catesbeiana
ATTTGGCGTGACTTTGCTGTCCCACATATTTCGGAAAACTTATTTTGATGGGCTGGAAATCGATCTCCCTGTCCACGGTTGCACCGTGGATAAACACACATGGGGAACACTCTGGTCATGGAACGGTATATCTATCAACAGAGGGGAAGCCCAGGTAGATTTGAAGGAATCTGGTCACTGTAGCTGGATACCTCTGGGCTAAGCCCCAGGGAGCTGGTAATGTCTAGAATTCTGCAATGCCCTACAGGGGGATCTTGACATACTAGGGTTGCTCAACACCAGCTGTAATGTGTATGTCACTATGTTTTAGCGTATTGTGAACTTAAATGTCATGCAAATTAAATTAATTGGCGCAACGATAACCGTGATATGTAACTGTAGATATCTTCAAGTGCACTGTATGTATATTGGAAACGGTCTAATCTGTTTAATAAACACCTTTTTTGAAAAAAAAAAAAAAATCTAGTGGAGCCAATTGTCTTCAGATGTCACCTAATTAGTAAATAGAGTCCACCTGTGTGCAATTTAATCTCAGTATAAATACAGCTATTCAGTGAAGCTCTCAGAGGTTTGTTAGAGAACCTTAGTGAACATACAGCATCATGAAGGCCAAGTAACACACCAGACAGGTCAGGGATAAAGTTGTGGAGAAGTTTAAAGCATGATTAGGTTATAAAAAAAAAATATCCCAAGCTTTGAACATCTCACGGAGCACTGTTCAATCCATCATGAACTGCAAACCTACCAAGACATGGCTGTCCACCTAAACTGACAGGCTGGGCAAAGAGAATATTAATCAGAGAAGCAGCCAAGGGGCCCATGGTAAGTCTGGAGAAGTCTGGAGAAGCTACAGAGATCCACAGCTCAGGTTGTAGAATCTTTCCATAGGACAACTATGGCAGGAAGAGCAGCAAGACGTAAGTCATTTCCATAAGAAGTACCGTTTGCAATTTGTGAGAAGTCATGTGGGGGACACAGCAAAAATATGGAAGAAGATGCTCTGGTCAAACGAGAACAAAATTGAACTTTTTGGCTTAAAAGCAAAACGCTATGTGTGGCAGAAAACTAACACACCATCCCCACAGCATCATGTTGTGGGGATGCTTTTTTCAGCAGGAACAGGGAAGCCAGTCAGAGTTGATGGGAAGATGGATGGAGCCAAATACAGGGCAATCTTAGAAGAAAACCTGTTGGAGTCTCCAAAAGACCTGAGACTGGGGCGGAGGTTCTCCTTTTAGCAGGACAACTCTAAACATACAGCCAGAGCTAGAATGGAATGGTTTAGATCAAAGCATATTCATGGGTTAGAATGGCCCAGTCAAAGTCCAGACCTAAATCCAATTGAGAATCTGTGGCAAGGCTTGAACATTGCTGTTCACAGATGCTCCCCATCCGATCTGACAGAGCTTGAGCTATTTTGCAAAGAATAATGGGCAAAAATGTTACTCTAGCCGCTTCAGCCCCAGAAGATTTTACCCCCTTCCTGACCAGAGCACTTTTTGCGATGCGTCACTTTAACAATTGCGCGGTCCTGCAACGTAGTACCCAAACAAAATTGACGTCCTTTTTCCCCACAAACAGAACTTTCTTTTGGTAGTATTTGAGCACCTCCGCGGTTTTTATTTTTTGCGCTATAAACAAAAAAAAAAAAGAGCGACAATTTTGAAGAAAAAAAAAAAAAAAAAAAAAAAAACACGCAATATTTTTAACTTTTTGCTATAATAAATATCCCCCAAAAATATATAAAAAAAAAACAATTTTTTCCCTCAGTTTGGGAAGATATGTATTTTTCTACATATTTTTGGTAAATAAAAAAAAAAAGTTAAAAATCGAAATAAACGTATATTGATTGGTTTGCGCAAAAGTTATAGCAGTTATAGCGTCTACAAAATAGGGGATAGTTTTATGGCATTTTTATTATTATTTTTTTTTTTTTTTTACTAGTAATGGCGGCGAGCTGTGATTTTTATCAGGACTGTGACATTGTTGCAGATACGTTGGACAATTTTGACACATTTTTGGGACCATTGGCATTTATACAGTGATAAGTGCTATAAAAATGCATTGATTACTGTAAAAATTTCAGTGGCAGGGAAGGGGTTAACACTAGAGGGCGATCAAGGTGTTGTGTTCCCTAGTGTGTGTTCTAACTGAAGGGGGAGGGGACTGTGTAGGGAAAGACATAGATCGCTGCAAAAAGGCTTGGAGAACTGTCTCTTCTCCCCTCAGAGAACCGGAAACCGTGTGTTTACACACACAGATCCCGGTGGTTCTAAAAGTATCGGTGCAAATGCAAAGTACAAATGCATGTCACACTTCACATTTATTTGTAAAAACCGTGGAAAACCATTTATTATATTCCTTCCACTTCACAATTATGTGCCACTTTGTGTTGGTCTATCACATAAAATCACAATAAAATACATTCACGTTTTTGGTTGTAACATGACAAAATGTGGAACATTTCAAGGGATATGAATACTTTTTCAAGGCACTGTAAATAGATTTTGATTGTCTGATGATCAGAAAATATGGGTCTTTTGTCCATGGCAATCAGGTAAAGGGTATCACTATCACTGACCTTCCTTTAAATGTGTACACATCAAAAGCAGTGTTTACTGCTCCACCTGATCTTGTGTAAAGCAGCTAAAACCTGATAAGCCTTCAAAACACACAACTCACTGGTTGAGGTAGAATCCTCGAGTGGATGCAGTAATGCTGACATGTCGGTCCTCCATAGTGATCACATATAAATACATAAGGTCTCCATGCATCTTTCTATTACCAGGAGGAGGGTTCCAGCCACTCATTGTGAATACTTTCAAACACTGCAAAGGCTGTAATAAAGTAAAATCTTCAGTCACTACAGTATGTAGCACACACACAAGTAAATGAACTCTGCATTGTACAACATCACACTAGCTGTCAGGGGCGCACAGGCAGCTATACCATTATATAAGGCTTAAAAGGGTATCCTACTTTTTCAACCAATTTATACAATACTTTCAGATAACCTTCAGCTAAATAAAAGAAATATCCAACTCTTAAAGAGTCGAGGTTTAAAAATTTAACCCTGAGGTTATGTTCAGATGAATAATGAACGGGTAGCATGTACTATGTATTATGGATTATCAGACACCTGCCATAGTCTGCTTCCACACAACAGCAGCTACAAAGATAATAAAAAAAAAATAAAAATATTATCATTGTTTACAATTTGATAGTATCATAAACCATGACTTAGAGAGGTATTAAATCCAAAAATGTAATATATTGCAGCCTACCAATCTTATGTGGTGGCTGCATTCGTTTTTTGGGGTTTTTTTAGGCTTTTCCTTCTGTTTTCACCTGGTGATCTGCCCAGTAACATACCTCCTGTATTATACAAACACCACTCAGGATGAATGAGCACGGGGGCAGATTTGGACAACAGCATCAGGGGGATGTACCAGCAGATTTAAATACAGTAACAAATTGAAGCTGAACCCCAGCTAATACTTTATAAGTTTCAGCAGTTTTTTCCTTTTGGGGAAAAAAGGTTTTAGATAAATAAATGCTGATCATTTTAACCACTTCAGCCCCGGAAGGATTTAACCCCTTAATGACCAGGCCATTTTTTGCAATACGGCACTGCGTCGCTTTAACCGACAATTGCGCGGTCTCATGCGACGTTGTAACCAAAAAAATGTGTGTGTGGTTTTTTTCGAGTATAAGCCAACCCGAATATAAGCCGAGGCACCTAATTTTACCACAAAAAACTGGGAAAACTTATTCACTTGAGTATAAGCCTAGGGTGAGAAATGCAGCAGCTACTGTAAGTGGAAAATAGGGTCAACAATGCCCATCTGCAAGCCTCATGTACCTGATCTCCATAACACCGGTGCTGTGACATGCAGTCTAGTCGGCGGCTGTCCAGTGTAACAAAGCCCCGCCTCCTCCTCGTCCCTGACGGAACACCGATTCAGTTTCCCAGCAGTGAGTCAGTGTTCCGGCTATCACGGACGAGGAGAAGGCGGGGCTTTGTTACACTGAACGGCCACCAACTAGACTGCATGTCACAGTGCCGGGAGATGAGGTGCATGAGGCTGCAGATTGGCACAGCGAGACAGGGAGACTCAAGAATAAGCCGAGGGGGGCTTTTTCAGCACAAAAAATGTGCTGAAAAACTCGGCTTATACGGATTATATATATACACACACACACACACACACACACACATACATACACACAAATGTATTCATTAGTTTAGGCCAATATGTATTCTGCTACATATTTTTGGTTTAAAAAAAAAAAAAAAAAAATGTAAGCGTATATTGATTGGTTTGCGCAAAAGTTATAGCGTCTACAAAATAGGGGAAAGATTTAGGGACTTTTTTTTTTAACTGTTTTTACTGGTATTGGCGGCGATCTGCGATTTTTAGCAGGACTGCGACATTGCAGCAGACAAATCTGACCCAAAGTGACACCAATACAGTGATCGGTGCTATAAAATGCACTGATCACTGTATAAATGGCACTGGCAGGGAAGGGGTTAACACTAGGGGACGATCAAGGAGTTAACAGTGTTCCCTGGGAGGTGTTTCTAACTGTATGGGGGATGGGCTGCCTGAGAGAAGAGAGAGCTTGCTGTTCCTGATCACTAGGAACAGCTGATCTCTCTACCCTCTCCTGTCAGATGGGGATCTGTTTGTTTACATTGACAGAGCCACATTCTGGCTCTTTCCCGCAATCGCGGGTGGCTGGTGGACATCAAGTCTCCCGGACCTGCAGTACCACATGCACAGACCAACGTACCGATACGTTGGTTTGCACAGCCGAGCCGCCTTGCCGCAGTATATATGTGGAGGGCGGTCAGCAAGTGGTTAAAGCATCCCTGCCAGTGTTAAATGGTCTGTCCCATGCCTGTAACTGCAAGAGAGCTTTTCTCTTTAAAGACAACAGACTTACTGGATGATCAGCAGCTGAAAACAGAAGAAAGCAAGCCTGAAAAGGAAACTAATGCAGCCATCACATCTACTAACTGGTAATCCACAATATAATGTATGTTTGCTTTTGCCTTTAATACTGCTTCAACAAAGGGGAAAAATTATTAAAGCTTCAGATTAGAACATACACAGTTGTGCGCAAAAGTTTGCACACCCTGGCAGAAATTGTAAAATGTTGGCATCGATATTGAAAATCGTCAAAAAACTGTCTTTTATTTAAGGATAGTGATCATATGAAGCCATTTATTATCACATAGTTGATAGGCTCCTTTTCAAATTGTAATTACAGAAATCACCCAAATGGTCCTGATCAAAAGTTTACAGACTCTGGAATGTTTGGCTTGGGTACAAACACACAAAGTGAAACACACAGTAAAGGTGTGCCCTCATTCACATTGACTGCAGCTTTGAAATCGTGTAACTTCATCTGAAAATCGCAGGATTTCAAAGCCGCATGTCAGTGTGACTTCAGGCGCAACTTAGAATACATCTGTGTGGCTTCATGCACAGATGTCTATCCAAGTGGCAACCAAAATCACCAGCTTGTTAGCTAGCTTTCAGGTGAGTGCACTGAGCAGACTAGATACTGATACATGGGGAGCAGAAAAGAACTGTCAAAAAACCTGTGTAACAATGTAATGGAACTTTATAAAGATGGAAAAAGGATATAAAAATATATTCATAGTCTTGAATATGCCAATCAGTACTGTTCAATCCCATATAAAGAAGTGGAAAGTCCGGGGATCTCTTGATACAAAGCCAAGGTCAGGTAGACCAAGAAAGATTTCAGCCAGAAAAAATGTTTGGGATACACAGAAAAACCCACAGGTAACCTCAGGAGAAATACAGGCTGCTTTGGAAAAAGACGGCGTGGCCGTTTCAAGGAGCACAAAATGATGATACTTGAACAAAAATTAGCTTCATGGTCAAGTTCCCACAAGGAAGCCTTTACTGCGCCAATGCCACAAAAAAGCCGGGTTACAATATGGTGGAGTGACAAGGCTGAAAGAGCTTTATGGTCACAACCTTAAGCGCTATGTTTGGAGAGGGATCGACAAGACCTATAGCGACAAAAATACCATTCACACTGTGGTGGTGTCTCACTGATGTTTTGGGTGTGTGTGAGCTCTAAAAGCACAATGAATTTGTGAAAATATTGGCATAAAATTTGCATTCTTTTGCAGGAAAGCTGTGCATTGGACACGCTTTGACTTTCCAGCACGACAATGATACTAAGAACAAGGCCAGGGGAAGGAAGTGGATCTATGGATAGGCTTATGTACAACCAGCCTGCCAATACAAGGAATGCATCTCAGCTGGTCCCTGCTGACCTGGCCAAGAGACCCATATAAGGCCGGCTTACAGATTGCAATGATTTTAACTAAATACATGAGTAGCATTAGTATAGAATTTCCCATTAGGTGCTCTTTGAAAAGAGACAATTCACGTTAATCACACATACTTGTTCTATTTTTTCCCCATTCATTTTACCTTCCAGTCTTTGTTCTGTGGCTGAAGGGAACAGAGAGGCCTCTCCTTGCTTCCTGGTAGTATGTATTCAGGTGGTGTACAATCGATCTGCTCCAGTTCAGCCCCCTTCTTTTTCTTTTTTCCATTCTCTGAAACAGAGATAAGATGGCAATCACATATATTCTGATTTTGATTTTCTGTGAATTTTCAGTAAAGCGGAAAAGAAAGGAATACGGAGGCTGCTGCTGCCTGGCTTCTTGCATTACTAGTTACCTGGATGTCACATCGATCAAAAGGCTTCAGTTCTTTCCAAGTCACTGATCCAACATTCCACCCCAGTGTTAATTTTGACATCAAATTCCAATCTAGTTTTAGTTATAGTCTTAACTAAAATACACCTAAAATTGCATTTTAGTCAACTAAATTCTAATGGGCTTAGTTAAATTGTAATGCATTATTTAAGCATTTCTCTAGAATTTCCAAATTCATTATATACTCCTAGGAGTCAAAAAAAAATTAAAAAAAAAAAAAAAAAAAATCGAACACCATGTTCAGTCGGCTAAAATGTACTGATTTCAATTTAGTCATAGTCCTGGCCAAAAATATTAGCGCCCCAGCATTTGTCAGGGGATAATGCCCAGAAAATTGTTGCAATTACAAATGTTTAGGCATTCTCATGTTTAGTTTTTTTGTTTGTATTGCTATGACGCAAAGAAGTGGGGAAACAAAAAGCCAAATCTGACACATTCCACTCAAAATTCCAAAAATGGACTGGACAAATTATTGCCACCTTCTCAAAATTGTAAGAAATAATTGCATCCCAATTTTGTGCTGCTCCTATAATTTCTAATTAACCACTTCGTATCGGTGCCAATTCTGACACCTCGCTCCCACATGTAAAAATCTAATTTTTTTTGCTAGAAAGTTAATTTGTTTTCTATTTTCAAGCTTCTTTTGCTTAATCTTTATCCTGTCCCTGGGTGGCTACGTCACTCCTATACTGATCAATGGAGAGAGCCATAGTTGTCACCCAAGGCTGCTCTCCTGATATGGACTTACAAACTGTATCTCTTCATCTCAAATACAAAAGGGCAGGGCAATTAGTAGTTTTCATAAGATAATTAGGAAGGAAGATACTGTTCTTTGGAGCTCACCGGAAGTACACTGCATTTCTTGCAAGATAAACAGGTATTTGCTGAAAATGTTCTTAATTAAAAAAAAGAAACATCTAATGCAGTCAGTAAGCTGTAATATATTACATATTGTTCTTGGGTTTAATTTTCCTTTAAGAATATCCTAAACATCCATAAATCCATACCTCCAAGATCACCATCTGTGAAAACACTTAAAAATGAGAGGGAGTTACAATCAACCCCATTGAATGCATCAGACGGATCCAGGCTCTTTAGTAAGTCTCTTATGTGGCGTACATGAATTCTGGCTTCACGAACTGTGTATGGTTCTAAAAATAAACAAAAAATAAAAGTAACAGGAGATTCCAGTCCAGTGTGTTTCATATACTGCAATAATCATTATTTATCAGTTTTTGTTTTTATCCGTATTTGTAATGGGGGGTGGCTTGGAGAGGAATAAATATCCCAATATGTTTTTAGGCATAACCAGCTATAACTAAAAGACAGATTTAAAATACAGCTGCAAACTATAGAACAACAGACCCAGGGCTTGGGAATTTTCTTTGTGTATGCTTTAAGGGCCCGGCCACACAGATTGCACAGGAACGCAACATGCGTTCCTGTTTCATTTCAGAGTGTTCCCATGCGGTGCAATTTTGCAGTACATTCATTTGAATGGGCTGAAATCACACAGCAATGCAGAGAAAGTTGAAGTTGGCATGCACTACATTTAATAAAATGCTTTGCACCAAATCATATGCTACTGCGGTACCATGTGATTTGGCACACCAAACACACTGCATTTGAGATCTGTGTTTGGGGTGTGTTAAAATTACATTGGCATCTGCAGCAGATTGAAAAAGGCAATGCAGTTTGAGCGTGGTGCGGGAAATGTGCATGAAACATGCCTTTCCTGCACCACATTCTGGTGTGAAGCATAGGACATCCGTTTGAGAGGCTTCTGAGATCATTCAGCGATTCGATTTTTTTCTACATATTACCTGTAAAATCCATTTCTTTGAGTATATCACAGGACAGAGCCGGTTATTATAATAACAATTTGATTTGGGTTATATGCCACTTATAGGTGAATGGACACTGGTAGATCAGATCAAACAGGAAGTCCTCCCCTATAAAACCTCTACGACACAAAGTACCTCAGTTTTGTAGCAAGCAATACTTTTCCCAGACAAGAGGGGAAGGACCTCTATCCTGTGATGTACTCAAAAGAAATGGGTTTTACAGGTAAGATAAAGAAAATGTTTTACTTATTTTTTCTATAAGCGTACATCACAGGACACAGAGCCGGTTATTATAATAACCATTTGGGAAGTCCCAAAGCAATACCCTTGAGGGGAGGGAGACACAATCACAGAAACTGCAACCAGAGAAGGACCTACTCTGCTGTTTGTAATACGCTGAGGCCAAAGGTAGTATCCTCCATGTGTTTTTGACATCCACCTGGTAAAAACCTCTGTGGATGTGTAAACCAAAGACCACACAGTGGTCTTGCACACCAGGGCCACTGACACCCGATGGCAGATGGCCCAAGATACTCCCACACACCTGGTAGAGAATCTCTCCCCAGATAAAAATGTGATTTTGCCCTTTAAACCATAGGCGTCAATGATAAACTGGAAGATTCACTGCTAAAATATTCCACCTGGATGCCGTCTGCCCTTCCTGGGCTCTTCTGGCAGCACAAACCAGGATTCCTGACCTGTGTCGACAACTCAAGTTGATCCTGAGCGCCTGAACTACCTCTAGAGAATGTAGCGATCTTTCTCCTGCCGACTGTAGATTAGGATAAAAATAAAAGACAAGACACTGTCCTGATTCAAGTGAAAACTAGAAACCACTCTAGGCAATAAAGATGGAGGAGGACGCAACATCACCTTATTATGATGCAAGACCAAAAACAACTCCTTACATGAAAGAGCTGCCAGCTCTGACACACCACTTAGTGAAGTGATAGCAACCAAAGAAGCCACCTTTCGAGATAAAGGACTAACAGTCTCCCAATTGGTTCAAAAAGTGGCCTCTGCAAGGACAGTCAAGAGCAAATTCAAGTCTCAAGGATACAAGAGTGGCCTGACAGGTGGGACTGTCTACGTTACACACTGTACGAGGTAAGAATAAAAAAGGGAGTGAGAAACCATGACCTCTGGAAAAACATGCAAGGGGACAAACTCTGACCCTTAACGGTACTTAAAACCAATCTGCTTTCACCAACCGCTTGGAGAAAGAAAAATATCTCCCACTCACATATTTCTGCAGATATCACTTCCCGGCTACACCCCAGGCATAAAATAATTCCAAGTCCTGTAATTGATGTTCCCTGAACGGCTTCCAGGGGCTCAACAGTGCGGAGATACAGGACTCAACAAGTCCCGCCGGAATGGGAGTGTCCAAGGAGTGACCCCCGTTTTATTATCAGTGTACCAAGCCCTCCTGGGCTAATGCTATTATCAATGTTACCACCTCCCGGAAGTCGAAACAGAGGGAAAGCGTCAAATAATGGAGAACTGGTCCCCCCAAGGGTGTTACCAGTGGGACTCAAGTCCCAGACACAACCTGTTCCAACTTTTTTTAGAACTTGAAATCTAGTAGATCCACCTGCAGAGTTCCCCCTGCCACTATTCTATACCTGGAATATGCACTGGCGATAGAGACAGTACTTGTGCTATCCCAAACAGAATGTGGTTCACCTTTCTGAGCTGCATGCACTCCTGGTGCCGCTCTGGTGGATGATATATATGCCCCTGCAGAGGCATTTCCGAATTGAACCTACAAACTGGTTTGTCCCATAATCCAGAGCAAGGAGTACAGGCCAAAAGTTCCAAGCTATTGATGGGCAGTATTCTCTGCTGTGGATACCAAGTCCACTGAACTGTAGCCACCTTCAAACCAACCGGAGAGATTGGCAACAGTGGTTGTCTTCTTCCAAACCCCTGAAAGGAAAAATGTCACCATTTTCTAAATTCCGAACCATCAACCACCAATTTTAGCTCTGCATTACCCTGGGAACAGAGCCCTCCTGCAATCCAACGCCTGGATCTTTCAAGTTTCAGACAGAGAGTGATCCTCTGCAAAAGACCTGGAGTAGGACTGTACGTAGGGAACGTGCTTCAACCTGGATAAAACTTCCTCCTGCAGAAATGTATCGAAGGAAACCCTGGAATCGACTGCTTCCTGAGCAAAGATTATTGAGGTATACAAAGATTGACACCCCCTTTGCCTTCAGCAAGTCCAGCACTAGGGCTAGGAGTTTTGTGAACCCTCAGGAGCAGTGGCCAGCCTGAAGGGCAGATTCACAAGAAAAAAAAACAAACAAAAACAAAAAAAAAAACACACAACTTTTCACTGCAATTACAGAAATCTTTGATGAGCCTGGAAACAAACCAGCTCATGAAAATATGTGTTTACTAGATGATTATGGACCCTGAAATCTACCTCTTGCAGAGAGGTCATCACTGAACAGACCGAACTTATTTGAAACAGAAGGATGCCCAGCAGCTTGAGATCTTAAGATAGACCTCATGTCTCTATTTTGTTTTGGAAACGCAACCATTTAATGGTTTTACAATAATGAGCCCATAACTTCTGCTCCAAGAGCCAATGCAAAAGACTGCCGACTCTTGTGGCAAATCCTCCTCTTTAGCTCTGTTCGGGCAGGGCACACCGTGGAGCGCGGATGACATCACAAATGATCATGCCAGTCGCATTATTAATGCCACATCATGGACTGCTGAATCGCGATGCATCGATGCTACGATTAAATTCAGTACCACTAGTGGCAGACCCAGACAGTCCCAAGAGGTGTACTTAACCTACCAGGCTTCTGCCAGCTAAAGATGGAGTGAACCACCTCAGAAACTGCCCTAAAATCTTCTGTTATGAGATGCTCTCAAAACACATCATTCACAGATTCCTCCCTCACTTAGAAAAAAAGCTTACAGCCCTGGTATTCCCAGGCATTATCCCATCCAAGTACTAACCAGGCTTGATCCGAGATCAGGTGTCACAGTGGCTCAGATACCCCTGATGCCATTGGTCCAACAGGAGAAGTGAACACCACCAGATCACTGGATATATGGGTGGTGTACCTGCCTCACCTGGCAGCCTCTCCCTATTGGAGTCATTTAGCTGGTCTAACAGAAAAATAAATGTAGCGTCTACATTAGCCAAAAATGAATACGCAGTTCTCCAAGGATGACGGCCTAAAACAAAGTTGGTCGACTTCTACACAAATCCGTAGGTGCCCAGGTAAGCCGTTATGTATGTACCCAGGTATTCAAACATGCAGGTATATAAGTATTCTTGTTGTTAATGCATTTATGTATGCACCTTAATGCAAAAAAGCGCATATCTATACAGTTTAATGTAAATAAGCACATATTTATGCAGTTCAATGCAACACATATGTACGCAGTTCAAGTTATGTAAACATGCGTTTATAGAATATGCATTTATGCAAACATGTCCTTATGCAAGTAAGCAAGCGTTTATGCAAAACGTGAGTTTATGCAAACATGTGTCTAAGCAACATGCAACCACATATCTATGCAACCATGTATATATGCAAATATGCATCTATGCTACGTGTCTATGCAAATGTGCAACACGTGTCTATGCGACATGCAACATGTGTTTTCACAAACACGTTTAAGCAAACATGCGTTTAAGCCAGTTTGCAAGCACGCACCTGCTCAACTGCACTAGGCCCCATAATAGTTTTGCAGGATTAACCAAGCACGTATGCATCCAATGCAGCCTCTATGCTGCTTCAGAACAGCGAAAAAAAAAAAAAAAAAAAAAAAAGGTCTTGTAGACCAAAACGCACACTATACTGGAAACTCCTTAAAGTGCACCGATACCCATACAGGGGTGTATCGACAGATAGTTGTACAAGCTCCCAGGATTAGGCAGTAAGTATACAAGAATACCTTTATGCAGTATATAATTATGACTTATCTGGTCACATAGCTCTTATGTAGCCATGGCCGAAGTTATGCCTTAGAGGCCTTGCTGATCCTTCAGCCCACATGGTCCACCAGAAATGGCCGCCCGTCTACTTTCTGTCTATAAAGGAGTAGGCCATGCTGAGGGAACCAACGCCCTCTAGTGGCTGGAGGAGACACTGCAGCCCAATACTCCTGAGAAGTACACAGAGCATGACCAATAGCACACTGCTCCCAGTGGCCACCAGGGAAAAAAAATAAGACAGATTTTTATTTCTTTTAAAAGAGAAACATGCAGACTTACCTTTCCTGCCATAGGACTCTGAGAAACAGGAGTCCAACCTTCACCCATTACAGCGGGCTCTGTCATAAAAGACCTTCAGGGACTGGGCCCCCCTTAATCTGGGGTCCATTCCCCTGGACCTGTATAGCACCCTGCAGGAAAACACCTTGGTCAGAACAAACACTGCACAGGGTTCCATTACACAGGGTCCAGCGCCATAAGGCTGCATTACAGGCAAACCTCGAGGAATCTTCTCTCCTATCCAATTTGGCTCAGCTACCATCCATTTTGTCCTACAGCTCTTTCGAATGGATCCAAATGAAGTCCATGATTTTAAATAGAACTGTCCAGACATCCAAGTATGCTTTCCAGAGCATATTACAGACACTGGCCAAAAAAAAAACGAGGTACTTTCTGTGTAGGAGGGGTTATATAGGGGAGGACTTCCTGTTTTTAATTGAGATACCATTGTCCATTCACCTATAGGTGGCAAATAATCCAAATAGTTATTATAAATAACTGGCTCTGTGTCCTGTGATGTACGTTAAAAAATTAGTTTGACTTGCCGCTGACCTCCTTCAGATCGGTACTTCTAGCCTAAGCTGCTTCATGCTGCTTTTGCATTCCCTTTGACTAGCATGGAGACAGAAGCAGTTTTAATGCAAAAGTGAATATACTTAGTGCTTCTAGCCATGAAAGTGGAACTCAAGTCCATTCTTCCACCATGACAAAGACAATGCTTCATTGATTGGGTTCTCAGGCACCAATTGCTTTCCCATATATGCAGAGACCTGCACAGTGCTTCCTGCAGAGTTACAGGAGACTAAAATAAAGGCAAGTATGCCTGTGCAGCTGGGATTGGTGAAAGCTGAACCTGCTGCCTTGTCCTGGATAGCCAAAGAACAGGTTCACTTTAGGAAGAGAACACTGCATACCCAAGGACACAGAGGCACACACCTTCCCAAAACGGTCGATAACAAAAACAAGCTCTCTCTATTGTCATTATGGGTTGGTATAAACAAACTCCTATGTGACCATTTAAGTTGGTGTGGGCACAATAACAAATTCACAGACTATTTTGTAAGCAAACACAATTTGTAAACAAATACAAAATGTGGACATCAAACCATGTCAACTATGCAAACAGTAATTAGACAAACAAATATAATAAAACTGCAGTAGGTGACCTACCTTCAACAACTTTTAGAACAACGCCCTCTTCAAAGCCTTCTATAGTCTTCAGCTCTGCAAAGTTGTCCAGCACATTGCCATCTAACTGCAGGGAGAAGCAAGTTCTATGACAAGTGTCCTCTCTATCCATTAGAACCTGATGGATCTCCTGAACCATCTCCTGAGGGGACACCTGAAAATTCAGAATAATGATTCTATTTTTGATGTACTGTAGTGTATACATTTCTACTTTACATTTCATTTGTCCACACAAAAAGGTAACACACTTTCAAACTGGCAGTGTCAGTGTACCATCAAGAGTCAAACTGTTCATAGCAAGCCAATTACCTGAATGGAAAAGGTCTCTAACCCAGGGACTTGAATCTTGACAGTAAAACCTGTATCCTGAATAACAATAACCTCCTGTTCACTTCCATCTTCTGCCTGTTCTCCAACATCATGGCCATTCTGCTTTGGCTCAGCCTCTGTCTGGTGTTCAGTAGCCCCATCTCCATTCATCAAGGTCATGCTACTCCGATGCTCTGAGGGAAAACAAATCAAGGTCATGTTAGTCTCCAGTGAGGACAGAATGACTTATCTTCACTTCACTGTGATATTCAAAATGCCTGCCTTTAACCATCTTAGATTGGATGGGTCACTATAAAATAAATCCGATTAGCCATGTTACAACATGGTCAGCTTTCCACATGATGATAGCTATGTGCACTTAAGAAGTCATAAGAGCTGGTAATAATGCTGCAATGTAGAATATGTTTACAGCAGATTTTAGGGGCAAAAGCCATGAAATTCTTGCTGCTGGGATCACAAGGATGTGTTTGCAGCTCCACATGCTCGAGCCCGCCAGGAAGTCAGCACTGCACAGCGCTAATCACAGGCAGTGAGACATTTCTGATCCGCAGCTGCAGAGATCAGGAAATGTCTAACTGCCTGTGATTAGCGCTGTGCAGTGCCAACTTCCTGGCGGCTCTGCACGTGCGGTTGCAAACATGCCTGAGCTCATCCTTAATCACAAGCATACACCAACAGCAAAAACACACAAACAGGAGAGAAGAACATACAGACTGTTGTGCAATATCCTATATTTTACGATGTAAACTAGATAAAAATGCACTCACAAGAAAAAATGAATCGGAGCTCATCACTGACATCTCTCCACCAGGATACTGTTCTCCAAAATCCTCTCACCACCCTTGATAGGCACTCCAGCTGACAGTGTTGATATGGTAGCAGTTCTGAATCTAACTCAGTCGCTGCTGTGCTTGATCTCATGCACGCCAACAGTTTACCTGCACAGGAAACATACTTGGGGGGGTCACGTGATGCGAGCAGCTGGTTGCTGATGGGGTGTGTGAGCTGTTGCTATGACAACAAGTTTCAGAGGACATAGCCTCCTTTTACCTTTTATTTAAGTCCTTGACTACGCCCTCCGAAACATGTTTTCATAGCAACAGCTCACACACCCCATCAGCAGCCAGCTGCTTGCATCACATGACTCCTGTGGAGGTGAACTGTCAGCAAACATGAGATCAGGCATAGCCGCGACTGCATTCGATCCAGGACTGCTGCCATATCCACACTGTCAGCTGGAGCTCCTATCAAGGGCATTGAGAGGATTTTGGTGCACTGTACCATGGTGGGGAGATGTGATTAATAAGCTGCAATTTTTTTCTTGCAAGTGCATTTTTATCATAAAATAAAGGGTATTGCACCACAGCCTGTCTGCTCTTCTCTTTTGCTTGTGTATTTGTTAGTTTCCAGTGCTTGCTGGTTGCAAGAGCAGCAGGCTGTGGTGCTATTGAACATTAACCCTTTCAAGGCTGGAATTATATTGAACTTTTGGACCCTCGGTGCAGGTCACCTGTGGCGTTGTGCTAGTACTGGCATGTATGTATACATACGCCAACAGCAGCAGCCATCGCAGTTCACTTGCATCCACCAATCCAGTGGTTGCCTGTAGCTAGGAACAGATGAGTGACCCTGGGCACAGAGAGAGGAGGCCAGGGTCAGACATCAGTCCCTTAACAGCAGGTAACCATTGGCTCTTCAGATACATGTGAACAGCAATGTCTCCTTTCAGCCTGAGGTTGCTTTGTACAGGCTGAGCTGCAACAACTGCCTTCTGCTGGAATCATCTGTATGCACAGTCGCTCATGTGCAAGGGGCCTAACTGCTCCATATATTTTTACTGCAAACTCCATGAGGTTCTTGCATTTATACGAGGATTATGATGATATTTTGGATGTGGCTAGAGTTCTATATAGCAGGACAAGGTTAGGTAAATCTCTATTGTAGCCACTGTGGGTGAACAGAATATATATAGCAACTGTGTAGATCAGGGGTAAGCAACCGCAGGCACTCGACTCCCTCTCCATCAACAGAGCAGCGCAGGGAAGTGTCAGAGAGACACTAATGCATTCCAATTTCAGAGTTCCCCACACCGCACCTGCACTGAGAGGGACTGTGCCCCCACACATTGTAAAAGATGGGAAACATTGTTTGGGCCTCTAACTTTGCTGTAGCTGCGATCGTCCGCTTTTGTGATGGGGAAGAGATTGGGTGCAGCTCTGCTAGGGGAGGGCGGTCCCCAATTCCAGGAGGAGGAGGAGGAGGATGACTGTCATTGGCCACTGCTAAAGCCAATCACAGTCCTGCGAGCCCCACCCACCATCTGGAGGAAGATGACTCGCTTGGTTGCCACTAGGGCTGGGAGATTCCCCCCCCCCCCAAAAAAAATCTGCGATTTTTATTATAAAAAAACTCTATTCAGGATTCGAATACGATTTTTTTTAAAATTATATTAACGTGCATCAACAAACAAAATTTGTTGTGCTGTGTGATGTATAATGTGATGTGATATATGGCAGTGATGTGATGTATAATGAGGCAATGAGCACATTGCTGTGTGATGTTATATATATATATATATATCACAGTGCTGTGTGATGATGTATGGTAATGATGTAATGTAATATAAGAAGGGTGAATATATGGAATGGGATGTGACTTCTCTCCTCTGACGGATGATTCTTTCTTGCAGTGATCACATGGAGAACAAATTCTGCGGCTATCTCATGAAGTACACCAATACAGCCAGCACTCACCCTTCCCTTCTCTCTCTCTGCAGCCCGGGACTGTCCCTGTGATCCCCCCCACCACCCTCCTCCTCCTGACATCACAGCCCTCCCATACACAGCGGCGCTCCACCAACAGATCTAAGCCTCGCCCACTACCCCACCTACCCACCCATGCACAGCGTCCAGCCTCGTGGACTAGGCCGAAGCTGCGGCCTCGCCTGAAAAATCGTGCCCGCAGCTCCTCAGGACCGGCGCGGTGCTGGTGAAAAAAATCTTCAAATCGATTTTTTTTAGAAGAAGATTTGACCTCTCAACTCGATACAAATCGATTTTTTCCCAGCCCTAGTTGCCACTACCAATCTCAGAAAGAAGAAATTTCACTACAATTGAGAAAACCTCAATCAGGTGACAGTTTGTGGAATTACTGTTGAATGTCTAAGAACTTATTCCTGAACCTTTGCGTCACTACTGAACCTCTGCACCCTGTGTCCCTTTAAGCCACAGCCAGTATTCAGCGCAATGAAAAAAAAAAAAAAGAAAAACACCCAACTTTTGCTGTGGCTCAGAGCGCCACACTTTCTCAGCTGCGGGGGCCCAACTTATGATCCTGCACACAGGCCCACTGCTTTCAGAAAATACCTGCCCCGAGCTCATCATTTCGCATCCATTCCAGATGCTTGTATGTGCATCACATACAAGCATGTGGGCTGGATACGAGAGTTGGATCAGCAGGATGAGTGTGAAAGGACAGGTCGATGTGTCTCATCTCTGCTTCCTTTCACCACTCTGCATATCATAGATGAGAAGAGGGTACAGCCATGGAGCAGATGAGCAGGAGGGTACAGTGGTGGGGAAAATTAGCAGAAGGGGTTTAGAGGTGGGACAGAAGAGCAGGAGGGTACAGCGGTTTGGCACATGTGCAGGGAGGTACAGTGGTGGAAAAGATGAGAAGGGGGTTCAGCAGTGGGACAGAAGATCAGGGGGGTACAGTGATGGTGCAGAGGAGAAGGGGGTTCAGTGGCGGGACAGAAAAGCAGTGGGTGTAGAGCAGTGGGGCAGATGTGAAAGGTGGTGTATTGTTGGAACAGATGAGCAGGGGAAATAGGTGGGGCAGAAGAGCAGGGGGTACACAGGTGAGACAGATGTGCAGGAGGTACATTGGTGGGGCAGATTAAAAAGCATGTTACAGTAATGGGGCAGATGAGACAGAGAAGGTGATTCAGTAGTGAGACAGAAGAGCATGGGGATATGGCGGTGGAGCAGATGTGCAGGGAGGTACAGTGGTGGGGCAGATGAGAAAAGGGGTACATTGATGGGGCAGATGAGCAGCGGGGTTACAGTGGTGGGACAGAAGAGCAAGGGGATATAGTGGTGGGGCAGATGTGCAAGAGGTACAGTAGTGGGAGGGATCAGAAGGGGGTTCAGCAGTGGGACAGAAAAGCGGGGGGGTTCAGTGTTGGGCCAGTTGAGAAGGGGGTTACAGTGGTGGGACAGAAGAGCAGGGGTGAACAGCGGTGGGACAGATGTGAAAGGAGGTGCATTGGTGGGACATATATATGAGCAGGGGGGTTACAGTGGTTGGGCAGATGTACAGGGGGGTACCGTGGCGGGGCAGAGGAGAATGGAGGTACATTGCTGGAACAGATGAGCAGGGGGAACAGAGGTGGGACAGATGTGCAGGAGGTACAGTGGTGGGGCGGATGAGCATATAAGTTCAGTGTTAGGACAGATGAGATGGTTCAGTGGTGAGACAGAAGTGCATGGGGGTACGGCGGTGGAGCAGATGTTCAGGGAGGTACAGTGATGGGGCAGATGTGCAGGGTGGTACAGTGATGGGGCAGATGTGCAGGGTGGTACAGTGATGGGGCAGATGTGCAGAGTGGTACAGTGGTGGGGCAGATGTGCAGGGTGGGGCAGATGTGCAGGGTGGTACAGTGGTGGGGCAGATGTGCAGGGTGGTACAGTGGTGGGGCAGATGACCAGGGTGGTACAGTGGTGGGGCAGATGACCAGGGTGGTACAGTGGTGGGGCAGATGACCAGGGTGGTACAGTGGTGGGGCAGATGACCAGGGTGGTACAGTGGTGGGGCAGATGACCAGGGTGGTACAGTGGTGGGGCAGATGACCAGGGTGGTACAGTGGTGGGGCAGATGACCAGGGTGGTACAGTGGTGGGGCAGATGACCAGGGTGGTACAGTGGTGGGGCAGATGACCAGGGTGGTACAGTGGTGGGGCAGATGACCAGGGTGGTACAGTGGTGGGGCAGATGACCAGGGTGGTACAGTGGTGGGGCAGATGACCAGGGTGGTACAGTGGTGGGGCAGATGTGCAGGGTGGTACAGTGGTGGGGCAGATGACCAGGGTGGTACAGTGGTGGGGCAGATGACCAGGGTGGTACAGTGGTGGGGCAGATGTGCAGGGTGGTACAGCAGTGAAACAGATTTGCAGGAGGGACAGTGATCTGAGGTGTGAAGGCGCATGAATTGCGGCTGATCTGAGGTGCAAGTGCAGGATTTCTTCCTTTATAAAAAATCCTTTTCGTGATTGAGAGTGTGAAGTTGCCATTTCTTTGTTATAAAATCGTCACTCTCAATTTCTCTGAAAATGTTGTTCGGCACACTGTGTTCAAAAGGTTGCCTACCCCTGGTGTAGATCTTGTAAAACCCTAAAAGCACTGACTCATGAAGTTAGTCAGGGACCTCCTTAACACCACTAACATTTTTTAGGGACATAAAGTTGCATTATGCCCATTATACAAGCACATTACAAATACAAATACTCCCCTCATCTGTCATAATATAAAAACTATGAAAAGCTAAAAAGTAGCGATTCTGTAAACTCAAATGAAACAGAAAATCAAAAGCCAGAGCACAAAACAAAAAGTAAACCCTATCCAGACATTTTTTTTATTCCTTACATAAAACATGCTTAAATAAAGAATTCAAGTATTTTATATTGCAAACCTAAAGCACATAACACATGAAAAAGCGTGTCACAATAAAAGTTTTTTTTTTTACAAAAAGTAATGGCATACAAAATGTACTAGACGGTACCGACACACTCTGTCTAAATGAAGTCCAGCTTACACAAATGATAACGTTTTAGGTCTCCTATGACAGCATGATTTCAATTGTAATTTTTCCAAACAACCTGGGGAATTAAAAGACCTTGGCTGCAATGAGAGCCTGTAAACACTTCTTTCACACACTTCTGAAAGAGGAGACATCTGGTGTTGTGTCATCTGATAGGATACCTGGGTTCTCACAAGGCACAGCTGCATACAGTACACACAGCTTAGCACTCTAGAAATCAACTACTTGGAAGACAAGCCCAGGTCTGGGAAGCCAAATCAGAGCTACTAAAACACAACAAAATGGTTTGGACTTTAATTCTAGACGGGGCCAATAATAGGTACGTGTATATAGCCTGTTTTTTACCTCCTCAGAGCGAGAGGGATTTGCCTCAGGAAGTTGTCACCAGAAAGGGTTCCCCCATTTACTTCACCAAAAAGGAAAAAAAAAACTGACACGGGTTCTAATCTGTGCCTACTTTATCTAAAAGAAATAAAAAGAATACAGCCTTTCCAGTTATAGGGAGTTCACAGATCTTTTGCAACAAATGACGTACTGTGTAGCATCGCAACCATGTGCATGGAATAGAACAAATAACCCTGCAATAAAGGGGTGTCCAACCTGTGGCCCAAGACGGCTATGAATGAGGGCCCAACACAAAATCAAACTTACTTTAGGGTTTGCCGACCATATAACTTAAGTATACAGCGGCAGGCAGATCGGCCTTCCTGCGCGGGATCACGTACTTGGTACACGCACTCGGACAGGGGGCATATATTGCTCTCCAGCCGGCTGTTATTCATCACAGAACATGCCGATCACTGGGTCCCGGTCACTGACTGATCGCTGGCACACAGTGATCGGCTTTGAGCTTCACTGAACACAGCTCTGTGAATGTAAACACCACAGAGGGAATGAAAACATTTAGATCCCCAGTAAAAGCAGCACATAGTACACACAAACGCTTGCTAGACACATTTAACCCCTTGATTGCCCTAGATGTTAACCCCTTCTTTCCCAGTACAGCAACAGTGCATATTAGCACTGATCACTGTAATAATGTCCCTGGTGATGTCAGTGGCAGTTAGATCCTCCTCAGCACCAGTTAGTGTCAGATTGCCTGCCATACCATCACTGTTCTATTAGAAGTTGCTGATTGCCGCCATTACTAGTTTATAAAAAAAATAAATAAATTCCAGTATATATCCCATAGTTTGTAGATGCTATACCTTTCACACAAACCAATTAATATACACTTATTGGGTTTTTGTTTACCGAAGACATATAGCAGAATAGATTTTGGCTAAAATTTATTAAGAGATTTGACTTTTTGCATTTTTTATGGGATATGTTTTATAGCAAAAAGTAGAAAATATAGTTTTTTTTCAAAATTGTTGGGTCTTTTTTTGCTTGTATAATAAAAAAGACCCAGTGGTAATCAAATACCACAAAAAGAAAGCTCTATTTGGCTGAAAATAAATTATATAAAATTTAATTTGGGTACAGCACTACATGACCACACAATTGTTAAAGTAGCGCAGTGCTGCATAGCAACAAATGAACTGACCATGAAAGGGGTAAAATCTTCCGGGGCTGAAATGGTCAAAAATGTGGATTTTTTTTTTGGAATTATTTGTAAAAAAATGCATTCACACTTAGCAAACACCCAGCCAAAGAAAAATTTGACAGGGTCTCTTTACTGCACTTTTATAAAAGTTTTAGCTTCCCACAGAAACATCTTCCACTTTTCACAATCATGCCTTATTTATGTCATTAGTTGTCAGGCAGCACCTATAATCTGTCAGCAACTATTTTCAAGGATGAAGCACAGGAAGGGCAAAATTAAAACCAAAATATCTGATGAGCACCTTGAGAATTGCTACTACATCCAGGCCTTTTTTTCAGCAGGATCGCGGGGGAACGCAGTTCCGGCACCTCCAGCACTGAATGTATGTAATATCATGGGGTGTGCTGTAGGGTCTATTGATATTGGCTGCTGGGGAATCTATTGTCACTGGTTGGGATCTGATTTTGTGTGAGGGTCTATTGTTGCTGATGGTGAATCTATTGTTGCTGGAAGCGATCTACTGTTGAGGGAGAGGTCTATTTTTACTGGCTGCTGGAGGGTCTTTTGATGTTGGCTGCTGGAGGGTCTTTTGATGTTGGCTGCTGGGACAGTACTGGTAGGTGGTGGAATCATAGGACGGTGGTCAGAGGTGGGTAGGGGCAGAGACAAGGGGTGACTCGGACTGGGGGAGTTCCTGCACCTATTCTCTGAGGAAAAAAAGCCCCGACTACATCCATCCAACCAGATATTGATGTGTTCACCAAAAATAGTGTAAAAAACAAACTAGTTTTATGCTGCCCCCTTTTACTTTTTTTTTTATAAAAAGTTGTATTGCTCAGATAGGTACATTATCTATATCAGGGATCTTTAACTTGTGATCTGCCCAACTTATTCTGCTCATCAGCTATCTTTATTGTTAGTGTATTTTATGTGTAGGCCAAGACAATTCTTCTTCCAATGCATCCCAGATAGTTCATAAGGCTGGACACTCTTGCTCTACTGGTTTAGCTCACAAAAAACAGTTACAAAAATAACATGAGACCTTTCAATTAAAAAAAAAAAAAAAAAAGAAAAATATAAGAATTAAATGACAAAAATTAATGTTAATGTATTGAACTACTTTGTGAAATTCACGCTTCAGATGAATCAGAGTAGAATATCAGCTTTACTAAACCAAATTATTTTCAGTGAAAAGATCACGTGTAAAGAAACGGCTGCTCCGAAAACTCATTTATGGGACCTACAGACCGGGCAACAAACACATGGTCTCTGAATGGAATCATCCTTTGTTTAACCCACAGATCATCATTAGAGATATCAGGGAGTCATTCAAGTGAAACTTTACTCTCTCAATCAACACTATTTTTAATCCGTATGCTGCTAGCCTTAGTAAATAGGAAGGTATATTATATTTACTTGTTTTAACTTTTTTTTTTTTTTTTTTTTTTTTTTTTACATTTCTTCATTTGTTTCCTGGTTTCTGGCCCAGGTCAAAATGATGTCATACATCCCAGGAATCCTCATGGGCATTTTTTATCCTTTCACTCGGAGGAGGGGTTTTCTCAGCTAAGCACACCTTCCTACCTGCATGCCTGAGATAAGGGCAGATAGGTTCCAGGAAGTAAATGCTACATAAATCATCTTCCCTTATGGACGATGATTTGGGTAGAAATGCTATAGGAGGGCGATTTCTCAAAAAAAAAAAAAAAAAAAAAAATGCATGGAGACATTGATGGATGGGGCAGTTTGCTTTGAATATTAAAAATGAATTAATACTGCTTTTAGTTTGTGGCAGGGTGGATATAAATCAATGATTAAAAAAAAATATATATATATTTTTAAAAATAGTTTTCTATTTAAGATACAATAATAATTTAGTTTATTCAGCATGAAATGACGCATAGTTATGTAGCATGAAGCTGTATATTCTGTAATATTTACATTTTTTAGTAAACTCATTCAATGAATCCAAGCTCTGCAAGCTGAGATAACATGCACTGCATTGATGCATTCACACAATTTCAAAGTAACCATGAGATAAAACAAAGTTCAAGAATATTCCTTTATCCCATTGTTTTGCAAATCTATGTGCACTACAAACTGTATGATTGAAATCAGTTCGGATATCGCTGTTTTACTAACTTGACAGCTTATTATTCTAATTAGGAAACCTTCATTTTGTTTGCAAATATGAAAAATTCTAACTACCAGCAAGAATAAGTCTTTACATTTAAAGAGCACCTGTCATTTCAGATCCATCATGGCAGCGCCCGTTAGCGGGCATCCGCTCACCTGCTGCCGCCTTGTCCCTCACCTTCTTGTGTCACTGCTGCATCACCAGCCGTCCCATTAAAGTGAATGGGACTGTCGGTGAGTCAACAGCAGGACAGAGGAGGAGTCTCTGAGGGACAGGGATGACAGTTGCTCTTTAAAAATTATGATTTAAAATTGAGTTGATTTAAATCAAGCCTTTTTACTAGTGCTTTAAATCAAATCCACCCTGGTTTGTGATACTCAGATAAAGCCAAGTTCCAGGCAGACTGTCTAGCAGACCAGCAATTCAGAAATGCAAATGAGCAGTACTACCAGACAGCACGCCCTGCATATGCAATTAGCAAATATGGCTGCCTCATGTACACTTATAACAATAAACTAGACACAAATAAGTTAGGCCCCTTTCACACGGGCGGGTCTGCCTGTCAGTTTATTAGGCGGACCTGGACAGACGCTCCATGCAGGTCCATGGAGCAACGGATGTCAGCGGTGACATGTTCGCTGACCGCCACTGACATCCGATATGCTAAAATTAGACGTATGGCGATACGTTCGCCATCCATCCTGGCGGATCGGATGAGGTCTGATGAAAACGGACATGCTGTCTGTTTTCGTCCAATCTCTCTATAGGAATCGGCAGCGCTCGACAGGTCCCTCCCTGCTTAATGAGCAGAGACGGACCCGTCCATCCGCTGGCTCAGCGGAGATCAACGGAAAGATCTCCCGCTGAGCTGGCAGACTCCTCTGAAAATGGATCCGCCTTGTGTGGAAGGGGCCCAAGACTAAATTGTTCAACTATCCAAAATGATCATTTACCTATGTCGCAAGCTAATAAAAAAAATTAAATAAAAAATAACCCCTCAACAACAGTGTAACAGAATGTTTGTATGCAAGTGTAGGATGTTTCTTCCCAGACCTAAATGGCAGCTGAACCAGCAACTGGAACCCGATATACCTGTACACATGCAGCACTAGGCAAGACACTATTCACGGTCCTAACATTTAACTTTTCATTTGTTTTAAAAGCCAGTACCATAGGCAACAAAATTCTCTAGCTGGCCTATGCAAATAATTACCTGCAGAATGTGTGCTCTCCATAATTACTAGATGCTTAAGGGGGCTTATAGAAAAACGAATCCTGTGTCAGAGAAAAGGGGAGCTGAATTATCTTGAATACGTGCACAAAAGTTCAAAAAATGCTCTATCGTGGGTGTGGCTGTAACTGGAGGCAGGGAGGAAAACAGGCTTAGTGAGTTTGTGAGGCTGTAGGCTCTCACTTTTAGTTATGGGGACCAGTTCAGCATTTTTCTTGTTTCTTGTGAATGCATGTCATGCTTCAACAATCCTAAACTGGCACATGATCCAAACAAAGAATATCTTTCTGCAAAGTGTTGCTCATAGCAAATGTTTTAGGAAATAAAGCAATGAAAAGCACATTCACCACTCGCCAACCCACCACAGTACATATACTGCGGCCAGTCAGCTCTAATAAGCAAAATTACATACCTATACGTCACTTCGTGCAATAGCCAGTGGGGGGGGGGGGGGGCACGCGCGTGCTGATTGGCCAGAGGGGGAGCCAATCAGCAGGTCTGACAGACTATGTCCGTCGGCCATCCACGATCGCTCCCCAGAGAGACAGGATGGCAGTCTGCTGATGTAAACAAGGCAGATCGCTGTCCTGTCAGGTATGAACAGAGATCCGTGTTCCTGCTAGGAACACGGATCTCTGTTCATACAGTGAGTCCATCCACCCAACTGTAAGAAAGCATTTCCTAGGGACACACTTAACCCTTTAATTGCCCCTGGTGTTAACCCCTTACCTGCCAGTGTCACAGTAACAGTGCATATTTTTAGCACTGAACACTGTAAAAATGTTACTGGTTAAATAAAGGTTCAAAAGTGTCAGATTTGTGTAACGCAATGTTGCTAAAAAAACACCGATAGTCGCCACTACTATTAAAATAAATAAACAAGCCATAAAAATATCCCATAGTTTGTAGACGCTATACCAAAAATATGTAGCAGAATACATAGACCTAAATTGTTTTACATTTTCTACTGGGTAGGTGTCATAGCAGAAAGTAAAAGATATCTTTTTTCAAAATTGACGTCCTTTTTTTCCCACAAATAGAGCTTTTTGGTGGTATTTGATCGCCTCTGCGGTTTTTATTTTTTGCGCTACAAACAAAAGAAGAGCGACACTTTTGAAAAAAAAAAAAAAAACAAAAAACACACCACTATCTTCTACTTTTTGCTATAATAAATATCCCACATCTATCAAAAAAACACCACATTTTTTCCCTCAGTTTAGGCCGTTATGTATTCTACATATTTTTGGTAAAAAAAAAATTGCAATGGCGGCGATCTGCGATTTTTATCGGGACTGCGATATTGTGGCGGACATATCGGACACTTGACACATTTTTGGGACCATTGACAATTATACAGCGATCAATGCTATAAAAATGCACTGAATACTGTATAAATGTCAGTGGCAGGGAAGGGTATAACACTAGGAGGCGATCAAGGGGTTAACTGTGTTCCCTCACTCTGTTCTAACTGTGGGGGGATGGGACTGTCTAGAGAGAGAGAGAGAGATCAGTGTTCATACATAGTATGAACACACAATCTGTCTCCTCTACACTGATAGAACTGGGATCTGGGTGTTTACACACCCAGATCCCACTGTTACGAGCGGTCGCGGGTGCCCGGCGGTCATCGCGCCCGCCAGGCACTCGCATCAGCTCCAGGCACACGCTGTTCACGCCCCTAGTGGCCAAAAGGTAACGTTTCGCCCAGCCGTGCCATTCTGCTGCAGTAAAACTGCGACGGCTGGTCGGCAAGCGAAAAACATATGAAATTGGCAAATCTTGAGATAAAGTAAGTCTATGTCTAATGTAAAATTGTGGGAACAAATATTTCACAACTACATTCCAATATTTCCTCTGGTTATCAGAAAAACCAAAACCATTAACAAACTTTAGCTCATTTTTTTTAAAGCTTGCATATGCATCAGCAAACTAGCAGGTCTTCTAAACCAGACACCTAGAATGGCTGTTATACCTGTGACCAGCCCAACCACTCACAGCTACAGAAAGTGTAAATTAAAAGTGCCATTTAATATTAAAAGAAACATGTTATGCTTACCTGCTCTGTGCAATGCTACTGCACAAAACAGCCCTGAACCTCCTCTTTTGAGGTCCTCCACTGGTGCTGTCCGCTCCTCTTCTGTGTCTGCCCCCATAGCAAGCCACTTGCTATGGGGGCAAATGTGCAGGCTCGCTCTTGAGCTAGACTTCGGGTGTCCATTGACCCAGGCAACATGGATTTGCCCCACCTCCTGCTCACAGGCTATGACTAACAGCAGCGGGAGCCATTGGCTCCCACTGCTGTCTGTGAGAAAGAGGGAGACAGACATATGTAGGGCCCAGTGCTGGATCGAGATGGGTCTCAGGTACAGTGATTATAGAAAATAATCCCCCCGCCCCCCTTAAAATAATCACATTTTGTTGGTTTACAGCCTGAAATGACGACAGACACAGTTTTTGTTATATCCAGGAGACAAAGGACATTCATAAACTGAAGCATAGTATACGATATGGGATCACTGACTAGGGTTGTCTACCGAGCATTTGCGTGAGTACTTGTACTCGCACAAATGCTCCCGATGCCTTAGCCGATACCTTGGGAGAGACAGGAACTCAGCGGGTGGAGTCAGCAGAGGGCGGAGTCAGCGGGCGGAGAGCGGAGTCAGCGGGCGGAGCAGAGAGCTGAGCGGAGAGCGAGTCCTCCGAAGTCCCCAAGCAGAGAGTGCAGGGCTCGGCGACCGGAGCCGTCACATTTGTTAATGGAAGTGACGCTCTGTGTTGCCGTTACACCGTTGTCAGTGCTTAAAAATCCCGATGCCCAGCAGCGGACATTTTCTTACACCCAGCCCATATAATTCAGGCTGAACTATATGGGCTGGGTGTAACAAGCTGTCCGCTGCTGCTTTATTGAGGCCGAGTGCAAGGTGTACCAAGATGGGCGTCGCAGAGGCAGCATAGAAAAGTAAATTTCATGCCCATAAGTGCCATCCATCAATCAGTGACATCTGTTAGTGCCCATCCAGCCAGTGCCACTGCCAGCCATCAGTCAGTACCAGCCATCAGTGTGTGCCACCTATCAGTGCGTGCCACATATCATTGCCCATCAGTGCGTGCCACTTATCAGTGCCACCTATTAGGGCTCATCAGTCAGCACCATCTATCAGTGCCAGCCATCAGCGTGTGCCACCTATCAGTGCCCATCAGTCAGTGCCACCTTTCAGTGCCACTGCCCAGCGAAGAGTGTGCCACCTATCAGTGCTCATCAGTGCTGCATAATCAGTGCCACCTATCAGTGCTCATCGGTGCTGCATAATCAGTGCCACCTATCAGTGCCACCTATCAGTGCTCATCGGTGCTGCATAATCAGTGCCACCTATTAGAGCACTGCTCATCAGTGCCATCTATCAGTGCACCTCAGTCAGTGCCAGCCATCAGTGCGTGCCACGTATCAGTGCCCATTAGTGCGTACCACCTGTCAGTGCCACCTATCAGTACCCAGCCATCAGTGTGTGCCACCTATCAGTGCTCATCAGTGCTGCATAATCGGTGCAACCTATCAGTGCTCATCACTCAGTGGTATCAGTGCCAGCCAGTGCATGCCACCTATCAGTGCCCAGCCATCAGTGTGTGCCACCTTTCAGTGCTCATCAGTGCTGCATATCAGTGCCACCTAATCCTATCAGTGCCCAACATGTGCTGCATATTAGGGCCTCCTTATCAGTGCAGCCTATCAGTGCCCCATCAGTGCAGCCTCATTAGCACACATCAGTGAAGGAGAAAAAGTACTTATTTACAAAATACAAAAAAACTGTCACATGACATTAAAAAAAAAAAAGTATCGCTATCGGCGAGTACTTAAAAAAAAAGTATCGGTACTTGTACTCAGTCTTAAAAAAGTGGTATCGGGACAACCCTATCACTAACTGTGCATTCAGAAAAGAAAGGAGCCGGTAAATGACACCGGCTCCTTCCTCCGCTCTCCATCCTGACAGATTTGGGACCAGGGGGAGCGGAGGAGGACCCAGGGAGCACACGGGCAGCCAGAGGAGGACCCGGGTGAGGACACAGGGAACGATCGGTGGTGGGGGGGGGGGGGGTGGTATGGTGGGGGTACAAGCACCAATCTCCCTGTATAGCTTTCAATAAAGCAGCTAAATGTTGTGGGAGGGAGAGGAGAAGCAGGTGTCAGATGCTTTATTGAAAGCTTTAGGGCCCTTTCACACTGGGGCGGTTTGCAGGTGCTATTGCGCTAATAATAGCGCCTGCAAATCGACACGAAAGTGCCGCTGCTGTCTCTCCAGTGTGAAAGCCCTTAGGGCTTTCACACTGGAGCGGTGCGCCAGCAGGACGGGAAAAAAAGTCCTGCTAGCAGCATCTTCGGAGCAGTGAAGGAGCGGAGTGTATAACGCTCCTGCCCATTGAAATCAATGGGACAGCGCGGCTATACCGCCGGCAAAGCACCTCTGCAGAGGCGCTTTGTGGTGGTTTTTAACCCTCTCGGCCGCTAGCGGGGGGGTAAAACCGCCCCCGCTAGCGGCCGAATACCGACGGTAAAGCGCCGCTTACAATAGCGGCGCTTTACCGCCAAAGCCGCCCCAGTGTGAAAGGGGCCTTACAGTGAGATCAGTGCTTGTACCTCACCCCACCACCGCCCTGATAGTCATGCAAATGCTTGGTATCGGCACCAATACTAGTATCAGTATAACCCTAGTGTTGAAGCCAAATAATTCAATTTTAGCCTCATCTCTCCAGAGCACCTATTTCTATGTAGCCTCAGAATCTTCAAGGTGCATTTTGGCAAAGCTAAGTGGTGACTGCATGAGGCCTTTCTTGAGGAGTAGCTTTTTTTTCTTGCAACCCTCCCATACAAGCCACATTTGTGGAGAATTTGCAATATGCAAACAATGACCACTCTTTGTCATAGATTCCTACACAACTGCTTCAGAGTTGCTGTAGGCCTCTTGGTATCCTCTCTGACCAGTTTCTTCCTGGCTCTTTCATTCAGTTTGGAGCGATGTCCTGATCCAGGGAGATACCTTCAACTTCTTAATAATAGACTTCACTGTGCTTCTAGGCATCAATTAAGCCTTTGAAAAGTTTTTGTGCCTGTCCACAACTTTATCCCGAAGATCCTGGTGACCGTTGCCTTGCTACCCATAGTTGATCATTTGCTTGAGTTGCATTACCAGGGACTGGAATACTCCAGGAAAGAGCTTTTCATACTGAGCTAATCAAAATGACCACAGCTGACCACAATTGAAAGTCAAATGGATTGTGTGCCATTGAGAAGGTGAATGGCTACATCTGATCGAGTTTACAAGTCATATTTAAGAGGGGAGATCCTTTTTCCAATCAGGGTTTCTGAAGCATTTAAATTTTCTTCTGACATGTTGGTGTTATATCTTTCACTTGGATGTTATAAGTTGATAATACAGCAAGCTAAAACAAAAACTGTGTGTGTCTTCATTTCAGGCTGCAAGGCAACAAAATGTGATAATTTTGAAGGGGGTGATTCTTGTCTATAGACCCACTGTAAGTAATCAGGGGGAGACTATCATGGAAGTTTTTTTACCTTACTGCAGAGGAGGAAAAGAAAAAAAAAAAAAAAAAAAAACAACAAACAACATTCATGCCTTTAGAACCACTAAATAAAAAAAAAAAAAAAAAAAAGGGATATAATTTTTGGGGGTAATCTTAAAGTTAATACATTTTTAAAATGTATTACATTTATGTCTATTATAAGCAAACAATCTTCTATAACTTTTGACTTCATACATAGCAAAGAATTTTCATTGCCCTGCGTTTTGCTTTGTTTGATTAAAACTTCAGAATGAGCCATCCCATAAGGGATTGGACATTCAATTTTATGTGTGTTAATGACAGCTTGAGCTACGAAACCCTGTAAACACAGTTTATCAGAAAAGGCTGGACAAACCTGTAAAAAGTGAATAGGAGCCTAAATTCCAACTGCTGACAAAAATGTACATTTTTAATATGAAATATTTTACGATGACCAACAAATTTGTTTTTTTTTTTTCCTTCCTGACAAAATAAGAAAGTGTGCGCAAAACCATTACACTAATGGACAGCTTTACAAAAAAAAAAAAAAAAAAAAAAAAAACACACACACATCTATTTTTAGGCCAATATTGGCATACTTGATTACGTGCTCCTTACCCTTGGCACAAATGACTTTACGGTTCTACAATGTAGGCTTTATAACAGTCTAGCACTGCAAGCGGCACCACTGCCCACCATTACTCTTTTTAAATGGTGTTTAAGATTTTTTTTTCAAATTATAAAAAGGCACAAATAGTACAGCCACTGACATCACAGCATGTAAAATGATGGAAAAGCTATGCCAAGCCCAAATGAGCATAACCCTCACAGTACTGTACAGGATTGGGAGAAGAGAAACATTGCACACTCATACAAACACACACAAAACCACTGTTCCCCTCTATCCCTCTTGTCCAGCAGCATTGTTAGTCTGGGAGAAGAGGAGTGTTAGATGGATTACCAGATTTAAATATGCCAATAAACTGAAGCCAAACTCCAACTAAAACTAAAAAGCAGTTACAGCAAAAGAGGTTTTTTTTCCCTTTGGGACAAAGGTTTCACATAAATACTGATCATTGTACACACCACTGCAAGTGATAAATGGTTTGTCTTAGCCCAGTAACTGAAACGCTGCACGAGAGCTTGTTCTTTTGAAAAACAACAGACTTACTAGCTGGATCACCAGATGAAAATAGAAGAACAAAAAAAAAAAAAAAAAAAGATAAATGCAGCCGTCACATCTAGGACCTGGCAAGCTACAATATAATAAAGGTTTTCTTTTGGCGTTAATATGGCTTTAACAAAGCCACCCTCCTCCCTCCACAGATGCGTACTTACCAAGATCCGACACCATAGCTTCTATTGTTTGTTTACATCGAGCCGTGAAAGGCTCCCTTATCTGGCTGGGCCTGTGAAGTACAACCCCATGGAGAACTTCCATGGGGCTGGATTACCTCTGGCTCCCAAGCAGGAGGCAGTCCCATAGAAGTCTATGAGACTGTAATGTGTGGGCACAGCTAGGAGAGTGGCAGCCTTACACTGCTGGATGTAAACAAAGGTCATGGAATCTCGGTTACATATACATCTCTGGAGGGAGAAGATACGTTCACAAAAATAAATAATGATAATAAATATTTGCACCTTTGTCTGAAAGCCTCTTTTAGGGTTTTTTCATGCTGTCTGTGTTACAACTAGGGAGATTTTTCCTCACTCCCAGGCTGAACAGGAAGTGATGTGATATAGCCATAACATTTTTGTAGCATAATGATGGGTTAGACATTCTGATGTTTTTATTGCTGTCCATGTCCCTGTAAACAACTACTCCCTGTGAAAAGGGACAGAAAATTAGGCAAACTCTGCCTCATAGAATCAGACAGACAGAAAACCCTGTCAATTTTCATTCTTTTTTTTTTTTTTTTTACTCCAAATGAAACGAAAAAAAAATAAATAAAAACAAAAAAATAAGGAGTTTCTCACCTGGTGTTATATTCTTCATACAAACTGCACACAGCTTCTCATGTGGGCTTTCTCTGTTTGGGTCTAACACTATAGTAGAACTAGGATTTACCGGTATTCCTTTTACTACTATACAAGTCAGTCCCTGACCATCCAGAATACTTCTAGGACACTGGGTGGCAACTTTCAGTCCTTTACAATTAAATGAAGACCCTAAACTTGCAAAGTAACCATCAGATGTGCTCTGTTCTTCTACTGTCCCTGTATGTGTCTGTGTAAGATTCAGTGGTGGGTCAGCTGCTGCCCCAGTTTTTTCAAGCTGTTGTGCAGCAAAGTTCAGAGCAGGGGTAGCACATGCCAACAGCGAAGGAGGAGGGCCCTGCTCGTCTGTTATGCCAACTAGAAGGTCACTGTGAAAGGCACTGAAAGCATGGGAAGTTTCTGAAGAGTTTTCCGAACAGGGGAGAGGAACCTTCTCACATTCACAAATCCCCTCATCTTCCTCAGAGTCATGACGGGCTTTGCCATCCAATACTTCAGGGTTAGCTTCAGCTGAAATCTCCTGCTGGTGATAACAGAGTGTGCCATAGCAGCTCCTGGAGGAATCTTGGGTAAAGCTGGATGACCGCCTAGATGAATCCTGTAAAAGTGAGGCAGATTCAGAGTCTGGCCTCATACTTTGCTTTCGGAAGATAGCTTCAAGTCGTCCACAGCACTCACAGCAAACAATACTACCCATGCTGACCGATGCTTGTATGTGATAGTGAAGTTCACATCTCTGCCGCAAGAAAGATCTTACTTTACCCAGAACTCATTCTGCACTTGCCACTTGTGCTCTGCTGTTGCTATTTATAAACAAATCACAGGCGGCAGACCTTCAGTGTAATTTGGAAGGGAGGCGCATGGGCTACAATGTTTCCCTGGTCCTATGCCAAGCCCTGGGTTTCTTGCAAGGACCATAAAACTTAAAACAAAGTGGATTTTGTGGAATCCTGAGCAAGAGCTTGTGTGCAGAAGGGAGGCCTAAAACGGGTGACTGCATGGGCCAAAGATATGCAGAGATCTACCAGCAAATAAAGCAACATGATACAAAAACTCTGCAAAAATTTTTTTTTTTTTTTTTTTTTTACAGTTCTCAAACTTTATTCATAAAGCAGCAACATTTATACCAATGTAGGTAGCCCAGCCCCATGGATCGAACAACAAATTCCCATAATGTCATACTTTACAAATAAACTGTTGATTATCCTGAACATGTTCATGACAACTACCCGAATCTAAGGAAATCTGCATAATCCACAAATCCCAGCACCTGGAATTCTTTGATGTACACATATTGTTCTGGAAGTGGAGAATTGGACATGAAGGGAAAGTTACAATTCTAAACAGCAGCACCATAATACATATCATTTTGTTCTTTGCATCAATTACAAGCTCTTCATAGCAAGATCTATCCTCAGCAAAACAATTCCAACATGAAATGGGAATATGGGTGGCTATTAACCACTTGCCTACTGGGCACTTTTACCCCCTTCCTGCCCAGGCCAATTTTCAGCGCTGTCACACTTTGAATGACAATTGGGTGGTCATGCAGCACAACCCCCATATGAAATTTTTATAATTATTTCAGACAAATAAAGTTTTTTTGGTGGTACTTAACCACCAGGTTTGTGCAGAGGTCTCCTTTCACACTAGCCGGGTTACTGCCCTCTCCTCTCACTGACAATTTGAGGAAAGGAATGCCGATAACCAACAAGTGCGTTTATCTCATGATCAGCTGTGATTGGACACAGCTGATCGCGTGGTAAAGAGCCACTGTAATTGGCTCTTTACTCCGATCTGTGATCGGCTGTGTCCAAAAGGACACAGTGATCACCAGAGCGCACGATCAAAGAACTGGCCAAATGCGCTGTAGCCATCATTTTGCTACAGCACGGTCAACAAGTGGTTAATGATTCTTTCAGGAGAGATGCGCACCCATAGATAGGGTCAGAAATGACCAAGCTGCTCATTCTTAGCCTTATACCATTTTCCATGGAAGCAGACTTCTCTATTTCTGTTATTTTCTGTGTCTCTCTAAATAACTATTAAACCACTGATATAGGTCTCCACCACTAATCCTTCTTTATTTACCCATTTGCCCCTATGGGTAAAACAAATATGTCAAAACCTAAGCACATTTTGCAACTTTGATATGTGTTGGTTAAACTGCACATATCATCACCATTCTTTATACTTCTAGCTGAACTCCAGGACTGATCTTCATTGCATAGTTAAATTGGACGAGTTCAGCAAAATATAAGTATGCATATCTTATACCCAAACAGCCTCTGGGGAAGCTGAAAATCAGTGTAGTAGTCGGTGCTACTACAGAATAGCTGCAATCTGCAGCATCCTGTGCAAGTAGCTTCGTCACAGGAAGGGTTGCTCACCTGGCATTGCCGCCATTCACAAAATGCCATTGATGTGACCACCCTTCTCCTCACCTTGGCTAACCAGAGAACGCTTCCATTGAACAAAATACAATGTGTTCTGTGAATGGATAGGTCATCATTGGAAGCAGACTATGTATTTCTTTCATAAGTTATCTTTAAATTATAACTAAAAGCAAAAAACTTTTTTGGTTTTGGTTAGAGTGGAGAGGGATTAGAATGCCTGTTGGGTTTTATTGCTGCCTGTGTCAGCATCAGGGAGATTCACCTTCTCTAGTTGTCCTAATCACCAGTCACCAGGAATAGAAGTGTCACCAGTCACCAGGAATAGAAGTGGGGGTAAATCCAAAATTTTGAGTCATCAGAACAAGAACAGATTAATATCTTCCAGTGGGAACACTTGTTCCTGTGATAATTATTGAGGTGAAGATTTACCTTATATTGGAAAGATATTCTCTCACTTTCTGTTGAGCCCACAGGGCAGGAAGTGAAGAGAATCTCCCGAATGTGACAGAGATGGTGACAGTGAAAGCGTTTTTTTTAATCTTTCCCACTACTTCATACAAAATTAAATTTAAAAAAAAAACAATTAAGCACACAAAGGGCAAAATTAGAACATAAATATCTGATGAGCACCTTAAGAATTCATTGAGAGTTGCTAATAAATTAATCCAATTAGATATTGGTGCATTAGTTTATCAAAAACAGTGTTACAAATTGCACTGTTGCCTTCTTTTACTTTTACAATAAATTTGAAAAAAAGGACGACGTTTTATTACTCAGCTTGGTACATTATCTATATCAGTGATCGTTAAAGTTGCTGTAAACCTTTTTTTTGTATTAAAATAACAAACATGCTATACTTACCTGCCCTGTGGAAAGCTTTTTGTCCCCCACAGGCGCTCCAGGCTCATCCTCTTCATCGGGTGCCCCCACGGAAAGCCGCTTTCTAAGGGGCACCAGTGCGGGCTCACTCCCAAGTCCCACTGCTGCATCCATTGACACAGACAATGGTGACTCAGCCCCACCCCCCGCTCCTGTGTCACAGGACTTTATTGACAACAGTGGGACAACAATGGCTCCTGCTGCTTTCAATCTGTCCAATAAGGAGAGGGACGGTGGCTGAACTACTGCGTTCGTGCACATTACTGGATCGGATTTAAGTCAGAAAAAAAGGGGGGCGGGGGGGGGGGGGCGCTGCAGCACAGAAAGTTTTTCACCTTAATGTATAAAATGCATTAAGGCTATACAACAACTTTAACTTGTGATCTGTCCTCCTTTTTCTGCTATTATCATTCATGTATTTTATGTGCGGCACCTTTTTTTTGTGCGTTTCTCATGCATAGGGCAGCCAATTGAAAACAAAATGACTGCTCTAAACAAGACATACAGAAATGTGCAGAGATGTGTAAAAAAAGAAAAAAAAAAAAAAAAAACCCATATGAGCTTGGTTGTACCTCAGTAGTGTGAATGGAGCCTTACTCTAACCAGAATGAAAGGAAGAAAAAAAAAAAAAAAAGCTTTAGTTCTTTAACCGCTTGCTGCACAGCATACATATAAAATGTTCTGGGCAGCAAGCGGGTATACTAGGATCATGGCTGCAGCCATGATCCTGAAACTGTGTTTAGAGTTGATGTTCGGCTTTCTTGTAAAAGTGAGCACTTTAAGGCCTCATGCACACTGGATGTTTTAAAAACATCAGCAGCGTTAGCTGTAGAATGAGTTTTGCAGCATTTTTGCAGTAGTGTTTTAGCAAAACTATGCTAGTTCTGGGTTTTTTTCCCAGCCAGAAAACGCCCCTCCAAAAAAAAAAAAAAAAAAAAAAAAAAAAAAAAAAAAAAAAATGATAAACAGCCTATGTATGCATGGACACCTAGGATAACATGCTGGGGAGTTTACTGGCTGCAAAAAAATGGCTGAAGCCAAAAACAGCAGCTGTACAAAGGTCCAGTGTGCATGAGGCTTTACAGTGCTGTAGAGCCCTCTATACCCCTCCTGCTGCCATTTTTGAGGCTCCCCCGTTCCACTGTAAGCAATCGAGTTAGCTGCCCACAAAGGAGTTAGAGGAACATGCATTCCCCAATCTCCTCTGTGATGAATGAAGCTGGACACAACGAGGATTTCTTTATTTCCAATTTCAGGGCTGTCATTCCCTTGCTGTTACACCTAGGGAAGCAGCTGATCTGTATTGAAGGCCAAGTCACACCATGAATTTCACAAGAACATGCTGTGCGTTCCTGTGCAATTCACATGCAATCTAGATGCAGTGCAATTTCATCCCATTAAATTTGAATGGGCTGATATCGCGCTGGATGACATCAAAAAGTAGTGCATTTACTACTTTATAAAATACACAGCAACTGGATCACATGGCACTTCGGCACTGCATTTGCGGCTTGGGTTTAGGGTGTTGTTAAATGGGTTGTAAAGTCTCAAGGTTTTTCACCTTAATGCCTAGATTCCCCCTTTTTCTTACCCAAGTCCATCCATTCCAGCGATGTGCACAAGCCCAGCGGCTCCAGTCACTTTATCTGTCCTCCTTTGATAGATTGATAGCAGCGGGAGCGCTGTCAATCAAATCGAGTGACACAGGCACGGGGCCGAGTCCTGCTGTCTGTGTCAATGGATACATGCAGTGGGACTCAAGAACGCGCCCGCACGGATGCCCCCATGGAAAGTGTCTCTCTGCAGGGTGCACCCGATGAAGGGGAGGAGCCAGCAGCGCTGACAGGGCACCTCAGAAGAGGATTAGGGCTTCTCTGTGCAAAACCCTTGCATAGAGCAGGCAAGTATAACAGGTTTGTTATTGTTATAAAAAAAGCCTTCACAACCCCTTTAAGTTAACACTAATACCTGCTGCAGAGTGCAGTGCATTTTGAAAGCGGTGCGGGAAACGCAAACAGAACACGGGTTTCTCACACCTTACTTTAAACTGGCCCTTAATCAGCTGCTTTGGAAGGCAGGGGGGATAACAGGGGTCCAATAGACTCCTTATGTCTCCATAAAGAGTACCTGTCACTGCCCAAAGCTATCACAAGCGTCTTGTTCACCCCATGTGAAAGCAATGAAGTTAATTAAAAAGCATAAAAATAGACAAAATACATTAAAAAAAAAAAAAAAAAAAGCGCCCCATCCCCCCTGTGCTCACGTGCAAATCCACACATAGGTACAGAATGCATATGTAAACAGTGATTGCACCACTGTACAACCAGGATCATCTCAGATTAATCAATCCAGCACCAGAGTTCACGTTTAGCTAAACTAGTACCCTGTAAAACGCCTTTAAAGTGGTAGTAAAGCTGAAAAATAAATAAATAATTCCCTGCAAGTTAAGGGCACAATGTGCTAATATGCACCACATACTAGCACTTTATGAAAGACTAAAATGACCTAAAACGAAGCCCTCCAGCAACATGCAATCACCACTGACAGAGCTTCAGTCGTCTGAATGGCCAAACTGCAATGACGTTACTCACAAGTGTGCGCATGGGAGTAACAGCAGAGGCCCAGCGCTCTGAAGGGATGGCACACTCTGTATGCAGTCTAATCAGAGCGCAGTGCGCTGGTGACATCACTGACTGCAGAAAGAGTGAATATCCCCTAAATGGTGCACATTTAGGAGATATTCCCTGTACCTATAGGTAAACATTATTATACGCTTACCTGTAAGTACAAGTCAGCAAGCGGTGTTTACTATCACTTTAAAAGAGAAGTATGGTAATCGGGATTACTGCAGTTGTATACTTACCTAGGTGGATGCAGCATCGGTCCGATGCTGTATCTGTACCCCGGCGTTTATGCACTGAGAACACGAGCCACCGAACGTCGCCGATGGTTTGGTTCTCTCGGCTCCCCGAACAGAGAACTGCTGCCTGTCGGTCAGCAGCTCTTCTGCTCTGTTCCTCCACGCTCACTGAAATGCTGAGCTGTGGAGGGGCGGTGAGAGGCCTTCTCAGCGGCTCGCTGAGACTCCTATCAGTCCAGGCACCTGGCGGATCCAGACTTCCAGAGTCGGGATGACGCGGTGCCTGGACTGATATTGGTGGACTTCAGACCCCTCTCTGCTAAAAACGAGTCACAGGAGTGTAAAACGAATTGCACTCCTGTGACCCATAGGAGAAGTCCAGTCAAACAAGCTCAGGCTGGACTTCTCCATTAGACCCTTTTCACACTGGGTCACTTTTGCTCTAAAAATAGTGCCTGAAAAGTGTCTGTAAACTGCCTCTTCTGCAGCCCCAGTGTGAAAGCCAGAGTGCTTTCAAACTGGGGTGGTGCACTTGTAGGAAAGGAAAAGAAAGTCCTGCAAGCAGCATCTCTGGGGCAGTGGGGGAGCGGTGTGTACACCGTTCCTCCACTGCCCCTGCCCATTGAAATTAATTCGGCAGCGGCCCTATTAACACTCTCCTCAGCCGCTAGCGGGAGTTAAATACGCCCTGCTAGTGGCCGAATAGCGCCGCTAAAACTAGCGGCACTTTACCGCCAACGCCCGCCCTCCCACCTTGCACACCCCAGTGTGAATTTGTGGTTTGTCATAGGTGGTTTCACTGGTGCAATTTTAAATTGCATGTTAAGCATCTATTATCTTGTATTTTACAAACAAAAAGTGGGTATAATATTGTGCTTGTGTGCACTAAAATTCAGTTAGGAGTATATCTTCCTGAAAATTTTGTAACCACCGGCGCAAGTACAGCGTGGCATTAAAAAAAAAAAAAAAATTGCAACAGCCACCATTTTATTCTCCAGGGCCTCTGCTTTCAAAAAATATACAACGGTTGGGGAATTGATGTAATTTTCTACCCCCCCCAAAAATGCAGATTTAAACATGCATGTTAAAATTTAACCACTCACAGTAAATATACTGCGAGCGGGCAGCAAGAACAGGCATGGTTACGTACATGTACATCACCGGCCTTCTTCTGGGTTTGGGGTGCGCATGCGTGTGTCCTGTTGACATGTGCTTTGAGTGGACATAGCACAAGTTTGCTAGCAGATTTCAGCCAATGATTTTGGCTGAAACCTGCTGATCAGCTGTACCCACACACACACACACACACACACACACACACAGTTCTGTGTGTACAAACACACAGAAATCTATGTACAGCGATCTGGCTGTTCCTTCGCCCTGAAAAAAGCCAGATTAGCAATTAAAAGCAGCACACATTACACATTGTTAAGCAGTTAACCCCCTTGATGACACTAGCATGTTAACCCCTTTCCAGCCAATGTCATTAGTACAGTGTCAGTGTACACCAGGGGTCTCCAAACTTTCTAAACAAAGCCAGTTTACTGTCCTTCAGACTTTTAGGGGCCGGACTGTGGCAAGTGTAAGTAGAAAATGTCCTGGGGTCAATGGGAGTCAACAATGCCCCATCATTCGTGTCAGGTGGGAGCAATAGTGCCCCATCATTGGTGTCAGTGGGAGCAATAGTGCCCCATCATTGGTGTCAGTGGGAGCAATAGTGCCCCATCATTGGTGTCAGTGGGAGCAATAGTGCCCCATCATTGGTGTCAGTGGGAGCAATAGTGCCCCAGGGGCCAGATAAAAGCAAGCAAAGGCCCGCATCAGGTCTGTATTAGTGTCACTTGCAACACCAGTCTCAGCTAATGTACCTCCCAGCCAGTGACTGTTAGCGGTAGATTGCCCAACACCCTATCATAGTCCAGCAATAAATGCTGACCACCGCTATGACAGTATAGCATCTATAGCTGTGTAAATTCCAGTATATTAAACCATAGATTGTAGATGCTATAACTTTCACCCAAACCAAATAACATTTTTTATTTTTTTTTTTTTATTGGATATATTTTATAACAGAAAGTAGAAGTTACCTGTATTTTTTTTCCCTTCAACATATTCAGTATTTTTTCGATAGTAAAAAAAAAAAAAAAAAAAAAAAACATACATACTACCATAATACCATGCGCAATTGCCAGTCAACCACTTGCCTACCATGCTATAGCTGAATGACGGCTACAGGGTGGCATCATATGACAGCCTCCCATGATCACGGGGTGCGGGCGGCACGCTCTGTGATCGCAGTGTCCAGGCACTGCTGATCATAGATTGAGGTAAAGAGCCAATCAGCAGCTCTTTACCACGTGATCTGCTGTGTCCAATCACAGATGTAAACAGGAGCCGGTTATCAGAGTGAGAAGAGCGACATTAATCGGGTTCTATTAAAAGGGACATGTACACTGATAATCTGTGTCCTGACTATCAGTGCAGTGCCAACAGTGCTGCCAATCAGTGCCCACCAATGCCTCTTCATCAGTGTCACCTACTAGCACCATCTCATCAATGCAGCTCATCAGTGCTCACCAGTGAAGGCGAAAAATGACCTGTTTGCATTATGTTATAACATACTATGAAAACACTTTTCTTGTAAAATTGTTGGTCTTTATTCGTTTGTTTAGAAGAAAATAAAAACCCCAGTAGTGATTATACGAATAGTGTTGCATGACCACGCAATTGTCAAAGTGTGAAAAAGCTGGAAAGTGGCCAAGGCAGGAAGGGGGTAAAACCTTCCAGAGCTTAAGTGGTTAAAAAAATACAAAACACAGTGGCCTGGTAAGGAAGTGATTATAAGTGTTTGCACTTCCCATAGTGAGTGGTCTCATGATCGGGCAGTCAGGGAGAATAGCCTTTCGATAAGCACATTCACGTTAAGATGACAAGCACGCAGCGTTCAAACATATCCAGATAGGCGCAGCCTTGCAAGGGGTTAACCGGTGACTTCTCCACCCCCTTGTTATTTCCGTAACACCCGCCAATCACAACATGGGGAACCAACACTTCCGGGGTTACGGGGCGCGTCCACCTGCACCAAAATACACAGGGGTGTTCTGCGTTCACTGGTGACCTCCCAAGAGTGGCTTACAACCCTACAACTTCTCCGTACGATGTCATAGCCGACACGACAACTATTTATTACCATCTGGGCTTAATCCGCAACTATAAAAAAACAAAACACAGACTCGTAAAGCAAGTGTCACGTATGCACCCCTACAAGCGTGACAGAGTGGTACGGTCAAATGAAGGTGACCTTGATTACGGCTGTCAGGCTGGGGTTGCTATGTACTGTACACACGTTACCATGTGACCGTCTGATTGGACCATAGTAGCCTGGGCTTCCCCCACTTCTGACAGTGTCCGTTAGACCTGCTGGGAGTTGTAGTGCCATAAAATATACACATGCCTTTCATGTCACACCACACAGTGCGAATACTCAATTTCCTTCTATACTGCAACAGATGGGACCACGTGACCAGTCAAACAGCTACTAAATGGAAGATTTCCCATCTGCTATTACTGGAAAGGAGGAGGAGATCTCCTGTAATAGGATTTCATGGGATATGATGACAGGTGGCTTCTAGTCCCACATATTCAAACACAGTTCACCTTTATCACAAAACTGCCTATGCAGATAAGGGGTGTCTTTAGATACTTGCTACAAGTGTAATCCGTCTAACACCTTGTGAAGTCTGACTGGAAAACTCCCTGAACGCTGCACAGTTAGAGAGGCTTAATGCCGCGTACACACAAGCGGACTGTCCGGCAGAAAAGATCCGACAATTCCGTCGGACATTCTGATCATGTGTGGGGTTCATCTGACCTTTTCTGTCGAAAATTCCGACGGACCTAGAAATAGAACATGTTTCAAATCTTTCTGACGGACCTAGAAATAGAACATGTTTCAAATCTTTCTGACGGACCTAGAAATAGAACATGTTTCAAATCTTTCTGACGGACCTAGAAATAGAACATGTTTCAAATCTTTCCGACGGACTCGAGTCCGATCGAAAAATCTGTATGCTAGTCCGACAGACAAAAAAGGACGCAAGGGCAGCTATTGGCTACTGGCTATGAACTTCCTTATTCTAGTCCCTTCGTACGTCATCACGCTCGAAACGATCGGACTTTAGTGTGATCGTGTGTAGGCAAGTCCGTTTGGATGGAACTCCGTCGAAAAGTCCTTCAGAGTTCAGGCAGACGAGAAGTCCGCTCGTGTGTACGCGGCAGAAGAGTTACTGTGACCTCAAACGATGAGCTCAGAGCTCCTGCATCAGGGCAGAGAAGGAGCTTGTGAAGGGGCACAGTAAGAGCTTACCAACACCATAGTTTTCCAGTCAGACTTCAGGGAGGTATGAAAATGGCCTACCTACACTTATAGCAAACTTGTTTTCATCTACAGACGTCCCTTATCTGTAGTTTTTTGGTAAAGGTGAATCATACCTTTAATATTTGGTACTGGAGCTAACATTCCCCCTCCCTCGGGCTCTGCCTCATCAGCCACAGAGTCTTAGCCCCTCGTTCACACAGAAGGCAGGTTTGAAGTCATGCGAGTTTACCTGAACTTACGCGATTTCAAAACCTGCATTTCAGTGCGAGTTCGGGGGCAATTTGAAAGTCATCTATGCGGGTTCATGCACAGATGTCTATTGAAATCGCCCCCAAAGTCACCAAAAGTAGTGCAGGAACTACTTTTGGAAATCTGTGCGGCTCATCGCTAGGAGAGAAAGCACTCACCTGGATCTGTGGTGTCACTTCCTTTGTCAGGTGCACCACCAAGGTTAGTGTTCCACCACCGCTCCCTCAATGGTAGGAACATTCAGCAGGATCTCAGTCAGCAGGGGACCTAGCCTGTACAAGCACGTTGCCGTTCAATTTAGCAATCATGTTGCTGCTGAGTTCCTGTCTGACAAGGGCCCAAGGCTGACCATACAATCTGATTGTACAATCTCCTTTAGGACAATTGCACAAGGGCAGTCTGACCAGCGTACTCTGCTTTGCTCAGCGAGGGAATCAATCCGCTGATCCTTGCTGAACAGGCAGATGACATCTCCACTCACTGTGCTGAGACAGTCCTGTCAGAGCCCTGCTCTCCTCTATAGAGAGATCGGATGAAAAAAGGACCGCCTGTCCGGTTTTCACCCAATCCCAGCCTCCAGACAGATGGAAACTAGGGTCTCCATCCGTCTGGATTTCACAGACAGGATCAGATCGGATAGCAGCGGACATCCGCTGCCCCATAGGAGTGAATGGAGACTTTGATCGGGTCCGCCTGAAAAACTGACAGGCGGACCTGATCGGAAAGCCCATGTGAAAGGGCCCCTTAGATCTTCCATCAACTATGCAGTACGAGAGCCTGTCTGATTTGATACTAATTGAATAGATTGCCTAGGTTTGTCCTCTTTATTACATAGTTTCGGTAAAGGAGATTGTACTATCACATTGCATAGTGTATGGCCAGCTTGATGCACAGCTCTCACACAAATGCATTTTAGAACCCTGCGTCTGCTAACTGAACTAAACTAATTATTTTTGGTGCAGTGTTCAACAAGTGCATCTGCTATAGAAAGGACTATAGTACCACATGTTAAAAAAAAAAAAAAAAAAAAAAATTTGGAGAATACTCCAATCCAAATAAAGAACACAGGAGGTATGGATGACTTTGGAGCAGGACAGTACAGGAGATACTAATGGCAACAGCTAATTGGGGAGTGGGAGTAATCAGTGAGGATTTTATACTTTTCTGACAATTTCTCCCATTAAAATCCAGCTGATGATAAGCCTGGATGCCCTGAGTTGACAGTAAGCGTGGGCACCCCACATTCAGTAAATCATTGTATGAACAGGCTGATTTCAGACAAGCTGGGAGATTGTCTTCTAATGTCTATGGGCACATATAGACCTACTTTATGTTCTGACTTCCAACAGACAGAAATTAGAATATAAATGCCCAGCGGATTTTGCCTAATTCCCAGACACATACGATAAGAGCAATAGTTTAACCCATGAGCATCTACCTAAACCTGAAATGTCTGTTTGGGTAGACAGACCATTTAATGATACTTTACAGAAAACAACAGACATTTGTCTGCATCTGACACTGCCGTCCTACACACCAAATTACAACCCAGAAAAGTCTACATTGCAAACAACACACCTTTCATTTATTTGGATCATGCTTAACTAGTACAAGTCAATCTTGCAAGCAAACTCTTGTTCATTTTTGTATGAATAATAAAATACACAGTATTGGGAATGCTTACACAACTTCTAAACTATGTTGATTTCTCCCATATTCCCCCCAAAAAAACAAAGTACACACAACTGATTGGACACATTCATCAGTTATTGCACACCAGCACAACCAAGATAAACAGATTGGAAAAATGTCTGCGTCTTGTGAAATGGGTTGTTAAATATCAACCTCTAGGCCTCTAACAAATCGCTCACATTTTTCACTGGCTTACAGATCAAGGACAGACAGATCGTAGCAGGCAGACACGCTCTAGCACTGGAGGTCCAGCGCTGGGTCTTGTTGAATTCCTAGGCCAGAGGAAGTAGTAAAGAGACTGAAACACAAGGGCATTGTAAATGCAAGGATTCTCCCAAGGGCATAAAGACAAGATTTCCCATGCAGTGTAGAAAGAAAAAAAAAAAAAAATAAACTAAAGCAACTAGACAAAAGCTTTACTCAACTACAGGTCGCTGGTTCAAACACTACCTGCCTAGAGTTTGCATGTTCTCCCTGTGCCTGCGTGGGTTTCCTCCCACACTCCAAAAGACATGCTGGTAGGATAATTGTCTCCTGTCTAAATTGGCCCAAATATGTGTATGTATGAATGTGACTTTAAGGACCTTAGATTGTAAGCTCCTTAAAAGGCAGGGACCGATGTGAATGTATAATGTAAATGTAAAGCGCTTTGTAAATTGACAGCGCTAGACAAGTACCTGAAATAAAATAAATCCCCAAGAATGCATTTATATCTCATCCCATTTAAAGATACAATTTGATTCTGTTTTATACAGAACACAGGATTCTGGACCTATGACCCAATATAGTACACATCTTCTAAAATCACAGCGGTGCACATACAGTTATAGTCACAAAGAAATCACATTCTTCATCACACTTCCACAAGGAGATTCAGCTACCAAATTCTTGGCAGAAGCAGCTTTTCCTACATACGCTTCTGCTTTGCACACACTGTCAATATTGCCATACTTTGCATGCTCTTGGTATAAATCCGTGTTTCTGTATACTGTTCCATGCAAATATTCTCAAGTGTATATGTGACACTGTGCTATAAGCTAAAAAAAAAATAAAAAATACAGGGGTAGACTTACTAAAACTTGGTCACTTTGCCTAAAAAAAAAAACAAAAAAAAAACTGGAAGATGATTGGTTCTATACAGCGTTGCACCCTCTAGGTTTAGTAAATAACCCCCATGTTTTTTTTTTCTATACTGTTACATGGATTGTGCCCTACCATCACACATACATTTTATGTAGTAACTCTATACTTTTATCTGCAGTTACATGGAGTATGTGATGCTTTCTTATATGTAGTGACTGTACTATCTGTTCATAAATACTGCAGCATTTTACAGTTATAACATGGAGTATGTCCTATATCACACACACTCTTCTATGCAAAACTGTACTAAAGGCTGTTACATGGAGTATATACTATGCCACATACATCATGCAGTACTGTGCTATGTGCTTCTCTACACTGTAACATGGAGTATGCCCTACCTTCACACAGGCTTCTATTATGCATTAGGGTACTTCTATACATTACATGGAGTGTGTCCCGTCATACACACTTCTACACGTTACATGGAAGTATGTCCCGTCATACACACCTCTATACGCTACATGGAAGTATGTCCCGTCATACACGCTTCTATACATTACATGGGAGTATGTCCCGTCATACACGCTTCTATAGTGCGGTAGTGTATACTTCTATACGTTACATGGAAGTATGTCCCGTCATACACGCTTCTATACTTTACATCGAGTATGTCCCGTCATACACGCTTCTATACATTACATGGAAGTATGTCCTGTCATACATGCTTCTATAGTGCGGTAGTGTATACTTCTATACGTTACATGGAAGTATGTCCTGTCATACATGCTTCTATAGTGCGGTAGTGTATACTTCTATACATTACATGGAGTACGTCCCGTCATACACGCTTCTATACATTACATGGAGTACGTCCCGTCATACACGCTTCTATACATTACATGGAGTACGTCCCGTCATACACGCTTCTATACATTACATGGAGTACGTCCCGTCATACACGCTTCTATACATTACATGGAGTACGTCCCGTCATACACGCTTCTATACATTACATGGAGTACGTCCCGTCATACACGCTTCTATACATTACATGGAGTACGTCCCGTCATACACGCTTCTATACATTACATGGAGTATGTCCCGTCATACACGCTTCTATACATTACATGGAGTATGTCCCATCATACACACCTCTATAGTGGCCTAAGTGCTACAATGTTACACAGAGGACTTCCTCCAGCAGTGCTGGGATACAATGGGGGTTATTTACGAAAGGCAAATCCAAGTGCACTGAAAGTGCAGTCGCTGTAGATCCGAGGGGGACATGTAAGGAAAATAAAAAACAACATTTTTGCTGGAACATGATTGGATGATAAAATCAGCAGAGCTTCCCCTCATTTCAGATCTTCCCCTCAGATCTCCAGCGACTGCACTTCCAATGCATTTGTAGTGCAAGGTGGATTTGCCTTTAGTAAATGAACCCCACTGTGTGTAGACAATACCCAGAGCTCTAGTGCAGACATGGAGGAGGAATGACATGCTTTCCTCTGGGTATCCCTCCTTTGCTCCACTGAGTCTCAGAAGGTCTCCTTCCTACTGTGTCAGTCCCCCGTGCACAGTGTGGAGGTCATTACCACAGCAGGGTCCCGGGCTCTTGTCAGGGCTGTGAGCGGTGGCTGGGCTCTGTAGGCCGGGCTCCTCTGTCTTGCTGACCATGTCCTCTGTGTTCGATGGCGCTGGAAGGACAGAGCCGGCCGCTCACACACAATCACACGTGGTGTAGCTGTAACCTCTGCCACCCGACCTTCCACAGCACACTGCACTGACGGCGGCCGTCACAGGACAAACCTCCCCCTGCCTGCTGAGTCACTGAACGCCTTAAAGGGACACCGCTGACGTCCTGTGTGTTTACAACTGACTGGGGCTTTCTACAGTATCTGAAAAGTACCAGAGCTTTTCATAAACAATAGTATTAGCAATCACAATGCACTAGTATGAGTGTGCTGAAATGTCATTTTGAAGAATACACAGTGATATACTGTATATTATGTGACCTGAATGTCTGCTTCCCACTAAAAGAGAACTGCGAGAAACTATAATAGAGCAATGACTAAAGTGCAGTAACCCATAGCAACCAGCAGAGCCAGATTTAGAGGGGGTGGGGGTCGGAGCTCTTCAGGATCTGTGGGACCCTCATACATAATTCATTAAAAACTGACACAATATACCAAAGTAAACTCTTTTAGGCTACTTTCACACTGAGGCGGTTTTCAGGCATTTTAGCTCTAAAAATAGCGCCTGTAAAGTGCCTGAAAACTGCCTCCCTGTCACCCCAGTGTGAAAGTCCGAGTGCGCTCGCGGGACGGGAAAAAAAGTCCTGCAAGCATCTTTGGAGTGGTTTGGGAGCTCTACATACAGCGTTCCCAAACCACACATGCCCATGGGAATGAATGGGCAGCGCTTCCAAAGCGCTGCAATACGGGCAGTTTTAACCCTTTCTTCAGCCACTAGCGGGGGTTAACTGCACCCCGCTATCGGCTAAAAAGCGCTGCTAAAACGACAGTAAAGCGCCGCTAAAACGAGCTGCGATTTACCACCAACACGGCCGCAGCTGCAGTGTGAAAGCAGCCTTACAGAAGACTGCAGGCAAAATATTACTTCCCAAGAGACATTTTAATAAAATAAACATATTATTTAGCCACGTGCTTACTGGGCACTTAAACCCCCCTCCTGTCCAGACCAATTTTCAGCTTTCAGCGCTGATGCCCTTTGAATGACAATTGCGCAGTCATGCTACACTGTACCCAAATGAAATTTTGATAATTTTTTTCCCACAAATAGAGCTTTCTTTTGCTGGTATTTGATCACCTCTGCGGTTTTTATTTTTTGTTTAAAAAATTTAAAACATTTTTTTATTTTTTTTTTTTATATTTTGTTATAAAATTTTCCAAACAGGTAATTTTTCTCCTTCATTGATGTACGCTGATGAGGCAGCACTGATGGGCACCGATAGGTGGCAGTGATGGGCACTGATGGGTGGCAGTGATGGGCACTGATTGGTGACAATAATGGGCACTGATCGGTTACACTGATAGGGAGCACTGCTAGGTGGCATTGATTGGCACCACTGGTGGGCATTCATAGGTGGCACTTGTGGGCATTGATAGGTGGCACTGGTGGGCACTGTGGGCACTGGCAGGTGATACTGACAGGGGGTACTGGTGAGCACAGATGAGGCATAATTGCCTCTTCCTCTTCGGGACCAATGTCCCTTGCAGATAGGCCAGTGATCGGCTTTTTTTTCTCCTCGCGCTGAGAGAAAAAAAACGATTTCCGAGCTTTTGTTTACATCATGTGATCAGCTGTCATTGGCTGACAGCTGATCATGTGGTAAGGGGCCGGGACCATCCCCTTACTCGGACCGGTGATCACCCGAGTCTCAGTGACTCGGTGATCACAGCGCGCTCCCTGCAGGGGGCGTGCACAGGGGAGGCCATCCTATGACGGCCTCCCGGAAATTCAGGTCCACGTTGTGGCCTTCATTCGGCTATAGCGCGAACGTCAAGTGGTTAATTGTTATCATTTTGTATAGGGGAGGCCCCTTTGGTGGGGAATGTTCTCCTTATGAATCCAGTGCTGGCAACCAGACTGGTCTTATCGGACCCCATGTACATAAAGGCCCCTAATCCTCCCCCATACTTACCGGAGCTCTCATTCGATCCAGCACTGTGCACGTCTGCAGCTTTTCTTTCCCCTCACTTGTGGGTCCTCCTGGCTTTGCTGAAGCACCGAAGCCATTGGCTCCCCGTGCTGTCAATTAAAGCTGGTGATGAGGGAGCAGGCCAAGTCCCGCTATCTGTGTCAATGGACACAGCAGTTGTGCACGGAAGCGACCTTGCACGAGTGCCCCCATGGGAAGTGGCTGGAGGCACTGGACAGGGAGGAGGAGCCAGGAGTGCCAGCGGGAGACCCGAGAAGAGAAGATTCAGGGCCGCTTTGTGCAATTCCATTGCACAGAGTAGGTAAGTATAGAGATGTTTGTTATTTTTTTCTTCTTTTTTTTTCGCTTTAACACAAACTTCTTGATAAAAAGTGGTCCGTATTACTATTTCTACTCATACCAACCTACTCATTTCTACTCATACCAACCTACATATGCTTATGTCTTTTTGACGCGTGTGATAGGGTTGAAATAATGACTTAGAGTTCCACTTTAATTGTTTCTGCTTTTTCTTACCTGTGTACGTATCAATTGTTCTATTTAAATTGTTTGTGCTCTTTTCTCTTCTGTGTACGTATCAATCTGTATCTAGATGGAATTTGGAACTGCTGAATAATCATTACATGTTCGCTGATAAGAAACTCTTTGTACCTTAACCTCATTTGGTAATGCCGATAAGATTACTGCTTGTAGAACTGCCTATAAAAGAAGTAAAGGGAGCAGTCCTTTATGCTGAGAACTGTGATACAGACATACCTGACTCCGTGTCATCTTTCTTATAGAAGCAATAATTTGGCAAAGCAATATAAACTTAAGCAACTTATTTAAGAGTTGAACCTAACATTTTGGCGCCCGAACGAGGGACTCACCGATGATACTACAAGAGGTGGACGAACGCGGCTGACGGAACAAAAAGGAATAGGCATTCCGGGAACCACAGATCAAAAAACCTGGCCAGGTAAGAAAAAGCTTTATTTTTCTTATATTCTGTGCTCCCCTGATTTGTGCCTATCCGTTCTGTCAGTTACGGTTCTCCTGGTTTTAAAACACCAGCCTCTGTAGTGGTGAGTCTAGAATTACTGCATATTTTAGTTTATATTGCTGGAATTATTTGTTTTGTTTGTTGTCTGTGTCTGTCTTGTCTGTCTTGTTGAGAAAGTGAATGAGCCTTGTCAAGGATGGTATGAGTTAGAAGGGGATTGCCGAACTAAGCAACGGAATGCGCCTTACCTCACATGATTGGGAACTTGAGGGCTTGTGAGCTTGGGGGTCTGACGCTTATGCTTAACCTCACATCTAACTCATAAACCATAGATGGGTTGAGAGTATAAGCCCTGTCTGCTCCATAAAGCAGGGATAAGAGTGTATGAGAGGGATTCCCAGATACGGGGAGGGGAATAAGATCTCCATAAAGTCCGGAGATCTAGTCGGATACCTGGCCACTTAAAGGAATGCTTGTATATGTTGTAGCCGCATTTTTGTATATGTTGTAGCCGCATTCTGGTTTGTTATTGGGCTAGCATATAAAGTAATTATTTATTATTGGGCTAGCATATAAAGTAATTCGGTTTCAGAAATCTCATTCCGGGAGAGGTTTTTAGAATTCTAGCACCCTAGGAGGAAGGCAACGAGGAACTAGTGTAACTTAGCTGGTTTGTTATTGGGCTAGCATATAAAGTAATTATTCATTCTTGTATATGTTGTAGCCGCATTATATTGTACACTAAGTGTCCCACACGCTACCTAGGCAGGACTGTTAGAATGGGCCAGAGGAACACAAAACCCCGTCAGGGAATTGTGGCGCACTATACGGTGCCACAGATAATTAAGAACATTTATGGGAAAACCGAAGCACAGGACTTAAAGGATGTCCTTCGTAAATTTAAGGTGAAAGGAGCAGCGGGCTTAGACCCGGATGTATGGAGTGAAATAAAAAGGGACAGACAAGGAGAGGTGTTAGAGAAGCAATGGATGCGTCAGGTTCAATGCTTAATTAAGGTCTCAAATAGAGCGAAAGAAGAGGGGTGGAAATATAATCCAGATTGTGATGGTTGGGATATGAAAGATAGAAGAACAAAAAATGTCGAGGCTCCCAGCTCAGCCATCCCACCCCCATACACTGACGTAGAACACAAACCACACAAGATATATCCGGTACTTGAGGGGAGAGGATGGGTTTGTCAGGATTGTGGAGCACAAAACCCAGAATGGGCAGTAGAATGTGTGCATTGTGGGGCACAAAAACCTCATCCAGAAACTGTAGCTCCCGTACGCACTGATACACGCATTGTTCAGGTAAACAATCCAGAATTTGGACAAGCAGCCCATCCAAATGCCCCGCCTACTGTCACTCGTAGAATGCAAATAAGGACTTGGGATCCATGGTCGGCAGACACCCTTATGGCATTAATACAGAGCGCCCCAGACCCGGTAGCAAAGCCAGCTGCTTTTTGTAGATTTGTGACACAGTTAATGAATACACATGAAGCGACCTGGCAGGATGGGGAGGATCTATGCAGACACAAAATGACTCTGACCCTGTTTAACCAGTTTATGACAGAAATAGGTCCACACAGACCTGCAGGACAAGTTGATGGGGATGGCAACCTGGAGGCAGGACATGTCAGACATATAGACTCAAGGGCCCCTTTTATTGCTAGATTAGAAGCTTTTTGTCAGGCAAAACAACAGGAGAGGGGGTCCATATCACCCATGAAGCAAATGCCAGGACAGACTGTATCGGAATTTTACTTATCTATGGAAAGTATGATGGCAGATGAGGGATTGGACTTGGCCCTGCCAGTCACAATCCGAGCCTTCAATAGACAATTTATGGAGGGATTAATTCCACAGATAAGTGAAAGACTGAAAGCCTGCACACCACCCTTAATTTGTTGCGATTTTTGGCAGAAAAAGGTTGCTTCTACAGCGACTAGTACCTTTCACTGGTTGTTAAGTCCAATGGTAATTATTATTCTAATATTAATATCACTTACAATCACGAATATATGTGTATACAGGAAAATAAATAGGAAAATTAGGAGAATAGACAGGGCATACCGATAAATGTGTATTGACATCACCCTACTCCTATAAAACTCCTCTTCTTGAATTTTAAGATGTTGGTAATACCTAGGGGGATGGGTTCTACCCCTCTGACAACTCGCGGTCAGGGAAAGGACTCTGGGGAAAAACTGACTAGAACTTATTCATGAGGACCCAGGGGGAAGGAGAGGATGATGTCAAAGGGGGAAATTGATAGGGTTGAAATAATGACTTAGAGTTCCACTTTAATTGTTTCTGCTTTTTCTTACCTGTGTACGTATCAATTGTTCTATTTAAATTGTTTGTGCTCCTTTCTTACCTGTGTACGTATCAATTGTTCTATTTAAATTGTTTGTGCTCTTTTCTCTTCTGTGTACGTATCAATCTGTATCTAGATGGAATTTGGAACTGCTGAATAATCATTACATGTTCGCTGATAAGAAACTCTTTGTACCTTAACCTCATTTGGTAATGCCGATAAGATTACTGCTTGTAGAACTGCCTATAAAAGAAGTAAAGGGAGCAGTCCTTTATGCTGAGAACTGTGATACAGACATACCTGACTCCGTGTCATCTTTCTTATAGAAGCAATAATTTGGCAAAGCAATATAAACTTAAGCAACTTATTTAAGAGTTGAACCTAACACGTGCGTCATTCTGCACATGGGTGTCCACCACTGCCTACATATTATTGATCTTTACATCTCACTGAATAAGGCTCTTTTCACACTAGCCAAATCCAAAGTTGCGTGATTTTCAGTGCAACTTTGGAGTCTGACTTTGATACAACTTTGAAGTGACTTTGATAAGACTTTTACATTCTTATCAAGTCAGGGCAAAGTCAGGGCAAAGTAAGATCAAAGTAACGCAAAAACCTTTTCTCAAGTCACAGCCACTTCAGTAGTGTCAATTGGAACGGCTCTCATAGACATACATGGCATTTCACATGTCCTGTGACTTTGGGTCTCACAATGAGCACAAGTGTGAAAGGAGTCTAAAGCCTCGTACACACGATGGGATTGTCCGACAGGAAATGTGTGATGACAGGCTGTTGGTGGAAAATCCAACCGTTTTTATGCTCCATCAGACAACTGTTGGCCAACTTTCCATGGACAAAATGTTGGATGGCAGGTTTATAAATATTTCGCGGACAAATGTCTGTTGTTGGATTTTCCAATCGTGTTTACACAAGTCCGTCGGACAAAAGTCCAAAGTACAAACACGCATGCTCGGAGGCAAGGACAAGCCAGAAGCGGTCAGTCTTGTAAACTAGCGTTCGTAATGGAGAATTAACATTCGTGATGCGGCAAATTATGGAATCTCAAAATGCAGCTCATATTCTCTTCTTATATAATGGGATAATAATGAAGTTGATTTGCTGGTGATAGTGATGGAGTTCTGCCAAATGTATTTTCAAAGGCTTTTTTTTCTAGTAATATCAAGAATGATATTATTATGCTTGTTTTTTTTTTTTGTTTTTTTTTGGGCAAGTTACCACAACACCATTATCCCATAGTTTTTAAGATCAAAGATTCAACTATGTTGGTGTCCCTTGTTAATTTTACATTGTATTTTTTAAAATGTAACTGCCTACTCCCAAACTGTCATTTTTAAGTAAAACACATAGCCAAGTATTATTCTACACAATTTTTTTATTGTGCATTAAAAAAACAAAACAAATAAAATTAGACATGCTATCTGCCAATAGAACTTAACCAAAAAGTGCATTCTATGCATCCAAAAATATAGAAAATATACCAAATCAAAACATTAATTAACCAAAAAATAAAATAAAAGCCTCATGCATGTGTCCTGCTTCTTAATATAGGGGGTCAACAATGCCAAGAGTTGGTGAAAGCAGGGGTCCATCATTCGGAGATAATTTAGAAAATCATCCGGATTATTCTCCTGGAGCTCCCGCAGCAAAGGCATATGACATAATTGGTCACGATTAATAAAGTAACCAATTTTTGGTCCAAGAAATCCTCCTCCTCATGTTCCTGGACTGGACTTGGGTCAAAGCAATAACTCCAAGCCCAATAATAAATAACACGTTATCTCCTCCGTTTCCGCAACATGGCTGGTTGACGAACGGCTGTTCAGTAATGAACTGAAAAGCGCAAAATGAAAAGCGCAAAATGAAAAACGCGAAATCAAAAGCGCGAATCAACACTCACTAAACTTCCACTAACACAAAATTAGCAGAAGGAGCCCAAAGGGTGGTGCTAAAGAGCTGATAAACCACGTAGTACGTCACTACGTTCATGTTTGTTGGCCGACAATTTCTTGCCGTTTGTATGCAAGACAAGTTCCTGGACAACGCCCTTCGGGCAAAAGTCTGAGGTTTTGTCTGCGGAAAATCCGATCGTGTGTACGAGGCTTTCTATGGTGGCATAGAACAACCACAGCCTTCAGTCCTTCTGAATGGCTGAAGACCAGGGTTATTCTGTGCCTACGCTGCCATGTGAATAACTAATTTAGGCCTCATGCACACTGGGCATTTTTACAGCTGCTGTTTTGGGCGTCAGTCGTTTTTTTCTACAGTCAGTAAACTCCCCAGCATGTTATGCTATGTGTCCTTGCACACATGGGCTTTTATCAGCGTTTTTTAAGGCAGGGGCGTTTTTGGGCTAGGAGAAAAAACTACTGGGTTTGAAGAGGAGCTTTTCAGCTGTAAGAATGATCTAATGCTGAAAAACGTGGCAAAACACGGCTATCTGGCATGTATAAGCATTTTCAGTGGGATTATAGTTTCGCTAAAAAACACAAACGCTAAAAAATTTGCAAAACACTAATGCAAAAACACAGCAAAACAGGGCAAAACTTGTGTTTTTGTAACCTGGCATTCTACAGCGAACGCTACTGATGTTTTTATAATGTCCAGTATGCATGAGGCCTTTAAGGTGAGATGTAAACATCAACAATGTGTGTGTGGGGGGGGGGGGGGGGGGCGACAGTGGCATGTGTGCAGAATGACCTCAGCCTTCATTCATTCAGATCATTTTGCACCACCTTCACATTCGGGGAATTCAATAAAGTGCTACCAACAGTTTTCTCGCACTGTGAAAGAAATTTTACATTATGCTTAGCCTATGTATTGCACACGGCACCTACTGTATAATGTTTTGATTACGTATTCACATTCCTTCAACAAAGATAAGAAACTAGCTTGCCTATGTTACACCCCTTGTTACCTTAAAAGTACAATTGTAATATTAACCACTTCAGCCCCGGAAGATTTGGCTGCTCAATGACCAGGCCATTTTTTGCGATACGGCACTGCGTCATTTTAACTGCCAATTGGGCTGTCATGTGATGCTGTACCCAAACAAAATTAATGTTCATTTTTTTTCGCACAAATAGAGCTTTCTTTTGGTGGTATTTGATCATCTTTGCGGTTTTTACTTTTTGCACTATAAACAAAAAAAGAGCGACAATTTTGAAAAAAAAACACAATATTTTGTACTTTTTGCTATAATAAATATCCCCATTTTTTTTTTTTTTAAAAAAGCTATTTTTTTTGCTTTGTTAAACTACAAAGTAGTAACAAAACATGGTCTATTTTAGCCTATAAAAAAATGTAAGATCCCACTGGCAGACATGGTACATTGGCACAACTGCTTGTACCTGACAGCGTTGCCAACCTATCAGATTGAAATTTACTGCCAGGACACACAAAATTTACTGGCACAGCCAAGTTTTTACAGGCATTTCCAAAAGTTATAAAAATTAATTTTTAAGTGCAAATGTCAGTATTTAGGCTACAAACAAGTACAATATGAAATTAGAAATGTGATTTAAGGTAGATATTAAGGCAAAAAAAATTTATTTTTATATACAGTAGTAAGTAAGTAGCTCAGGGACAGGACTCAGGAGGGCAAGAAATTAGAATGGGCAGCACACACACACATGAAATGACTCTCACAGTGACACTGACAGTAGTGTGCAGCAGCACAGATGACACCTCACCAACAGGACACATCTCCTCCTGAGTCACAGTGACAGTCTACCTCCACGCCAGGTGGTCCCTTCAGTCCACTCCAGTCCAAACAGCACTGACTGTCCCGCTCAGAGGCGTAGCTTCAAGCTTGTGGGCCCCGATGCAAAAGAGGACCTGGGCCCCCCCCACTATTTCCAACGTGCGTGCAGATACATCCACCGCACTCCAAGATACTCAAAGTGGCTTAAGAATTTTGAGTTCCCAGAGATCCTCCTTACATTAGAGGACAGGAATTACCCCTGGAGAATAAGAGGACAGGGATTACCACTGGAGAATCAGAGGACAGGGATCACCGCTGGAGAATCAGAGCACAGAGACCCCTGGCATGTCACTTGGCAGAACTCCTTTCCCATCCCAGCACTGTTTTGAACCCCACACACACACACACACACACACACACACACACACTACACAGGGCTGAAATCACATTCCTTTACACACAGTCTGTCAGTCTTCACAGGATGTATCTGGCTTTTATGTTGCCCTTCTGACCTGTGAAATCCCTTGGTCGGAACGGCAGTGTAGTTGCAGTAGGCAGATACTACCCTGTGCAGATCATGGCTAACTGACTGTGTTGTAAAGGAGTGTGATTTCAGCCCCGCAGGGGAGGAACAGTATAGAGTGCTGTAATGGTAAAGGAGCTCAGCAGCCGGGCATAGCATGCAGGGTGGAGGGGGTGGTCAGGGGGCTTTGGGGGGGCAACTTAGAGAGGGCAAAGCCATGTGACACAAAATCTGGAGCCTGCAGCCCCTCAGGAGGTGTTAAGGGATTTGTTTTAGCACTTTCTAAAGGTTTCTCTGTCAGTGCTGGCAGGTGATGGGGGAAGGTCACCTCCCGGAGGTGTGTGTCCTTTCCCCAGTTGTCAGGGAAGTGGGGTAAGTAGACATCCCCGGGTGGGGGGGGGGGTACAGAGAATCCCAGCTGGTGACTAGGAGACACTGAACAGTGTCATACTTCACCAGTGACATCGGTCCCATCGTGGCTACAGGACGGCACTCTCCTCCTCTTGCCTCGCTGAGCTCGGTTACCATTCCATGTTGCCAGCACACAGCACAGACACTTCCTCATCCTGGGCTGTTCTCACCTCGTACTGCTCTCCATTCAAGAAATGGCTCATAGCTTCTCCCCAGCCAATGGGAACAGAGGGGTGTGGACTGTGGAAGGGAAAGTAGAAGCCCAGTACTGGAGAGTGACTGTGGCACCCTAGGGCAGATCGGAGCTGGATTTTGTGAAGGATATGATAATATGACAGGGAGGCTGCAGGGGCCCACTGGAGCTAGGGACAGGGTTGCGATTGTGACCCCTGCAACACCTTATGCTACGCCCATGGTCCCGCTCCTGGTTTGCTCCTGTCCCGCAGACCAACACACGAGGCTCCGGCTGTTCTGCTCGGCTTCCTTGCACCATGACATTACACAACACTGCCTCCGCCAGACCCTCCCCCCCCGCGCCGGTTGCCACCCAAACACACTGTAGCAGGCATTCGGATGGTCTCAGCAGGCTCCAGACAGAACTGTGCATGCACAGTTCCGAGCCGAGCGTCACAGCCATATTTTTTTACTGGCCACTCTTTCCTGTCACTGGCATTTACTGGCAGGAGGAAAATGCCAGTTTTTACCTGGCTGCCAGTAAAAATACTGACGGTTGGCAACACTGGTACCTGATTAGAGATATGTTTATATAGTCACGATTGCACTGGTAAGAGCCCATCATTGCCAATCATCTTTAATCGGGTGGAAAAGTTGACCCTTCTTCCTATGAAGTAGCACATGGTTTGAATGTAGAAGGCTGGTGGAACAGTGGTTGATGTACCAAAGCAATGTACTCTTGTAAGAAAATGCAGAGAACTAGCTTTTGTGTAAGTTCAACATACCAAATTCCAGTAACTGAATTCTCTTAGTTAGGCTATAGCATACTCATACTCTCTATTGGTGATAACAGTATTCTTCTTAATTTCAGAGAGCTGCGTTTGTTTTTTTCTCTTTTAGAATTATGTCTGCAAAAGATCCAAAGTACACCTGAAGAATTGTTTACAACAAACTGTGTACTTTGAACAAGTTATTTTAGGTGAACTGTGCTAAACAGGAGAAGAGGTTTGTTACATGTATTATTTATTACATTACTATATCTTTTATATACTGTATATCATCATTTAGTGGCTGCTATGGTATCATTATACCACTGAGTTCTAAATAAAGTTTATTTGCAGTGTGCAAGATCTTTAAATATAGTCTGTCTACAACAGTAGTCTCCAAACTGCAGCCCTGGGGCCAAATGCGGCCCTTTACTTGCCTTTATCTGGCCCTTGGGGAACTTCTCCTCCCACTGATGCAAGACACTATTCCTCCCACTTACACAAACAATGGAGTATAATTCCTGCTACTGACATCAAAAGCAGGGCACTATTCCTCCCACTGACACAGATGATGGGGCACTATTCCTCCCACTGATACCAAAGATGGGGAGTAATCCTCCACTGACACCAATAATGGGGCACGATTCCTCCCACTGACACCAATGATGGGGCACTATTCCTCCCACTGACACCAACAATGGGGCACTATTCCTACTACAGAGAATGGGCAGCACGTATTTCAGGTCCACTCATTAAACAGAGCACCTCACTTAGGCTACTTCATGGACAGGACCTCACTAGAACCAAAGTGTATTACTTCACCACTAGTTCTAGTTCTAGTTTACAGATGGAAAAAATATTCATCACTCTTTCTCTACAAGGTGGAACAGCTGTTTCTGTCAGAAGATCACCCACTCTGACTAATTCTAAAACAAAGTTCTCCTCGCCTTGCTGCTTCTTCCCAGAATTCAACAGTCTGTGCATTCTTGATCTCATATAGATTTAATCAACACCACGGTGGCTGTCAGTCAATCTGTGCTACATTGTAATTGTGTATGTTTATAATTCTGCAGTAGAGTGTAAATCTCTACTGCATTTGACCAACAGAGATCAATGCTACAACTAGCTACAGGTATATACATATACACAGTATATATACAGCATCTCACAAAAGTCAGTACACCCCTCACATTTTTGTAAACATTTTATTATATCTTTTCATGTGACAACACTGAAGAAATGACACATTGCTACAATGTAAATCAGTGAGTGTACAGCTTGTATAACAGTTTAAATTTGAAAAAAATCTGAACTCCAGGATAACCATATATTGTCTAAATACAATGAGTCTTGAGCATTCTTATTTGCATCCAATTTTTTCACACCTGTTACTTCTATCCAAAGTCTGCGAGACACCAGACTTTATCTAAAAAAAAAAAAAAATGTTACGCTTGGCCTGGAGTGTACTATAATTTGGCTTCTTCACATAAGCTTTGCTCACTGTGATGCAAAACTTTGTTATTTCCATCCAAAGTCTGCCAAAGAGACACTGGAATTTATTCAAAAAATCTTTAATCTTGTTCCTGAGTGCACTGAATTGTAGCCTCATCATACACACTGGCTGCCCAAGCCATTGTTTACTAAATAAAGAGAGCTTGCAGGGAAAATCATTTTAAATGTAATTTTTTTTCCTTACAAATGTCAGTTTTGCTGCAACAGGTACTATACATGGTACAGATGTGCCACTTCACAGGCAGACTAAGGGGACCCCCCCAGGCACTATATTTAAAATCTTTTTTAAAGTTTTTTTGCATTGGTACATATCCCCAAAGGACAGTACCCGGCCCCCATACCTTTTTTATGGCCAATAACTTGCATATTAGCCTTAAAAATGGGGCCTTTTGATTTTTCAAGTTCGGGTCCCATAGACTTCAATGAGGTTCACGGTTCAGGTCCAAACTTTTGCGTTGCTTGGGAGTTCTGGCACAAACCAAACTGGGGGGTTGTTTGATCCAACACTAATGGGCACTGATGAGGCGACACTGATAAGCTGCAGTGATTGGCACTGATGGGGCTGCACTGATAACCATTGTAAATGTGCCCTGTCAGAGGAAAGACAGTTATCGGCTTTTCTTTCCTCAGACAGTGACAGTGCTGAGGAAAGGAAATACCAATAGCCGACATTTGTTTATATGTGATGAGCTGTGATCGGACACAGCTGATCACATGGTAAAGGACCACTGTGTTTGGCTCTTTACATTGATCACAAAGTGCACCCAAAGAGCGCCCCCGTGGTGCGCGGCAGGGCAGGGTTCTGGGAGGATGTTAATAGACACCCTCCCGGAAATGTACGACTGTGCTGAATCGTCATTTCGGCTATAGCACGGTTGGCAAGAGGTTAAGATATACTGTGTAAGTTCGGCCCAAACATTGGCTGTTCACCTGTTTGGCGAACACCCAAATTGGCAGGGTGTTTGACCATTTGTTCAGCCCACTGAATGTCCCACAATGCACTGTGCGCCGCACAGTGCATTCTTAGACCTGATTGGCTGAAGCAATGAAGGTTTTGCCCAATCAGGGCACAGAGCACTGTCAGAGCTATGATTGGAGAAAGACATGATGACACCCACACTATAAAGGTTTCTTCCCAGAGGAGCCATTTGCACTGTGATGTTGGAGTGGAGATATATAGAACAGGGCTCTGCTCATTGCTACTAGGGAGTTAGTGTGCTATTGTGATTCTATTGTGATTGTAGAGTGTTAGTGTAGTGTGTATATAGTGATAGTGCTGTGTCAGTAGTGTATAGTGTATCCATGCAGTTTTACTGTAGTGTCAGTGTAGTGTGCCAGGGCAGTTTTACTGCAGTATAGTGTAGTGTGTCAGTGTCAGAGAGGTTACCTTGTTGGTCGCGTTTCTGTGCGCGCTGCTGTGCGTGTTCCTGTGGGCACTGGTGTGCATGCTCCTGTGGGCCCTGGTGTGTGCACTGGCGTTTGGGGTCGCGCGGGCGTTCTTGTGCGTGCGCCGATGGGTATCGGCGTGCGCTCGTGTGGCGCCAATCGGCCTATTTAGGTCTGCTCTGCACTCTGCCCGGTGCTGCTTCAACAGCTTCCGGTTCCATAGTTCCCACTGCCTGTTCCTGCGTTTCCAGATCTCCTGACGACCCGGCTTGCCTCTGATATTCTGCTGACTGCTGCCTGTACCTGACTTTGGCTTGTTTGACCCTGCTTCTGCCTGCTCCTACTGTACCGTGTTGCCTGCCTATTGCCGAACTCTGCCTGTGACCTGACCTGCCTGCTCAGCTCCTGCTCAGCATCTGTTTGCCTGTGTTCCAGCACATCACCTGCTGCTTGAAGATCATCTTCCTTCCAGCACCTGGATCCCTCACCAGGCTCTCTTACCATTCCATACTCCTGTGCCTCCTGTCCATTCTTCCAGGGGCCGCGAGTAGGATACGTACGGGAGACCACCCTCTGCTCAAGCGGACTCACCGGTCTAGTAAGTAAAGTCTAACAGTATCAGGCAGCCATGACCGAGTCCGGGCAGGGGGCCTCCCCCATGGATGAACTTTGTAGACATCTGGCGGGTCTGACTCAAGCCATAAAGAGCCTTCAGGAAGGCTATTCAAGATTGGAGGAACAAGTTCTGGCACTATCCTCTCCCTCCAATCCCCAGGGAGCATCTTCTGCTGGATTTTCACCTGCACCCTCCGATGTAATGCTTCCTCCAGAGCCCAGAGTACCCACTCCTGAAAGGTTTGCTGGAGAACGCAGCAAGTACCGTGCTTTTCGCAATGCCTGCGAGCTCTATTTCGCCTTGCAACCACGCACCTTCTCTCTCGAGGCAACCAAGGTGGGCTTGGTCATCTCCTTGTTGTCCAGCGAACCCCAAACCTGGGCCCACCACCTGCTGGAGCAAAAATCAATATCCCTGGATAGCCTTGAAGCATTCTTCTTGGCCATGTCCCAACTATATGAGGATCCACAGCTGACCGCGACTACGGAAGCTGCTTTGCACTCTCTACAACTGGGTCGCAGGGCAGCAGAAGACTATGCGGTAGAGTTCAGACGCTGGAGCTCTGACACGAACTGGAATGATGCCGCCTTGCGTCACCAGTTTAGAATGGGGCTTTCGGACTCTCTTAAAGATGAGCTGGCACGTGTCGGATTACCCCCGTCCCTGGGTGAACTCATCAACCTGTCCATCCAGATTGACCATCGTTTGAGGGAACGCCGGTCAGAGAGGTCTACTAACCAGTTCCGCCCTACCTGGATGCTACCTAAGGTCTCCAGTTCGGCCGGTCAGTTTCCTCCCATCTCTACCGCACCTGCTCAAGACACCCCAGAGCCTATGCAGCTTGGCTTGCTCCGCCCCACGCTGACTCCTGAGGAAAAGCTGCGTAGATGAGCCCGCAATCTCTGCCTGTATTGCGGTGAACCCGGGCACTACGTGAGGGCTTGCCCCAACAAAATGCGTAAGTGCCTTCCAGCTTCTTCAATGTGTGCATCCGTTTTACCTAAGTCTGGTTCTCACCTCGCTCTCTCCATCACTTTTCAGCTTCCAGGAGGGAATACTCCAGTGATGGTCATCATTGACTCCGGTGCCTGCAGCTGCTTCGTCGACCTGACCTTCGCTGCTAATCACCGCATCCCGCTTCAACCCACGGCTCAGGGGCTTACTATACACCTGGCGGATGGCTCCACCCTTCGTTCCGGCCCGGTCACCCAAGAGACCGTCCCTTTGCTGGCCACCATTGGCACCCATCATCAAGAACTTCTTCGTCTGGACGCCATCTCTTCTCCCCTCTTTCCCATCATCTTGGGAATACCTTGGCTACAAGCCCACAACCCCAGTATTAACTGGGCCACAGGGGAAGTTACTTTTCCTTCTGAATACTGCCAACAGCACTGCCTGTACAGATCTTCTTGTGAAACCTCCCAACTCCTTTGCCTGGACTCAGATCTGGAACTACGTCAGTCCATCCCTGAACCCTACCGGGACTTTCTGGACGTATTCAGCAAGAAAGGAGCAGAAACATTGCCCCCGCACAGGCCTTATGATTGCCCAATAGAACTCCTACCTGGAACTGAGGTTCCTTTCGAAAGAATCTTCCCACTAACTGAGCAGGAGTTAGGCACACTAAAGGTCTACATCTATGAAAATCTGGAAAAGGGATTCATCCGCCTGTCCACCTCCCCAGCCGGTGCGGGCATCTTTTTTGTCGAAAAGAAAGACCATTCTTTACGTCCTTGCATTGACTATCGGGAATTGAATAGGATAACTATTAAAAATTGTTATCCCCTGCCTCCAATGCCAGAGCTTTTCCAAAGGTTGGGAACCGCAGTCGTGTTCACGAAGCTAGATCTTCACGGAGCTTACAATTTAATTCGTATCCGAGAAGGGGTTGAGTGGAAGACGGCATTCCGTACTCGATTTGGGCACTTCGAGTACCTTGTCATGCCCTTTGGTTTATGCAACGCCCCCGCAACATTCCAACATTTTGTCAACAACATTTTTCGTGACTACTTGGACTTGTACGTGATAGTGTATCTTGACGATATTTTGATCTTCTCCTCCTCACTTGCCGATCACTGCAGACACGTCCGGAATGTTCTAACCCTGCTCAGACAACACGGTCTCTATTCAAAACTCGAAAAATGCGAGTTTGAACTTCAATGCATCCAATTCCTAGGCCTAATCATCTCGGTGGATGGCATCAAAATGGACCCTCAGAAAGTGTCCGCCATCCTGGACTGGCCTGCACCTGTGGATAAGAAAAGAGTGCAGCGCTTCATCAGCTTCTCTAATTTTTACCGGAAATTCATTAGAGGGTTTCCAGCAATAAACCCCCCAATAACCAAACTGACCAAACAGGGAACCCGATTCTCATGGACTCCTAAGGCCCAGGCGGCTTTTGAAAAACTTAAGGAGCTTTTCACGTCAGCTACCATCCTGAAACACCCTAATCCTGCTTTACCGTTTGTCCTGGAGGTTGATGCCTCAGAAATAGCAGTTGGAGCAGTGCTCTCTCAGCGACAGGGTGCCAAAGCTCTTCTTTACCCAGTGGCATTCTTTTCACGCAAGCTCTCAATGTCAGAATGGAATTATGACGTGGAAGATCAGGAACTTCTTGTCATCAAGTCGGCTCTGAAGGAGTGGCGTTACCTGCTGGAGGTCTCTGCACATCCCATCTTGGTGTATACGGATCACAAGAATCTGGAATATTTGAGGACAGCCAAAAGATTGAGACCATGGCAGGCCAGGTGGGCACTTTTCTTTTCTCGATTCCAATTCCACATCACCTATAGACCAGGTTCTAAGAACATTAAGCCAGATGCGCTCTCCCGCATGTTCCTTGATTCAGAAGAGACCCAGCCTCCTGACACGATCCTCCCCTCTGGGAACTTTTTGCTCCTTCAAGTGGATCTTATTACCCGGATAAAGCGGGCCTCTGTGGGAATGTCCCCGTACCCTGAAACCAATCTAAGTGAGGGCCTGTTTTGGCATAAAGACAAAGTCGTAGTCCCTGAACCCTTACGGGTGGCTGTAATGGAACTCTGCCACGATCATAAGTTAGCTGGACATTTTTGAGTCTTGAAGACTATGGAGTTGGTGCAGCGTACCTTCTGGTGGTCCCAAGTGTCTAATGATTGTAAAATGTATGTGGAATCATGCAACGCTTGTGCCCGAAGTAAAAATAGCCAGACAAGAGCTTGGGGTCTATTAAAACCTTTATCCGTTCCAGAGAGACCATGGAAAATGATATCAATGGATTTCATCGTGGAACTCCCTCCGTCGGAGGGATTTTCCACCATTTTCTTGTGATAGATAGGCTATCCAAGATGGCACACTTTCTTCCCATGAAGGGCAGACCCTCGGCCATGGACACAGCAAAAATTTTTGTTAAAGAAGTGGTAAGGCTGCATGGGGTTTATTGTGTCCGATCGCAGTGTCCAATTTACTTAGAGGTTCTGGAAGGCTCTCTGTGGCTCCCTGGAAATAGAGTTGGCATTCTCATCAGCCTACCATCCCCAGACAAACGGGCAAACTGAGAGAACCAATCAAACCTTGGAACAATACCTCCGCTGCTTCTCTACTTTCTCTCAAGACGACTGGGTCTCCTTACCACCAATTGAAGAATTTGCATACGACAACTCCTTGCATTCCGTCATCAACCAAACACCATTCTTTGCCAACTACTGTTTTCATCCTTCTTTCCTGCCCAGTTCAATACCTGAATGTGCCGTTCCCGCAGTCGCTGAAACCATGAATTTTTTCTCCACTAACAACAAACTTCTGCAGGAAACTATGGCCAAGTCTCAAGAATACAGCAAAAGGATGTATGATAGAAAAAGGCATGGAGAACTGATCCTGGAACCCGGCAACCAAGTGTGGTTGTCCACTATAAACCTGAAAATGGCCTGTCCCTCAAGGAAATTGGGTCCCAAATTTATGGGTCCCTTCTCGGTAAAGAGGAAGATAAACAATGTTACGTATGAACTTGATCTGCCTGACTCTCTAAGGGTGCATCCGGTCTTTCATGTGTCCCTATTGAAGCCTACTATTCCGAATCCCTTTACTGGCCATATTACCGGCCCACCTAAACCTATCATAGTTGATAACGAAGAAGAATTCGAAGTCGAAGCAATCTTGGATTGCAGGAAGAGGAACAACAGAATTCAGTATCTCATCAAGTGGAAGGGGTATGGTCCGAAGGACAACTCCTGGGAACCAGAGGGCAATTTGCATGCCCAGGAACTTTTACAAGCGGTCAAAAATGCCCACGCTCCCAGACTGGCTCAACTGGGCATCCGGAGGCTGCCTTTAAGGAGGGGGCACTGTCAGAGAGGTTACCTTGCTGGCCACGGTGCAGGCTGCTCTGGTGCGCGCCAGCGTGCGCGATCCTGTACGCGCTGCTGTGCGTGTTCCTGTGGGCGCTGGTGTGCATGCTCCTGTGGGCCCTGGTATGTGCACTGGCGTTCAGGGGCGCATGGGGGTGTGCGTGCTTGTGCGCGTGCCGGTGCGTATCGGCGTGCGCGGTCTTTGGCGCCAATCGGACTATTTAGGTCTGCTCTGCACCCTGCCTGGTGCTGCCTGATCAACAGCTCCCAGTTCCATAGTTCCCAGTGCCTGTTCCTGCGTTCCTGTTTTTCCAGATCTCCTGACGACCCGGCTTGCCTCTGATATTCTGCTGACTGCTGCCTGTACCTGACCTAGGCTTGTTTGACCCTGCTTCTGTCTGCTCCTACTGTACCGTGTTGCCTGCCTGTTGTCGAACTCTGCCTGTGACCTGACTGTTCAGCTCCTGCTCAGCATCTGTTTGCCTGTGTTCCAGCACACCACCTGCTGCTTGAAGATCATCTTCCTTCCAGCACCTAGATCCCTCACCAGGCTCTCTTACCATTCCATACTCCTGTTCCTCCTGTCCATTCTACCAGGGTCCGCGAGTAGGATACGTACGGGAGACCACCCTCTGCCCAAGCGGACTCACCGGTCTGGTAAGTAAAGTCTGACAGTCAGGGTAACACCTTTCCAGAATCTGGTAGGTTACAGTCTCATGGAAAACCTAGTTTTGAGGCTTCTGTTGGTCAGAGGAGGAGCAGTGGAGAAAGAGGCCACCTCAGTGACGCATTTCAAATTTTTTTTAGTCCTCGACGCCCAGGGCTGTAAGCTTCCACATCCCTTCGGCAGTGTCTGCATCATATGGTGGAAGATTATCTAGGGGTGAAAGAGACATGAAGAGCTTCCAGTTGACAATCCACTGGGTTACTGGGTCATGAAAATAGACCACTGGCCAGAACTTTCTCAGTATGCAACTGAGCTTCCCTGCATCCAGTGTGCTTTCTGACCGAGCATTCAGTGCTGCCGGAGGTTTTGTGACAGATAAAAGAGCGCGTCTGTCCACAGACTCCGCTGACATTGATCAAAATTAATCATTCCTGGATTAGCAGCAGCTATCACGCCCCCGATGCCGATGTTGCTGATTAAGGCTGGGTTCACACAGTACGAATTGGATGCAGCTTTTTCAGCATCCAATTCGCATGACAGAAAATTGTGCCCGGCTCTCAATGGAGTCGGTTCACAAATCTCCGGGGAAACTGCGGAGCGAATTTCACAGAGGTCATGTACGTCTTTGGCTCCGTTTCGGGTCCAAATTCAAGCAAAAATGGATTCGCCCCTGAAATGGAGAACGGGGACGCACTGGACCCCTGCTGTCAGCCGCATCCGTCTGAAGTGTGAACCCAACCTAAGTGTTTTTGAGATGTGAAATCTCTGCAAGACTGTCTAGACTGCCTAGCTTTGTGGGTGTTGATTTTATCTGGAAGAAATTTTTTGGTATACTCTAGGTTTAGTGGGCACAATTAACACCCAAGGACCAATTTTTCCACACCTGTTTGGCAGGTGCATATAATTTCAAATTTTTACAGCAAGTCCAATTCTTGCTTCCATCAACAATACCTCTATAGGGTTATGGTGTGAAGGCCTCACCAACACCCAAAGCCAAATTTTTCTGCACCTGTTACTTCTATCCAATGTCTGACACCAGAATTTATCCAATAAATCTCTAATCTTGTTCCTGAGTTTATTAATTTGCGGCCTCCTCATACAGACTGGCTCCCCAAGTCATTGTTTTACAGAATAAAAAAAGCTTGCAGGGAAAATGTATTTTTTTGTTTCCCCCTAAATGTAATTTTTGTTGCAGAAGGTTCTATACGCGATACAGATGTCACTTTACATGCAGACTAAGGGGACTCCACAGGCACTATATTTAAAGGTATTTTGAATTTTTATTTTTTCTTCACTTTAAGCATCATTAACCACTTCAGCCCCGGAAGGATTTACCCCGACCAGACCATTTTTTGCGATACTGTACTGCGTCGCTTTAACTGACAATTGCGCAGTCGTGCGACGCTGTACCCAAACAAAATAATGTAATTTTTTCCCCATAAATAGAGCTTTCTTTTAGTGGTATTTGATCACCTTTTTTTTGGTTATTATTTTTGACACTATAAACAAAAAAGACCTACAATTTTTTAAAAAAAACACTATTTTTTACTTTTTGCTATATTAAATATCCAAAAAAAAAAAATTAATTAATATGTATTCTTCTACATATTTTTGGTAAAAAAAAAAAAAATTGCAGTAAGCGTATATTGATTGGTTTGCGCAGAAGTTATAGCGTCTACAAAATAGGGGATAGATTTATGGCATTTTTATTATTATTTTTTTCACTAGTAATGGTGGTGATCAGTGATTTTTAGCGGGACTGCGACATTACGGCGGACAGATCGGACACGGACACTTTTTTGGGACCAGTGACATTTATACAGCGATCAGTGCTATAAAAATGCACTGATTACTGTATAAATGACACTAGCAAGGAAGGGGTTAACACTTGTGGTGATCAAAGGGTTAAATGTGTCCTAGGCAGGTGCTTTCTAACTGTGGGGGAATGGACTGACTGGGAGTACAGAGAGATCGCTGTTCCTACTCACTAGGAACAGACTATCACACTGTACTCCCCTGACAGAACGGGGATCTGCTTTGTTTATATTGGCAGATCCCCATTCTGCCTCTCTGTGGAGTGATCGCGGGTGGTCAGCGGACATGAGCATTGGCTCCGGCCCGGCGGGCCCGCTGTATCTATTACACGAAGCGCCGTACCGGTATGGTGATACGCACAATAGAGCCGCCCCCATGCCCTTTGTATGCCCAAAAACTTCCATATAAGCCTTCAAAATGGGCACTTTTGATTTTTCCAGTTTGGGTCTGATAGACTTTAATGGGGTTCATTGTTCGGCTCTGAACTTTTGCAATGTTCAGCCCATCTCTAGTGTCTAATTAGAGAGATTTCCCTTCACTTCCTGCCCTGTAGACTCACTCAACAGGAGATGATATGAGACGAACATTCCCTCCTAGAGCATTTTCTTCTGCATTAACTCTAGTTATACTTTAAAGTTCGTTGAATGCTCGCTAGCAGCTTGTTTAACCACTTAAGCCCCGGACCAGAGCACTTTTTGCGATTCGGCACTGCGTCGCTTTAACTGACAATTGCGCAGTCGTGAGACATTGCACCCAAACAAAATTGATGTCCTTTTTTTTACCACAAATAGAGCTTTCTTTTGGTGGTATTTGATTGCCTCTGCTGTTTTTATTCTGCGCTATAAACAAAAAAAGAGCGACAATATTGAAAAAAACGCAATATTTTTTACTTTTGGCTATAATAAATATCCCCAAAAAATATATAAAAAAATTTTTTTTCCCTCAGTTTAGGCTGATACGTATTCTTCTACATATTTTTAGTAAAAAAAAAAAAAAAAAAAAATCGCAATAAGCGTATGTTGGTTTATTTGCGCAAAAGTTATAGCGTCTACAAAATAGGGGATAGTTTTATGGCTTTTTTATCATAAATTTTTTTTTTACTAGTAATGGTGGCGATCTGCGACAATTTTGACACGTTTTTAGGATTTTACAGCGGTCAATGCTATAAAATTGCATTGATCACTGTAAAAATGTCACTGGCAGTGAAAAGGTTAACCACTAGGGGGCAGTGAAGGGGTTAAGTGTGTCCTAGTACGTGTTTTAACTGAAGGGGGGATGGGACTGTGCAGGGGAGATGACAGATCGTCTGTTCAAGTATGAACAGACTGTCTGTTCTCCCCTCAGAGAACCGGAAACTGTGTTTACACACACAGATCCTGTTTCTCAGTGTGCCCCGAGCGATCGCGGGAGCCCGGTGGTGATCGCGACCGCCGGGCACTCGCATTGGCTCCGTGGGCAAGCAGGGGGCGCGCACGTGCCCCCTAGTGGCCGTCTATGGTACAGACGTACCATGACGGCGATTCGCGCAGCCGAGCCATGTTGCCGCAGTACAACTGCAGCAGCTGGTCAGCATGCGGTTAAAGTTCCATTAAGATTAGTTCCTAACATCCCTTGAAATTAAGTTTGCCAGATTTAGACCTTTGGGGTACATTATTGCACACATGTTAACATGCATAATGCTACGCATTTTGAATGAGCTACCTTTAATGCACCAGTCATTTAGGGATGTGCATTGAATGTGTTTTGAAAGCCAGTTTTAGCCTGCAAAGGCGTGATTTTGGCGTTAAAGCAAACAAAGGTTTTCAAATCCTTTCTGAAAGTTTGCTGTACACATACTGAAACCTGCTCATACATTTACAGACATTTACAGGAAACCTGCACATACATTTAAAGTGCTTCTAAAGACATTTTTTTCTTAATTAAAATAATAAACGTTATATTTAGCTGATATGTGCAATGGTATTGCACAGAATGGCCCCAAACCTCAATTTCTGGGGTCCCGGGCTGGCGATCTATGCTCCGACTCTTCTGTGTCTGTCCCCATAGCAAGCCACTTGCTATGAGGGCAGATGTGTGGGTTCGATCACGAGCCTGGCTGTATGTGTCCATTGACACACACCGCACAATTTGTCTCCAACTGCCCCTTCTTTCTTGCAGTGTTTCATTGACAGCAGCAGGAGCCAATAGCTCTCGATGCAGTCTCAGTCCCTATGATAAGAGGAAGAAAGGAGAGAAAATATGCAGCCGTGCACAACGCTGGGGCAATTGAGGACTTTAGTGAGGGGAGTGTGCACAGCAAATTATAAAAGGTATTTTACTTTAATGCAGAGAATACATTAAGGTAAAAAAAAAAAAAAACATTTTAGCTTTAAAACCACTTTGAATTCTTATGTTGATTCTTATATTTCTTAGGAACTTACAGGAAACCTTGCCCAAGAGATAAATGAAGGTAGACTTTTAATTTTAAATAGTGGTTAAGTTTTAGGCAAGGTTCACACATGTTCAACTGCGTTTTGCAGTCCGGAGTCTGGTGCGAATTTGTTTACCGGTTCAGGTGCAATTCAGGTGCAAATTATAACTTGAATTCGCACCTAAACCGGACCCAAAATCGCACAGCACCCTCTTCAGAAACAGATAACGGCCGCCCCAGACATGTGTGAATGGGCTCAATTGAAAGCTGGTCCGATTCATGTTATGCGAATTGGATGCGGTTAAAAACACATCCAATTCGCATATATGTGAACCGAGCCTTAAATAATTGTTAACTATATGAACATGTGTATTCAGCTATGAACAACCAGTTTTCCTTTAACATGAATACAGCACTTTTAGGCAAAATGTAAACTTGCAATCAGTAACCATGAGCCTGTGGTTATCTGGTTGTGCTTAGTGCAGGTTGAATGGAACCCTCAGTGGCTCCCCATCCACTGATCTTAGGGATCATTGGACCCTTATAAGCAGATCTTTTAGGGTATATAGTTGCACTAGGCTGTTATGACAAGCAATTTTGGTGGAACATATCCTATATAGATGCTTTGCAATGGGCTTGACAGAACAGCCATGTACAATTGTATTAATCGGCACTTTGCTTGTAGGGTTCTATGCAGCCAGCTGCCCATGGGACTTGAGTGGTATCAGTGTTTACCGGTCCTTCTATAATGTTTTGTACACCTAGCACTGGTATTATGTCAGAAACCTCAAGAGTCAATGGCAGTTATTCCTACAAAAAAGTTCAATTTGGGTACATTTATACATCAAAATGATCTTTGGGTAACATTGACCTACAAAGTTATGTAAAAGATTATTTGATCAGTTATAGGCTACTTTCACACTAAGGCGCTTTATAGGCACTACAGTGCTAAAAATAGCACCTGCATAGCGCCTGCAAAGAGCCTCTCCTGTCTCCAGTGTGAAAGCCCAAGTGCTTTCACACTGGAGCGGTGCGCTTGCAGGACGGTAAAAAAAGTCCTGCAAGCAGCATCTTTGCAGCGCTGTATGAGTGTATACACCGCTCCTAAAGTGCCCCTGCCCATTGAAATCAATGGGTCAGTGCCACCAAACCGCCGGAAAAGGGTGATGTTACCCCTTTTTCCGCTGATAGCGGGGGTTAAAAGCGCCCCGCTAGTGGTCGAATAGCGCCACTAAAACTACAGTAAAGTGCCGCTAAAAATAGCGACCCTTTACCATTGATGCCCGCCTGCCCCAGTGTGAAAGTAGCCTTAATGTCTGAAACAGTAAACAACATTAATGCCTATAAACTTACCATACTGGTTTGACGGTTAGAAAAACCAGAATGACTGGGTTTTAAGCCTCGGACACACGATTGGATTTTTGTCTGGGAATTGTGTCATGACAGACTGTTTGCCTAAAATCCGACTGTTAGTATGCTCCATCAGACAATTGTTGGCCAACTTTCCGCCAACAAATGTTGGATGGTAGGCTAGTAAATTTTCAGCAGACAATGGTCTGTTGTCAGATTTTCCTATCGTGTGTACACAAGTCCGTCACACAAAAGTTCAAAGTACAAACACGCATGCTCGGAATCAATGCTCGCCGAACACGACATTAGCAGAAGGTGCCCAAAGGGTGGAGCTGAAATTCCACGTAGTACGTCACTACGTTCGTGTTTGTTGGCTGACAATTGTGTACTGTTTGTATGCAAGACAAGTTCCTGGCATGTGCCCTTCGGACAAAAGTCTGGTGCTTTGTGGAAAATCTGATCGTGTGTATGAAGCTTTAGACAGGATAAAAAGAGCACATGGGGCAGACTCTGTCAAGCAGATCCACCTGCTCCATAGGGCATCTGTCTGCTGGAGCCCAGAGCTCAGGTCTTTGTAATGCTCCTCAAATTCGTATGGCAGTTCAGTCTCCTGTGTACCTCGGGGCTCTGTTCAATATAATCAAACGGACCATTGCCTTGACTCTTGATCCCAATGTTCTGGAACATAATACTCCTGGCCCTGTCTTCTTCCCACCTGCGCGCCTTTTAGTGTCTAAAATGATTGACACTATGGGGTCTACGGTTCCAACAGTCAAGTGGAAGCCGGCCCTTCCAGAAGGGGTTTCTCCAGCAGTGGGAGCCAGGAAGCAGAATTCAGATCATCTACATAACCTCAGTCACAAGCCCCATTCCCTCGTTCACAATAACGTCCGATGCTAAGCAATACAGAATAGGGGGCTTGCTGCCTGTTGGGGATAGCTCAAGGCAGGTGGGGCAATCAATTTCACAGGTTGTATCAAACATTCTGAAACTATGGACAGCCTTCTGCACCCTACAGGCCTTTTACCATATAACGAAGGGATCGTCAGTGCTCTTAGGTTAGTCAATACTACGGCGTTCTCCTACGTTAAAAGACAAAGGGGACTCACAGCCTGTTCTCTATTACAAGAAGCAGAACCAATTATGTCTTGGGCTCAGAAGATTCGAGCCTACATCTCAGCGGCCTATGTCCCCGGAGTCCAAAATATTCTAACAGACTTTCTTTCCATAGTCCAGTTGGACAACAACGAAGGGTCTTTACATATGCAGGTTTTCAGGCATAGATGCCCTGATTGGATCATTGGAAATGCAGTAGGACCTGTGCATGTCTTCCAGTCCTAGCCAACCTCAGGTTTCTACGAAGACTCTGAACAGAGGTTGTGGAGGTAGTGGCAGTGATGTCTTATTGGCCAATTAGGTCAGGGTTTCCCTTGCTAGCACAGTTCAGCTTCAGGTACCGTTCAGTGCACCTTCTCCTCAGGCCAGACCTTCTGTCATTGGGTGCAATCCTACATCCATGACCAGCACGGTTGAGTCTGACAGCCTGGTTTTCAAGATTAGAGGTCCTTGGCTGCAGAGTCATCTCCGCTCTCTTGAATACTAGAAGAATGAATGCAAACAAAGTTTATGGGAGAATCTGGTCAACGTTTGTTCAAATACATGTCTGCTGATAACAGATCATGTAGTGATCTAGAAGTTCTAAATATTCTAGGCTTTCCTCCAGTCGGACTTAGATCTGGCTCTATCGGTCAGCTCCCTCGGAGTTCAAGTGTCAGCTTTATCGGCCTTCACATGTGTATCCCAATCTAGGCATCTTTCCTGTCCAACAATTCAAGGGAGCAGCTAGGCTTAGATCTCGGAGTAAGCAAAGGTTTTCCAAATGGAGTCTCCCTCTTGTTCTCAACGCCCCCTCGGGAATTGGAGCGGAGTGTTCTAGAGCTGTCTCCATTAAAGGCCTCTCTGTCAAGTTCACCTTTTTCCTGTCAGCATAAAAAGCTTCGGTGATTGATTCACTGGTCATGGAGAACTTTCTTAACGTTCTTTCCAGTTCAAGCGGTGCTGTTACCTATGCTTGACTCAATTACCAAGGGTGCATGAGCCTTTCATGGGAGCCAAGAAATTGTTCTGCCAACTTTAGAGTTCTAGCTGGCATCCTTTACACGTGGGAGAGGGTGCGCTGTGGCTTAGTTGGTTAAAGCACATGTCTAGTAAACAGGAAGTCTTGAGTTGACTCCCAGCAGTGCCTTCCTTCAGTTCTAGGAGTCCCTCAGATACTGTGAAGTTATATCTACAGAGCTACAACTTCCTTCAGTCTTCAGAACGCCTGTTCATTCTTTTGCCAGAAAGGACAAAGGAACGTGCCTCATCTAGGATGATTGTGGCACAGATTGTCTAGGCTATCCAACAGGCTCAGAGAGCCAAGGGCTCCTTTTGGAGGTAGTGTCTGCTCACTCGACCAGGAGTAGGTTGACAACATTTTGGGCAGCTTTGCAGCTTGTGGTTCCCAAAGTAGTCTGTAGGGAGGCCTTGTGGTCCTCAATCAATACATTTATGACTCCTTATTGTGTAGCGTCTGCTTCATTATCTTCTGTTTCTTTTAGCTTGCAGGTCCTGTCTGTTGAAGGTACAAATTATAGCCTTGGGATAGCATTGCCCATCCATTGGGTGTATGGCTTGTTAGTTCCCATATGTATGCTGCCATTGAGTCTGTCAGAAAAACTGAAAATTTCCTATCAAATACTTACCGTAATTTTCCTTTCCTGATGGACTCCGTGGCAGCAGGAGTCCCCCAGTGTTGAGGAGGCTAGTTACGGAACGCGGCCTCTGGCTCAGAGCAAAGATTTATGGGAGTGGGGTCCTATAGGGCAGGAGTGGAGGCGGGGTTAACCCATACGTATGCTGCCATGGAGTCCATAAGGAAAGGAAAATTACAGAAATTTTCCGTTTTCTAGTTTTAGGCCTATGAGGACAAAAAGGAAAAAAGGCAAAAAGAGCACAGCACTGTGTAGTCAGTGTCAAAAATGCATAGGGATTTGAAGTCCTCAGTGGGTGAGTTCTATAAAATAAAAAAATACACGTGATCCAAAGATGGGGGGGGGTATTGATTCACTGCAACAATACAAAACAAGACAAGAGCTCAAATATCTCTTGCAAAAAATGGTATATTTAATAGTGTTAAAAACAAATTAACAACCCACAGACATCTAAAGAGCAAAAAGCACAGCTCAGGCATACAAGACAGCCAATTACAACCTGCATACCATGGCCAGTGCATTAATACCTCCAAGGACAAGACTCTCTGCTAAGGTCTCCATTGATCAGCAATACAAATCACCTGAGGGCACCTCTGAGGAAAGGGTGCAGGATATTTTCAAGTTAGGGGATAAACAGGTGACATTTCAAGGTCTTGAAATTCCTTGACATTCGTTGCTTGCTTATTCCCTAATCTGAAAATATCCTGCACCCTGTCCCCAAAGGTGCCCTCAGGTGACTTATAGACCTTTGGAGTGTGCCCTGTTCTTGGCAGTCTTTTCCATTCACAAGAACTGTATTACAGCCCCAGCATTGTCCATGGCCTGGGGGCTGCAACTACTCCACTGGCCTGAGATGCACTTATTACTGTTGGATGTCTGTGAGTTGAAAAATCCACTTGTAACACTATTAAACATGGTGTTTTTATTGCTCAAGATCCATGTACACTTAGCTAGCTTTAAGCCTAGTACACACGATTAAAAAAAGCGTAAGAAAAATACAGCTTTGGAAGCTATCGTTAGTACACAGTTTTTCAGAGCCGATCTCGACAGTTTTTCCGAAATTTTTCGAAGGGACAAAATTTTTTCTTGTACGATACCAGAGCGTACGACTTTCATTTTAACCACTTGCCAACCGCATAACACGGTTATACGGCAGAAAAGTGGCTCTCCTGTGCCAGATCACGTACCTAGTACATGATCCGGTACTTCCAGGTAGGGGGCCGCCGTGCCACTTGGGCCGCCGATACCCGATGATTGGCGATGAGAAAGACAGAACAGAGCTCTGCCTATGTAAACAAGGCAGAGGTCTGTCCTGTCAGCAGAGATGTGCAGGATTTTGTTTCCCTGCAAAGCAGGAAATAAAATCCAGCACATCCCTTAGTAAAAGCACCACATAGTAAACACAAAAACACTGGTTAGGCACATATTTAACCCTTTCGCCCAGGGAGTTTAACCCCTTTCCCAGCCAGTGTCATTAGTACAGTGACAGAGTATATTTTTAGCACTGAGCACTGTTTTAGTAACACTGGTTCCCACAAAGTGTCAGATTGTCCACTGCAATATCGTAGTCCCCTATAAGTAACTGATCGTCGCCATTACTAGTAAAAAAAAAAAAAAAAGAAAGAAAAATTAAAATGTCATTATATATACACTATAGTTTGTAGACGCTATAACTTTTGTACAAACCAAATATACCCTTATTGGGATTTATTTTTTACCAAAACATATGTAGTAGAATACATATTGGCCTAAATTTATGAAGAAATTTGATTCTTTACATTTTTCATTGGATATGTTTTAACCTCCCTGGCGGTTTTCCCGAGTGTGGCTCGGGGTTAAAATTCAGGACCATTAGCGGTAACCCCGAGCCACACTCGGGATTACATCGCAGGATCCTGGTGCCTCCTTACTTACCTTGTCCCCGGGATCCTGCGATGTCCTACGCTGTGTTTGCGGGCTCCGTCCTCCTCCGAAGCCTCTCTGTGCCAGGCTCCATTCCCTGCGAGCGGCGCGACGCACGGGGGCGGAGCCTGGCGGCAAATTCAAAAAAAGTGTAAAATCATAACACATACAGTACTGTTATCTTACAGATTACAGTACTGTATGAAATTATTTCACATCCCCTTTGTCCCCAGTGCTTTGTCCTATGCCCTGCATGCAGTTTTATATTATATGTACTGTTCTTTCTGCCTGGAAACTGGAGATTGTCCATAGCAACCAAAAAGTGTCCCTTTACGTCAAAAATGGCTTTAGACCAGCTAGAAAACAGCGATAGTAAATTAGAACACTTGCAGAATTGAGCGATAGTGAATCGTTTGGAAATTAATTTTATTACTATTTATTTTTATTTTTTTTAATTATTTTTTTTTTTATTATATTATAATTTATGTTGCTCCCAATGGGAGTACCAGTGGGGTTCTTCACTATATTACAAACTCTGATTTCCAGATTTATCTGGAAGGGCGGTCACTCCAGGATATCGAGAGATCTACTATTCCGCTCCAAATGCTCAGGCGGTCTGGCACTTCCTAATTTTAAGGCATACTATCAAGCAGTTATCTTGTCCAGGCTGGCTGATTGGAAATACGCTCTTAAATCGAAACTATGGGTACAAATTGAATACTTTTTAAGTGGAGTGGATCTCTCGGTAGCCCCCTGGATACCCCGTTCTTGTAGGAACCTAGCTCGATCTACCTCGACTCTCACTATATCCTCCTTAGATATTTGGGACGCCCTACACAAAAAATTCTCATGGAAGTATGATTCTCCCCTATTACCTCTCCTCAATCATAAATATTTCTTACCGGGTTTATTAGATCCAGGCTTTAAATCATGGGGAACGGAAGAACCTCTTCTATTACATCATGTCCTCCGTGACAACATACTTAAACCATTACACGTGATACTTGCTCCTAAACCCACCACATTTCTAGATAAATGGAGATATCACCAATTACAACATTTCTTAGGATCCCTTCCCAACCCGCTTAGAGGTCTGAGTGAATTAAATACCATAGAAGAAATATTCTACCCAAAAGATCCCCCTTTACATGGAATTTCTCTATTTTACAAAGCTCTCATTACACTTCAAAACCCCAACTTACCACCATTCTTGGCTAAATGGGAGTATGACTTAGATTCTTCCCTTACAGATAATCAAAAGGAAAAGATCCTCCAATTAGCCCACACTTCCTCATTGGCCTCAAAAATGTCAGAGGTCAATTATAAATTGCTTACTAGATGGCATTATACCCCAGCCAGATTACAACAAATGTTCCCCGCCAGTTCCCCATTATGCTGGAGGAACTGTGGGAACAAAGCCACTCACGCACACATCTGGTGGTCTTGCCTACTCATCCGACCTTATTGGGATACCATCCGCAATCTAATATTACAGATCTCGGATGTCAATATACCCAATGACCCGTGGACTATCCTTTTTCATTCTACCAAAACTCCCATAAGAATATATAAACGTTCAATTATCCCTCATTTACTAAACACTGCCAAAGCTTTAATTCCTACTTTATGGGGTCAACCAACAATCCCTTCTACAAGAGTTTGGATACAAATGGTTGATAAGGTACATCTTATGGAGAGCATCACCCACGACATTAGAGGTACCTCTAAGAAACACTCTCTAACCTGGGATTCTTGGAAAAAATTTCAATCCACATCTGTTTATAAGGAACTTATAACGCAAACCTCTTAAACCTCTTGTCTAAGCTTAGCCAACTACACCTTAACATATCATTCCCTTTTGATGTGTAGACATGCATGCCAGCAACAACCCCCCCCCCCATACCCCCCCTCCTACCCTCTGTTTTCTTATCTTTCTTATTCTCCTACTCTCTCCCCTTTCATATAATTTCTCTTAATTTTATTTCTTCTGCTTTTATTTATCTCTCAGTTTCTATATACCAAAGTAAGGATTTTTCCTTTTTATATTAATTTTGTTTTGTTTCAAGTGCTCACAAAGTATTAACCCTATGCTATACCAACACTGTGTTAAGCTTCTGAGCCAATCATTGGAGGGATAGCTTATAACTACTCATTGAAATCTGTGAGTGCTAAAACTTTTGTTGCTGTGTTTTCAAGATTGCATTCATTCTGAGATATATGTATATCTTTGTTATACTTTACTTTAATAAAAATATATTAAACAAAAAAAAAAAAAAAAAATATTATAATTTATGTTTTTGTGTTTCAAACTTTATCATACCCGGGATATCTACTAGACTCTTGTTTGGACAGATTTAAGTGTGTTATTGTTAAGATTTACAGACCTACAATATAAAACGCCAAATTTCCATGCAAAATAATTGTACTGCTTTCAGCACCTAAAATCCGAAATAATCATACCGCCAGGGAGGTTAAAGCAGAAAGTAAAAAAAAAAACTGAATTTTTTTCCAAAATTGTCAGTCTTTTTTTGCTTATAGTGCAGTGGAGATCAAATAGCACCAAAAGAGAGCTCTATTTGTGGGAAGAAAAATACATACATTTGATTTATATACAGCATTGCATGACCACGCAATTGTCAGTTAAAGTAACACATTGCTGTATAGCAAAAATTGCCTGGTCATGAAGGAGGGTAAATCTTCCAGAGGTCAAACAGTTAATCAGTACAGTTTTCATCTGAATATATAATACAAGTACAATACATTACATCACATCACTTCTGATGTTGTATTCTGTCGTACGAGAATTTTTGTAAATCGAGTAACCTCTTCCTTTTTGATATGGAGACTAGCATGCAAAAAAAAAAAAAGGACGATCATTCGTCTGATATTCTCATCGTGTGTATGATCCTTTAGGCATCCTTAGATTTCCATGATGAAGCTCAAAATCACTCATATCAGGCTACAACTTCTTATATCTGTAGGAACTTTTACACAGCTAAGAACAAACAAGACACAAAATCAATTTTGTTAAAGTTGACTAGGCGTGTGTTTTATTCAGTTAAAATAGCAAAGAGGCTAAAACATATTTTTTTCCTTAAAAAATGTTTCCATCTACTAACAATATATATTTCTTAAAATGTCCATAGTTACATATAAATTAATGATTGAATTCCCTTCACAACCTTCTTTTGTCACTGGATTGGGAAACATCAAGTTGTTAGAATGGGAAGCCTTGTTATACATTATATAGTACAGTATGCGCTAGCAGCATATATCCTTTAATAAACTTCTGAGTATCTTGGAACATTTTCACCCATTAAGTGGTACTTAATCTATTAGTTAAGACCTCTTTGCCAGATAAAGAGCATTGGCATTTTAAATAAACACTAAGGCACTCAAGACATCATCCTCATTATACAAGCAACTGCAGTGCACAGGGTTATATTTACTAGCAAGCGTATGTTTAAAGTGGAGAATGCATAATCTGGTGCAGCCCTCCATAGAAACTAATCAGCTTTCAGGTTTTTTGTCACAGCCTATTTGAACAAGCTGAAGTTAGAAGCCGATTGGCTACCATCCACAGCTGCACCAGATCTTGTACTCTCCAATTTTGGTAAATCTCTGTGTCTGTGCCTTTCAGTCCTGTGATGAATACACCATCTATTTCTTGTACAAGTATCACAGAAAGTGAGGAAAAAATCTCCCCAGTGGGTTCACAAACAGAAAAAAAACTGGCAAAGTTTTAATTTTTCCCTAAATTATCTAAAAAAAACTGGCTAGAAAAAAAAAAAAAAGTATTAACGAACATTTAGATTCAGGTTGTGTGCCTACCTAGACTGTATATTAAAACTATTTTGGAACTCTAATAGCAAGGGTCACCCACTGGGGTCAAATGACATTGTATCAAATAGCCAGTTTTACAAGGACATACTGGTGTTAGTGATAAGCTTTATGGGTTGAAAGAGTAAGCCGACACTGAAACCACCAAATACTTCTACTGCAAAACTTTGGAGTTGATTTACTAAAATTGGAGAATAAAAAATCTGGTGCAGCTCTGCATGGTAGCCAATCAGCTTCTAACTTCATGGCTAAGTTTACATTTCCTATTTAGGGTGGAACATGTTACAAGTTCCAGCTTCTGCATCCTCTCCCCCTGATCCCCCCTCTCTAGGACAGCGGATGGGGGATCTTCTCCCTGCACCTACTGTCGCAATTTAAAAAACAGCATGGCTGTGTGGGTTTCCGCCCATATCATTCATTCATAGAGTTCTGTGAATGAACTGCAACTATTGTTGTCTTCCGAAGCCGACGGCTTATAGTTCTCAATAAAATGCGAGGACGCTGGTGAGTGACAAAAACCTGGAAGCTGATAGGTTTCTGTGTAGAGCTGCACCATATTTTGCACTCCCCAGTTTTAGTAAATCAACCCCAGTGCATCCTAAAAATACTTATAGGGACACTGTCACTTTGTTCTAACCTACAACATTTTTTATATTTCTACTCATATTTGTATATATTAAAAGGGACTGCCATATTGGTCCCATGTAGAGATAGATATAAGTAACACAGCCCTGAAGTGAGATTTTATTCTGTGTGAAGCATCTACTTAGGCATTAGTGTCAGTTCACAAAACTATTAGGTTGGCTTTACATCTATGTGTTGTGATAATGCCTGGTAAACCATAGAACTTTGTGTTGTGATGCCATTCATTTAGAGTGGCACCCCAAACCCAACCTCACTAAAGGATTCCACAACACATGGCACACTGCACTGTATTAAATAAAAAGGTACAGGTCTGGATTTCCATTTCTATTGCCATGCATTAGCAGTCCATTCTAAATGAATGGTCTGTCTTCTAGCATAATAATGCGAGAAATACTGCACAATACAATAGAATGTATAGATATAAAGAATTAGTATTTGCTGTAGTGTTCAGTATGACATTTATTGACATGTATGACATATTAATGGGCATGTATACAGAATATGCCAAAGCAAACTTTGTCATGTACAGTATATCCTGCGCTTAACATTTACTCTTGTTTGGATAACAATCTTATTGTACGTGAACAATGTTATTTCATGTAGTAGTGTCCTTTAGCCCAGTTTTGATGACATACATGACATAAGCTGGTTCTGTGGCTGTGACTGTTAGTGACTTGTAATGCCAACAGTCAACTAGATTAGCTGGAACATCTTCATAAATTAGACCCTGGAAATTGTTTACCCTTCTCACTTCCCCTCAAAAAATATACAGGTTAGGTGATTTATGAATCAATATTACAAACTTGTATGTACTTAATCAATTTACTGTATAATTCATATGCATAAGATAATGTAGAACGTAAGCCTGCAAGCTTACACAAATTCCTCCATCCATGCTAAACAGTGCAGATGAACAATTTTCTCTCTGGGGTTATTGCATTTTCATAGCTGGCATCCGTGGCTATCAGAATACAGTGGGTGCTGGTAAACAGTGACTGCAGCTGATTGACTGCCAGACACTGTTCAGCCAAGAATTAACAAGATATGTTAAACATTTTATCCATGCCCCTGAAGTCATGCAACAGATAGGGTGCATGGTGACATTATTACCACAATGTCACTTCTCATACATGATTGTCAGGTGATATTAGGACTAAAGACAAGATCATGTAGCCTATCTTAGAACATAGGTGACCTGCAAAAACCTAACTAATACCTGTAAAACCCCTTGGGGGGATAATTAATGCAAGATGACCTTTAACGATGTCTCTTGTCCACTAGCTCTGTAGCTGGCCCTACTGTTTTCAATATTTGTGGCACTAGAATTTTTCTTTGTCTTTTGCTGCATCATACTAGGTCTACCAGAAGAGACCAGTCATTTCTATTCCTAGGCCCTCTCATCTGAGCATGCACACAACATTCTATAATCTCCTTTTTCCTGCTATGGCTCCACCACTGTACAGGTAAATGTTTCAGATCATTGCAGAACCATAGCGAGGAACATAAGCAAAACTCCCCTCTTGCACCTGCTGCCTCTGTTTCACTTTTTCCCTGGACTAAGATCCTCCCCAGGCACCAATGTTAAGACAAGCACAGGTACTTGAGAGCAGCACAAATTGCCTGCACATTGTCAGTAATGCTAGTAGTTTATATACTTTGAAAATACAAGACGTTCTCCGACCAGCAGAGAATTTGAGTGAGTGACATCCTGTCGTGTAATGATGGTAAGCCACTCAAGCAGCACCCAAGTGATGACCGTATATAGCACAGGCTATAGTAAATTTCTGAATCCCTCTGGATGTAAGATATGAAGTATTAGATGTAAGTTTAAAAAAGGCAATTCCTGGAATCCAGCTTTAAGTTACAGTTTCACAAAAGTACTCTCTCACAGTTTATTTCATAAAGTTCATATTGGAAGAACTATTTTACTTGGTTCTCTAGGTGGTCATGATGGATACTACAACCAAGCCCCAAACAAGTTGGTACACTGTGTAAAATGTACATATAAACACAATGCAATGATTTGTAAATCCCATAAACCCATTATTTATATACAATAAAAAATAGAAAACATATCAAATGTTTAAACCGAGAAAATGTACCATCTTAAGAAAACAATAAGGTTTTAAAATTGATGGCTGCAACACGTTTCAAAAAAGTTGGGACAGGGAAACAAAAATCTGGCAAAGTAAGTGGTATTTACAAGGAAGAGCTGAAAGAACATTTTGCAACTGACAACAGGTCAGTAACATGACTGGGTATAAAAAGAGCATCTTAGAGAGTCAGAGTGTCTCAGTAGTAAAGATGGGCAGAGGTTTATCAATCTTTGAAAATCTGCATCTAAAAATTTTCAAATAATTTCAGAATAATGTTCCTCAACATAAAATTGCAAAGAGTTTAATCTACATGTGCATCTACAGTGAAGATAATATCAAACAATTCTGAGAAATCTCTGTGCACAAGGGACAAGGCCAAAACACAATATTTGATGACTGTGGTCTTCGGTCCTGAACTGCATTAAAAACCGGCATGATTCTGTGATGAATCACTTCCAAAAATCACCGTTCGTGAACACAGTTCGCTGTGCTATCCAAAAAGGCAAGGTAAACCTCTAGCATGCAAGGAAGGAACCATATTTGAACATGATCCAGAAATTCCACCATCTTCTCTGGGCCAAAGCACATTGAAAATGGACTGTTGCAAAGGGAAAAACTGTTCTGCGGTCAAGCAAATCAAAATTTGACATTCTTTTTTGGCAACCATGGGAGCTGCGTTCTACGAACTAAAGAGCACTCAGTTCAATAGTCTGCATCTCTGATGGTATGGGGGTGCATTAATGTGTATGGAATGGACAGCTTTTTTAGGGAAGGCCTTGCATATTTCAGCAGGACAATGCTAAATCGCATACTGCATCCATGACAACAGCATGGCTTCATAGTAGGAGAGTCCGGGTGTTTAACTAGCTTGCCATTATAAAATATTTGGCACATTTTTAAAAGAAAAATATGACAAAGAAGACCCAGGACTGTTGAGCAGTTAGAATCCTATATCAGGCAAGAGTGGGACAACATTACTCTCCCAAAATTCCAGCAGCTGGTCTCCTCAGTTCCCAGACATTTACAGAGCAGTGTTAAAAGAAGAGGGGATGCTACCCAGTGGTAATGTGGCCCTGTCCCAACTATTTTAAGACATGTTACTGTCATCCTTTTCAAAATTACCTTATTTTTTTTTAAATAATGTATTTTCTCAGTTTAAACATTTGATATGTTTTCTATTGTGACAAAATTCAGGTTTATGAGATTTGCAAATCATTGCTGTTTTTATGTAGATTTTACACAGCGTCCCAAATGTGGTTGTATAATGTTTTTTTTTTTTTAACAAGAAAGGTTGTATAATATTTTACACTGCAGGCAAACATTAAAGCCCAACCCCATGAAAATGGGAAACATCCACTTTTGTAGTGGGGCTCCCTGCACTGCAGGAGTTAATTGCTCATTTTAGGGGAGAAGAATAAAAGAGAAAATATTTTTTTGTCTTGTTTTGTTAGTGGAAATAATTACCTACACTCTAGCAGGCTTCCTCCAGCCCTGCGATTGATATTCCACAAATGCTCTTTAGGCGGAAACCAGCTCTGGTTATAAACCAGCCTCCTAAATGTGCCACACAGGGTTAATGTCCCTGTATTGTGTGTAATGAACCTGAAGCTCCGCCCACAGACTGGAATTTTGGGCAGAAGAGGAGTGCCTTGGCAGCTGATGGAGCAGGGTATTAGGTAAGTAAACCTGTTGGTACAGTAACTCCTAGGCATAACAAGGATTTAACCCTTGCAGTGCGGGAGGCTCCACTGCAAGAGTGATTTTTTTTTTTTCATAGAGATGTACAAATCTATTTTGTTCAACTGTATATTCACTAACAAAGTGTTAAGCATAATTTATTGGGAAAAGTATAATTATCTTTTCTCCATCTGAATTTCCATCTACAGTATATTAGCTGAATTGCTGAAACTGGAAGTGTTCAAAATGGCAACTGAATAAAGATAACTGATCAGACATAAAGCAATTCCGCCATGAAAAAGAATAATCGTAAGGGTCCATTCACATGTTTGTGGGGCGTTGTGTTAATGCTGCATTACTGAAACACACGTTAAACATTGTATAAATAAAGATTGTGTAGCGCCACCCAACAAAAATGTGCAAAAACAAAAAAGTCCATAAAATTATGATGATAAAACTTATTAAAAAGTCCTATAAATTTCAGTATATAGTGAATCAAGAGAAAAAAGTCGTAGAAACGACCATCCACCAAAACAGATATGCTTGTTGATGCCACAGTGTTCAGGAAACTAACCACTGACTCCTTGTGAATTCAACACTCACCGGAACAACAATAGGCTGTCATTACAACAGCGAAATCGCTTGTGACTCAAACGAGTATCCTCTGGAAGCAGTGCAGCGATCCACATTTTTTGGCAATAAAGTTCACCACGAGCCAGAAATTATGTCCAACAGTGCAGTAGTTTTATTAAAACGTTGTAAAAACACAAATTATACAAGCACAATGGTAAACACTCACTTAGAAAGATGCTGCCGACTCGGGATCATGCAGCAGGCATGACATCAGCACTAGAATCTCCGCCCGATGCGTTTCTTTGAATTGGCCATTATGCTTGTGTTTTTACGTTTTAATAAAACTACTACACTATTGGACATCATTTCTGGCTCATGATGAGCTTTATTTGTCCGTAGTTGAAGTTTACCAGGAGGTGTCATGAAATGTGGATCGCTGCACTGCTTCCGGAGGATATTCTTATGAGTCACAGGCAGTTTCGCTGTTGTAAAGACAACATATTGTTCCGGTGAGGTTTGATTTCACAAGGAGTCAGTGGTTGGTTTCCTGAAAACTGTGGCATCAACAAGCATATCTGCTGTGGTGGATGGTCGTTTCTACTACCTTTTTCTCTTGATTCACTATATACTGAGATTTATGGGACTTTAATATGTTCTATTATTATCATTTATGGACTCTTTTGTCTTTGCATATTTTTGTTAAGAGGGGCTATACAATCTTTATATATTGTTTGGGATTTGCTATACTGCCCTTTTGTGAAAGCAGCCACATATATTATGATTTCCATTAAATGTTTCACAGTGCAGATATTTATTTATTCACATGTTAAACATTGCATGAGTTAGAAAGTTGTGGAGCCATTCATTTTAAATAGCTCTTTAACGCATTAAGGCAATGTAGTTGCAGCACAAGTGCTACAACACACCACAATGCAAAGTACTGGTCAGTTTTTTGGCCATTGTGGTGTGTTGTAGGCTATTTATTTAAACTGGCTGCCTTTACATAAAACAAGTTAATGACAAAATAAAAGCGTTAATGCAAGTGTCTTAACACTACGCACCACAAAGGTGTAAACGGGCCCTAAATAAAGGGCTTCCTGGTATTAATATAATAAATGCTAACCTGTCCTGATGTTGTACTGCAGATCACTGCAGTGATAAAGAAAAAAAGGGAATCCACCATGAATCTAATTTTTTTTTAGTGGGGGTTTCACTGGAATTCTTGTGTTTGCGAATCAGTTGTATATTGTTTTTAAGGTTATGCTTCTCCACTAACCTTTTTGAGCAGCTATTCTAGTTATGTATAAGGGAACAAAAATAAGGAGTTTCATTTGAGCTTTCTTGATATTGCATATATTTGTTAATCTACTGACACCTCTGCTATACACATCTTCATCATGTGATCAGTAAGCAAAGCCTAAGCTTGTGCGGGAATTTACTTTAAAGTATGACCTATAACCTATATAATCTAATGCAATAGGAGAATTTAGGTCCCTTCATGGTATCACATTAGGAATAGGACTTTAATATACAGTGAAGAGAAGAATACACAGATCAGAACTGGTAGTGTCTAATCATTGTCTTCAAGAAATATAATTTCTGACTGGTTACTATGGTTAACTATGCTTTGCAACATAAAAAATATATAGGTAGACTTTCACGCTTACTTTTAGATCCATCAACTCTCTTCTAGAGCTTTTTGATTAGATAAAAAAGTTCATATGCAGGTTACAACTTAGCTAAGCCAGTGTTCATTTCAGGATCAGATAAGATAAAGAAATGTTTTACATTTGAGATCAGTCAGTTTGAGATAATTTTTGGACACATTTTTGATGCATTTATATTACGTATGGAGTTCAAAAAGCAAAACTGTGGGATTGCTTGCAAAAGCAACAATATACACAAGTGTACACTGCTCCATTTATTGATTGATGTCTGAAGAAGACCCACGCCAGAGGATACTTCTAAATTATTAGCTTTCAGGAACACTGCATTAAACACCTCACTTATTATCACAGTATGTCTCACTCAATATTATAACAGTCTAAATGATCTGGTGATTTTTGTATTTATACAAAGACCTAGACATGTTAAAAGAGCTGGATGGAACAGCAAACATAAACAATACAAAATGGTAGCTTGTGTACTTGTATTGTTTGAAAACATTGTATAGCTAAATTTCCCCTTTAAAACAATGTAATATCATCATATAATTAATGTCATGGCTTTTCTTTTCCTATGATTATTGCTTTAGTACTTACACGGGTATGGATTGTTGAGGGGGAAACAACTGAAAGTTGATTTATAGTACATACGGAAGTACAGAACACGTCCAAAGCTTCCAAACACTCAAGTAAGGAACAGCACTGTAAGACAGAACTGCTGTTGCAATGAAATCTCAAAGTTACAACAATGTTAGCCAGGAACAGCCAGTGAATACTAGGACCTAGTCACCCCTATGACTGTCTTCTAACAACCTCAAACTATTTAACTTGGAAATCCCATTCATTTATTAATTAAAGAGGTTGTAAAGTCACATAACACAATTATTTGTATTATCTCAGTTTTGGCAAGATATAAAGTGCACAGCTCCTCTGTGCAGTCACATGATCTCCCTCTGTTCTGCTTCCTCAATCTAAACAACAGCAGTGGGAGGGGCTGAGATTCCCCAGTGATGTCAGCCAACCAGCAGAGGCAGATCATGTGACCACACAGAGGAGTTGTGCAAAAAGGTATTTAGGATTATCATTTAAAAAAAAAAATGACATACTGCAGTGAATATCTTGCTAAAACCGAGAAGATACAATTGTGTTATGTAATGCATTTGAATAGAGGCAGGAGGTGAGGGGAGGAAATTGACTCTGCAGACACAGGAGCTGACAGGCAAGGAGGGAGGCGGGAGAGGGGAGAGAAGAGACACTCAGAACACAGCGGTTGACGGAGGCATGTAAACTGACCACGGTGGTCAGGGCTCAGCAGCCATGATTACCCTGGTCAGCACACAGAGAGTGACACAGAAACTGGCAGGATAAGCCAGGTATTTTAGATAAAAAAGAGGGACAAATGACAATGCAACAGCACTAAGCTACTGATCATGCTTTAAAGGAACAGGAGCATTTTTTTTTTTTTTAGGGTAACAATCTCTTTAAAAAAAAGCAAACATTGAACATTGAACTCTTAAACCTATTTACTTAGAAGACAAAAGTGCTGGTTCTTCATACTATAGATGTGAGTGTCATGATACCATTCATTGTGATGGGAGGCCTCATTCCCGTTTGTTTTTCTTCTTCCAAGACTGGGCAGACTTCTTGAACCTGGCAAGTCAGATTACAGCTGCTCAAACCTGTCCCTGTTTGTTAAGAGCAGCCAACTACCAAAAAAGTACAAGGTCTATATTTGCCAATATCTGGATTCTGAATGTTCACTTAACAGTAGTTGTCACAACTCTTGCTGCTGGACAGAAAAGGCAGCATCGGTCAAATTCATAATGAGAAGCCTAATTGCATGTTGTGCATAAGTGTTTTTTTTCAGTCTCTTTATGTTACATAAAATGAATAAAGAGAATGTCAAAAACACATCCCACTGTTTCCAATTTATAGAATATACTTTATTAGTGCCACATGTTTGGAGGACTAAATTAACCACTTCAATACCAAGGACGTCATATGACGTCCTTGGCTTTGAGCAGGTATATCTGAATGATGCCTGTAGTTACAGATATCATTCAGATATTGCCGGTTTCAGCCGGCGAATCTCTACACCATAGGAATGATCATAGCGGCCGTTCCGCCTGCTTGATCGTTCCTATGGGAGGCGAGAGGGGACGTCCCCCCCCCTCCCGCCGCCCTCCGGTGCCTGCTCCGACTCACCGTTACGATGAGGCAGAGAGTGGATCCGCCGGCGCCGGATGTAGATCATAGAGATTTCCGGCGGACCAGATGGTCCCTGGAGTCTCTATGATCGTCGGAGGCCGGGCGCGATGTTATGACGTCACACCCGGCCTCTCCATTCAAAAAAACGGCGCCGCTTCGGCTTGGAAGCGGCGATCGTTTTATTTTTTTTTTTAATTTCAGGCTTCCCAGCCTAGTGGTGAGATATGGGGTCTTATTGACCCCATATCTCACTATTAAGAGCACCTGTCATGTCATATTGCTATTACAAGGGATGTTTACATTCCTTGTAATAGGAACAAAAGTGATCAATTTTTTTTTTTTTCAAAAAAGTGTCAAAATAAAAAAAAAAAAATATATATAATTAAAAATAAAAAAAAAAAAAATTTTTTTTAGAGCGCCACTGTCCCCGTGTGCTCGCACGCAGAAGTGAATGCATACGTAAGTCCCGCCCACATATGAAAACGGTGTTCAAACCATACATGTGAGGTATCGCCGCGAACGTTGGAGCGAGAGCAATAATTTTGGCCCTAGACCTCCTCTGTAACTCAAAACATGTAACCAGTAAAAAAATTTCAAGCGTCGCCTATGGGGATTTTTAAATACCGAACATTGGCGCCATTCCACGAGCGTGTGCAATTTTGAAGCGTGACATGTTAGGTATCTATTTACTCAGCGTAACTTCATCTTTCACAAAATGCAAAAACATTGGGCTAACTTTACTGTTTTGTTTTTTTTTTTAAACACAAAACAGTTTTTTTCCCAAAAAAAACGCGTTCGAAAAATTCCTGCGCAAATACTGTGTGAGATAAAAAGTTGCAACAACCGCCATTGTATTCTCTAGGGTCTTTGCTAAAAAAACATATATAATGTTTGGGGGTTCTATGTAATTTTCTAGCAAAAAAATTATGATTTTTACATGTAGGAGCAAAGTGTCAGAATTGGCCCGGTATTGAAGCGGTTAAGTAACCGTTAGTAAAGAACCAATGAATCAGGACCCAATGCTGTGTTATTGCTGGTGGATCCAAAGATTAGATAATGAAAACTTTGAACCGCATTATGGTCAATAGAAGCTGTTGACAGAATGGCCTCAAGAATGTATTTTGGAACACAGCTCTATCAACTAGACAGTTCATTCTAACGGAGCCCTGTTGTTACAGTGTACTAGCATCAGAATATGCTGTGCTCTGTGTATTATAGGTCAATATGAAGAGCTATGCACAATACAGTTAAGCAGGGTACTAACAGACCGATGCTCTGCTTTTTTTTTCTTTTTATATAGTCTCAGAAAGTGATTGTGTCCTCTTACCAGAAGGCAATCACTTTCTGAGACTATAACAAAAAACAGAGCATGTATGTGTTAGAATCCTGTTTAACTGTATCGTGCATAGCTCTTCATACTGACCTATATTACACAAAGCACAGCATACTCTGATGCCAGTACACAAGGCTCCATTAGGATGACCTGTCCATTTGACAAAGCTGTGTTCTAAAATACATTCTTGAGGCCATTCTGACAACTCACTCTAGTGACCATACTGCAGTAAAAAATTTTAATTATCTAATCGTTGGGATCCACCAGAAACCACAGAGCTCCTGATTCATTGCTTCTTTAAGTATTATGTCCTCCTACCATGGGAGAAACAATGGAGTTGATTTACTAAGGGCATATAGGCTGGTCATTCATAAGGGAATTTTTACTTTGCAGGGGAATTTTCTCTTAGCTTGGTAAACACGGTTAAGCTCTGCTGACTTTCATCACTCAATCACGTGCAAGCAAAAATATATTTTTTTAAAAATGTTCCTAGCACCTAATTAGGTATTCTTTGCAAATTGTAGTTTAACCACGTTCGCTAAGCTAAAGGGAAAATTCTATTGCAAAGTGAAAATTCTCTTTCAAAGTTAACAACCCATTTGCCTTTAGTAAAATACCTAATCTGGCACTATGGAGAGATGATATATCCATGGTCAGTCAGTTTGCTGAACATTATTGCATTTTGTTATTTACAGTGGATATAAAAAGTCTACACTCCTCTGTTAAAATGTCAGGTTTCTGTGATGTAAAAAAATGAGATAAATCATTTCAGAACTTTTCCCACCTTTTAATGTGACCTATAAAATGTGCATCTCAGTTGAACAACAAACCGAAATCTTTTAGGTGGAGGGAAGTATAAAAAAAAAAAAAAATATATGGTTGCATAACTGTGCACACCCTTAAACTAATACTTTGTTGAAGCACCTTTTGATTTTATTACAGCACTCAGTCTTTTTGGGTATGAGTCTATCAGCATGGCACATCTTGACTTGGCAATATTTGTCCACTCCAAATGTGTCAGATGGTGGGGGCATCTCCTGTGCACAGCCCTCTTCAGATCACCCCACAGATTTTCAAATCGGATTCAGGTCTGAGCTCTGGCCAGGCCATTCCAAAACTTTAACCGCTAACTGACCAGCCACCGCAGTTATACTGTGGCAGGTTGGCACGGCTGCGCAAAATCGCCGTAGGTGTATGTCGGCTCTTTAAGACGCTACTGCAGGAGCGTGCGCAGTGTGTCCCCGGAGCAGGTGCGCGGGCGCAATGTCTGCTGGCCACCCGCGATCGCTCGTAAACACACAAATCCCAGTTCTCTCAGGAAAAAGGAGCTAAATTACTAAGAAGGAACAATGACATGTCTCCTCTAGTCACTCCCATCCCCTCACAGTTAGAACACACAGTGAGGTAACACAGTTAACCCCCCCCCCAGTGTGTTAACCACTTCCCTGCCAGTGACATTTATACAGTAATCAGTGGCTATTTTTAGTTTTGATCGCTGTATAAATGTCAATGGTCCCAAAAAAGAGTGAAAAAATGTGTCCGATCTGTCTGCTGCAATGTCACAGTCCCGATAAAAATCACAGATTGCCACCATTACCAGTAAAAAAAAAAAGAAAAAAAGAAAATAATAAAAAAATGACATAAATATATTCCCTATTTTGTAGACACTATATAACTTTTGCACAAATCAATCAATATACGCTTACTGCGATTTTTTTTTTTAACCAAAAATATGTAGAAGAATACATATCGGCCTAAACTAAGGAAGAAATTAGTTTTTTTATATTCTTTGGGGGATACTTATTATAGCAAAAAGTAAAAAATATTGCGTTTTTTTCAAAACTGTAGCTCTTATTTTGTTTATAGCGCAAAAAAATAAAACCGCAGAGGTGATCAAATACCACCAAAAGAAAGCTCTATTTGTGGGGAAAAAAGGACATAAATCTTGTTTGGGTACAACGTTGCACAACCACGCAATTGTCAGTTAAAATGACGCAGTGCCGTATCGAAAAAAATGGCCTGGTCAGGAAGGGGGCAAATCTTTCCGGGGCTGAAGTGGTTAATCTTCTGGTGAAGCCATTCCTTTGCTGATTTGGATGTATGCTTTGGGTCGTTGTCATGCTGAACGATGAAGTTCCTTTTCATGTTCAGCTTTCTAGCAGACTCCTGGAGGTTTTGTGCCAATAAATTGTACATAATTCTCTTTTACCTTGACTAAGGCCCCTGTTCCAGCTGAAGAAAAACAGCCCCAAAGTATGATGCTGCCACCACCATGCTTCACGGTGGGTATGGTGTTCTTTTGGTGATAAGCACTGATGTTTTTGCACCAAACCTATCTTTTAGAATTATGGCCGAAAAGTTCAGCCTTGGTTTTAGACCATAACACATTTTCCCACATGCTTTTGGGAAACTGCAGATGTGTTTTTGCAAAATTTAGCCAGGCTTGGATGTTCTTCTTCGTAAGAAAAGGCTTCCATCTTGCCACTCTACCCCATAGCCCAGACATATGAAGAATACGGGAGATTGTTGTCACATGTACCACACAGCCAGTACGTCCCAGATATTCCTGCAGCTCCTTTAATGTTGCTGTGGACCTCTTGGCAATCCTCCCTGACCATATTTTTTCTCATATTTTCATAAATTTTGGAGGAACGTCCAGTTCTTGGTAATGTCAATATTGTGCTATATTTTCTCCACTTGATGATGACTGTCTTCACTGTGTTCCATGGTATATCTAATGCCTTGGAAATTCCTTTGTACCCTTCTCCTGACTGATACCTTTTAACAGTGAGAACCCTCTGATGCTTTAGAAGCTCTCTGCGGACCATGGCTTTTGCTGTAGGATGCGACTAAGAAAATGTCAGGAAAGACCTATAAGAACAGCTGAACTTTACTTGGGGTTAATCAGAGGCACATTAAATGATGGCAGGTGAGTTTGAATGTGATCGCTTAATTCTGAACACCTCTACATCCCCAGTTATAAGAGGGTGTGCACACTAATGCAACCACATTATTTTAGTTTTTACTCCTCTCCCCCAAAAAGAAGATTTCAGTTTGTTTTTCAGTTGAGTTATACAGTTTATTAATTAATTAATTTAAAGGTGGAAAAAGTTCTGAAATTATTTATCTATGTCTCTTTTTTTTACATCACAGAAACCTGACATTTTAACAGGGGTGTGTAGACTTTTTATATCCACTGTATATTATACAGTAATCAATATATTACAAAGTAGCCATAGTGTATAATTTGGGACATCCTTCCTACACATTTTCATTTTTCATCCGTTTTCATCTAACTGCCTCCTAGCAATACCACAACTTCCATGCTCTAGACATCCTACATTAAGTGATGTCAGCAAGGAGAGGTGTAATGAAGGTAGGAAGTAAAAGAGGTGTCAAGCTATGCCTGTGAATTTCAACAGCTCTTAGATAAGCCATTCCCAAAAAACACAAATATATTAGAGCATGTTATCTACTATTTCTTATTTGTGAATTTTCCTATAAGATGATAGCATTAGAATTAATATCCACCCAACAAAATCTGTGTATGGCCACTTTAACATTTACAATAGAGCACATAATAATATACAAACTGCTGTTGACACATATAATGGAAATAAACCATGTTTTGATCAAATAATAACAACCAATTTCAAATCTATCAATATAATAATGTTAATAATGATAAAAGTATCACTTACGGTTATCTACAAACAATATTATTAAAAGTACAAATGAAATGATCTAGCTTACAAACTTTACGCCCTCGTACACACTAAACGCGGCTTTGAAATTGTGTGACTTCATCTGAAATTGCGCGATTTCAAAGCTGCATTGCAGTGCGACTTTGTGTCCGACTTGAAAGACATCTGTGTGGCTTCATGCACAGATGTCTATTGAAGTCGTACTCGAAGTTGCCAAAAGTATTGCAGGAACCACTTTTGCAAAACGGTGTGGCGCAGCAAAGTCACCATCGCACAGATATTATTGGTGCCATTGCCAGCAAAAGGCTGCGACTTGTCATGCGATTTGACCTGTCAAATCGCATGACAAAATCGGTCCAGTGTGAACAAGGGCTACAGCATTATTTTGAGTAGTAACTTAGAGCCTAATTATATGGAACATGCAACCAAATCAGGCTTGTTGTTTTTTCCAGAGGACCAAAAATGAGATACCACAGGTTCATCTCTAAAAGCCAATTTTACACTACCGGGGTTGCATTTGTGTAACATTTTGAATCTACATGTCTATTTTTCAATTATAAAGAACCATTGGCATTTACAGTCACTATCCTTTATCTCCTTTTTTGTTATCAAACTTGTACTGTAAAAATAGAACTGACATCTGATTGGTTGCTATAAGCAACACAGACAATTCTTATTTCAAACTTATTTAAAAAGGCAGTGGCAAATAGAAGTGATGAAGTGCAGTAACCCATACAGTATTTCAATTTATTCGAGCCAGATCAGTGTTCTAACACTTCTGACCAGTTGCTATGCGTTAAGACACTTTGCACCTTCCTCCTTGATGTTCTGAATTTGACACCAATAGCTCTTTGACATGAGAATAAATTAATGTTTTGGATATACATGAAAAGCATACTGATTTGTGTTTTCACCCTGAGAGTTCTATACACATAGCACATATCTATTTCACTAGGAGCAGGAGGCTAAAGCCTAGTACACACGGCTGAATGTCAGGTAGCATCTTGTGATTCAAAGTTCGGTCTGTGTGTAGAGCAGCTGGTCGAAAAAAGAAGCCATTCGGCCATCTTCTGTCGAAGGGTCATGAACAAAAACGGTCTGCTGACCGGTTCCTAATCAGCGCTCTCAGCAGGTGGCTGGGAGCACTGACCAGACTGTTCTGGTGGGGGGCGTCCCTCTATCAGAACACAATAGCACAGCAGGGGCGATCGCTGAACTAACATCAGATTGTTAGTACAGCGGCTGACCTGAGCTGTGAGTATTTTTTTGTTCAGCCTGCTGGGGTGAACAAAAGAAAAACTAGTAGTGTGTACAAGGCTAGTGTGTAGTGTGTAATCTGCATTTAAAGCCTTTGTGTTTCCTCAATGCCTGGAGAAATGTAAAAATGTTTTCTTTAATTCATTACAGACAGGGGCCTTGCTTACATAAGCACATTGGCTGTTGACACAGGGTGAAGTAGAAATGATATAAAATTTTAATGAAAGCTGAAATGAAAGGACATAGTTGGGAGACTGAATATTTTATAAAAATTTGATAAAACCATAACTGCAGTGCAGTAATGAATAAAGTGCCTTCCTGTCTAGCTACTACTTAACATCATCCAAGTCCCACGACAAAGCTTCTAAACATAATGACTACCTGGCATAAAGCATTGGAGGAAATGGTACAGCTTTTTGAAATGCAAATATCACTTTGGTATGTACTAAAAACTGACAAATCAGAAATCGCAACTGAGAAACCAGCTCGTTCTTTGTTCAACTGTGCAAATTGTAGTGTTGTCTTAATAAACATTTTCAGCAGATGTAAAAATAAATAAAACCTCTTTTTCCTTATCGTAAAAAAGTCATACAGAAGTACATTTCATTTACCTGATCCCTGAATTCCTTGAGCATAAATGAATCTATTTTTTTTTTGTGTAACATCCGTTCAATTAAAAGGTACAAATCTTTACTGAAATCTGTTAAGGAATAAAAATAAAAGAAAAAAGAAAACATTCAGAAGTTCAATAGGTGTTCCTAGTATAGAATCTCCTGATTATTATGACCATGCGGTCAATGAAACAAGTTTGTTTAGCGTTTGTGTTGTGATATTTAGCAAGGCCAAGCAGCAAAGAGATCTAAAGTTATCCTAAAAAAGCATATACAAATACCATATTAGGCAGCAAATAGAGCTGCCATGAACACTGTACAGTCTATATTATTCTTGTAGGAGGTTTCAAAGCTAACTTATTTGTGACATTGACAAAGTATTCTATTCTGGAAAACAAGTATTGCTACTCTGTATTTTGATTTAGTTTTTAAATTTAACGAAAAAAAGGTATATAATAACAAATCTTCAGAAAGGACTTCCAAAGAAGATATGTTGTAGGAAAACAGAAGCAGCTGTAAAAATCTTCCACTAAGCAATGAGGAAGAAACGTAGCAGATGTAGGAAGACTTCATAAAAGAGAGCATTGCATGTGGAAATACAGTATAGCAACCCGTTTACTCTAAAGACTCCTAGTGGTTTAACATATATATCTTTCCAAGAGGACTTTGGACAGTATGCCCTGCTTCATTCGGAATCCCGGGAATCTTGCCTAGCCAAAGCTCGTCTCTTTCCTCGTTCACTTTTTGGAAGTTTAGCTTTAACAACAGGAATGGAAGGTGGCGAATCTTCATTATCTGATGAAAGCTTTTCTGACCACTGACTGCCAAGTGCCATTGCACCACCAACACGACCTGGGCCACTCTTTTCAAGGCTGTGAGGTTTTGGTTCTGCTCTCTGCCGATGATGTTGCAGGTACCTCTTAGGATACAAAAATAGAGCTGGATCTGGCATAGGTTCCAACTCGTCATAACTGGTCATCTGCTCCTTCTGAAATGAGTCTCTTGCTATATCCTTGGTTGCAGAACACTCAGCCCTCCAAGCACTATGATTCTTGTGGACTCTCCTCTTGACCTTTCCTTCGTGATAAGGTTGCTTGACTACTGAGAGGTCAAGGGAACAGGATGATACCTGATTGCTGTGTTGTGAGCTTTGCTGCTTCTGCTTCATTGCATGTAGCTGGAAAGATAGATAAGCTGCTGCTTCAGTTTGCTTGTGCAACTCTGTATTCAGTATGGTAACTCTGTGACTTCTTCTCTTCACTTCCTCCAAGTACCTTTTTTCCTTTTCCCTCAGTTTAGATCTCAAAGCTGCAACTCTATTCTCTCGATGGTAAAGCTCTTTCTTTAAATGCAGGTTCAACTTCTCTTTTTCATTGTACCGGGCTTCCAAAATTCTGCATTTTTCCTCCATTTCTAGCTCAATTTGATCTGACAAAAACAAAAGTGACAAATTATAACATATTTAGATTTTTCATCTGGAGCATACCTTCCCTACCAATGAAATGGCACAGAACTTTTTTTTATTCTACAGGTCATGAGTAAATTGTTTTTATTTACAGTTTTGCGTACCTTCAGTTTTCACCATTTCACAAAAACGCGCAATTTATTTACAAATATTTGTTATTTATTAACTCAATACAGTTTTAGCTTCTTATTTAGTAGGAATTTTGTACATTTTGCCATGTAGGTATCCACTAATAATGATTTTAGTGTATTTTTAATTAAAATTGCAACTTGATGAACATTTGCACAACTACTGTGGGGCCTAACAAAAACCGGTAGCACTTTTTTTATTCTATAGGTCATATGCTTTCAGAAAATCTATGGTTTGAGGGGTCTTTTACAAATTCCGAAAGCTGTAAGGGAAAAATGGTAACCTCCAGCTTTTAGAGTAAATTGTTTTGCGCACCTACAGTTTTCACCATTTTACAAAAAGGTGCCATTTAAAATGTACATTTGTTATATATCTGTTATTTATTAACTCAATACAGTATTAACTTTTGTATTTAGTAGGGATTTAGTTGGGGAAGGGAGGGGTGTGGGGAGTGACACGAAGGTATAATATATTATGTATGAGGTGAGGATCTTATTGGATAAGATGCTCGGGTTATGTTTGATTTTGATTTTGGCGGGTGGAATGGGGAGTGAGTGGTATGTAATGGAAGGGAGAACAACAAAACTCTGTATAACACTGGATAGACAGGAATGGATGAAACGGGATGGGAAAAAAGGAATGGTCACGCACAAAGCCCTTGGGGCAAGCCTGGATAGGCATGGGGGTGGAGAGGGGGTGGAAGGGAGGGGGGTATGGGGGAGGTGGGGTGGGGTGCGTAAGGGATATAAAGGGGGGAGGTGGCGCAAGTGCATTATTAGAATAGTCGCACAGTATTGGGATATTAACACAAGAGAAACAAGTTGGTTTACATCACAAATTTGGAGAATCACAATGAAGATTTTATTTATAGTTCAATTATTAGTTGTTGGAAATAATGGTGGTATGAGTCAAGGAGCAGCCTTGGTAGGCTGGCCCCTTTTTCTGGATGCCCCTCTTTGTTTCCCTCTATTAGTATCTTTGGGAGCTGATCTTTTTCTTTTTTTGGTGCACAGATGTATAATTTTCCTTTTTTTGGTTCTTTAATGCAGCCTAGAACATTTAACATAGGGTCCTGGAATGATAGGTGATTGGGTAACCCAGTTAAAAAAGCCGCCGTTCTCTCCACATTGGAGATGTATGGGGTGGATCTGGCTTGCCTGCAAGAGACGCACTTGGTGCAGGACACCATTACACAATTCCATAGTAAGAAATTCCAGTGCCAATATCACTTGGTTTATTCCTCCTATTCTAGGGGGGTGAGTATAATGGTAAGGAATGGGATCTCTTTCTCTTGCAGGGAAGTCAGCATAGACAAACGAGGTTGTTATGTGCTTTTGTATTGTTCAGTAGAGAACAAGTTATATGTAGTGGCAAATGCAGGCGATTCTTCAATCTGCGGGTAGTACGGCCAACATACTGAATTTTGCAAAGGTTGCACATGATTGCAAATATCAAATACCTAGTGTTACAATTGATGAAGGAAGTAATATCATGATTTCTGTCATTACTAGTAGAATGCACAAAGACTCCCTTCTTAATGTGTGAACAGGAGGAACATGCAAAAGTGCCTTTGAACTGAAGCCAATGTGAAGGATTTTCCTTCCTGATGGAAATAAGCTTGGAGACAGATATCTGCCTAAAGTCAGTGCCCTGTGATAGACTACCTTAATGTCCTTAGACAACACCTGAGTATAAATGGGATCATTATACAAAATAGGTAGATACCTTTCAACAATGTTTTTGATTTTATTAAACTCAGCGCTGTAAGGAGTGGAGAACACAGAGATATTATAAGATCCAGAAGTCTTCTAGATCTAATAATATCCCCGTGTTCTCCACAATGAATGTGGTTTTTGTTCAGGAAGAACTGTACAAGAAACAAAACAATCCAGCTAAATACCTTTGGGATTCCATGCAAGTAGCAGGTCTGGAAAAAATGAAGGGCTTTAAAACAAAATTAGCTGATTCAATGGCCAGATAGAATGCTCTAATGCATGACTTTTCAAAATACATTTTCACACGTTCAAACAAAATTATAATTGTGCATTGCCAGCTTAAAGGGGTTGTAAAGGTTGTGTGTTTAATAAAATATATATATATATATCATACGTATTGCACAGAGTGGCCCCGATCCTCCTCTTCTGGAGTGCCCCTTCGGAGAAGCTCTCTCCCTCGGGACACCTGTGCGGGCACGCTCCTGTGTCCTGATGCTGCATCTATTGACACAGACAGCAGGACTCGGCCCTGCCTCCGGAGCCCGCATCATTGGATTTGATTGACAGCAACGGGAGCCAATGGCTGCGCTGCTATCAATCTAGCCAATTAGGACACAGGACACTGATTAGAGCATAGGATGCATTGAGGTGAAAAACCACCAGGGTTTGCAACCCCTTTAAGCCCAACTACTTGACTGAGGTAGGAGGGCTGCAAGAGAAAAAAAGGTGCTGCACACCAACTCAGTGCATTCGTATGTAGATAAATGTGGCCTCAGCCAGTACCGCTCCAGCCACACCCTTCTGAGACAGATCTCCCCCCAGTGAAGGGAGCTGGCGGCAGTGCACCATTCAGAGGTGTAAGAGCATTATCAAAGAGAAGAGAAGGCGCCACTCACTAACCATGGGTTGGCTCTGTTTTTCCCACCTTTGTTACCCAGCCCCGGTCAGCGGGGCGAAACATGTTAGGGGGCGTGGCTAGAGCTTGGCTGACTGAGGCCACATTCATCTACATACTATGTACTGCCCTTTCTTCTCTTAATGATCTTACACCTCTGAATGGTGCACTGATGCCAGCCCCCTCACTGCAACCGGCGGGGAGATCTCTGTCTCAGCTTAGAGCGGCACTGCAAGTTTAATTTGGATCACTGTAAAATATATGTGTGATGCAAGAAGTGATGCCTCTGCAAAAGAGCATCATTATTAAGGTGTGCCTGGGTTAGAATCATGATGTCTACACATAGCCCTGAGTACCTATACAGATATATGAGGCATTTCATTACAATATTAAAAACCCTTTAAAAAAAACATGCAATCAGTTAGGAAGATTAGACCATTTAATTATGCTGCATTTGTTTAAATGGTCAAATTGAACAGTGAGCAGACAGCTACCCTTTGTTGGATGCCTGCATTTGATTAATCATGTCACTTGATTCTTTTATTTCTCCATTGTGATGCTGCGTGGCTTGGGCAGTTAAGGTGATTCCCTCCACCCAGGTTGGCAGACTCTTATTAATTCTCTTTCTTTTGAGTCACAGCTGCATCATTTACATGTTGTAAGCAAACACCTTTTGAGAACTTGCTAAAACATGACTTAATTACTACAAGTTTTATTACTTGTGTTTCATATCTAAGCTTATAGTTTTACAGGAGGTAAAAAACCTAAGATTATAAGAAACTAATTTATTCAAGTCTCAAGATGTTCTTTGGCTGTGTCTGGGAAAATATACTATTACTAGACATATAATATAACCATTACTGGATCATACGTACAAATGCAACCAGACTAGGCAGAATAATTTAAATACTAAGTGGCCACTCCGCATACATTTTATAGCTGAGAGGTCCTGAACAAGAAAAACTCAACTCCCATGATGCACCTAAAGTTTATGTGTAGACTTGAATAAAGTCCCAACTCCAGTCAAAAGATTTAATCTCCTTTTGGACAGAATAGGAAAAGTTCAAAACCTCAGTCAGAACAGCAAATGATGGGAAACCTCCCCAAAAGTTATAGGGAGAGATTTAGTAAAAATGGAAAACTCAAAATCTGGTGCAGCTGTGCATGGTAGTCAATCAGCTTCCAACTTCAGCTTGTTCAATTCAAGCATTTGTATCCCCTAAAATAAAAAAAAACAAACATATTTATGCTTTTGATTGTGCCTACTGCTTATTAAGTGTTGTCCGTAACTTTTTTTATTGAGAAGGTTGCTGAAAAATACACGCTCATTCTGCCAGTTCTCTGAGTTCCAGTTTCAAACTGACCACGTTAGCCGTGATGGCAGATTCTTCCTAGTGTGGTCAGTTTGCGTCTCTTGCGTATTGGCTAAGAGATAGAGGGGCCAAACCTACTGTAGCATTTGTAGCGCCACGCCCCCTCCCAGCCCTGCACTGCTCACAGACAGCGAGACTCACTGCCTAAATTACAGTGCATACACTGGGAATGCTCTTCTCCTCTATGTCTGATCTGTCAGCCAAGTAATCACACATCCCCCCAAGATGGATTAGGATCAGTAAAGAAGGAGTTGTAAAGTGAAAGTTTGTTATACAATGGCTGCAGGAAGAGATTGAAGCCCTTGTTACAGATTAGGGAGGACTGCAGACTGGCCAGACTCTCAGGCTCAGCTGGAGGGAGTGTATTTAGGACATTGTGTGAGGTGGAGATCGGATGCAGGACAGGAGAAAGGAGCTGGCCAGCAAGTGACTACAGAGGGGGAGGAGAGCTGCATGCTGTGTAAATCATGAATACAGATATGAGACTGATATGCAGACAGACAGGGAATGTACTAGGGGTCGACTGAGATCATTTTTTTGAGGGTCGGTACCAATTTTTTGGACGCCTTTCAGGCTGATAGCAGATATCAGGTGCTGATATTCTGTCCATTTAAAGTTTTGAAAAATCAACACAATTTTCTACTTGTATAAACTGAACATTATTAATGTTTATTCAAATTTTAAACATCAAAGGCTCATTCTTCACACCATACCTGCATGAAAACTGATGCGAAAACCACACAGATTTTACTTGCAGGGACATCAGTTCCACATCAGTTTTCATGCGCTATTCAGTCAGTTTTATGCACGTTGACACGTCGGGTTGGGTTCACACTACAGAATGCAGCGGCTCACAGCAGGAGTCCGGTGCGTCATTCACTGCATCAGGTCCGATTTCAGCTGAATTTGCACCTGAAATGCACCAAAAGACGCACAGGGCTCCTGTGCAATTCGCACCAGAATAGCTGCGGAGATGTGTGAACCGGCTCCATAGAGAGCCAGTCACAATCTCCTGCTATGCAAACTGGATGCGAGGAAAGCCGCATCCAATTCGCAATATTGTGAACCCAGCCTCAGTTTTCAATGCGTGTCAGTTATGTGCCCTATATTCACACCAATGTTGATGTCATATCATTTATTTTTCCTGCACAGAAAACTGCATACATGACACCTTGCATTCCTGCGTAGAAAAAGTCTGCACGTTGTAGTATGAACAAGGCACATAGAGAAGAAGCATAGAGAGAACCATTGTTTTTGTGCACTTGCAGAACACATGCAGAAAAACTGACGTCTCTGTCTGCACCATGGTGTGAATGAGGACTAAAAGTAAACAACTGGGAAAAATAAAGTGTTTGAAAAATAATAACATTAAATGGCTTCCCAAAACATAGAAAAATGGCATATAAACTGCATTGCACTGCACTGATTACATTTAAATTACTACTGCAGCGCAAAAAGCTAGACAGTGGACACTACACTTTCTTCAATACTCCCAGCCCGCCGGAAATCTCTATGGTGAGCATCCAGGGCCGGTCGGTTCCTTCTCTGGTTCGCTGTTGGCAGGGGCGAGCCCGGAGAAGCACCAGAGGGCGGCGGGAGAGGACGTCCCCTCTCGCTGCCTATAAGAACAATCAAGCGGCTGAATAGCGCACTGGGCCTGCAGTGCACTGCAAACTTTCAGAGTCCTGGCTTTTTCTACCTGGGCCGATGACACAGTGGACCCCAAAAAGATGGCAGGGAGAGTCTAATATCGGTACGTTTGAGACCAATACTGACTCTTTAAAAATTGTGAATATCAGCCCCCTAATAATCGACTGCACCGACAATCGGTCGACCCCTAGAATGTACGTCCCTGCTGTGTGAGACATCAGATGCTGCCTGCCCACTTAGGTAGACTGTGCAGTCACATGATCACAGGATAAAACCTCATAAGAAAGGTACAAAACACTTGTCTTTTACACAGCTACAGTTGATTATGGTTTACACATGTAAATTCCTACATTAAAATGTACCGCGGTTGTAAGGAGTTTACACAATGGCGACCCTAGGGGGGGCCCTGACCCCCCAACATTATGCTGGGCCCCACCATGTGCCCCCCCCCCCCCCCAAAAAAAAAATTTTTTTTTTTTTTTTAATTTTTTTTTTTTTTTTACAAAAAGGCAATTTCTTTTTGTTTGTATTCATATCGGTTGTGCCGCATCTTACTCGGGCCACCGCTGGGGTAACACAGTCTCTATTGAGAGGAAGAACGTCCCCAGTCAGCTCCTGCGGGTGATTCCTCCCCCCTCCCTCTGCTCGCTGACACTGCATAATGCAAGCGCTCACACAACCACGGCCGCCCGATCTGCTCCTTCCCCTGCATCCTCATTGGCAGGGAGAAGAGCGAATTGCAGGAAGGACTCCACCAGGACTCTCAGTTACTGAAAAAACAGACTGATTTCTCCCGTCCTTAGGACAGGAGAACGAGCCTGTAAATTCCAAGAAATGCCAGACCAGCGCTGTCAATAGCAAGGGCAGGACAGCAAGAGGAGGCTGGGGAACCCCACAGTGACAGAACACCAGGGCCCGGTGGCAAGACAACCTATGCAACCCTGATAGTTCTCCCACTGCTTTGGACCCTTATATTTTCTTGGTATGCTGGTGAAATATATCTCTTGTTCTCTGTCACCCTGGGGGGGCCCCAGTAGGAAGGGAGCTCACTACAGAACATGTGAAAGGGCCGTTGTGGGATCGTAGTAAAGGGGTAAAGGGCCCCAGGATAGATAAAAAAAAAAATATATATATATATATATATATATATATATATATATATGTATATATATATATATATATATTTGCATTTTATATTGCCCCCCTATTTTTGTCCCTGTCCCCCCATGTGCCCCCCCTAAATATGAAAGCTGGAGACGCCACTGAGTTTACATATCCTTTAACAGTAAAACCTGGACGCTATTTGGTTTCTATGCAGAGCTGCACCCAATTTTGCGCACTCCAGTTTTAGTAAATCCCCCCATAGGGACAAATACAAGAACACATTTTTAGCAGGGTGAGAAAGGATTAAAACATTTGATAATGTTTTTAATGCTGTCTGTGCTTTCCTGTCATAGTGATAACTGCTCCCCAGTACTAATATGGGAATCAAAGAACAGGAAGCGAGGTAGGAATAATTAAATAAGAAAACAGAAAGGAGAGCAGGTATATATGCAAGATATTTATTTCTTCATCTTCAATATACATTTTATTTATTATAATTTATAACTGTGTTTATAAGAGTACCATATTATAAAACATATCAGATTTCTTAATTAAATTAGAAGGAAAGGCTAAAATGAGCAAGTTTTAAAATGGTGCTTCCCCCTGTTCATAAATATGCTGTATATAGTTTGCAAGAAATCTTTGGAGCACTCATTTGATCGCACAGTTTCAGCTCCCCTATGTCATTGAGCGGCTTGCAACAGAGCTGAATTGCACAAAGCAGTGATGTCACCCACCGACTTCCACTGCTGGATGGAAAGAGTCCCCTCTCACCAATCACTCATTGACACAGTGAAGCTGAAGCTGTGCGATAACCTGACTGCTCCGAGGAAGAAAAAAAAAAAAAAGTGTATTTACAGTGCCTTGAAAAAGTATTTTATTTTATTTTATTGGGATTTTATGTGATAGATCAACACAAAGTGGCACATAATTGTGAATTGGAAGAAAAATGATAAATGGTTTTCAAATTTTTTTACAAATAAATATGTGAAAAAAGTGTGGTGTGCATTTGTATTCAACCCCCCTGAGTCAATACTTTGTAGAACCACCTTTCGCTGCAATTACAGCTGCAAGTCTTTTTCGTGTATGTCTCTACCAGCTTTGCGCATCTAGAGAGTGGCATTTTTGCCCATTCTTCTTTGCAAAATAGCTCAAGCTCTGTCAGATTGGACGGAGAGCATCTATGAAGAGCAATTTTCAAGTCTTGCCACAGATTCTCAGTTGGATTTAGGTCCTGACTTTGACTGGGCCATTCTAACACATGAATATGCTTTGATCTAAACCATTCCATTGTAGCTCTGGCTGTATGTTTAGGGTCGTTGGCCTGCTGGAAGGGGAACCTCTGCCCCAGTCTCAGGTCTTTTGCAGACTCTAAGGCGACTTACACACGGACGGCTATTCTGCCACAGTTAAAAGCGTGGTTTTGTTTTCTGCATTTGTACAGTGCGATTAGCTGCGGTTGCGTTTAGCTGCGGTTTGCCATTTCCATAGCAACCCGACAGGGTAACGACTCATATTGAATGGGGATCCGACTTGGATCCCCGCCAATACCAGGTACTGTGTTTGGTATGAATCTTGAGGTGGAACTCCATGCCAAATTTTAAATAGAAAACCAGCATGGGTTCCCCTCCAAGAGCATACCAGGCCCTTCAGTCTGATATGGATTCTAAGGGGCACCCCCTACGCCGAAAAAATGGCGTGGGGGTCCCCCCCAAATCCATACCAAACCCTTATCCGCACACGCAGCCCGGTCGGTCAGGAAAGGGCATGGGGACGAGCGAGCGCCCCCCCCTCCTGAACCGTACCAGGCCGCATGCCCTCAACATGGGGGGGTTGGTGGACAAGGGCCTCTTCCCGACAACCCTGGCCGTTGGTTGTCGGGGTCTGTGGGCAGGGGGCTTATCGGAATCCGGGAGCCCCCTTTAACAAGGAGGCCCCCAGATCCCGGCCCCCACCCTATGTGAATGAGTATGGGGTACATGGTACCCCTACCCATTCACCTGGGGGAAAAAAGTGTCAATAAAAAAAAACACACTACACAGGTTTTAAAAGTAATTTATTAGGCAGCTCCGGGGGTCTTCTTCCGACTTCGGGGGTCTTCTGCTGACTTCGGGGGTCTCTCAGGCCTCTTCTCCCTCTCTCCGGGGTGGTCTCTTCGCGCTCTGGTTCTTCTCCAGTGCCTTCTTCCTTCTGCCAGCTCCTCCGCTATCTTCTGCTCTTTTGCTAGCGGAGGAGCCCGGTCTTTTGAGACGTCTTCTTCCCTCTTCTCTTCCAGGAGATGTTGACACGACGCTCCCTCTCGCTGTAATGCCGTGAGCGAGGTCTACAACCAATTATATAGACATGGGACGTGGCCACCGGGTGATGTCACCCAGTGACCCCGCCCCTTATGACGTCACAGTCCCGGGGCATGATGGGAGGCGGAGGAGCCCGGCAGAAGGAAGAAGGCACCGGAGAAGAACCAGAGAGCGCGGAGACAACACCGGAGAGAGGGAGAAGAGGCCTGAGAAACCCCGAAGTCGGCAGAAGACCCCCGAAGTCAGCAGAAGACCCCCGGAGCTGCCTAATAAATTACTTTTAAAACCTGTGTAATGTGTTTTTTTTATTGACACTTTTTTCCCCAGGTGAATGGGTAAGGGTACCATGTACCCCATACTCATTCACATAGGGTGGGGGGCCCCTTTGTTAACCACTTGACATCCGCGCTATGGCCGAATGACGGCCACAGCGCGGACCTGAATTCCCGGGAGGCCGTCATATGACGGCCTCCCCTGTGCACTCTCCCTGCACAGGGCTGAGCGTTACGTAACGGGTGATCCTGCCCCCTCTGACATCATGGGGGAAAGCCTCAGGGAAGTCCCCGTCAAGTCCCCGTGTGTCAGAGGGGGGCGGGGTCACTGGGTGGCTCCGCCCTCCGTTATTTAAGAACTGTCAGAAGACGAGAAGCGTCACACAGCGGGAGCCTCCCATCATGGATGCGGAGCGGCCCAAGAACGAAGAAGGGAAGAAGACGCCGCGGAGGAAGATGCCAGACGAGAACTCCGGAGGAAGAACCAGAAGAAGAAGATGGAGGAAGAAACCGAAGGAAGATAGAAGAAAGAAGATAGAAGAAAGAAGATGGAAAGAAGAAGCATTTAAATAAAGGAATTGTTAAAAACTGTCTCTTGTCATTTTTAACATTTTTGACACTTTTTTTGTGAAATGGTTGGGGTACTTTTGTACCCCCTTACCATTTCAAACAGGTGGGCCGGGATCTGGGGGTCCCCTTGTTAACCAGTTGCCGACCGCCGCACGACGATGTACGTCGACAGAGCGGCACGGGCAGGCAAAAGGGCTTACCTGTACGTCCTTGCCTGCCCGCGGGTGGGGGGTCCGATCGGACCCCCCCCCCGGTGCCTGCGGCGGTCGGCAAATCTCCCCCGGCGATCGGTGGTGAGGGGGAGGCCATCCATTCGTGGCCCCCCCCTCGCGATCGCTCTCAGCCAATGGGATCATTTCCCTGCCTCTGTATTGTACACAGAGGCAGAGGAAAAGATGTCATCTCTCCTCGGCTCGGTATTTTCCGTTCCGGGCCGAGGACAGAAGACTGTAATGTGAGTGCACCAACATACACACACACACAGTAGAACATGCCAGGCACACAAAACACACCAATCCCCCCCCGATCGCCCCCCGATCCCCCCCCAATCACCCCCCCCGTCACAAACTGACACCAAGCAGGTTTCTTTTTTTCTTTTTTTTCTGATTACTGTATTGGTGTCAGTTTGTGACAGTTACAGTGTTAGGGCAGTGAGTGTTAGGCCCCCTTTAGGTCTAGGATACCCCCCTAACCCCCCCTAATAAAGCTTTAACCCCTTGATCACCCCCTGTTACCAGTGTCGCTAAGCGATCATTTTTCTGATCGCTGTATTAGTGTCGCTGGTGACGCTAGTTAGGGACGTAAATATTTAGGTTCGCCGTCAGCGTTTTATAGCGACAGGGACCCCCATATACTATCTAATATATGTTTAAACCCCTTGATTGCCCCCTAGTTAACCCTTTCACCAGTGATCACTGTATAACCGTTACGGGTGACGCTGGTTAGTTCGTTTATTTTTTATAGTGTCAGGGCACCCGCCGTTTATTACCGAATAAAGGTTTAACCCCTTGATCGCCCGGCGGTGATATGCGTTGCCCCAGGCAGCGTCAGATTAGCGCCAGTACCGCTAACACCCACGCACGCAGCATACGCCTCCCTTAGTGGTATAGTATCTGATCGGATCAATATCTGATCCGTTCAGATCTATACTAGCGTCCCCAGCAGTTTAGGGTTCCCAAAAACGCAGTGTTAGCGGGATCAGCCCAGATACCTGCTAGCACCTGCGTTTTGCCCCTCCGCCGGGCCCAGCCCAGCCCACCCAAGTGCAGTATCGATCGATCACTGTCACTTACAAAACACTAAAAGCATAACTGCAGCGTTCGCAGAGTCAGGCCTGATCCCTGCGATCGCTAACAGTTTTTTTGGTAGCGTTTTGGTGAACTGGCAAGCACCAGCCCCAGGCAGCGTCAGGTTAGTGCCAGTAGCGCTAACACCCACGCACGCACCGTACACCTCCCTTAGTGGTATAGTATCTGAACTGATCAATATCTGATCCGATCAGATCTATACTAGCGTCCCCAGCAGTTTAGGGTTCCCAAAAACGCAGTGTTAGTGGGATCAGCCCAGATACCTGCTAGCACCTGCGTTTTGCCCCTCCGCCCGGCCCAGCCCAGCCCACCCAAGTGCAGTATAATTAGTCACTGTCACTTACAAAACACTAAACGCATAACTGCAGCGTTCGCAGAGTCAGGCCTGATCCCTGCGATCGTTAACAGTTTTTTTGGTAGCGTTTTGGTGAACTGGCAAGCGCCAGCGGCCTAGTACACCCCGGTCGTAGTCAAACCAGCACTGCAGTAACACTTGGTGACGTGGCGAGTCCCATAAGTGCAGTTCAAGCTGGTGAGGTGGCAAGCACAAATAGTGTCCCGCTGCCACCAAAAAGACAAACACAGGCCCGTCGTGCCCATAATGCCCTTCCTGCTGCATTCGCCAATCCTAATTGGGAACCCACCACTTCTGCAGCGCCCGTACTTCCCCCATTCACATCCCCAACCAAATGCAGTCGGCTGCATGAGAGGCATTTTCTTTATGTCCTCCCCAGTACCCCTACCCAACGAACCCCCCCAAAAAAGATGTCGTGTCTGCAGCAAGCGCGGATATAGGCGTGACACCCGCTATTATTGTCCCTCCTGTCCTGACAAACCTGGTCTTTGCATTGGTGAATGTTTTGAACGCTACCATTCACTAGTTGAGTATTAGCGTAGGGTACAGCATTGCACAGACTAGGCACACTTTCACAGGGTCTCCCAAGATGCCATCGCATTTTGAGAGACCCGAACCTGGAACCGGTTACAGTTATAAAAGTTACAGTTACAAAAAAAGTGTAAAAAAAAAAAAAACACAAACAAAAATATAAAATAAAAAATAATAGTTGTCGTTTTATTGTTCTCTCTCTATTCTCTCTCTCTCTATTCTCTCTATTGTTCTGCTCTTTTTTACTGTATTCTATTCTGCAATGTTTTATTGTTATTATGTTTTATCATGTTTGCTTTTCAGGTATGCAATTTTTTATACTTTACCGTTTACTGTGCTTTATTGTTAACCATTTTTTTGTCTTCAGGTACACCATTCTCGACTTTGAGTGGTTATACCAGAATGATGCTTGCAGGTTTAGGTATCATCTTGGTATCATTCTTTTCAGCCAGCGGTCGGCTTTCATGTAAAAGCAATCCTAGCGGCTAATTAGCCTCTAGACTGCTTTTACAAGCAGTGGGAGAGAATGCCCCCCCCCCCCCACCGTCTTCCGTGTTTTTCTCTGGCTCTCCTGTCTCAACAGGAAACCTGAGAATGCAGCCGGTGATTCAGCCAGCTGACCATAGAGCTGATCAGAGACCAGAGTGGCTCCAAACATCTCTATGGCCTAAGAAGAAGCTACGAGCATTTTATGACTTAGATTTCGCCGGATGTAAATAGCGCCATTGGGAAATTGGGGAAGCATTTTATCACACCGATCTTGGTGTGGTCAGATGCTTTGAGGGCAGAGGAGAAATCTAGGGTCTAATAGACCCCAATTTTTTCCAAAAAGAGTACCTGTCACTACCTATTGCTATCATAGGGGATATTTACATTCCCTGAGATAACAATAAAAATGATTAAAAAAAAAAAAAAAAATGAAAGGAACAGTTTTAAAATAAGATAAAAAAGCAAAAAAATAATAAAGAAAAAAAAAAAAAAAAAAAAAAAAAAAAGCACCCCTGTCCCCCCTGCTCTCGCGCTAAGGTGAACGCAAGCGTCGGTCTGGCGTCAAATGTAAACAGCAATTGCACCATGCATGTGAGGTATCACCGCGACGGTCAGATCGAGGGCAGTAATTTTAGCAGTAGACCTCCTCTGTAAATCTAAAGTGGTAACCTGTAAAGGCTTTTAAAGGCTTTTAAAAATGTATTTATTTTGTTGCCACTGCACGTTTGTGCGCAATTGTAAAGCATGTCATGTTTGGTATCCATGTACTCGGCCTAAGATCATCTTTTTTATTTCATCAAACATTTGGGCAATATAGTGTGTTTTAGTGCATTAAAATGTAAAAAAGTGTGTTTTTTCCCCAAAAAATGCGTTTGAAAAATCGCTGCGCAAATACTGTGTGAAAAAAAAAAATGAAACACCCACCATTTTAATCTGTAGGGCATTTGCTTTAAAAAAATATATAATGTGTGGGGGTTCAAAGTAATTTTCTTGCAAAAAAAAAATATAATTTTTTCATGTAATCAAAAAGTGTCAGAAAGGGCTTTGTCTTCAAGTGGTTAGAAGAGTGGGTGATGTGTGACATAAGCTTCTAAATGTTGTGCATAAAATGCCAGGACAGTTCAAACCCCCCCAAATGACCCCATTTTGGAAAGTAGACACTCCAAGCTATTTGCTGAGAGGCATGTCGAGTCCATGGAATATTTTATATTGTGACACAAGTTGCGGGAAAGAGACAAATTTTTTTTTTTTTTTGCACAAAGTTGTCACTAAATGATATATTGCTCAAACATGCCATGGGAATATGTGAAATTACACCCCAAAATACATTCTGTTGCTTCTCCTGAGTACGGGGATACCACATGTGTGAGACTTTTTGGGAGCCTAGCCGCGTATGGGACCCCGAAAACCAAGCACCGCCTTCAGGCTTTCTAAGGGCGTAAATTTTTGATTTCACTCTTCACTGCCTATCACAGTCTCGGAGGCCATGGAATGCCCAGGTGGCACAAAACCCCCCCAAATGACCCCATTTTGGAAAGTAGACACCCAAAGCTATTTGCTGAGAGGTATAGTGAGTATTTTGCAGACCTCAATTTTTGTCACAAAGTTTTGAAAATTAAAAAAAGAAAAAAAAAATTTTTTTTTTGTCTTTCTTCATTTTCAAAAACAAATGAGAGCTGCAAAATACTCACCATGCCTCTCAGCAAATAGCTTGGGGTGTCTACTTTCCAAAATGGGGTCATTTGGGGGGGGTTTGTGCCACCTGGGCATTCCATGACCTCCGAAACTGTGATAGGCAGTGAAGAGTGAAATCAAAAATGTACACCCTTAGAAATCCTGAAGGCGGTGATTGGTTTTCGGGGTCCCGTACGCGGCTAGGCTCCTAAAAAGTCCCACACATGTGGTATCCCCGTACTCAAGAGAAGCAGCAGAATGTATTTTGGGGTGCAATTCCACATATGCCCATGACCTGTGTGAGCAATATATCATTTAGTGACAACTTTGTGCAAAAAATAAAAAAATAAATAAATAAATTGTCACTTTCCCGCAACTTGTGTCAAAATATAATATATTCCATGGACTCAACATGCCTCTCAGCAAATAGCTTGGGGTGTCTACTTTCCAAAATGGGGTCATTTGGGGGGGGGGGGGGTTGTGCCATCTGGGTATTTTATGGCCTTCAAAACTGTGATAGGTAGTGAGGAGTAAAATCAAAAATGTACGCCCTTAGAAATCCTGAAGGCAGTGATTGGTTTTCGGGGCCCCGTATGCGGCTAGGCTCCCAAAAAGTCGCACACATGTGGTATCCCCATACTCAGGAGAAGCAGCTAAATGTGTTTTGGGGTGCAATTCCACATATGCCCATGGCCTGTGTGAGCAATATATCATTTAGTGACAACTTTTTGTAAATTTTTTTTTTTTTTTGTCATTATTCAATCACTTGGGACAAAAAAAATGAATATTCAATGGGCTCAACATGCCTCTCAGCAATTTCCTTGGGGTGTCTACTTTCCAAAATGGGGTCATTTGTGGGGGTTTTGCACTGCCCTGCCATTTTAGCACCTCAAGAAACGACATAGGCAGTCATAAATTAAAGGCTGTGTAAATTCCAGAAAATGTACCCTAGTTTGTAGGCGCTATAACTTTTGCGCAAACCAATAAATATACACTTATTGACATTTTTTTTACCAAAGACATGTGGCCAAATACATTTTGGCCTAAATGTATGACTAAAATTGAGTTTATTGGATTTTTTTTAGAACAAAAAGTAGAAAATATCATTTTTTTTCAAAATTTTCGGTCTTTTTCCGTGTATAGCGCAAAAAATAAAAACGGCAGAGGTGATCAAATACCATCAAAAGAAAGCTCTATTTGTGGGAAGAAAAGGACGCAAATTTCGTTTGGGTACAGCATTGCATGACCGCGCAATTAGCAGTTAAAGCGACGCAGTGCCAAATTGGAAAAAGTGCTCTGGTCAGGAAGGGGGTAAATCCTTCCGGGGCTGAAGTGGTTAAAGGGGGCTTCCAGATTCCGATAAGCCCCCCACCCGCAGACCCCCACAACCACCGGGCAAGGGTTGTGGGGATGAGGCCCTTGTCCTCATCAACATGGGGACAAGGTGCTTTGGGGGGGGACCCCAAAGCACCCTCCCAATGTTGAGGGCATGTGGCCTGGTACTGTTCAGGAGGGGGGGGGCGCTCTCTCATCTCCCCTCTTTTGCTGTGGCCTGCCAGATTGCGTGCTCGTATAAGGGTCTGCTATGGATTTTTGGGGGGACCCCACGCCATTTTTTTTTAAATTTTGGCGCGGGGTTTCCCTTAAAATCCATATCAGACCTGAAGGCTCTGGTATGGATTTTGAGGGAGACCCCCACGCCTTTTTTTTTTTTAAATCTGGCACGGGGTTCCCCTTAATATCCATACCAGACCTGAAGGGCCTGGTATGGAATTTAGGGGGACCCCCACACCATTTTTAAAAAAAATTTTGGTTCGGGTTCCCCTGTGGGGAAATCCCATGCCGTTTTTATCAATGAACTTATAAGTGTATTGTCGGACCGACAATTCATATAGCCGCGAGTACTTTTAAATGACTTTTTTTCCTTTGAAATGTCATTTTGCTGTCAGACTGTTCTAAACATGGGAAACATGCGCCCCTTTACAGGCATACTATAGACACCCCCCCCAGGTACGAAATTTAAAGGAATATTGCACTTTTATTGTTTCACTTTAAGCATTATTAAAATCACTGCTCCCGAAAAAACGTCCGTTTTTAAAACTTTTTTTTTAATTGATCCATGTCCCCTGGGGCAGGACCCAGGTCCCCAAACACTTTTCTGACAATACCATGCATATAAGCCTTTAAAATTAGCACTTTTGATTTCTCCCATAGACTTTTAAAGGGTGTTCCACGGCTTTCAAATTTGCTGCGAACACCCCAAATTGTTTGCTGTTCGGCGAACTTGCGAACAGCCGATGCTCGATTCGAACTCGAAGCTCATCCCTACCCCACAACATGATCTGCCACCACTATGTTTCACGGTGGGGATGCTGTGTTCAGGGTGATGTACAGTGTTAGTTTTTCGCCACACACACACAGCGTTTGGCTTTTAGGCCAAAAAGTTCAATTTTGGTCTCATCTGACCAGAGCACCTTCTTCCGCATGCTTGCTGTGTCTCCAAATGGCTTCCCCGCAAACTGCAATCGTGACTTCTTATGGCTTTCTTTTAACAATGGCTTTCTTCTTGCCACTCTTCCATAAAAAGGCCAAATTTGTGGCGTGCACGACTAATAGTTGTCCTGTGGACAGATTTTCCCACCTGAGCTGTGGATCTCTGCAGCTCCTCCAGAGTTACCATGGGCTTCTTGGCTACTTCTCTCATTAATGCTCTCCTTGCCCGGCCTGTCAGTTTAGGTGGATGGCCATGTCTTGGTAGGTTTGCAGTTGTGCCATACTCTTTCCATTTTTGGATAATGGATTGAACAGTGCTCTGTGAGATGTTCAAAGCTTGGGATATTTTTTTATAAACTAACCCTGTTAAAACTTCTTCACAGCTTTATCCCTGACCTGTCTGGTGTGTTCCTTGGCCTTAATGATGCGGTTTGTTCACTAAGGTTCTCTGACAAACCTCTGAGGGCTTCACAGAACAGCTGTATTTATACTGAGATTAAATTACACACAGGAGGACTCCATTTACCAATTAGGTGACTTCTGGAGGCAATTGATTCCACCAGATTTTAGTTAGGGGTATCAGCGTAAAGGGGGCGGAATACAAATGCACGCCACACTTAACATATTTATTTGTAAATAATGTTGAAAAGCATTTATCATTTTCCTTGCACCTCACAATTATGTGCCACTTTGTGTTGGTCTATCACATAAAATCCCAATAAAATACATATACGTTTTTGGTTGTAACATGACCAAATGTGGAAAATTTCAAGGTGTATGAATACTTTTTCAAGGCACTGTATGTTGAGAGTTTTTCATACAATATGCAGCATGTATGAGAGCAGGGCGAGGCAAAATTCAAACCCTGATTATTTTACCCCTTCCTTCTACTTTAACTGGAACTCATAATGGTTATGATGCAATTCATTTTTGTTTACAAGTGATGTCCTATATATTTTTGAATATACAAAAAATCTCTATATCTTTTAACAATAACAGATTTAAACTCATTTATTAAATTGCAGCTTTCTCATTCTTAGATGTGATGACTGCATTTGTTTTTTTCACATTGTCTTTCCTTTATATTTACCTGGTGATCCTGACAGTCAGCCTGTTGTTTTTCAACAGAACAAGCAGTCCTGCAGATAAAGCAGTTAGAAAAGCCATTCTCAACCAGGGTTCCTCCAGAGCTTGCTAGGGGTTCCTTAACCACTTACGGACCGCCGCCATTGTTTTACATCGCTATTTTGAAGAGGAGTATTGTTGTTATGACAGCAGCTAGCTGCCATAACCCCGGTATCCTCTTCTTCAGCAGGCGGTTCGCTTTCAGATAAAAGTGGTCTCTGAGGCGGATTCACTTTTGTCGGCGGCGGGAGAGGCCCCCCCCTCTGCGCTCCGGTGCCCTTTGCCGCTTACCGGAGCTGTCAGTAGCAGCGGAGGTGATCAGGTTCTTCTCCCTGTTAGGCATGGAGACGAGTGAGGGGAAGATGGCCCCCACCCGTCTCCATATCATTGCAGCGCAAAAGCGACGTCAAAACGTCACTTCCGCTCACAGTTCTTAAAAGGGAATTTTTTTTCCAAATGACATTTAATTATTATTATTATTATTATTTTTTTTATTGCATTTTAGTGCAAATATGAGATCTGAGGTCTTTTTGACCCCAGATCTCATATTTAAGTGGTCCTGTCATGCTTTGTTTCTATTACAGGAATAAAAGTGACACTTTTTTTTTTTAAAAAGAACAGTATAAAAATAAAAAATAAAAGGTAAAATAAATAAGAAAAAAATTTTTAAAAATTTTAAATGCGCCCCGTCCCACCGAGCTCGCGTGCAGAAGCAAATGCATACTTGAGTAGCACCTGCATATGAAAACGGTGTTCAAACCACACGTGAGGTATCGCCACAATCGTTAGAGCGAGAGCAATAATTCTAGCCCTAGACCTCCTCTGTAACTCAAAACATGCAACCTGTAGAATTTTTTAAACATCGCCTATGGAGACTTTTAAGGGTAAAAGTTTGTCGCCATTCCACATGTTAGGTATCAATTTACTCGGCGTAACATTATCTTTCACAATATAAAAAAATTGGGCTAACTTTACTGTTGTCTTATTTTTCAATTCAAAAAAGTGTATTTTTTCCAAAAAAAGTGCGCTTGTAAGAACAGAGTAGTGACAGAAAGTATTGCAACGACCGCCATTTTATTCTCTAGGGTGTTAGAAAAAAATAATGTTTGGGGGTTCTAAGTAATTTTCTAGCAAAAAAAAAAATGTTTTTAACTTGTAAACACCAAATCTCAGAAAGAGGCTCGGTCCTTAATTGGTTAAGCTGTGAAGATTGACCTTTCATTTGATGGTGCTTGCATAGTTCCAAGACCATTGGCAAAGCCAGTAGCATGACTCCAATTATCATTTTAGTTATGGCATTATAACCACCACTGCAGGAGTTACATTCTATTAACCACTGCTCTAAGGGGCATTTTTGATTTTGTCCCCAATGCATTGGTTTTGGTAAAGGTTCCCCAAAACCTGAAAATTATTGTAGGGGTTTGTACATAAAACCTTTATCCCAAAAAGGAAACAAACTGTTGCTATAACTGCTTATAAAACATTAGCTGGAGGTTTGCTTCAAATTGTTGGTGTATTTAAAGGATAAGTTCACCTTTACAAAAAAAAAAAAATATATATATATATATATATATATATATTTTGTAAAGGTGAACTTATCCTTTATATATATATATATATATATATATATATATATATATATATAAATTTACATTTGTTTGCAGGTAAAAAATGTTGCATTTGTTTATTTATTTTTGCAAAGGATCTTTAACCTCTTCCCGCCCGCCGGCTGTCAAATGACGGTTGGGCGGCGCGGCTCTTGTGAGGTGGACATCATATGACGGCCCTCCAGAACAGTGCCCTGATTACAATTACGTGCCAGCAATGCCACTGCCAGCAATCAGTGCCCACTATTGGCACCAATCAGTGGCCACAAGTGCCAGCAGACAGTGCCCACAAGTGCCAGCAATCAGTGGCCATCAGTGATGCCAGTCAGTGCTGGCTATCAGTGCTGCCCAATGCCCATCACTGGTGCCCGTCAATGCTGCCCATCAATGCCACCCATCCATGCCCATCAGTGGCACCTATCTGTGCCCACCAGTGCCACCCATCAGTGCTGCCTATCAGTGCTCATCAGTGCCACCTATCAGTGCCCATAAGTGTGGCATATTCGTGCCTCCTCATCAGTGCCACCTAATCATTGCCCATAAGTGCCACCTCATCAGTGCCCATCAGTGCTGCCTCATCAGCGCCCATCAGTGAAGGAGAAAAGGAGAAAAATTACCCAGGCATGATTAAATACCACCAAAAGAAAGCTCTATTTGTGTGACTAAAATGATAAAACTTTCACATGGTTACAGTGTAGAATGACCACGCAATTGTCATTCAAAGTGTGACAGCACTGAAAGCTGAAAAATGGCCTGGGCAGGACTGTCTGTGCATCTGTTTGGCCGTGTCTCCGATACGGCCAGGCAGTTACACTGTGACAGGAAGACTTAATAAACTACCACAGTGCTGTGGTTGTTTATTGAGAACTACAAGCCTACGAGCCAACAACTGCAAAGGCTGTCGGACCTTGTAGTTTTACCATTCACAGAACACTGTTTTTTGCAGATTGCGACAGAAAGTGAACTTATCCTTTAAATCTGTTCAATCTAACAGATTTAAAGGACTGACAGATACTGCTATCCAAGGGTGTATCCATGCTCCTTCATCCAGTGTGTAGGCACTCTAATACAGGAGGTGTGTTACTGGCCAAATTACCAAAACAGAGGGAACCAAACCTAAAAAAAGAAAACCAATGCAGCCACCACATCTAGTGATTGGTAAGCTGCAACATATTACATTTTTGGTTTGGGATTTAATATAGCTTTAGCATTTGATAAAAGTGTACCCTTGGCACTGGTTTTGTGTAGCATTCTAGGTTTTCTATAGAGACAGCTCAGAAGAAGTAGCTTTCTTGGTGACTGCCTTTAGTTCTGTATTTAGACTTTAAGTTCCACAGACACATAAGAATGATGACAACTAGAAGTGTGTGGATTCATTCCACCATCAAAATTACCAAAATTTGCTTTTGCTGAAATCCCACTGAAGTAGAAACTCTCATTTTTCTCATTGAGCTGCCTAGGCAAAATGTCCTTGAAAAGTTTTTTAGATGTTGTTTTGTTGTACTTGGGCACTTAATTTTTTTTTTCAATTCAGTGTTCTTTGTATTTTTTGTATTGTCCTGTTATACAATTACTTTAAATTTTGAACAGTATACTTTGGTTTTCCCACTGCTATTTTTTTTTTCGGTAAAATTACACAAAAATTGTGGGGTTCAGGAGGCGCTGTTTTTAGCATAGGAACTTGTCTAGGTTGGTTAAAATGCACCCTGGCCGTATCACTCAGGAGCCATGTAAAGCCCAACACTTTCCTACAAAAAATACCATAAATCACCTTCTTTTTGACTCAAATGCATTTTGCCAAAATGGTGAAATATCAGCCAAATCTCCAGATTCAATTGCCAAAATGTCTCTAAAGAAACTACTGCTAGAATTTGCTATTGGAGGCATCAAGCTATCCATTTTATTGTCAGAGCTACTTTTCTACTGTATAGACCACTACAAAAGGGAAAGGAAAGGTTATTTCATACTGTAAAGAGAAGTCCGACTCTTATTAATATCCCCTGTGCACCCTGTTTTTGGTTCTCACCACAAATGTGGAGTGGTAGGCAGAAGACAGAAACAAAATAAGCAAAAAGTGAATGTTTATTCTGAATTCTGTCCAAGCCTACAAAAGCCTAAGGTCTCATTCACACAAGGCAGACTCCGCTTCCACGGAGTCCGCCGGCTCAGCGGGAGATCTCTCAGTTGATCTCCGCTGAGCCGGCGGATGACAGGTCCCTCTCTGCTCACTGAGCGGGGAGGGGCTTGTCAGGTGCCGCTGCTGCCTATGGAGGGATCGAATGAAAACGGACAGCATGTCCGTTTTCATCAGATCTCACCCGATCCGATCTGCCAGGGACGGATCCGGACGTAGGGACATGTCTCCGCTGACATCCGTCGCTCCATAGGCTAACATGGAGCGCCCGTTCAGGTCCGCCGTCAAAACTGACAGGCGGACCTGAACGGTCCGATCGTGTGAAAGGGGCCTTATGGTAAATAGAATCTTTACTGTCTTTGTCTAATTAAATCTCCATATAGCCCCATATAAACATAGCTGTTGGGGAAGAGGGCAAAAATCACTCCTTTGACTACTTCGGCTGTGTGCATAATTTGAGTTTATACATATAAGCTCATATAAAAGATATACAGCTCTATACAAAAACAGGCTTTCAGAAAAATGGATAATAATATCCTGGTTAGGGATGAGCTTCGAGTTCGAGTCGAACTCATGTTCGACTCGAACATTGGCTGTTCGCAAGTTCACCGAACAGCGAACAATTTGGGGTGTTCGCGGCAAATTCGAATGCCGCGGAACACCCTTTAAAAGTCTATGGGAGAAATCAAAAGTGCTAATTTTAAAGGCTAATATGCAAGTTATTGTCATAAAAAGTGTTTGGGGACCTGGGTCCTGCCCCAGGGGACATGGATCAATGCAAAAAAAAGTTTTAAAAACGGCCGTTTTTTCAGGAGCAGTGATTTTAATAATGCTTAAAGTCAATCAATAAAAGTGTAATATCCCTTTAAATTTCGTACCTGGGGGGTGTCTATAGTGTGCCTGTAAAGGGGCGCATGTTTCCTGTGTTTACAACAGTCTGACAGCAAAATGACATTTTGAAGGAAAAAACTCATTTAAAACTACTCGCGGCTATTGCATTGCCGACAATACACATAGAAGTTCATTGATAAAAACGGCATGGGAATTCCCCAAAGGGGAACCCCGAACCAAAATTAAAAAAAAAAAATGACGTGGGAGTCCCCCTAAATTCCATACCAGGCCCTTCAGGTCTGGTATGGATATTAAGGGGAACCCCGGCCAAAATTTAAAAAAAAAATGACGTGGGGTTCCCCCTAAATTCCATACCAGACCCTTCAGGTCTGGTATGGATTTTAAGGGGAACCCCGCGCCAAAAAAAAAAAAAAAAAACGGCGTGGGGTCCCCCCAAAAATCCATACCAGACCCTTATCCGAGCACGCAACCTGGCAGGCTGCAGGAAAAGAGGGGGGGACGAGAGTGCGGCCCCCCTCCCTCCTGAACTGTACCAGGCCACATGCCCTCAACATTGGGAGGGTGCTTTGGGGTAGCCCCCCAAAACACCTTGTCCCCATGTTGATGAGGACAAGGGCCTCATCCCCACAACCCTGGCCGGTGGTTGTGGGGGTCTGCGGGCGGAGGGCTTATCGGAATCTGGAAGCCCCCTTTAACAAGGTGACCCCCAGATCCCGGCCCCCCCCTGTGTGAAATGGTAAGGGGGTACATAAGTACCCCTACCATTTCACGAAGAAAGTGTCAAAAATGTTAAAAAAGACAAGAGACAGTTTTTGACAATTCCTTTATTTAAATGCTTCTTCTTTCTTCTATCTTCCTTCATCTTCTGGTTCTTCTGGTTCTTCTGGCTCTTCTGGTTCTTCCTCCGGCGTTCTCGTCCAGCATCTCCTCCGCGGCGTCTTCTATCTTCTTCTCCTCGGGCCGCTCCGCACCCATGGCATGGGAGGGAGGCTCCCGCTCTTCTCTTCTTCTTTTCTTCTCTTCTTCTCTTCTTCTTTTCTTCTTTTCTTCTCCGGGCCGCTCCGCAATCCATGCTGGCATGGAGGGAGGCTCCCGCTGTGTGACGGCGCTCTTTGTCTGACAGTTCTTAAATAACGGGGGGGGGGGGGGGGGGGGCGGGGCCACCCGGTGACCCCGCCCCCCTCTGACGCACGGTGACTTGACGGGACTTCCCGTCAAGTCACCGTGCGTCAGAGGGGGGCGGGGTCACCGGGTGGCCCCGCCCACCCCGTTATTTAAGAACTGTCAGACGAGGAGCGCCGTCACACAGCGGGAGCCTCCCTCCATGCCAGCATGGATTGCGGAGCGGCCCGGAGAAGAAAAGAAGAAAAGAAGAAGAGAAGAAGAGAAGAAAAGAAGAAGAGAAGAGCGGGAGCCTCCCCCCCATGCCATGGGTGCGGAGCGGCCCGAGGAGAAGAAGACAGAAGACGCCGCGGAGGAGATGCTGGACGAGAACGCCGGAGGAAGAACCAGAAGAGCCAGAAGAACCAGAAGAACCAGAAGATGAAGGAAGATAGAAGAAAGAAGAAGCATTTAAATAAAGGAATTGTCAAAAACTGTCTGTTGTCATTTTTAACATTTTTGACACTTTCTTCGTGAAATGGTAGGGGTACTTATGTACCCCCTTACCATTTCACACAGGGGGGGGGGCCGGGATCTGGGGGTCACCTTGTTAAAGGGGGCTTCCAGATTCCGATAAGCCCCCCGCCCGCAGACCCCCACAACCACCGGCCAGGGTTGTGGGGATGAGGCCCTTGTCCTCATCAACATGGGGACAAGGTGTTTTGGGGGGCTACCCCAAAGCACCCTCCCAATGTTGAGGGCATGTGGCCTGGTACGGTTCAGGAGGGAGGGGGGGCCGCACTCTCGTCCCCCCCTCTTTTCCTGCGGCCTGCCAGGTTGCGTGCTCGGATAAGGGTCTGGTATGGATTTTTGGGGGGACCCCACGCCGTTTTTTTTTTTTTTTTTTGGCGCGGGGTTCCCCTTAAAATCCATACCAGACCTGAAGGGTCTGGTATGGAATTTAGGGGGAACCCCACGTCATTTTTTTTTTTAATTTTGGCCGGGGTTCCCCTTAATATCCATACCAGACCTGAAGGGCCTGGTATGGAATTTAGGAGGACTCCCACGTAATTTTTTTTTTTTAATTTTGGTTCGGGGTTCCCCTTTGGGGAATTCCCATGCCGTTTTTATCAATGAACTTCTATGTGTATTGTCGGCAATGCAATAGCCGCGAGTAGTTTTAAATGAGTTTTTTCCTTCAAAATGTCATTTTGCTGTCAGACTGTTCTAAACACAGGAAACATGCGCCCCTTTACAGGCATACTATAGACACCCCCCAGGTACGAAATTTAAAGGGATATTACACTTTTATTGTTTGACTTTAAGCATTATTAAAATCACTGCTCCTGAAAAAACGGCCGTTTTTAAAACTTTTTTTTGCATTGATCCATGTCCCCTGGGGCAGGACCCAGGTCCCCAAACACTTTTTATGACAATAACTTTCATATAAGCCTTTAAAATTAGCACTTTTGATTATTCATGTTCGTGTCCCATAGACTTTAACGGTGTTCGCATGTTCGAACGAACTTTTTTCCTGTTCGCATGTTCTGGTGCGAACCGAACAGGGGGGTGTTCGGCTCATCCCTAATCCTGGTAAACATGAAAAGTACCTTAGAGCTCCATCTAGTGGATAGTTATAGTAAATATGAGAAACGCAAGTGGTATTTTTGTGGCTAAATATTACTCTTTTAGTTTTGAACATCATAAAATACAGTGGAACCTTTGATTACGAGCATAATCCGTTCCAGGAGAATGCTCGTAATCCAAAGCACTTGCATATCAAAGCAAGTTTCCCCATAGAAGTCAATGGAAGCGAAGATAATTCGTTCCGCTTTGACTTCTATTACATGCAATACCGCATGTGGCTAGAGGTGGAGGGGGGGGGGGGGGGCGCCGGAGAATTTCGGAAATACTCGGGGACAGCTCGGCTGAACTCGGAAACACTCGGGAACGGAGTATTTCCGATTGTTTGGAGTATTTACCAACCGCTCCGAGTGTCCCCGGCGCCCTCGCACCTCTGGCCAAATGTGGTACTGCACACCCTATTAGCTTGAATTTTGCTTGTTTTGCGAGACAACACTCGCAAAGCGAGTCAGAATTAAAAAAAAAAAAAAAAAAGTGGATTGTCTTTCAAAACGCTTGTTAACCGTGTTACTCGTAAACTAAAGTTCCACTGTATACACAAACACTTTACATTTCTTTTAAACAGCATAAGCTCATCATACCTTGCTGGAAATCCTCCACTCTCTTTGATTCCAATTCTTGTGTAAGCTCTAAGCAAGAAAAGCAAAACAAAGAAAAAAATACATTCAATAACAATTCTAACATGCAAAGAATATTAACATTATTGCAATTTAGGTTTCCATCTGCCTATTATATTTTTACCTTCAAGGCTATGTGCACAGTCACAGTTCTGCTTACAGTTTTACAAGGGCATTTTAAAATGATGGATATCTATATCTTCGGCCAGGATTTCTCATCCATTACATAAAATAAAAGCGGTGCCAGTTGAATTTAGTGGAGTTTTAGGGACTGCGCAGAAGAAAACATTAATTGAGAGATGACTTGAACAGGAAAATATCCAAAATGGATCATTGATAGAGCAAAGCCTTATTGCTTAAAGACTAGTGAGGTTTTATTAAGTGGTTCATGTGGTAAATAATCAGGATGGTAGTTCCAAATCACTACATTCTCTAAGCAGGGGTGTCTAAACTTCTGACCTTCTTGGGCCACATTGGAAGAAGAGAAAATTGTCTTGGGCCACACATAAAATACACTAACAATAAGGACACCTAATAAGTAGTTCCTCCTGCGGCTCTCAGCAGGAAGGTGCGACCGCATGCATTCTCTGCTGCTGATGCTATTGCAAACATGGCAGCCCCTGCATCCCTCCAGGCATACATTTGCCTGACTTATCACTGTAGGCTGCTGCGGCTGCTATGTTTTCACGGCATCCCTACTGACATGCATGGACCGAGCTTGTCTGTCGGCCATCATGGCTGCTGTGATTGCACGGCATTACCAGCATCCCTCTTTAGGAGCCCAGGCCACATGCTAAATTATCTGGGGCCACATGCGTCCCATAGGCTGGACAGTACTGCTCTAAAGTATATAGTAAAGTGGTCCAAATTGTGAAACTGAACCATCCTATTTTACATGCCAATTGAATTTTTGTATGATTTTACAGAGGGGCTGGCATTTCTCATGCAGGAGCTTGCTGGGATTCTTACTTTCCCCTAGCTATTTTGAGAGTAGAAAGAATGGTTCCACTATTTGGCTTAAAGTGATTGTAAACCTCAGACATGAAATATGAACAAAGCATATCTTTATAAAGTGTGTACACACGATCGGATTTTCGGCAGACAAAGCATCAGACTTTTGACCGAAGGGCGTGTGCTAGGAACTTGTCTTGCATACAAAAGGTACACAGTTGTTGGCCAACAAACAAGAACGTAGTGACGTACTAAGAGGTATTTCAGCTCTTGAGCGCCACCCTTTGGGCACCTTCTGCTAATGTCGTGTTTGGTGAGCATTGATTTTAAGCATGCGTGTTTGTACTTTGGACTTTTGTGTAACGGATTTGTGTACACACGATAGGAAAATCTGACAACAGACTGTTGTCCGAAATCCAACATTTGTTGGCAGAAAGTTTGCCAACAATTGTCTGACGGAGCGTACTAACGGTCGGATTTTAGGCAAACAGTCTGTCATCACTCAATTCTCTGCCGAAAATCTGACCGTGTGTACGAGGCTTAAGTGTAATTTCTGTCTGCTGCTTCCATCCTTTGCTATCTGCATGAGTCACTTCTGATGTGTTTTCCTGACACCAAGAGGTATGTGTAATGTTGAAGACATTTAACTGTTTGTCCAAGACAACTGCTTGAGTAAGCAGCAAAACACCTTCAGCATGATAAAACAAGCCCAACTGAGGCTGGGTTCACACTGGTAATGGCACGACTGTCATCGAAGTTTGCCCTGCAACATTGGTCCTACATCCATCTGATGAATGAACAGAGTAAGACCCCATTCACACAGGGGCAACACGACTTGCAGGTCGCCTCAGCGAGGCGACCTGTAAACGACTTCCGCGGTGACTTGCAAAACGACTTCTGTATAGAAGTCTATGCAAGTCGCCCCCAAAGTCGTACAGGAACCTTTTTCTAGAACGGTTCCATTGTACAGAACGGGAGGCGACTTGTCAGGCGACTAGGTCGCCTGACAAGTCGTCTCTGTGTGAATGGGCTCTAAGAGTTTGCTTAGACTTTGAGATAGTTTTCACTTGTCCTTTGACCAATTAAAGTAATCCCAGTGTGACATAAATTCCTTTTCCTGCTGCTGTAATCACCATGTCGGATGTCACAAGTCGGATGGTTAGGACAAGAATCTGACTTCAATGATATTCAATGGGCTGAAGTAGGAGCAAAGTAGTGCAGGAACCTTTTTCAAAGTCAGACCGACTTGTGTCGGACCAGTTAGGACAGCTCTCATAGGGAATCATTGATTTACACACGTCATGTGACATGCTCCAAATGTCGGAGCGTTTGTTGTACCAGTGTGAACCCAGCCAGAATGTGACTAACTACTGCAAGCTGTCCTCTCTATCTCTACTTCTGGAGCTCTACATTTCACCTAAAGTATAGTACATATGGGGAGGGGGGGTGTCTTATAGGAAAGACCTTAATATTTATTATAGGTCAAGTTGATCAAGGGAATAACCGATTGCCTCTTGGGAGATCAGGACCTCCACTTTAAACATGAATTCTGATTCTTAAAAGTGGAGGTCCACCCACTGCTGCAAAAATTAAAAGCCAGCAGCTGCACATACTGCAGCTGCTGACTTTTAATAAATTGGACACTTGCCTGTCCTGGAGTCCAGCGATGTCGCCAACACAGCTGATGTTTCCATCAGCTGTCGGGTGCATGCCGCCTCCATTGCGAGTAAGGGAACCCGGCAATGAAGCCTTACAGCTCCACGCCGGGAACCCTATTGCGCATGCGCTCCTCTCTCCTACTGGCCCGTTGGCAGGGGAAGGAGGAGGGAGCCCGGACGATGGCGTCAAAACCCGCGGCCGAGGCTCCTGGAAGGGGAGGTATCCTGTCCCCTCTCCCCCCCGAAAGGAGCCAAATGTGGCACTAGAGGGGGAGGAGTACAATGAGCTAGAGAAGGGCTTCACTGAATCACTGTAAAAAAAGAAAAAAAAAAAGACGGACGGACGTCTCATCAACCCTGATTAGAACCATTAGAACAATAGCAAGAGTGCAGTGGATATGGCATGCAAAACTACTGTACTGTATATGGCTATGTATAGAGATGGGCCGAACACCCCCTGGTTCGATGCGCTTCAGAACAGCTGAACGTCGCAAAAAGTTTAGACCCGAACACTGGGCTTATCCGGATCTGGAAGCCCCCTTTAACAAGTACCCCTACCCATTCACCAAAAAAAGTGTAAGTGTCAAAAAGAAATAAAAAACATACTTGAACCGTACCAGGCCACACCTTGTCCCATGTTTCAGGCAAGAGCATTTTTTTTTTTTTTACGGGTCCAGCAGTGGCGGCAACGTCATGATTGACAATGGATCTACATACTAAACGAATTGTCAAAAACGGTGTTTGTGTTTTTGTTCTTATGGACACTTTTTTGGGTGAATGAATAGGGGTACAATGTACCTCTACTCGTTCACATGGCGGAGGGCGGGATCTGGGGGCCCACCTGTTAAAGTGGGCTTCCAGATCCCGATAAGCCCCCTGCTCGCAGACCCCCACAACCACAGCCCAGGGTTGTGGGGAAGAGGCCCTTGTCCCCTTCAACATGGGGGAAGGTGCTTTGGGGCAGGAGGGCACAGCCCCCCTGCCCCAAAGCACCCCCCATGTTGAAGGCATGTGGCTTGGTATGGTTCAGGGTGCTGGCTTGTCCGCCATTTCCTGGCCTTCCAGGCTGCATGCTCGGATAAGTTGCTGGCATGGATTTTGGGGGGGGGGGGACCCAAAGCTGTTTAAAAAAAAAAAAATTTCTATTGCCAGCAATGTTTTTGTTTTTATCCAGTGTTCAACGGGGAAGCCCACTGACAGCTTATGACTCATGCATTGTAAAGGCTTCCTGGCCCCCTCTCCTTAACAATAGCTATTCACATCCCGTCAAGCACCCCGCAAATTTGGGTGTTCGCCGAACGGACAAAGGGGCAATGTTCGGGCCAAATGTTTGCTCGGCCCAAACTGTTCGTCCAACCCTAGTCATAAAGCTGTCCATGCATTAGTAGATTTTTGTTCAAAATTTTTTGTTTTAAAAATGTTCCTTTGATTTTTCTAATCGTTAGTGGGGGACAAATCGACTATTGTTTTTATCTGTAGTAACGAGAAAAATTGAAGACGCAGAATGGAAAATTTTTCTTGAACAAACTTATTTCTAACAGTGAATGTGGTTTTCGTTTGGGAAATTACATTCATTCCAAAATCAAATGTTAAAAGCACACAGAATTTTTAGTACAAATATTTGTATAAATACTCATTTGAATATCCACTAGTGTATGACCAGCTTGAGTCTTTTAGGAAAGACCTTGGGGTCCTGTAATGCAGTGGCATTTCTAACTCTTTATCAGACCAAAAACTCATACTCTTATGTTGCAGAAAAATAATATCTCCCATGCCTAAGAAACTTTCATACACAATTAGATATCAGGCCCAAGGTTTTCTGATGTCTTAATTAGGCCTTGTTGCACAATGTTTAATTTCAGTAGCAATTCCTGTAATAAATGCAGGATTATGTATGCAAATGTCTTGACAGACAATCAAAGGGAACTTCTAACTGCTAGATTCCCTTCACTATCTGACTGCCCTCTGAGAACAGCATTTCAAGCAAGACAGATTATAGATAACACAATTCCCTTGGTGGAGCCGGAATGACTTCAATTCAATATATTAAAGCAGCTGAGCCTTTAGTTACATCCAGATGGAATGGTGAAGCTGACTTCATTGGCTAGCTGAGGAAATGGATGGAATGATAAATAAAATGGAATCTACATTGTATGATTCAGCCGGGTTCTCTATAAATGACTGAGAATAGGCTGAGGCCATGAGCAGAACATAATATGATTAGAGGTTAATCATTTGCTTTAATTCCTAATTTATACTGAAAGACCATGATAGCTTTTGAGAGTTAAATTTACACCAGGGGATCTGTGCAAATTACTTTAGGTAACATCTGAAGATAAAATCTGATGACCTTGTTCTGTGAATACTTCACTTAGCAAAACTAAGCAATCAAAAGGGAAATTCCCACTGATTTAAATTAGGAGTTTCTGAGCTCTATGCCCATGTAAAATTCATTGTTCTCTTTAAATGTCTTGCACAAGGCTGGTGATTTTCTTTGGTGAAAGGTGATTGTATGTGTTTTCATAAAGGGCAAACCCTATATAAGCAAATACTTTAAAATACTAAGAATTGTAAACTTTTATCTAATAAATAAAAGTGAATTTAAGCCAACTCCACTTTTGAATTTTTTTTTTAATTCATTCTAATGTTTATGGCCTCATTAAAAAGTTGCAAAAGCTCTACAAACCTTCATGCTCCAGTGCTGCTTTTTCTGTCCATGCCACTTCCAGTCTCATCAAACCACTTCCTGTGAGCCCAAGCTGTCAAAAACACCATCCCTGTGTTCAGTATTAACAAGCAGCCTGAGCTCACAGTGTGATGTTGCTTATGTAGCACTAACTCACGGTGGAGCTGCTAGTTTAAGCGGGTCTGTTACCTTCACCTCGTTTCCCTTGGTTTTACCGTCACCGGTCTAGGGGTTCAGTCGAGTTTACTTCTGGACGACACATGCACCAACACTGGAGTACGTTTTCAATGCTTTATTAAACAGACAAACTTTAGGAAGTAGCAGGAAAGAGGCGGAAAAGGAAACTCTCAGGAGAAACTCAAATATCTTCTTGCAAAATCTTAGCAACAAATGTCCCGGTAGAATTCAGATAATTATGTGGAATGCGCTTCCCTCATGGGACACACTCTTTGCTCGTCTGGATAGGCCTCTCTCACCGGTCTAGCAGCCAGTACGCAGCACAAATCTAAAGTCTCTGCCACAGACTAGTTTGTGGGTAAATCTGCACAATCCTCTGCCACAGGATGCATCAGATTCTCTGCAGTGAACAGTCAGTCACAGTGCCTGAACCTTTAAGCCGAATCGGCAACACTATGCTGTATGGTTACGTCTTTTGAATAAGTCCTCCAGCCGAATCACCAGGCCCCTGTATAGACCAGCACGCTGCGTGATCTCTCCAAGATGGGTCCTCCCCTGGGATCTCCTCGGCCTTCCAGCTTCGTCACACAGGACCGACAGCTCAGGACCATTCCTCGGCCGCGGTGGCAGGCCCCAGACAAGCCTCTGGACCCACCCCTGTGCCGTAGCATCGTGGGCCTCCCGATCAGAGGACCACGAGGTAGCTCCTTAACGCATACCTGTCGGCCAGGAGGGCCAGCAGGTGGCTGTAAAACGAACTCTAGAACATGGCGTCTGTCCCATAAATACCCTCTTCCCAGAATGCAACTCGGAGGACCACCTCCACCGAGCTTGTCTCCGAGACAGAGGAGCATCTACAGTATACACTTTGACACGTTGCCTTTCCAACACTGACCAGTGGTAACAGCGACACCCACTGGTCAGCACGGAAGCACACACGTCAGCCAAGCTGGAACAGAGGCAAACTTTTAACCTTCTTAACACACAATTTACTAAATTTACCTAATCTGCGGTAGATTGTAAATCTACCAGCGCTACACTTAGAATGGAGCTCATGCGTTACAAATTGAGTGTCGTTTAACACCGAATTAAACCCTTTTGGAGAAAAAATCTAGCAGCATTCCTCATATATTTCCTGGTTTGCTGTCCTTGTGTGCAGGATGCCATTTCTGCAGATTCAGCCATTCCAATTTCTGTGTCCTCGATTTCCACCGACAGGGTGGCTATGCTGCCCTGTAGGATCCCCCTGTAGCTGCCGCGTAGCCACTTACGTGCATGCTCCTAGCAAAAATTAGTGTTGACATTACGTGCGCCGGCATGTACAGGCAGCTCCAAAGCTCTGCACTCCAATCCACTCCCCTGTTCCTCCTCCAGGCTTTGATTGACAGATGCTTCCATGCCATAAACATAGCCATGACCTGGTGATGTGATGTGAGCGGTGCACTCTCTTTGACCAGAAGTTCAGAGAAGCACAGCTAACAGGGGCTGAGCTATGAACTTTGCAAACATGGAATAGTAACAGTTCAGATGGGCAAATCTCCTCTGCTGGCTATCGTATTCTAATAGCCGGAACCCCCAGATGTTGGAATACCCAAACAATGAGCCGTCACTGTTCAGCCAACAATTGTCTGCCCGGTTCTTTTGATCTTTAGATCGAAGTTTGTTCAACTGGGTGCTGGCGGTAGGCAGTGATGGGAGTAAGTCACACATGTGCAAGTCACAAGCAAGTCTCAAGTCTTAACCTTCAAGTCACAAGCAAGTCCCAAGTTACTGTGGCGAAAAGCAAGCAAGTCAAGTCGAGTCCCTGCTAGAAGTCAAGCAAGTCAAGTCAAGTCATTTATTTTGGTCAAGTCACAAATGATGTCAAAATACTGATCTACCCCGAAGCCGGGACTCGGGGGGAGCTTTCTTTTGTGTGGGGTGGGGGAGTTTTTGCCTAGGCCAAGACACAGCACTGGTGGTGCCAAGTCATTGCAAGTCAAATAGCCCAAGTCAAAGTCAAGTCGCAAGTCATTAGTGACAAGTCAAAGTCAGGTCGAGTCATCTATTTAATTTTGTCAAGCAAGTCGCAAGTCCTCAAACAGGTGACTCGAGTCTGACCCGAGTCAAGTCATATGACTCGAGTCCCCCACCTCTGGCGGTAGGGTACCAATGGAGAAAATGTTGGCTTACTCAGCTGGAAAGGACTTTACAGTTTAACTTTCTTGGTTTGACTTAAGCCATTCACTCTGGCTTCTGGCAGCCCTCTACGTGGGCTTTAAAGCCAGGAAGTGGAGCACTTTCCCGATCACGTGACCACTGTGATTGACTGCTCTGAGAGCCTCTTGATCAGACGTCTGTCCCACTGGCTCCTGATCTGAAGCCGTAACCGAGAGCTGTAGGTTGGTCAGTGTGCTGGGAGCATGTAGTGAGTGAGCATGCTTTCAGCTCACAACCCCAAACTGCTGCGGATTCATATGTACAGAGCATGGGCAACAAAGCATATTTTTTAAGCAATTGGAAAGTGGTTAAAGTGAAAAGTGAAAATAATACTAAGTGTGTAATACTAGAAGAGTGGAGAAGTGGACTGCGCTCAACATATGGCTGCCTGGAATACTGGCTGTACTGGAATAAAAGGCTGGTGCTTTGGCTGATACTGTATATATGCACTGCAGTGTCATTCAGAGGGAATGGCAATGCAAAGCAATGTACATCTCCAGCTTGGTAATGTTCACTGAGCTAATGCATGTTAAAACTTGGATTTCAATGGGGATTACCACAAGCGCACAGATGTGAATCCAGCCTAAGAAAAAAATACTTCTTACTGTCTATAAATAAAAACTGCTGCTCTTCAGCTCCCTCATGTGAAAGCCTAGGCAAAAGATCAAATGGCCTCTGGCTACCTAGAATATTGAGGCTGTTTAATGACAATGAACTGCAAACTGTTTTTTGCAATCAGATTGGCTGTTTAGTACATTTGCAGTCTGGGTGTAATGAATCATACTGTATATAGTTGTCCTTTTTCATAGGGAGTTGTGAGTATGACCCAAGCAGGTGCCTTTGGGCTTTCACAATTGATATCTATCTACCAATCCTTCTCACAACAGCTAAGCTTTTTTTTTTACTGACTCAGGAGATGCTTATTTTTGACATATACAGAATTAGTAGCCAATTTTCTTTTAAATTACCGTATATTTGCCAAACTAATCATAAGCAAGACTTTAATGCATTGAGAGTTTTCAATATTACTCCATTGTTAACCCACGTGTGGTGGGTGAGGGGGCTGAAAATATTCTAGGAGGGTCATGAAAACATCTACATTTTCCCCCTCTACACTTATAATTATAAGGGGATGCATCTATTGGTTGTTTTTGAAGAACTGATTGAATAAGAACATTTTCAGAAAATATAGATCAGAGGTAACCAAAAAAGCTTCTCTCTAAGCATTCTAAGCAGCTTGGCTGGCACTCTACACACATATAGCACAATCCATCAATTAGCCTCGGAGTCATAGACGTGTCGGGAATTACTGCGAAAGTGGCTGCATTATCAGAGGCCTCCCTAGTGCCATCCGAACACACATTTTAGTTCTGCACAAAAACAGTATAAAAATACCAGAATACATACATCCAACATTACTCACGCTTCTGTAACACTGAAGGATTAACTCTATTCCAACCCCACTGCTATTCAGATCTCTACATATAGCACACTAGTCTCCATTTAAAGCTGGGAGAGTTGCTAATATACAGTATATATTAGCTGATATCCTAAGTCAAACATGCTGCAGTCATTGTCCATGTCTGCCATGTTCTAGATTGTTAGGGCCCCACTGCCAATGAGGCCCACTGAAGCCACTACCTCAGACTCACAGAGGCACATTCAGGGATTATACCAAGGCTGAAGTGTCCATACCAGCAAAAAAGGCTGCCTTGCAACTGTATATCATGTTTCTAGAATACGCTAGAACAATTTTTTTTCAACCAGACTGGGGAATGGTACCAGCTTCTCTCTTTCTGGCACCTCAACATACAAAGGCTATGTATATGCGTTGTAGTTTGCAGCTAATAGTGTATTGCATTTTAAAATGGAAATTTTATGAACATTAGGGTTCGTTTTGAATGGGCTACCTTACGGAATTGCACAAAAAAAAAAAAAAAAAAAAAACACAACAAAAACAACAAAAGAACATTACTGGGACCTAGTCAAATTAGGTTGAGAACCACTGTGCTAGAGCGTTCTCCATGTTATGGTCACATTACTACTCGCTTTATGGTGAAGACTTCAGAAAAAAGGCATTGCCCATAAACTACAGCTACACTTACAGCGTTTCCTTTTGCCGTTATTGACATTTACTACAGACATTCTGGAATACCTGTAGTGATATAATTTACTGAGTTTGAAAAATGAATGGTGTTAAAGTGGCAAGAACCTCCTACAATGCTAAAAAAACAGCCCTGGCATGCAGATACCCGTTTAGAGTTCGGGTACAGATGAGTTTGGAAGGTGTCCAAGCTCATCTCTAGTTAGGACAAAAGGCTTAGACCCCCTTATTTATACTGTAGTGGTTCCCCCGCTGGGGAGATTCACCGTTTCTATTTTCACTGGTGACCATTGTCACAGAAAATGAGGGGAAATCCTAATCCTTGTCATGAGAGCAAGAAGTGAGGGTAATCGTTCAATGAAGACAGATTTTCTAATGACAACTGTCCAAGATGGGAATACCCCTCATTTTGGGTAGATTTACTCTTGCTTTGATTGCTGTCGTGTCTCTAAAGTAAAGAAAGTAAGGGCCAGTTCACACTGCCCACTAAACTGCAGCAGTTGAGCCAACGGGTGGGTATGATGAGTGTTACCTATGACAAAGAATCACACAGCTCCCTTTTTAGTGTGAACTTTATGTGAAGTTCAAGAAGTGACACTTTATTCATGTCACCGTACAGTAGCATGGGCGCTGCTGTTCAGTGACATGTGGTGCTTTCCTGTGCGATGTGATAAAATGCATTTTATGGCAGCACACTACAACCACAGTTCCGTGATTCCTATTGATATATATACTTCCAGTGTGGAAAAATACCAGTCACCACGCTACATGTGAACAGGCACTCAACAAAAATCTCCTCCGCAGAATGATGACAAAAAAAAAAAACTGTAAGATGTTTAACCTTTTTCTATGCCATCGAAATTAGAAAAAGAAGTTTTGGCTATACATACAATTTAAAGTGGAACTATACTTCATCTGAGCACCACAAACCAAAAATGCTCCGCCATCCATCCATGTCTTCCTGCTTTATTTTGTTGAGAAATCACTTTGAAAAACACCCCCTAGCACAGGGGTCAGCAACCTTTTTTCCACTTAAGGGCCGGATTCAATGTATGTGAATGCATGGAGGGCCACATTCACCTGCTAATAAATGAAGATAATATTACACAGCCCCCATACCTCTGGACCCCTTTATATTACACAGCCCCCTGCACATCACACAGCACCCCATCTACCCAGCCCCCCCTGCATATTACACAGCCCCCCCCCACACCCCAGGCATATTACATAGCCCCCCTCCACAGCTCTGCCCTTTCCTACCTTGCCCTATGCAGAGAGGGAGACAGAGCAGAGCTGAGCAGGAAGCTAAATGAGAACACGGGAGAGACACACACAGCAGTGCTGATAAGACCGCGGGAGCTTCCAGAGTACATTTTTCATATTAACAAGCTGGTGTTTGGTTGCTAGGACCACCTAGCAACCAATCACCTGAAAAGTTAACTCTGGAAGCTCCCGCTGTCTTATAAGCGCTGCTGTGTGTCTCTCCCGTGTCCTCATTCAGCTTTCTGCTCCCTGCTCCACCTTTACTTAAAATGTCCGTGGGCCAGGTGCACGTGAATTCATCACGTGCACGGACGGGCTGGACATTTACCGGCGGCGGACCGGGTGCAGACCGTGGCCCGTAGGTTGCCGACCCCTAGTATTTCTGCCCGTGGCCATCTTGAGTAAGGTCAGATGATGCATGTAGCATTTACTTATTGGAATCCACCTGGCCTTAGCTTAGGCATGCAAGCAGGAAAGGGTGTGATTAGCCCCCTCCTCCCCTAGTGAAGACTCCTGGGATGTATGACATAGGCATGGAGACCAGGAAGTAACTGAACCAGCAGCATACGGATTAAAAATAGTAAATGTTGATTGAGAGAGTGAAGTTCAACTTTAACTACTTTTACATGTAATGTATTCGTTCTAAAGTTACAATAGCGTAGTAGTAGGTGGTCAATTTAGATTCAAATAATGCTTTTTAAATGTGATTGATAATTTTTGCATCTCTTCATTGACTTGATGCAACTTTAGTTGCTAAGAGCTAACCAAACACCACAGTGTGAAATGAGGCTCTCGCTCGCTAATTTAATTTTACTGACATATAATCACACACATAGGTTGGACTTGATGGACTTGTTTTTGACCTCACCTACTATGTAACTATATGTAACATATTCTCTAGCGTAACCTGAGCCATCAAGATACCTGGAAAAACTATTCCCAAGGAATCAATCCAGTGTTTCTTCGAAATCACTGCTGTTGGGGCTTTTCCACACTATTTTGTGGCTTCTGTTTTGTTGCTAGTTGATAGGCTTATTAAGGCCTATGCTGTACAACGACACAGCTCCAATTCACAGAAAAGAGTCATAAGCAGCAGGGATCAACTGTCCGCATTTGGGTCACATTTGGTAATAGAAACAGAACGGGTACTCAGTATAGAGGCGGGACAGGTGTCTGGGGTCTAGACTTTAGAAAGTCAGAACATGGATAGATATGGAGATCAGAAATAAGTGCAGACAAACTAGGACTGGACACAGCAGGAACTCTACAGACAACTGGTAATAAACTTTTTGTCCAGCAGGTGGCAGTAGGTTCTCACAAAGACTCAGACTCTACATGTGTCTGGTTATCACCAGAGGTCCTGATGCTGGAGATGGGATGGGATGTTCTGCTGAACAATTCCTTTGTACAGACGAAGATATTGCCTGGCTGGTGACATCATCAGGACCTGATGAATTATGAGTTGTGAATCAGGATGGTTAGGTTCAGGCCAGAAGTAAGAATAGGAGAATCAGAAAAAGTCGCAACCACTGGCAGAAAGCAGGTTGGTCCTGATTGTCAGAAAGGATTAGAAAGCCAAAAAAGTCAGGAATCACACAGGTCAGAAGTCTGAAAAACAAGCAAGGGCAGACAATAGCTGGGTGGTGAAGTCGATTTAACCAAATAAAGGAATCTCAAATGCACCTGTACTGGTTAGTTGGAACACAGCCACAATCAACGCAGATGAGACATAGGTAAAGCAACAGTAGAAACAGAAGGGCGGCAGATACAATAAAAAGGAAGGGGGCAAAAGAGAAATACTGACTAGGCTTCACTGCCAGTTTCCCTTAGCCCGAGATGGCAGCATCCAAGCGCCGTCTGAAAAATCAGTTTGGGTGAGGACACCACTGGATTCGTGAACAAGGAAGTGCCCTTAAGTACCGTATTTATCGGCATATAACACGCACAGGCGTATAACACGCACATTCATTTTAAGGGGGAAATTTAGGGAAAAAAACTTAAATTTTAAATAAGGAACTTTGAAGCAAAAAAAGGGTCAGTGCCCATCTGCAGCCTCACCATTGCCATCAATGCAGCAGCCTCACCATTGCCATCAATGCAGCCTGATCGATGCCCAACTGCAGGCTAGAGGGGACAGGGAGGGGGGCAGGACAAGCGCCTACAGATTACATATAGTGAGAATCTCCTATGATAGACAGAACAGTGGTCCAGGAGACGGAACTTCCTATTACAGAAACCGCCAAGTAAACAGGAGATTCACACTGTATGTAATCTAACGGCACTCATCCGCCCCCCTCCCCGTCCCCTCCGAGGCAGCTGAAATTGAAGTATTTGCGTATAACACGCACACGCTATTTGCACCCGATTTTCATGGTGAAAAAATGAGTGTTATACGCCAATAAATACAGTATTTGTAGCTACTGACTTCATTTTTTCTGAATGAGCCTGGAGCTCTGCTTTATCATGGCTCTGGAAAACTCAAGGCCAATGTAGTACAACAGACAGGGGTCTACTTATAAAAAATGTAATGTGCATATATCTCAAGCCTTCGCAGACTCATCATGAATAGATTCTGTACTATGTCTAATATTTTTATTTTCTATGATCATCAGCTCTATCTAGTGGACATTATTCAATATTTTGCTGAAATACTAGATCAGGAAAATACTGCATTATGGTCACTAGATTGATCTGGCGATCATAGCAAATAGATATTTTAAACACAACATGGTGCTTATTCGTATGACTGCTTGAAACAGCAAATTTAAAAAAAAAAAAAATGGATCCCACGATGTACAAACTGCAGTAAACCATTGCTTAATACATTTACTGACAATAGATATATTTCAGATTGGTTGCAATGTGCATCGTCCTATAAAATATGGTGAGTTGTTCCCAACCTTGGGCAGGTTCTAAACCTGGAGTTCTGGCACCGAACCCTCAACTGGGCTGATTAACAGAGATGCTTGCCTTGCAAGGAAATGTGCTGAAGATTTGACTTTGGAGCAGGAAGTCTATGTTTGCAAACCAATATCTGGGGTTCTTATCAGGTTCCATACACACAGGCAGTTTGAGCATCAAACACAAATTCTGACATATTTCCACACTCCAACTACAGTGTACAGCTGCCTATAACAATTAATGGCTGTAGCAGGTTGCATACAGGTATATACCATGCTTGTGTAAACTTGCAACTTATAGGCCTCTCGCACACGAGAGTAAAAAATACAACATTTTTGATTTTCTGATCTGGATATAAATAATGACAAGTACTAATGCGCAAACCACAAATCTCAGACTGATATTCAGAGCAAAAAACAAAGGTAAATGATAAAGCTGCCACCATAAGGGTGTTCCCTGATAAAGTGACGTGACAGTCACGCAACGTGTCAGGGAAGAGAAGCGGGTCACGTGGTTCAGCTTCCCGATCACGGCCAGGTTCGGGAATCAGCTGTTTTACCATCAGATATGCTTGCTTGTACTAACCGTACGTAAGTGGATGTTTTTATTAAATGTTTGGTTTTAAACTACTTCACCATGGAGTCCTCCCCTTTCTTACATGATTCATATTATCCAACTGGGGCATTCTGAGAGCGGAGGATTTAGACAGGAAACCCCTAAGGGAATTACTGTGAAGGAGATCGTGGAACAGAGGGGATTATTACTATTTATCTTTAAAGTGGGGTTCCACTCTCTCCGATTAATATTTTTTTTTTTTTTTGGCCAAATGACAATGATTATGATATATCCATAGGGAACTCACTTGTTCCGTTTTTAAGTGACATTGCTGTCAGTTTTCGCCTAATAAATAAACTTAGATAATCAAATCTACACGGTTGTCATCTTGCCTGTGGGCATGTGAAGCCCACAGGCATCCTCTTCCGGGATACGGTGCTGCTGATCGACCAGCATGCACTGCCCATTCTTTTCCTGATCTCACGCATGCGCATTAGACAGAAATCGGAGCGCCGTCAACAGCTCCGGTTGCCATCACAACGAGCAGCGTCGTAGGAGGTCCCGCCCCGTTGTGATGGCAACGGAGATTAACAAAGCGCCCTACGAACGTGCCTGTCGTAATGACGTCACTCCCACTATGGAAATCTCGAGATGACTGTTGTAACAGGCTGTCGCACTGACTCCTGAGAACAATGACACAAGCTCCCAGGAGCCAGTGCGGCTAAGAGGAAGTGACTAATTAGCCGCTCAAAACATGCCCCTAACCGCAGCCTGTGCTTCCTGTAAGAAACAAAGAGATTGTCTACAAGAAAGGTACAGCTTGAAAAAAAAGTGCAGTAATTTACATGCATACGCATGTTTACACATCTGTATGCATGTTTAAGCACATATACTCAAATATATTTTTTACAGACAGTCTACTGATTGGAATGGTACCAGCTGATTGGAGAAAAGCCAATGTAGCACCGATATTTAAAAAGGGCCCAAAATACATCCCTGGGAATTACAGACCAGTTAGCCTAACATCAATAGTATGCAAGCTCTTGGAGGGGATGATAAGGGACTATATACAAGATTTTAGTAATGAGAACGGTATCATTAGCAGTAATCAGCATGGGTTCATGAAGAATCGTTCTTGCCAAACCCATCTATTAACCTTCTATGAGGAGGTGAGTTGCCATCTAGATAAAGGAAGGCCCGCAGACATGGTGTATCTGGATTTTGCAAAAGCATTTGACACAGTTGCCCATAAACGTTTACTGTACAAAATAAGGGCCATTGGTATGGACCATAGGGTGAGTACATAGATTGAAAACTGGCTACAAGGGCGAGTTCAGAGGGTGGTGATAAATGGGGAGTACTCGGAATGGTCAGGGGTGGGTAATGGGGTTCCCCAGGGTTCTGTGCTGGGACCAATCCTGTTTAATTTGTTCTTAAACAACCTGGAGGATGGGATAAACAGTTCAATCTCTGTATTTGCGGTGGATACTAAGCTAAGCAGGGCAATAACTTCTCCACAGGATGTGGAAACCTTGCAAAAAGATCTGAACAATTTAATGGGGTGGACAACTATAAGGCAAATGAGGTTCAATGTAGAAAAATGTAAAAAAATGCATTTGGGTGGCAAAAATATGAATGCACTGGGGGAGAACCTCTGGGGGAATCTAGGATGGAAAAGGACCTGGGGGTCCTAGTAGATGATAGGCTCAGCAATGGCATGCAATGCCAAGCTGCTGCTAACAAAGCAAACAGAATATTGGCATGCATTAAAAAGGGGATCAACTCCAGAGACAAAACGATAATTCTCCCACTCTACAAGACTCTGGTCTGGCCGCAGCTAGAGTACGCTGTCCAGTTCTGGGCACCAGTCCTCAGAAAGGATGTACTGGAAATGGAGCGAGTACAAAGAAAGACAACAAAGCTAATAAAGGGTCTGGAGGATGAGTATTTATGAGGAAAGGTTGCGAGCACTGAACTTATTCTCTCTGGAGAAGAGACGCTTGAGAGGGGATATAATTTCAATATACAAACACCGTACTGGTAACCCCACAATAGGGATAAAACTTTTTCACGGAAGGGAGTTTAACAAGACACGTGGCCACTCACTAAAATTAGAAGAAAAGAGGTTTAACCTTAAACTACGTAGAGGGTTCCTTACTGTAAGAGCAGCAAGGATGTGGAATCCCCTTCCACAGGCGGTGGTCTCAGCGGGGAGCATCGATATTTTCAAGAAACTATTAGATAAGTACCTGAAGAAACTATTAGATAAGCACCTGAATGACCACGACATACAGGGATATACAATGTAATACTGACATATAATTACACACATAGGTTGGACTTGATGGACTTGTGTCTTTTTCAACCTCACCTACTATGTACTATATTGCAACAATGGGAACGAAGGAGAATTGTATGCACGTGAACCCAGAAAGGAAGACCAGGCATATATGGAAGCTCTGTCAGCAGTGAAGGGATCTGCTTTAAGTCTGTCATAATGTGCTAGTATGTGGCACATACAGGGGGACCTTTTCTTTTTCTTATTGGAGATTTTACTCCCACTTTAAAGTATAACTAAATGTACAACTTTTCTTTTTTTAGTTTTGGATAGAGAGGGATTAGAACAACTTTCAGTTTGTATTGCTGTCTGTGCCCACCCCCGTTAGGGAGATTCACCGTTTATATTTGTCCCATTTACCATTATCATTGAACGTGAAAGTAAAAGAAAACCCCAAATTTTGGGTTGTCCCCAGAAAAGTAAAAGAGGGGAAATCTTCCAGTGAGGACAATAGTTCTGGAAACTTGGGAGATTTCTTCTCACGTTATGTTTTGGCTATGGGACAGAAAGTGAAGGTAAATCTCCCCAATGGGGCACAGATGGCAAAAAAAAGAAAAGTCTGGTAGGGGTTACAACCCTCCCTTACTCCATCCAAAATGAAAAAAAAATAAAAGTTTTGCCTATTGTTTTACCTTAAATAAAATGTATTTTTCATACCTACATCACAGAGATTATCAATGGGCTACAGAAACCGTAGAGCTGTACAAGAAAGCAAGGCCTTTATTTAAGCAGTTTTAATTGTTTCATCTAATTCCAATAATCGTTAGTAGACGCTTAAATAAATGTACTGTTAAATGAAGTCTGGTTAACTATTAAATGCCAGGGTGCAAAAGATAATTGTATACTTTGAACCATGTCTACTGATTAAATTAGGTTTTTCCCTGCTAGCTTATAGAAAATAATTAAAATCTTATTTCAGGCAAAACCTTTTTGTTTTGGAAGGAATGGGGAGAAGTTAAGCAGGGTATACAAGCAGAGATTGTTTCAATCAACCAGCGGGTTGTGGATGCAGGGATCTCCCTTACTGCACTTTTGTATTCTGACAGTGGGGACCTCCCCACATCAGAATACACCGATCAGTGCTGCAACCATTGGCTGCATGCGCTGATCTTATGCTGGTTTTCCAGCAGAACCGTTCAACCGAAGCCAGTCTAATGACCGGCTTCTGCTGGACAGCCAGGGTTCCACATATACTGGAATTCGACAGCTTCCTGCTTTTGCAGAACTTTATTGCAGTCCGCCTCTTCACTGGAAATGTTTTTTTCTAATTTCCTGTCCTGGAAGGGAAGTGATGGTAAATTTCTACTATGGGGACACCTAGAATGTTAGGCTTTAGGTGGGGTGGTCAGAGGGGGCTGTAAAAATGCAGATCAAATGGCTGTTTTTACCATTCCTTTGCCAAATATGTACAATGGCCCTTACAGCTAGCAAAATTCAATGAACTTTAATCATTTCTGCACATCATGTTTTGTAATTAAATATTCCTGTTTCCAAGTACGCAAAATAGTAGTTCCTTGTACGAAGCTTTGGGTCATGGTCACATGCTTACCTCCTTGAACATAAACAAACAGGGAGCTTGAGAGAAGTGCTAGAGCCTGCCGGCCAGGGGTAACGTTTGTCTGATTCCTGACATTCAGCTTTAATAATACCATATTCTTATCCAATTATACAGAAGGTCTCAGTCAATGTACTACATTAGGCAGTCATTGCTGGCCATACATTATAAATGATGAAACAGCAGTAACGAGCCGAGTTTTACATGAACTGCAGAAATATGCACATGCTGGCAAACGATTGTATAACTTAAGGCAAAAAACTTTTTTTTTTGCTTTGGACAGAGTGGAGATGGATTAGAACATCTGTCAGTTTGTATTTCTGTGCCCCCATTAGTAAGATTCACCCTTTCTATTTATCCTGTTTACCATTGTCATTGAAAGTTAAAGTAAAAGAAAATCACAAATTTTGGATTGTCCCCAGAAAAGTCACCAGAACTAGTGTCCTCATCTTCCAATGACGACTAGTTCTAGTGACCTGGGAGGCCTCAAGAGATTCCCTTGATTTGCAGGGATTTCCTCTCACTGTTTTAGCTATGGGGCAGAAAGTGAAGGGAAATCTCCCAAATGGGACACAGCAGGCAAACAAACCTTACAGGGGTTAAAACCCTTCCTTACTCTATCCAAAATGAAAAAAAAAAACAAAAAAAAAAAAACATCTTGACTATAGTTCTACTTTAAATGGCGTTGGAGAATACGGATTAGCTGCTTCTTTCAAACTGCAGGCATGAAATGGTAAAAAAGCAAAGACATACCCTATGCCCGTACAACTCAACTTCTCTTATAATGAACTCTATGTAATCCACTGTAGCCAGATTCCAGAGGTTTCCTTGCATGTGGAATGTATAGGTATTTTTTCGGTATGCTGTTCTTAAAGTAGAACCAGAGGCACAACTTTATTTTTTTAAAATTTTGGATAAAGTAAGGGAGGGTTGTAACCCTGTAAGATTTTTTTTTCACCATCCCATTTCAGAGATTTCACTTCCTGTGAGGAGGTAAGCCGTAAATATATCAAAGTCCTGTGGGCTAGACAAATTGGTGTTCGTGTAGAGGTCCTGAAGGAAAGCCAAAAATTCCTGTAGGACCAGCTTGGGAGCCGTCCGCTCTCCTGATCTTAGGAATATGGGGAGCGGGGCGCCTAGGGGCCAATTTGGTTGCCAATAATTTTCCAGGCTTATCTGCTTGAGAGTAAAATTAAGCTCTAGACCACCGCAGATTCTTTTCAGCCCTGGTGGTGAGGCAAACATTTAGTTCTAGTCGGCTGGTCTCTATCTGATTGTGTATGTCCGTCTGGGGATTCTTTTTATGATCCTTTAGTAAGTCATGCAAGACCTATCACCATGGATTTCATGTATCAAAGTGTATTACTGGAAAACAAAAACCTGTTTGAGTAGCTCATGGCAACACATCAGATCCTTCCTATCCGATGCTGATTTCTAAGGAAGACACTGGGGTTGATTTGCTAAAGGCAAATACTGTAGACACACTGTAGACAGTGTGATTGCAAAGTGCAGTTGCACTCTGCAAGAGCAGTTGCACCAGGATAGTAAATGAGTAGAAGCTCTGCTGACTTTCATTATCCAATCATGTGCAAGCAAAAATGCTGTTTTTTCATTTTCATTGCACACGATTGGGTATTCTTTGTAAAGTGAAGCTTTACCTTATTTACTAAGCTTTGGAGCAACTGCACTTTGCAAAGTGCACAGTCTATTTGCCTTTAGTAAATCACCCACACAGAGTCCTCTTCCAGGCACTATTCTATTAATATTTCCATCCTACGCCTTTTCATGTAACCAAGCCGTTTCCTGGGTTTGACATTTTTAAATCACGTAGCAGATAAATAAAGCATGTTATCTGAAAGCTGGAAGATATTTTATTACAAATCTAAAGGGGTCTCCCTCTCATTAGTTGCTCTGTTATCCTGCTGACATCTCATCTGATTGAAACCAATACTACTGTTAGGACCTGGGACCTCTGCTATGTCTGGCGGTGACTCTGCTTGCTGAGCCACCTGGAATTCTGAACAGTTCCTTGGACAATTCCTTGAATGATCTTGTCTTGAATCTTGTTTACCTTGAACTCTTTGCTCTTCCCATGAACTTCCTGATTTAAGCCATGTCTCTCTACTTCCTGGTCGCCAGAATATTGTGCCTTCACCAGCCAATATCTTGCTCCTGTCTTTCCTGCTACCGACCGTATCTTCGCTACCATTCCTTACCGACATTTGGCTTGTTCCTTGACTACGCTTCTGATGAATCCCAACCTGCAACTATTTGTTACCAACTTTTGGCTTGTTTTTCGACTACACTTCTGCTTGATCCTTATCTGCTATATCTGCTACTGGACTCTGGCATTCTCACCTCCTGGTGGGGCTATCCCGAGGACCGTGACCTGGTACTAAAACGCAGCAAAGCCCATCTCCACCATCAGAAGCTCTAGTGAATACCGGTTAGTGCTTAGACCCTGTACCTCCGGTGAACCCGTGTCAACAGCCAGGGTGACCCGTGTAAATATCTGCTCCGCTGCTATAGCTATTGGCCTCTGAGCCTGACTCCAGACCATGACAACTCTGCTGTATCTGTGATATTACACAGACTCCTTACTAGATAGATAGATAGATAGATAGATAGATAGATAGAAGTACAACCTATCTCTATCCATATCTACCTTTCTCAATATGGATCCCTCTTCAGAAAGCAAAGCAGGTATAAATGAGCCTTAAAGGGGGCATTCTTCCCAGTAGCCACCAATGTAAGGGGCCCATTTTCCCACTGACCACACATGAATTGGTTTTAGCAGGGGTTGCCCAGAATTTTGAAATTTGTTTCAAAGATTCCTCTGGGGTAAAGAGATTAAGGAAGGCAGCTCTAAGGCCTTGTTCATACGGATTTTGACTAATTTCAAAACAGTGTGTACAGCAAGTTTTTTCAATGCTTTTGGCAAACTTCAAGCAGATTTGTTGAAGCCTTCAAACACTAGTGGTGTTCTCAGATCACTCTTCAGAGAGCATTTGACAGGTGGTGAGGAGGCAGTGTATCTCTTTCCTCATCGCCTGCTTTAACCCCTTGATCGTTACACTAGCGCTTTCCATGTGGTTGCTGGGCGCTTTCACAGCAGCTCCATTCACTCGACGCTCCATTCCCTCAGCAGCAACAGGGGGAAGCAGATGATGGGTAACTAAAGCAGGGTTTTACCGCCCCCCAACTACAAGTGTAAACAAGCCCTTACATCAGTCCCTGCCATCAGTACCCTAGTACTGCAGGAATTAGAACTAACCACTAAGCAATTGTACCTTATTTTATTCTCTATATACGCTGCTCATGTAAAGTTTATTTACTTGCTTCACTCTGCTGTAATAAAATTATTTAAAGAACACTCAGTTCTTGAATAGCCGAGTTTGTTCTGCCCAAGTGATCACGTAGGGCGATTAGGATGGTAGAATGAAATATTGTCACTCAATCAGCTAGAGCCACCCTGCAAGTGATGAAAAGAGTCACATGGGGCGGCTTCAAGAGGAAAAATGAGGAACCGCTTCACTGTCACTGACAAGGGGGTAGTGCATGGAAAAGGCAGGGTCAACTATCTGTTTATATATAAAAAAAAAAAACTAATGGATGATAGCACACAGGTATAGGACCTAGTTGGACATACATACGGTGCCTTTAAAAAGTATTCATACCCCTTTAAATTTTGTCTTGTTACAATTAAAAATGTAAATTTATTTTATTGGGATTTTATGTGATAGACCAACACAAAGTGGCACATAATTGCGAAGTGGAAGGAAAATGATAAATGGTTTTCAAATTTTTTTACAAATAAATATCCGAAAAGTGTGATGTTCATTTGTATTCAACCCCCTTTACTCGGATAACCCTAACTAAAATCTAGTTAAACCAATTGCCTTCAGAAGTCACCTAATTAGTAAATAAAGTCCACCTGTGTGTAATTTAATCTCAGTATAAATACAGCTGTTCTGGGAAGCCCTCAGAGGTTTGTTAGAGTACCTTAGTGAACAAACAGCATCATGAAGGCCAAGGAACACACCAGACAGGTCAGGGATAGTGTTGTGGAGAAGTTTAAAAATATCCCAAGCTTTGAACATCTCATGGAGCACTGTTTAATCCATCATCCGAAAACGGAAAGAGTATGGCACAACTGCAAACCCATGGTAGCTCTGGAGGAGATGCAGAGATCCACAGCTCAGGTGCGAGAATCTCTCCACAGGACAACTATTAGTCATGCACTCCATAAATCTGGCCTTTATGGGAGAGTGGCAAGAAGAAAGCCATTGTTGAAAAAATGCCATAATAAATCCCGTTTGCAGTTTGCGAGAAGCCATGTGGGGGATACAGCAAACATGTGGAAGAAGGTGCTCTGGTCAGATGGGACCAAAATGGAACTTTTTGGCTTAAAAGCAAAACACTATGTGTGGCAGAAAAGTAACACTGCACATCAGCCTGAACACACCATCCCATTGTGAAACATGGTGGTGGCAGCATCATGTTGCAGGGATGCTTTTTTCAGTGGGGACAAGGAAGCTGGTCAGCGTTGATGGGAAGATGGATGGAGCCACCACAGGGCAATCTTAAAAGAAAACCTGGGGCAGAGGCTCACCTTCCAGCAGGACAATGACCCTAAACATACAGCCAGAGCTACAATGGAATGGTTTATCAGGGGTCTCAAACTGGTGGCCCTCCAGCTGTTGCAGAACTACAAGTCCCATGAGGCATTGCAAGGCTGACAGTTACAAGCATGACTCCCACAGGCAGAGGCATGATAAGACTTGTAGTTCCACAACAACTGGAGGGCCACCAGTTTGAGACTCCTGGTTTAGATCAAAGCATATTCATGTGTTAGAATGCCCCAGTCAAAGTCCAGACCTAAATCCAATTGAGAATCTGTGGCAAGACCTGAAATTTTGACGTTCACAGACGCTCTCTATCCAATCTGACAGAGCTTGAGCTATTTTGCAAAGAAGAATGGGTAAAAATGTCACTCTGTGGATGTGCAAAGCTGGTAGAGGCATCCTCAAAAAGACTTGCAGCTGTAAATGCAGCGAAGGGTGGTTCTACAAAGTAATGACTGAAGGGGGCTAAATACAAATGCACGCCACACTTTTCACATATTTATTTGTAAAAAAAAAAACCTTTTATCATTTTCCTTCCACTTCACAATTATGTGCCACTTTGTGCTGGTCTATCACATAAAATCCCAATAAAATATATTTACGTTTTTGGTTTTAACATGACAAAATGTGGAACAGTTCAAGGGGTATGAATACTTTATCAAGACACTGTATATACAAAAAATGTTTTAGGAGGTTTAACTACTTAAGGACCAGAAGGATTTGCCCCCTTAATGACCAGGCCATTTTTTGCGATACGGCACAGCATCGCTTTAACTGACAATTGCGCGGACGTGCGACGTTGTACCCAAACAAAATTAGCTTTCTTTTTTTTCCCACAAATAGAGCTTTCTTTTGGTGGTATTTGATTACCTCTGCGGTTTTTATTTTTTGCGCTATAAACAAAGAACACAACAATTTTTTTTACTTTTTGCTATAATACACATCCAAAAAAAAAAAAAAAAAGATTTATTCATCAGTTTATTCTATATATTCTTCTACATATTTTTGGATGAAATAAATAAATTGCAACAGGCGTATATTGATTGGTTTGCGCAAAAGTTATCCTGACGGGACTGGACAAATCTGACCCCAAATGACACTATTTATGCATTTATGCTATAAAAATGCACTGATCAATGTAAAAATTACAGTGGCAGGGAAGGGGTTAACACTAGAGGGCGATCAAGGGGTTAACCGTGTTCCCTAGATGTGTTCTAACTGTAGGTCAGATGGGCTATCAGGGACATGACAGAGATCACTATTCCCGCACACTGGGAACAGTAGATCTCTGCCATGTCTCCTGTTAGAACTAGGATCCGCTTCTTTACACTGGCGATTCACGCAGGAGAGTCGACCTGCCGCCATATAACGACACTTTAAGATCTGGCCTGTACATTCTCAAGCTGGAGCTGAATGTAACTTTAAAAGGCTTCACCAAAGCTTACCAAAGCTTACTCTGCAAATGCTTTGTGATGCTCCATTTAGATCATTTGTATTGGGATGCACTGGGCAGTGTTTCCAATGGCGTCAGTTCACACCACTGCATTGCAGTGGTGTGAGATGAAACAAGAACTACCACATCCCAATAACACTGTGTGAATAGAGCTAACGACATGTCACTTGTGGCATTTTAATACATTTTTAACAGAAAAAGAAAAGTAAACAATTTGATGCGCTGAGAATGGCGCTTTGGCACAGTGTCATTCCAGCGCACACCACCGGTCGTGCATTTAGCACGGTTTCCGGTGTGAACAGACCATAAATGCTGGTGCTTTAACTTATAAGAATACCAACAATGAAATGTATTTAGCATCCTTTAAAAATACATTTAATTTCATCCATTTTTGCTGTTGTGGTACTTCTAGGCTAGGGAATAGGACATTTAATTATTTAAAGCTTGCTCTATCTAGTAGAGCTCTTATAATAGTCAAGTGCAATGTTTCTCTATCTGCAGTGAACCTTAAACCCTCTAGGTACTGTATTTCTATTAAGAGTCTGCACTGCCGTAATTGTAGCATGAAGACACATTCATATTGTTGTACTGTAGGCAGTAACTGCTCTGTGACCTCTACAAAGTAAGCTGCAAACCCGTCTATGTAATTTCCAGCTAAATTGAGTTATGGTGCTTAGATATCGAACCAGTATAATGTTCAAACAGATTTGCTTTTTTTTTATTTTTTATAATACAGACAGCAAGTGTATGTTGTATTATCAAGAACCCTCTGGGTTGTATAATTTTTGCCTTTAACTAGCCATATCAGAAAATACTTTTCTACGCCTCAACAAAATTATAAACTTTTGTTCAAATGCGAGATCAATGCCAAAATAACATATAGGCCTATGCCACCTTTATGAGTGACATATGAGGATTTCATGAAATTCAATTCAAATTTATAATTTGCTCCAGGTTAGAAAATGTAGGTGCCAACTGGGTTGGTGTCTATGGGAACATACCTATGTGAGAAGCCAACACCAGTAGGCAGTTTCCAGAACCCATCTTAAACCAGTATGTGGCCTGGGAGTTGTAGAGTGATAGCTAACATAGCAGATCTGAAGCTGCTGCTCCAAAAGGCAAAGGCGCATTTGTTGAAGATTTTTGCTTTTTAAAATTGGACTCTGGATAAGAGATAAAACCCAGGATCATATCATATCACATGGAAAGAAGCACAACAGAGGCAATCTCATCTTCTATGAGTTCAATGCTGGTAACAAATGCTTATGACAAAGTTCCTGGTTAGGAAAGTCAAGACTTTGTTAGCTGACATTTTTACCTCCCTCCAGCAGCCCAGAATGAGTGTCAGTCATCAACCATGAGCTGAGGAAGGTGATGGGTCTGCTTCTGTGGGGGTCTTACTGTTCCACAATTATCAGTTCTGTTCTGACAAGAACACAATATAGTGTAAGTGAATGGCACGACATAAAGCAATTGCTGAAGAGTAAGGTTGTACTAATATAACTTCTGAGTGGAATTTCTTAGAAATGCAATGCAAATGCAATCCTGCGGTTGGTTCTCTTAGACCCCTTTCACACTGGGGCGGTTTTACCGCCTGCCATTCACTGCAGTGTGACTTTTCACACTCGGGTGGTGTGCTTGCGGGACGTTACTAAAAGTCCTGCAAGCAGGCATCTTTGGGGCGGGTTGGGAGCGCTCCCATAAAGCCCTGCCCATTGCAATGAATGGGCAGTGCTTCCAAAACGCTTTAAAAGCGTTTTGAAAGCGCTGCACAACAGGAGTTTTTAATCCTTTGTTTGGGGGTTAAAACTGCACTGCCAATGGCAGAAAAGCACCCCTAAAACAGTGCTAAAGCGCCGCTAAAACGAGCAGGGCTTTAATGCTAATGGCTGGCGCTGTCAGTGTGAAAGGGGTCCTAACAACTGAAGCCGGCCAGTTTTATGCGTTATCTACAAGGAAAATGCAATCCACACTGACTAGTTCAATCATCATTTTCAGTTAATAAAAAGTTCACCAGAACCAGAAATTTATTTAGAGCAGAGATTGCTCCAGGTATTATCTATGGAAAAGACAGCAATAATTAACCACTTCAGCCCCGGAAGGATTTACCCCCTTCCTGACCAGAGCACTTTTTCCAATTTGGCACTGCGTCGCTTTAACTGCTAATTGCGCGGTCATGCAATGCTGTACCCAAACGAAATTTGCGTCCTTTTCTTCCCACAAATAGAGCTTTCTTTTGATGGTATTTGATCACCTCTGCCGTTTTTATTTTTTGCGCTATACACGGAAAAAGACCGAAAATTTTGAAAAAAAATGATATTTTCTACTTTTTGTTCTAAAAAAAATCCAATAAACTCAATTTTAGTCATATATTTAGGCCAAAATGTATTTGGCCACATGTCTTTGGTAAAAAAAATGTCAATAAGTGTATATTTATTGGTTTGCGCAAAAGTTATAGCGCCTACAAACTAGGGTACATTTTCTGGAATTTACACAGCCTTTAATTTATGACTGCCTATGTCGTTTCTTGAGGTGCTAAAATGGCAGGGCAGTACAAAACCCCCACAAATGACACCATTTTGGAAAGTAGACACCCCAAGGAAATTGCTGAGAGGCATGTTGAGCCCATTGAATATTCATTTTTTTTGTCCCAAGTGATTGAATAATGACAAAAAAAAAAAAATTACAAAAAGTTGTCACTAAATGATATATTGCTCACACAGGCCATGGGCATATGTGGAATTGCACCCCAAAATACATTTAGCTGCTTCTCCTGAGTATGGGGATACCACATGTGTGGGACTTTTTGGGAGCCTAGCCGCATACGGGGCCCCGAAAACCAATCACTGCCTTCAGGATTTCTAAGGGCGTACATTTTTGATTTTACTCCTCACTACCTATCACAGTTTTGAAGGCCATAAAATGCCCAGATGGCACAAACCCCCCCCAAATGACCCCATTTTGGAAAGTAGACACCCCAAGCTATTTGCTGAGAGGCATGTTGAGTCCATGGAATATTTTATATTTTGACACGAGTTGCGGGAAAGTGACAATTTATTTATTTATTTATTTATTTATTTTTGCACAAAGTTGTCACTAAATGATATATTGCTCACACAGGTCATGGGCATATGTGGAATTGCACCCCAAAATACATTCTGCTGCTTCTCTTGAGTACGGGGATACCACATGTGTGGGACTTTTTAGGAGCCTAGCCGCGTACGGGGCCCCGAAAACTAATCACCGCCTTCAGGATTTCTAAGGGTGTACATTTTTGATTTCACTCTTCACTGCCTATCACAGTTTCGGAGGTCATGGAATGCCCAGGTGGCACAAACCCCCCCCCAAATGACCCCATTTTGGAAAGTAGACACCCCAAGCTATTTGCTGAGAGGCATGGTGAGTATTTTGCAGCTCTCATTTGTTTTTGAAAATGAAGAAAGGCAAAAAAAAAAAATTTTTTTTTTCTTTTTTTAATTTTCAAAACTTTGTGACAAAAAGTGAGGTCTGCAAAATACTCACTATACCGCTCAGCAAATAGCTTTGGGTGTCTACTTTCCAAAATGGGGTCATTTGGGGGGGTTTTGTGCCACCTGGGCATTCCATGGCCTCCGAGACTGTGATAGGCAGTGAAGAGTGAAATCAAAAATTTACGCCCTTAGAAAGCCTGAAGGCGGTGCTTGGTTTTCGGTCTCACACATGTGGTATCCCCGTACTCAGGAGAAGCAACAGAATGTATTTTGGGGTGTAATTTCACATATTCCCATGGCATGTTTGAGCAATATATCATTTAGTGACAACTTTGTGCAAAAAAAAAAAAAAAAAAAAAATGTGTCTCTTTCCCGCAACTTGTGTCACAATATAAAATATTCCATGGACTCGACATGCCTCTCAGCAAATAGCTTGGGGTGTCTACTTTCCAAAATGGGGTCATTTGGGGGGGTTTGAACTGTCCTGGCATTTTATGCACAACATTTAGAAGCTTATGCCACACATCACCCACTCTTCTAACCACTTGAAGACAAAGCCCTTTCTGACACTTTTTGATTACATGAAAAAATTATTTTTTTTTGCAAGAAAATTACTTTGAACCCCCACACATTATATATTTTTTTAAAGCAAATGCCCTACAGATTAAAATGGTGGGTGTTTCATTTTTTTTTGTCACACAGTATTTGCGCAGCGATTTTTCAAACTTTTTTTGGGGGGAAAAAACACACTTTTTTACATTTTAATGCACTAAAACACACTATATTGCCCAAATGTTTGATGAAATAAAAAAGATGATCTTAGGCCGAGTACATGGATACCAAACATGACATGCTTTACAATTGCGCACAAACGTGCAGTGGCAACAAAATAAATACATTTTTAAAAGCCTTTAAAAGCCTTTACAGGTTACCACTTTAGATTTACAGAGGAGGTCTACTGCTAAAATTACTGCCCTCGATCTGACCGTCGCGGTGATACCTCACATGCATGGTGCAATTGCTGTTTACATTTGACGCCAGACCGACGCTTGCGTTCGCCTTAGCGCGAGAGCAGGGGGGACAGGGGTGCTTTATTTTTTTTTTCTTTATTATTTTTTTGCTTTTTTATCTTATTTTAAAACTGTTCCTTTCATTTTTTTTTTTTTTTAATCATTTTTATTGTTATCTCAGGGAATGTAAATATCCCCTATGATAGCAATAGGTAGTGACAGGTACTCTTTTTTGAAAAAATTGGGGTCTATTAGACCCTAGATTTCTCCTCTGCCCTCAAAGCATCTCACCACACCAAGATCGGTGTGATAAAATGCTTCCCCAATTTCCCAATGGCGCTATTTACATCTGGCGAAATCTAAGTCATAAAATGCTCGTAGCTTCCGGTTTCTTAGGCCATAGAGATGTTTGGAGCCACTCTGGTCTCTGATCAGCTCTATGGTCAGCTGGCTGAATCACCGGCTGCATTCTCAGGTTCCCTGTTGAGACAGGAGAGCCAGAGAAAAACACGGAAGACGGTGGGGGGGGGGGGCATTCTCTCCCACTGCTTGTAAAAGCAGTCTAGAGGCTAATTAGCCGCTAGGATTGCTTTTACATGAAAGCCGACCGCTGGCTGAAAAGAATGATACCAAGATGATACCTAAACCTGCAAGCATCATTCTGGTATAACCACTCAAAGTCGTGAATGGTGTACCTGAAGACAAAAAAATGGTTAACAATAAAGCACAGTAAACGGTAAAGTATAAAAAATTGCATACCTGAAAAGCAAACGTGATAAAACATAATAACAATAAAACATTGCAGAATAGAATACAGTAAAAAAGAGCAGAACAATAGAGAGAGAGAATAGAGAGAGAACAATAAAACGACAACTATTATTTTTTATTTTATATTTTTGTTTGTGTTTTTTTTTTTTTTTTTTTTTTTTACATTTTTTTTGTAACTGTAAATTTTATAACTGTAACCGGTTCCAGGTTCGGGTCTCTCAAAATGCGATGGCATCTTGGGAGACCCTGTGAAAGTGTGCCTGGTCTGTGCAATGCTGTACCCTACGCTAATACTCAACTAATGAATGGTAGCGTTCAAAACATTCACCAATGCAAAGACCAGGATTGTCAGGACAGGAGGGACAATAATAGCGGGTGTCACGCCTATATCCGCGCTTGCTGCAGACACAACATCTTTTTTGGGGGGGTTCGTTGGGTAGGGGTACTCGGGAGGACATAAAAATGCCTCTCATGCAGCCGACTGCATTTGGTTGGGGATGTGAATGGGGGAAGTACGGGCGCTGCAGAAGTGGTGGGTTCCCAATTAGGATTGGCGAATGCAGCAGGAAGGGCATTATGGGCACGACGGGCCTGTGTTTGTCTTCCTTTTTGGTGGCAGCGGGACACTATTTGTGCTTGCCACCTCACCAGCTTGAACTGCACTTATGGGACTCGCCACGTCACCAAGTGTTACTGCAGTGCTGGTTTGACTATGACCGGGGTGTACTAGGCCGCTGGCGCTTGCCAGTTCACCAAAACGCTACCAAAAAAACTGTTAACAATCGCAGGGATCAGGCCTGACTCTGCGAACGCTGCAGTTATGCGTTTAGTGTTTTGTAAGTGACAGTGATCGATCGATACTGCACTTGGGTGGGCTGGGCTGGGCCGGGTGGAGGGGCAAAACGCAGGTGCTAGCAGGTATCTGGGCTGATCCCACTAACACTGCGTTTTTGGGAACCCTAAACTGCTGGGGACGCCAGTATAGATCTGATCGGATCAGATCAGATATTGATCAGTTCAGATACTATACCACTAAGGGAGGTGTACGGTGCGTGCGTGGGTGTTAGCGCTACTGGCACTAACCTGACGCTGCCTGGGGCTGGTGCTTGCCAGTTCACCAAAACGCTACCAAAAAAACTGTTAGCGATCGCAGGGATCAGGCCTGACTCTGCGAACGCTGCAGTTATGTGTTTAGTGTTTTGTAAGTGACAGTGATCGATCGATACTGCACTTGGGTGGGCTGGGCTGGGCCGGGTGGAGGGGCAAAACGCAGGTGCTAGCAGGTATCTGGGCTGATCCCACTAACACTGCGTTTTTGGGAACCCTAAACTGCTGGGGACGCCAGTATAGATCTGATCGGATCAGATCAGATATTGATCAGTTCAGATACTATACCTCTAAGGGAGGTGTACGGTGCGTGCGTGGGTGTTAGCGCTACTGGCACTAACCTGACGCTGCCTGGGGCTGGTGCTTGCCAGTTCACCAAAACGCTACCAAAAAAACTGTTAGCGATCGCAGGGATCAGGCCTGACTCTGCGAACGCTGCAGTTATGTGTTTAGTGTTTTGTAAGTGACAGTGATCGATCGATACTGCACTTGGGTGGGCTGGGCTGGGCCGGGCGGAGGGGCAAAACGCAGGTGCTAGCAGGTATCTGGGCTGATCCCGCTAACACTGCGTTTTTGGGAACCCTAAACTGCTGGGGACGCTAGTATAGATCTGATCGGATCAGATATTGATCCGTTCAGATACTATACCACTAAGGGAGGCGTATGCTGCGTGCGTGGGTGTTAGCGGTACTGGCGCTAATCTGACGCTGCCTGGGGCGACGCATATCACCGCCGGGCGATCAGGGGGCTAAACCTTTATTCGGTAATAAACGGCGGGTGCCCTGACACTATAAAAAATAAACGAACTAACCAGCGTCAACCGTAACAGTTATACGGTGATCAGTGGTGAAAGGGTTAACTAGGGGGCAATCAAGGGGTTAAAACATTTATTAGGTAGTATATGGGGGTCCCTGTCGCTATAAAATGCTGACGGCGAACCTAAATATTTACGTCCCTAACTAGCGTCACCAGCGACACTAATACAGCGATCAGAAAAATGATCGCTTAGCGACACTGGTGACGGGGGGTGATCAAGGGGTTAAAACTTTATTAGGGGGGGTTAGGGGGGTATCCTAGACCTAAAGGGGGCCTAACACTCACTGCCCTAACACTGTAACTGTCACAAACTGACACCAATACAGTAATCAGAAAAAAAAAAAAAAAAAAACCTGCTTGGTGTCAGTTTGTGACGGGGGGGTGATTGGGGGGGATCGGGGGGGGGGGGGATCGGGGTGTTTTGTGTGCCTGGCATGTTCTACTGTGTGTGTGTGTGTTTGGTGCACTCACATTACAGTCTTCTCTCCTCGGCCCGAAACGGAAAATACCGAGCCGAGGAGAGATGACATCATTTCCTCTGCCCCTGTGTACAATACAGAGGCAGGGAAATGATCCCATTGGCTGAGAGCGATCGCGAGGGGGGGGCCACGAATGGATGGCCTCCCCCTCACCACCGATCGCCGGGGGAGAGTTGCTGACCGCCGCTGGCACCGGGGGGGGGGGGTCCGATCGGACCCCCCACCCGCGGGCAGGCAAGGACGTACATGTAAGTCCTTTTGCCTGCCCGTGCCGCTCTGTCGATGTACATCGTCGTGCGGCGGTCGGCAACTGGTTAAGAATAAAGTGTTTATTACCCTTATCTCCACACTGTCCTTTCCCTTACACAACTCGGAAAAAACTCTACCAAGTGCTTCTGGTTCGTGCCTTCTCTAATCCCTGTCCCTACAATTTTTGTTTGGGATAAAATTATTCTTATTAGTTATCAAGTAAACATACAGCACAGAAAAGGCAGCCTAACAGCTAGCTGACAATAAATAAACCCAAGATAAGCTCCACATGTGTTCCTTAACCAGGTGCATCTGCTGGCAGCAAAAGTATAAGACAGGAGTTAAAAAACAATAGTAGGTGCCTGAAGCCCATGAATACTAAGTTACAAACATATAGTTGCATTTAAAATGCTTCTACAATGGCAAAGGATGAAAAGTAAAAAAACAAAGAAAATCTTAGGTGTCACCTCAGGGAGGGGATCCACGTCAGAATTAGTACACTCTATAGAATGAAAAAGGCAGGAGGGGCCTATGTTCTACTAGGGAATCAGACTACAGGAAGTCTTATTTTATCAAATTTAGTTGGACATCCTTGGCCATTATAGGAAGACTTACACAAAGGAAGTGCAGAATTAACAAGAAATTTCCATTTGTGCAAAGAAGGGGGGGAAGAACCAATTTCCAAGGGTCCATCTCAAAGGAGTTGCCTACAGAAAAGTGTACCTGCTAATCAGTGAGGCAGTCTTGCATGGATAGAAGAAGATCTGGTCTAGCTGAACATTTCTGGATCCGGTAAAACAAAAAAAAAAAAAATGTATAAAATATAGTAAAGGCACTACAGTGCCAAACGAGAACAGTCTCTCTCGAAGACCAACCAGTTCAGCAAACAGCCAAATCTGAGCAGTCAGAGCCTGGAAGGGCAAGACACCGAGGCCTTTATGAACATTTTGATAATTGTGTCTCTCCCACCCATTGACAAACTTTGGTCCCGCTGGCAAAGGGACATTCCAACACTGGACAACGATCACTGGGATGATGTATGGGATTTCCCCTTTAGCTCCCTGGTTTCACTAAGAGACAGACTAGTGCAATTTAAAATAGCGCATAGAGCATACTTTACACCGTATAGAATTCATAAAATGAAACCTGAACACTCTGCAGAATGCTGAAGGTGCCACACCTCCCCGGGAGACTTTACGCATATTTTCTGGACCTGCCCTAAAATTCGGCCGTATTGAACTGAGGTGCTAGATATGATTAATCTGGTTGCCTCGGTTACGATGCCGGCGAAGATGGAGGTGTGCCTTCTGGGCCTGTGGGACAATGGTGCCAACAGTGGCGAAAAGAACTTTGATTGGGCTGTTGCTCTTTTATGCCCGGAAAAACATTGCTATGCACTGGAAAAAAACCCACGGTACCTTCCTTGGCCCAAAGGAAACGTCTCATAAATGAGATCCTCCCATTATACAAAGACACATATATAAATAGAGGGTGCCCCCAGAAATATGATAAAATTTGGTGTACATGGCTTGCTAAACCAACTACGGTTTGAAGGCCGAGGGAAGAGGATAACGAATAAGCTTTAACTGCTAATTACGCGGTCATGCAATGCTGTACCCAAACGAAATTTGCGTCCTTTTCTTCCCACAAATAGAGCTTTCTTTTGATGGTATTTGATCATCTCTGCCGTTTTTATTTTTTGCGCTATACACGGAAAAAGACCGAAAATTTTGAAAAAAAATGATATTTTCTACTTTTTGTTCTAAAAAAAATCCAATAAACTCAATTTTAGTCATACATTTAGGCCAAAATGTATTCGGCCACATGTCTTTGGTAAAAAAAAATGTCAATAAGTGTATATTTATTGGTTTGCGCAAAAGTTATAGCACCTACAAACTAGGGTACATTTTCTGGAATTTACACAGCCTTTAATTTATGACTGCCTATGTCGTTTCTTGAGGTGCTAAAATGGCAGGGCAGTACAAAACCCCCACAAATGACCCCATTTTGGAAAGTAGACACCCCAAGGAAATTGCTGAGAGGCATGTTGAGCCCATTGAATATTCATTTTTTTTGTCCCAAGTGATTGAATAATGACAAAAAAAAAATTACAAAAAGTTGTCACTAAATGATATATTGCTCACACAGGCCATGGGCATATGTGGAATTGCACCCCAAAATACATTTAGCTGCTTCTCCTGAGTATGGGGATACCACATGTGTGGGACTTTTTGGGAGCCTAGCCGCGTACGGGGCCCCGAAAACCAATCACTGCCTTCAGGATTTCTAAGGGCGTACATTTTTGATTTTACTCCTCACTACCTATCACAGTTTTGAAGGCCATAAAATGCCCAGATGGCATAAAACCCCCCCAAATGACCCCATTTTGGAAAGTAGACACCCCAAGCTATTTGCTTTGAGGCATGTTGAGTCCATGGAATGTTTTATATTTTGACACAAGTTGCGGGAAAGTGACAAATTTTTTTTTTTTTTTTGCACAAAGTTGTCACTAAATGATATATTGCTCACACAGGCCATGGGCATATGTGGAATTGCACCCCAAAATACATTTAGCTACTTCTCCTGAGTACGGGGATACCACATGTGTGGGACTTTTTGGGAGCCTAGCCGCGTACGGGGCCCCGAAAACCAATCATTGCCTTCAGGATTTCTAAGGGTGTAAATTTTTGATTTCACTTTTCACTGCCTATCACAGTTTCGGAGGCCATGGAATGCCCAGGTGGCACAAACCCCCCCCAAATGACCCCATTTTGGAAAGTAGACACCCCAAGCTATTTGCTGAGAGGCATGGTGAGTATTTTGCAGCTCTTGTGACAAAAAGTGAGGTCTGCAAAATACTCACTATACCTCTCAGCAAATAGCTTGGGGTGTCTACTTTCCAAAATGGGGTCATTTGGGGGGGGGGGGGGGTTGCCACCTGGGCATTCCATGGCCTCCGAAACTGTGATAGGCAGTGAAGAGTGAAATCAAAAATTTACGGCCTTAGAAAGCCTGAAGGCGGTGCTTGGTTTTCGGGGTCCCGTACGCGGCTAGGCTCCCAAAAAGTCTCATACATGTGGTATCCCCGTACTCAGGAGAAGCAGCAGAATGTATTTTGGGGTGTAATTTCACATATTCCCATGGCATGTTTGAGCAATATATCATTTAGTGACAACTTTGCGCAAAAAAAAATAAAAAAAATAAAAAATTGTCTCTTTCCCGCAACTTGTGTCACAATATAAAATATTCCATGGACTCGACATGCCTCTCAGCAAATAGCTTGGGGTGTCTACTTTCTAAAATGGGGTCATTTGGGGGGGGTTTGAACTGTCCTGGCATTTTATGCACAACATTTAGAAGCTTATGTCACACATCACCCACTCTTCTAACCACTTGAAGACAAAGCCCTTTCTGACACTTTTTGATTACATAAAAAAATAATTTTTTTTTGCAAGAAAATTACTTTGAACCCCCACACACTATATATTTTTTTTAAAGCAAATGCCCTACAGATTAAAATGGTGGGTGTTTCATTTTTTTTTTTCACACAGTATTTGCGCAGCGATTTTTAAAACGCATTTTTTGGGGAAAAAACACACTTTTTTAAATTTTAATGCACTAAAACACACTATATTGCCCAAATGTTTGATGAAATAAAAAAGATGATCTTAGGCCGAGTACATGGATACCAAACATGACATGCTTTAAAATTGCGCACAAACGTGCAGTGGCGACAAACTAAATACATTTTTAAAAGCCTTTAAAAGCCTTTACAGGTTACCACTTTAGATTTACAGAGGAGGTCTACTGCTAAAATTACTGCCCTCGATCTGACCGTCGCGGTGATACCTCACATGCATGGTGCAATTGCTGTTTACATTTGACGCCAGACCGACGCTTGCGTTCGCCTTAGCGCGAGAGCAGGGGGGACAGGGGTGCTTTTTTTTTTTTTTTCTTTATTATTATTATTTTTTTTATCTTATTTTTAAACTGTTCCTTTCATTTTTTTTTTTTTTTTAAATCATTTTTATTGTTATCTCAGGGAATGTAAATATCCCCTATCATAGCAATAGGTAGTGACAGGTACTCTTTTTTGAAAAAATTGGGGTCTATTAGACCCTAGATTTCTCCTCTGCCCTCAAAGCATCTCACCACACCAAGATCGGTGTGATAAAATGCTTTCCCAATTTCCCAATGGCGCTGTTTACATCCGGCGAAATCTAAGTCATAAAATGCTCGTAGCTTCCGGTTTCTTAGGCCATAGAGATGTTTGGAGCCACTCTGGTCTCTGATCAGCTCTATGGTCAGCTGGCTGAATCACCGGCTGCATTTTCAGGTTCCCTGTTGAGACAGGAGAGCCAGAGAAAAACACGGAAGACGTTGGTGGGCATTCCCTCCCACTGCTTGTAAAGCAGTCTAGAGGCTAATTAGCCACTAGGATTGCTTTTACATGAAAGCCGACCGCTGGCTGAAAAGAATGATACCAAGTTGATACCTAAACCTGCAGGTATCATTCTGGTATAACCACTCAAAGTCATGAATGGCGTACCTGAAGACAAAAAAAATGGTTAACAATAAAGCACAGTAAACGGTAAAGTATAAAAAATTGCATACCTGAAAAGCAAACATGATAAAACATAATAACAATAAAACATTGCAGAATAGAATACAGTAAAAAAGAGCAGAACAATAGAGAGAGAATAGAGAGAGAGAGAGAACAATAAAACGACAACTATTTTTTTTTATTTTATATTTTTGTATGTGTTTTTTTTTTTTTTTTTTACACTTTTTTTTGTAACTGTAACTTTTATAACTGTAACCGGTTCCAGGTTCGGGTCTCTCAAAATGCGATGGCATCTTGGGAGACCCTGTGAAAGTGCGCTTGGTCTGTGCAATGCTGTACCCTACGCTAATACTCAACTAGTGTATGGTAGCGTTCAAAACATTCACCAATGCAAAGACCAGGATTGTCAGGACAGGAGGGACAATAATAACGGGTGTCACGTCTATATCCGCGCTTGCTGCAGACACGACATCTTTTTTGGGGGGGATTCGCTGGGTAGGGGTACTCGGGAGGACATAAAGAAAATGCCTCTCATGCAGCTGACTGCATTTGGTTGGGGATGTGAATGGGGGAAGTACGGGCGCTGCAGAAGCGGTGGGTTCCCAATTAGGATTGGCGAATGCAGCAGGAAGGGCATTATGGGCACGACGGGCCTGTGTTTGTCTTTTTGGTGACAGCGGGACACTACTTGTGCTTGCCACCTCACCAGCTTGAACTGCACTTATGGGACTCGCCACGTCACCAAGTGTTACTGCAGTGCTGGTTTGACTACGACCGGGGTGTACTAGGCCGCTGGTGCTTGCCAGTTCACCAAAACGCTACAAAAAAACTGTTAGCGATCGCAGGGATCAGGCCTGACTCTGCGAACGCTGCAGTTATGCGTTTAGTGTTTTGTAAGTGACAGTGATCGATCGATACTGCACTTGGGTGGGCTGGGCTGGGCCGGGCGGAGGGGCAAAACGCAGGTGCTAGCAGGTATCTGGGCTGATCCCGCTAACACTGCATTTTTGGGAACCCTAAACTGCTGGGGACGCTAGTATAGATCTGATCGGATCAGATATTGATTCGTTCAGATACTATACCACTAAGGGAGGTGTACGGTGCGTGCGTGGGTGTTAGCGCTACTGGCACTAACCTGACGCTGCCTGGGGCTGGTGCTTGTCAGTTCACCAAAACGCTACCAAAAAAACTGTTAGCGATTGCAGGGATCAGGCCTGACTCTGCGAACGCTGCAGTTATGCGTTTAGTGTTTTGTAAGTGACAGTGATCGATCGATATTGCACTTGGGTGGGCTGGGCAGGGCCGGCGGAGGGGCAAAACGCAGGTGCTAGCAGGTATCTGGGCTGATCCCGCTAACACTGCGTTTTTGGGAACCCTAAACTGCTGGGGACGCTAGTATAGATCTGATCGGATCAGATATTGATGCGTTCAGATACTATACCACTAAGGGAGGCGTATGCTGCGTGCGTGGGTGTTAGCCGTACTGGCGCTAATCTGACGCTGCTTGGGGCGACGCATATCACCGCCGGGTGATCAGGGGGCTAAACCTTTATTCGGTAATAAATGGTGGGTGCCCTGACACTATAAAAAATAAACGAACTAACCAGTGTCACCCGTAACAGTTATACGGTGATCAGTGGTGAAAGGGTTAACTAGGGGGCAATCAAGGGGTTAAAACATTTATTAGGTAGTATATGGGGGTCCCTGTCGCTATAAAACGCTGACGGCGAACCTAAATATTTACTTTCCTAACTAGCGTCACCAGCGACACTAATACAGCGATCAGAAAAATGATCGCTTAGCGACACTGGAGACAGGGGGTGATCAAGGGGTTAAAACTTTATTAGGGGGGGTTAGGGGGGTATCCTAGACCTAAAGGGGGCTAACACTCACTGACCTAACACTGTAACTGTCACAAACTGACACCAATGCAGTAATCAGAAAAAAAAAAAACCTGCTTGGTGTCAGTTTGTGACAGGGGGGGGGTGATTGGGGGGGGATCGGGGGGTAATCGGGGGTGTAATGTGTGCCTGGCATGTTCTACTGTGTGTGTGTGTTTGTGTAACTCACAGTACAGTCTTCTCTCCTCGGCGCCGGAACGGAAAATACCGAGCCGAGGAGAGATGACATCATTTCCTCTGCCTCTGTGTACAATACAGAGGCAGGGAAATGATCCCATTGGCTGGGAGCGATCGCGAGGGGGGGGCCACGAATGGATGGCCTCCCCCTCACCACCGATCGCCGGGGGAGATTTGCCGACCGCCGCAGGCACTGGGGGGTCCTATCGGACCCCCCACCCGCGGGCAGGCAAGGACGTACCTGTAAGTCCTTTTGCCTGCCCGTGCCGCTCTGAGGACGTATATGTTCGTGCGGCGGTCGGCAACTGGTTAAAAAAAACATATTTGTATATGCCTAAAGAGGAGAGTGGAGGATACTATGCATGAATAAGCTATAACAGACTCCAAAAAAAATAAAAAATAAAGAGATACCAGTAATCCTAGTTGCCTAGCAGCACCCCGAGTAAACATACATGAAGTCATGAATGATCTGAAAACTTATTAATCATACAGACAACTGATAAGCACTGATGTTGATGTTTATGTATGATTTTGTTATCTTTATTTTTCTTTGTTTGTCCTCAAAATACAATAAAAACGATTTTCAAAAAAAAAAAAAAAAAAAGACACCAAGGCCTACCCATACAGTACTGGAGTGCAGAGATAGCATGGATGCGAAAAGGAAGCCAAACAAATATTAGCTGATAAGAACCAAGAATAAATGCCTCAGATAAGCTGAAACCAAAAAACAGAACAAAAAGAAAAAGTGTCACCAGCAAAAGAAGGAAGTTGACTGCAGGTCCTCCAGTGGGATTGAAGAAACCAAACAGGATGTTAACACTTCTGCAGCTCTCGGAGGACATGCCCGCAGCGAAGGCTCATGAACATCAAGCCAGGAGGAAGCATCCGGAGCCGATTCGAAGAAGTGGGTCTGCCCCATAGCAGTGACACGTAGACGTGCAGGATATAGCATGACTCTGGAGCCCCTTTTAAACATAAAATAATTTTGCATGCTTCTTCTTCACCTCCACCAAGAAGTTGGGGTAGAAAGAGACTTTCACGCCATTAAACGTGATACCCTGAAACTCGCTTGCCAGGCGAAGAATGATCTCTAGGTCTTGATAATGAAACGGACGGGCAGGTTGGGATTCTGTCTGCCTGCTCCACTGCAAAAAGCAGTGTAAATGCGTCTTTGCCAAATAGCTGTAGGAGCCATTGTTCTATAAAATCTGTCGGGTCTTTACCCTCCACCTGCTCCGGGATGACCACTATGCAAACATTATTTTAGCGCAAGCAGTTCACAAAATCTTCGTTACACAGGTTGTTAGCTTTGACGGGTTTAAATGTAGACCAAGACTCTGCAATAAGTGGACGAAGCATATCTTCAAGACCGCTGACTGTACTCTCCACTGCAGTGGTGTGTTCACAGATCTTTTGCAAATCCTGCTTCTATCTGCAGCCCAACAAGTTGGTCTTGCACAGTAGGGCCTGAAGCCATGTTGGCTTTTAGAAGCCATGTTGGCTTTTAGAAGCCACCGCTTCTTCCTGGTTCTTGGTCGTCCTGTTGCGTGAAAGGCCAGCCAGGAGTGATGATAAGACAGAAGCCAACAGTCTCAGGCAATGGGACAGATGGGAAATGCCAGTGGCAGGATCAATATACAGATCAGCAGCGGGAGCTCCATGAGACACGTGCGCTCACATGCCTAGCTCAGACATGCCCCCCAATTGAATTTCAAAAGAGCCAACTTCCCTAAACTACAAACCTTGCTAAAAGGCATAAATTGGGATAAAATATTAGGAACAAAGAATACGGAGGAGAGATGGGTTTGCTTTAAGAGCATATTAAATAAGGGCATTAGCCAATGTATCCCATTGGGTAATAAATTTAAAAGAGCGAACAAAAGTCCTGGATGGCTTAACGCCAATGTAAAAATGCATATAAAAGAAAAGGAGAAGGCCTTCAAAAAATACAAGGTTGAGGGATCATCCTCAGCATTCAGACTTTATAAAGAATGCAACAAGAAATGTAAATCCCAAGAAATTCTTTAAGTATGTAAACAGTAAAAAAGGGAGGACAGACCATATTGGCCCCATAAAGAATGAGGAAGGACATCTGGTTACAAAGGATGGGGAGATGGCGAAGGTATTCAATTTATTCTTCTCCTCAGTCTTCACGAGGGAATCAGGGGGCTTCAGTAACCAAAACTGCAGTGTTTATCCTAAAGACACAACACAGGAAGCACCTCCATGGTTAACAGAGGACAGAATTAAAATTAGACTTGAGAAACTTAACATTAATAAATCACCGGGACCAGATGGCTTGCATCCGAGGGTACTTGGGGAACTCAGTCAAGTGATTGCCAGACCATTGTTCCTAATTTTTACAGACAGTCTACTGACTGGAATGGTACCAGCTGATTTGAAAAAAAGCCAATGTAGCACCAATATTTAAAAAGGGCCCAAAATACATCCCTGGGAATTATAGACCAGTTAGCCTAACATCAATAGTATGTAAACTCTTGGAGGGGATGATAAGGGACTATATACAAGATTTTAGTAATGAGAACGGTATCATTAGCAGTATTCAGCATGGATTCATGAAGAATCGTTCTTGCCAAACCAATCTACTAACCTTCTATGAGGAGGTGAGTTGCCATCTAGATAAAGGAAGGCCCGTAGACGTGGTGTATCTGGATTTTGCAAAAGCATTTGGCACAGTTGCCCATAAACGTTTACTGTACAAAATAAGGTCCTTTGGCATGGACCATAGGGTGAGTACATGGATTGAAACCTGGCTACAAGGGCGAGTTCAGAGGGTGGTGATAAATGGGGATTACTCGGAATGGTCAGGGGTGGGTAGTGGGGTTCCCCAGAGTTCTGTGCTGGGACCAATCCTATTTAATTTGTTCATAAATGACCTGGAGGATGGGATAAACAGTTCAATCTCTGTATTTGCAGACGATACTAAGCTAAGCAGCGCAATAACTTCTCCGCAGGATGTGGAAACCTTGCAAAAAGATCTGAACAAATTAATGGGGTGGGCAACTACATGGCAAATGTGGTTCAATGTAGAAAAATGTAAAATAATGCATTTGGGTGGCAAAAATATGAATGCAATTTATACACTGGGGGGAGAACCTCTGGGGGAATCTAGAGGGTCCTAGTAGATGATAGGCTCAGCAATGGCATACAATGCCAAGCTGCTGCTAACAAAGCAAACAGAATATTGGCATGCATTAAAAAGGGGATCAACTCCAGAGACAAAACGATAATTCTCCCACTCTACAAGACTCTGGTCTGGCCGCAGCTAGAGTACGCTGTCCAGTTCTGGGCATCAGTCCTCAGGAAGGATGTACTGGAAATGGAGCGAGTACAAAGAAGGGCAACAAAGCTAATAAAGGGTCTGGAGGATCTTAGTTATGTGGAAAGGTTGCAAGCACTGAACTTATTCTCTCTGGAGAAGAGACGTTTGAGAGGGGATATGATTTCAATATACAAATACCATACTGGTGACCCTACAACAGAAATAAAACTTTTTCGCAGAAGAGAGTTTAACAAGACTCATGGCCACTCATTAAAATGAGAAGAAAAGAGGTTTAACCTTAAAGTACGTAGAGGATTCTTTACCGTAAGAGTGGCAAGGATGTGGATTTCCCTTCCACAGGCGGTGGTCTCAGTGGGGAGCATCGATAACTTCAAGAAACTATTAGATAAGCATCTGAATGACCACAACATACAGGGATATTTAATGTAATACTGACACATAATCACACATAGGATGGACTTGATGGACTTGTGTCTTTTTTCAACCTCACCTACTATGTAACTATGTAATTTCCAGTTCAGGACAATGGCTTTCCAAGCAGAATACAGTAATATAATGAGAAGTACCCTTGTGACCTTTTTGGGAGCTAGTGGTTCAACCAAATCCAGGAGGCAGACCCCCACATCCTGCGGCACGGGAATAGTTGTTACCAAGGTGATGAATTGTAAAACATGTGACCAAAAAGTAGCGCTCGCCGGGCAGGACCAAAGAATGTGAGTAAAGTCTGGCTGTGGATTTGTGCAGAGCCAACAGCCTGAGGAGCTAGCTGGAGATAATTTCTTATCCAATTAGGCACAAGATAAAAGGTGCTGAACAATTTTTAAATTGGATCAATCTGTCCCTCAAAGAAATTAGATATTGGAAGGGATAGTCCCAAACATTGTCCCAATCATTGTTGTGCAAGGATGGAACATCGAGTACCCATTTTTCTCTACATCTACTTAAACTTGAAGGCAAGGGGGGGGACATATAGCTTGATACAACATGGAATGGGCTTTAGGAAGAGACTCTTTCGTAGTAAAGATTCCAAATCAGTTTCTTGAACTGCCGAGCCAAATTTTGAAATGTAAGCATGATGTAATTGCAAATACCAGCAAAAAATACCAATTAGGCTGAAAGAATTAAGCTACCAATTAGGCAGAAAGGAAAATGAAGGATTGCGCCCGTTGAGGAGTAAATCTCCCAATTTTATGATGCCCCTGTTTGCCCATATGACCAGCTCTGAGCCCCTGAATAACTGCATATACTCAATACTCAAGTGGTATCCCTATTTCCTGAACAGAATTACTGCAATAGAAGTGTATGGGGTCCCATTTTCCAAGACTAATCTCATTCAGAAAATAGCAGGCACAGGAGGGATGGATAGCAAGCACTGAGATAGTGGTACTGATACACTCTCTGTACAGTTTTCTCTCTGCTTGGAAAAACAGTAAGAAAGTAAGGCCCCTTTCACACTGGGGCGGTAGGGGGCGTCGGCGGTAAAACAGCGATATTTTTAGCGCTGTTATTGCGGTATTCGGCCAGTAGCGGTGCGGTTTTAACCCCCCGCTGGCGGCCGAAAAAGGGTTAAAACCACTCATATAGCGCAGCTATAGCCGCGGTATTGCCGCGGTATAGCTGCGCTGTCCCATTGATTCCAATGGGCAGGAGCGGTTTAGGAGCGGTGAATACACCGCTCCTTCACCGCTCCAAAGATGCGGCTCGCAGGAGATTTTTTCTTCTCCTGGCAGCACACCGCTTCAGTGTGAAAGCCCTCGGGCTTTCACACTGAACAAACAGCGGAGGCTGTTTAGGGGCGGTTTGCAGGCGGTATTTTTAGCGCAATAACGCCTGCAAACCGCCCCAGTGTGAAAGGGGCCTAAGTGTAACACTTTACTTACCTCCTGATGTCCTTTGTACAGATAAGTCCTGGGGATCTCTGTTGAAGCGTTATTAAACCCAAATTCAAAAATGTAATATATTGCAGCTTACCAATCATTAGATGTGGTGGCTGTATTTGTTTTCTTTTTTAAGGCTCCCCCCTCTTTTCTCCTGGTGAGCTGACCAGTATCGCACCCTCTGTATTAGAGTGCCTCCACTCTGGAAGAATGAGCATAGGGGGCACCTTTGGACAGCAGCGCTGTCAGTCCAGGGGGAGGGGAATGTTAAACAGACAAGCAGATTTTAATTAACTAATAGACTGAAGCCAAACTCAGTTCACACTTTATAATCAGTTACAGTTTTTTTCTTTTGGGATAAAGATTTTACATAACAAAATAAAACCTGATCACTGCAAGCAAGTTAGTGGTAAATGGTGTGTCTAATCCCTTTAACTGCTACATCTACAGGACGGCCTTTTCTGTTAAAAACAACAGATTTAGTGGCAGGATCACCAGGTGAAAATAAAAGAAAGAAAGTCTAAAAAAGAAAACTAATGCAGCTATCAAATCTAAGAATTGGTAAGCTGCAATGTAATAAATGTTTGGTTTTAGGTTTAATACCACTTTAAGTATTATTAGCATGACCCAGAAACGCCACATTGTTAGCAACATTTATGATGTTTATGGCTAGCTATACTATGTAAGGCCTGATTCACACTACTGCAATGCAATTTCGATGCGATTTTCAGTGCAATAATGTAGTGCGACTTTGGATGTGGTCAGCTTTTGAGTTTAATACCACCTTAAAGTTAACCTGCGACTCATTTATGCAAAAATATTAGTTCACGATTTTGTCCTGTTCCCTTCTGCCTCCAGCAACTATTGTCAATAAAAGTAGTAATAAACCCTCAGCATTTTAGATTACACAATAGCACAATAAATAAAAAAATTATCCAGTAAACTATTTGTTAAAATTCTTACTTAAGCACTTTCAGTTTACAACTTTCAATGTTGCTGGCTCCTGCTTTCTCAGTGCTGCTTCCCTGAATTTCCAGTCTTCACAGGAAAGACTTAACAGTGGACAGTGCAGTCTCCAGTCAGTCTGTTGGTTTGGAGAAGAGAGGGGGGAAAAAAGAAAGGGACAGCAAAGAAGCCCCTTGCCATCCTAGGCAGACAAAATAGTCCCCGTCTCTGAGCACCACCCTCTGTAGTTCTTAGGAAACACCAAAATATGTGAAAAGAGGATGCAGTTCTACCCAGATGCACAATAAAAAAACTTGCCGATTCTGGCTACAAAGAAGTATATAAGGCTGGCCATACATGGCTCCATTTTTTTTCTCTGTTCAGACAGCCTGCTTGAAGGAAAATACTAAGCCGATTTCCTCACCCACACATTTCAGGTGGATAGGGAAATTCTCTGCGCTGTGTCATTGTATTCAAACAGCGAGACTCCGCCTTCGTCAGAATACACTGATCAGCGCTTCAGCCATCAAATGGAAATTTTTCAGCAAGACTGTTCATGAGAAGTCAATTGATGGCCATAGATGGAAATTCGGTCGGTTCCTGCTGGACCTGACAAATTACGATCCGTGTATGGCCAGCTTAATACTCAGGTAAACTGAGTGGATATACTGAGCCTGATGAACTATTGTTTTTCTGACATTTTTTGGTACACGTGTAATGCACAGTTGACATGCTCCAAACAAACGTTTTGCAAAAGATTTGCAATATGTGCTCCAGAAATTGTAAAAAAAAAAAAATCACAAATTGTGATCTGTCCCAGAAATGTTGCAGTTTCTGGGTCCTGTACCTACTATCTTCTCTACAATGTGATGCAGATCTCTACTTGGTGTGGAAAGGTGTCCTGACAAAATAGGCAACTCGTCAGAAAATCAAACCACGCCACTTCCACTTTCTTTAAACCATCAGTAATTGGCGATTTAGACGAATTGGTGTTTGGACACAACACCGACTACCTAATACAGTCCAGTACAGGAAGATTTTGATGTTTTCAAAGCACAGCAGCTAACAAGGACAAAGTTGATGCCGCCTCAGAGGCGGCCATTTTCTTGGTTAGTTTTGGAGCGGATTAACAATCTATGTTCATAATATCGTGCACTGGACTCTATTTGGTTCGGTGTCCAAACAGGAATTTGTGAAAATAAACAGCAATTCGTCAAAATCTGCAATTTATTATGGTTTACAGAAAAAGGGAAGTGACACAGGTTGCTCATTCTGCCAGGTTCGACATTTTGTCAGAACACCTGCACAATTCTCTCCCCCCAACGATCACTTCCTGATCATGGGGGGGGGTAAAGAAGAGCTGCTATAGTTCGCTGTAGTACTCACTACACAGTGACAGTGCATCTATATGGCAAAGTGTAGCCAGGATCAGCAATTACCATGTATAGTTTATCGGGACCACTGACTACCATAACATGACTTTAAACTGGATAGTTTTACTGATGGATTTTTGCCCATTGCCGGAATTTTCATGGTGCATTTATGTGCTGGATTGTTTTCAGTACATTTACAGTGCCTTGGAAAAAGTATTTTTACTCCTTGAACTTTTCCACATTTTGTCATGTTACAACCAAAAACATAAACATATTTTTTACAAATAAATATCTGAAAAGTGTGGCGTACATTTGCATTCAGCCCCCTTTACTCTGATACCCCTAACTAAAATCTAGTGGAACCAATTGCCTTTAGAAGCCGCCTAATTAGTAAATAGAGTCCACCTGTGTGTAAACTAATCTCAGTATAAATACAGCTATTTTGTGAAGCCCTCAGAGGTTTGTTAGAGAACCTTAGTGAACAAACAGCATCATGAAGGCCAAGGAACACACCAGACAGGTCAGGGATAAAGTTGGAGAAGTTTAAAGCAGGGTTAGGTTATAAAAAAAAACAATTAGCCATTTTCCCTCCCCGATGTCATATGACTTGTTAGTGTTACGAGGTCTCAGGTGTAAATGGGGAGCAGGTGTGTTAAATTTGGTGTTATAACTCTCACTCTCTCATACTGGTCACTGGAAGTTCTACATGGTACCTCATGGCAATGAACTCTCTGAGGATCTGAAAAAAAGAAATGTTGCTCTACATAAAGATGGCCTAGGCTAAAAGAAGATTGCTAAGACCCTGAAACTGAGCTGCAGCACGGTGGCCAAGACCATACAGCGGTTTAACAGGACAGGTTCCACTCAGAACAGGCCTCATCATGATCGACCAAAGATCACGTGCTCAGCATCATATCCAGAGGTTGTCTTTGGGAAATAGACATATGAGTGCTGCCAGCATTGCTGCAGAGGTTGAAGGGGTGGGGGGTCAGCCTGCCAGTGCTCAGACCATACGCCACACACTGCATCAAATTGGTATGTAGGCTGTCGTCCAAGAAGGAAGCCTCTTCTAAAGGTGATGCACAAGAAAGCCCGCAAACAGTTTGCTGAAGACAAGCAGACTAAGGACATGGATTACTGGAACCATGTCCTGTGGTCTGATGAGACAAGATAAACGTATTTGGTTCAGATGGTGCCAAGCGTGTGTGGCGGCAACCAGGTGAGGAGTATAAAGACAAGTGTGTCTTGCCTACAGTCAAGCATGGTGGTGGGAGTGTCATGGTCTGGGGCTGCATGAGTGTTGCCAGCACTGGGGAGCTACAGTTCATTGAGGGAACCGTGAATGCCAACATGTACTGTGACATACTGAAGCAGAGCAGGGGCCGCAGGGCAGTATTTCACCAAGATAACGAACCCCAAACACACCTCCAAGATGACCACTGTCTTGTTAAAGATGCTGAGGGTAAAGGTGATGGACTGGCCGAGCATGTCTCCAGCCCGAAACCCTATTGAGCATCTGTGGGGCATCCTCAAATGGAAGGTGGAGGAGCGCAAGGTCTCCAACATCCACCAGCTCTGTGATGTCATCATGGAGGAGTGGAAGAGGACTCCAGTGGCAACCTGTGAAGCTCTTTTGAACTCCGTGCCCAAGAGGGTTAAGGCAGTGCTGGAAAATAATGGTGGCCACACAAAATATTGACACTTTGGGCCCAATTTGGACATTTTCACTTGGGGTGTACTCACTTTTGTTGCCAGCAGTTTAGATATTAATGGCTGCGTGTTGCGTTATTTTGAGGGGACAGCAAATTGACACTGTTATACAAGCTGTACACTCACTAATTTACATTGTAGCAAAGTGTCATTTCTTCAGTGTTGTCACATTAAAAGGTATAATAAAATATTTACAAAAATGTGAGGGGTGTACTTATGTTTGTGAGATACTGTATGTGGCACTTTGTGTTGGTCTAGCACATAAAATCCCATGAAAATGAATTTACGTTTTTGGTTGTAACATAACAAAATGTGGAAAATTTCAAGGGGTGTGAATACTTTTTCAAGGCACTGTAAGGCAAAGCAAGAAGTATAAAAAAATAATGATCAACAGAATTTCACTATACACTGTATCTCTTACCACAAGCAGAAAACCAGGGTGGGCTCAATCTTACTTCTGTTCTGTTCTCTAATGATTTTTAACCCATTTGGCAGTGAGTGTTTCATATGAGGGTCTAGGGATTTCTCAAATGGCAATATTCTATAAACAGAAAGCTCAGGCAGTACATGGAACAACATTAAAGCTGGTGTGATTTATCATTTGCAGTACAGTGAATCTCACCGACATGAAAGCAGTGTCCTTGGTAAAATCAGTATCGGTTCAGTACACTAAGTTTATATGTAACTAGCAAAACAGGCCTGTTTGTTGAATGATACAAAGCCCCAGCAACCACTTGTCATTTATTAAAATCTCTTCCATGTTTGCATACCCACTTCACGCTATACTCCACTGATGTGTCTTCTATGTCTATGGAGAGGAGATAAAGTAAAATCACAAAATATGAAAGCTCTGTGTTTGCAGTAAGGAAACATTGAGGTCCAACATAAAAATACATAGCTATGGATCTTAAAGTGGCCCGTTCCTTAACCAAGGCCAAGTGAACCTGTGCTCAGACTATGCACAGTAAACAATTTACATATTCTAAACAAGCAACTAAAGCACTTTTAAGCAAGCCATTATTCACCCTTGTATCTGCAAGCATTGTGGAGAAATCCATCTTCAAACTTCACAACAGAGGCACTGAAATCATGACTACTTTCCTTGTGCAGTGACATGAGGTGAAGCAAGGTGTGTTGTGCAAAAATGTTGCAACCTACTGCAACCCACCTTAGGATAGTGCTGTGGTGGGAACAGGGCACATAGAAAACAATTGTGTTCTGTGCCCTGCCATGGAGCCCCCCTTAGAGGAGGGAGCATTGGAGGCTTATTTGAAAAACCTAATTCTATGCGCTACGAATAGTGAGATGGAGGCAGTATATGTGTCCAATGTAGCAACGAGCCTAACTAGTCAAAGTATCCCAGGACACAGGTATGTGGTATGTTACATAATGCTGTGCTAAAAACAGTATTTATACTGTAGATGCAATTACTACTTCAATATCTCAATCTCCCTGGTTAAAGACACATTTCACACAGCAGAAATCATCTCAGACCAATTCTATGCAAGAATTCAGGAGTATGTTAGGCTACGTGTAAAATAAGAATTGGAATTCATCTAAGTGATGCAGAGGGGAATCTGCCACAGTTTTGTAGAATATACTACCAATGTTCTTCCGAGATGGCACCTCGGTCAGTCTCCCACGTTGGTCTATATCTTAAAGCGATAGCAAAAACAGAAGACAAAAAACTCTCAAGGGCTTTTGTGCAGCACTAAAGATACAAAATAAGTCAATTGGATAAGTAAAAGTATGTTTTATGGATACAAAATTGTATGAGGGTTTAAAAAAAAAAAAAACACAATTCTTAAAACATGAGCATGAACATATATAACCTCTATGCTATGCAGGATGTCATTGACAACATTATATACATGAAATTTCCTATCTCAGAATAATCGCTCAGAAAACTCCAACGCGTTTTGATTTATATCAATTCAAATCTTCCTCAGGGAGATAAGAACATCTTTAATGAAGAGGTTATAGGAAACCAGAGCAGCATGCTAAAAAAGACCCAAGCAGGGGAGTTTCAGGACGGTCGCCCCACATCTCAAAACAACGGTAGATTGGATATCAGATCCTATGTATTTTATAGTTTGAAGTGCGCTTATTTGTATAACCTTATGGGGTTCTCAGATGTAAACAATCCAAGAATTTTATTTGTATGATAGCAATATTCCCATAGAAGACGGGGTAATAAAGGCAAGCCGCTGTGTAGCAAAAAATCTTCACACAGAGTGATGTGGTGTCAGCTGCTTGCCTTTATTACCCTGTCTTCTATGAGAATATTGCTATCATACAAATAAAATTCTTGGATCGTTTACATCTGAGAACTCATAAGCGTATACACATAATGGCACTCCAACTATAAAATACATAGGAGCTGATATCCAATCTACCATTGTCCACCTTATCATATTTCAATGTAACTCCTTTTTGAAAAGAATTGCTCAGTGGGTGCATGTGTGGGCTCCCTTCATTTTCCTTCCACTCAGCAGATGTGATTTCTCGTAGGCTCAATTCAGGCCCCGGTGTGTCTCACTCTGGGGTGACCGTCCTGAAACTCAACTGCTTGGGTCTTTAGCATGCCCTGGTTTCCTATAACCTCTTCATTAAAGATGTCCTTATCCCCTGAGAAAGATCTGAATAAATCAAAATGCCTTGGTATTTTCTGAGCGATTATTCTGAGATAGGAAATTTCATGAATATAGTGTTGTTTGTCAATGTCACAAAGACATCCTGTGTAGCATAGAGGGTATATATACCAGAGCTCATGTTTTTACAATTGTATTTTTTTTTATTTTGTATAAATAAAACATACTTTTACATATCAAATTGACTTATTTTGTATCTCTTGCTGCAAAAAAGCCCTTGGGAGTTTTCTGTCTTTTGTTTTTGCTATCTAATTTGGGGGCGAGCAGCATTCCTTCACCCATATGGAGGGGTTCTTTTTTATACCTTAATCCTTAGACCTTCAGTAATTTTTTCAACTTTGCATCTAATAAATCTTTTGCCCTTGTTGTTTTTACTTTGGATAGTAAAACATTTTTTTTTCTGCCAGTAAATACCTTATACAGCCAACTTCCTGTTTTTTGTCTGGTACAAATCCTAAGCTTATGTCGTCACGCACAGCTCTCTCGCTCTCACTCTCGTGAAAGTTTGCCAGGAAGGGAGGGGGGGTGAGTCATAAGGAGGGCCAATGAGAGCTGCAGAGCTGGAGGTGTGCCTCTCTGTGTCTCAGAAAATCTAGGCAGTGAACAGGCAGCAGCTTCAGCTGCCCACAGTTAAAATGGATGCAGCCAGACTCAGTGGAGGGAGATTTCTGCTGCATTTTTGGCAAGTACAGAATCACAGTATATATAAAATAATATGCTAAGTGGTTGGAGGGAAGCTTCAGAATGGCAAAGATATTTGTATTACAAATTATGTGAGCAGACTGCAGTTCCTCTTTAAAGGGAAGCCAAAATGAAAAATTGCAATAGCGTAATATGATTATTTTGTATAATCACAAGTGCCATCTAGTGGTCATAACGTATTTCCCCCAAATACCTCATCCAGGAAAAATACTGCACTATGGCTAGTGGAGGGGTCCTACAATGCTAGGAATTACTAGGAATTATAATGATATAAAATACAGCAATTGTTCATTGTGTATGTGAGAATGTTTGTCACTTTCATTCATCAAATTTTTAATAAATAGACCCCTACATGTACATTTGTGAAATCTGTGTGAGATCAACACTTTATCAGTGTCAGGGGTTGAACAGCAGAAGAACTGGCATACTTGCCAACACTCAACATGGTCACGCTAATGTGCACGTAAATGCGCACAGAAGTTGTGTATGGGTGCTTGGGCTTGCAACCGTGCAAATGCAATCACGCATGCCTGTGTGCCAAGGCATACAATCACACATGCTTGTGCGCCACGGCATCCTGGTGCCCAGTGGCCTATTTAAATACAGCAGTCTGGTCCACAAGTTGCTGGATGATTGTCAGCCCCCCGTATACTGTGCATCTGTGTTGCTGTATTCTTGGATTTCCCATTGCTGACCCGGCTTGCCCTTGGACCTGTCTTGGCTCTTCTCCTGCCTCTGACCCCAGCTTGTTCACAACTGACTTTGCATACTGTCTGCTTACTGTGTATGACCCCAGCTTGATCTTGACCAAGCTTCTGCTCCTGTTTGACTGACCTCCTGTACATGATCCTGGTTCTGGCTTATGACTCCGCTTCCTGTTCCACTCACCTGTCAAGATCCACCAGTGCATCTATAGTGACACTTGTCTTATTGGTACCTCTGCGCCGTCAAGCGCTCATCTGTCCATCTAGAAAGTCTTTTGCCTTGCTGACAGACTCTTCGCCTGTCTGAAATATCAAGTATTTCCTAAGCAACCATGAATTGCTGTTGGGAATTGGAAGGCGGGAATGGTGCTTTGAAGAGAAGATATCACTTTGTCCTGAATGGCCAAAGTAAAGAAATCTCTTTTAAAGCAAAACGCTGGTCAACTTGGGAAAATAAACAACAGATTCAGTAATTTAAATGTAATAAAACAGCCTGGAACTAATTGAAGTGAAACTTTAGTCAGAATATTAAGTCCTGATAGATCACGCCAGGCTTGCCTCTTTTGCAGGTATAGCTATGTAAAACATTAAAAATAAGTGCCTATACTGTGTAAAATATAGTAATGCACTGTTTCACCCTGCTGTGCACATGCTCAGTTGCTCTCAATTCTTGGCACTGTGCCTAAAATCAGAACCACTAGAGCCAGATGAGTTGACAGCTTTAAAATTTACTATAGCTGAAGGGGGAAGAAAGCAACAAGAATGACACAGACTCTAGAGGGAACACAGATTAGGGAGAGAGAAAAGAAAAGCAGGAGAGGTGACAGGATAAATGCTACCAGGGATAGTGTCTTATCTTATCTCTGATATTCTCTCCCCTCTTCCTCATTGGCCGGGTATGGACTTCAGTAAGCTTCTGTCAGCCTTTCTCTTAAAGACCCCTTTCACACTGAGGCATTTTTCAGGTGCTTTTGGGCTAAAAAATTGCGCCTGTAAAGTGCCTGAAAAATGCCTCCCCTGCAGCCCCAGTGTGAGAGCCCGAGTGCTTTCACACTGGGGCGGTGCGCTTGCAGGATGTTAGAAAAAGTCCTACAAGCAGTATCTTTGGGGCGGTGGAGAAGCGGCGTATACACCGCTCCTCCACCACTGCCAAAGCGCCTGAAAAGCCAGTTAAATGACGGTAAAGCGACGCTTTACCACTAACGCGGAGCGCCCCCAGTGTGAAAGGGCTCTTACTGAGCCCAGACATACAATCAAGGCTGTAAATGCACACATTTAAATTAAAGAAAGTGACATGAATTCTCAATAATGAAGTGCCTGATCCAGGCTTCAACAAAATGGCGGTCTCCTGCAGGAGCCATGCTGGAGGCAAATTACAGCACAAACTAATGTTAGTAACATAAATTATTATGTGGAATGTATGTTCTTTTGTTAAAGAACACTAATTGTTATCAAACTGTTATGGGTAAAGTTCAGCCTTAGAATCAGCCAATTCCTGCCTTCTTTTGGGCCTTTGTTGACCCTGGTAAAACATAGCAGGTCAAATGACAGGCACATTACCATGTGCCTATGTTAAAAACAGTGCTTTTTCTCAGCTGCTCTTCTGATACAAGTAGTTCTGATTCTGCCCATATTCATCAGTACTTCAGATCCCTGCAGCCAATCCAAATATTAATAAGCCAGTCACAGGATGTCTGGCCACAGTAAAGAAACTGTATCAGAGACGGGCACAGAAAATTCAGGCAGGTCTTTTACAATGATTTAATGTAAAGTTTAGAAAGAAATCTCATATTCAGAATATCAAAAAGTAGTTTTGGAATATGGATCCCTGCTGGTGATGACGGCAGACTATGTTGCAGAAACAAAGCCTCAAGACATACAGTGGAAGAGTAAAAGTAAAGGGTTGGAAATGCACTGAAAGCTTACCCGTGCAATGCTTTTGCAGTCTGAGAATTTCCAGGTGAAGATCACGCAACAGATCCAGCTGTTCTTTTTTAAGAAATGCAATATTGCGCTCCACACTTTGGATTTGTTGTTTCAAGGGCTGTGTCTCCATTACAGCGAGAGTCAGCTCCTATAAAAATGAGAATTTCATGAAAACTTTAAACAGGAAGACAAGCATTTAATACACTAATGGGCTTCTGTACTTCCAGTCCTACTTTGCAAAGCGGGCATAATTTTTTGCTGCTTCTGTAATGGTTGTCGATTTTTATTAGACTGGGTTGATAGCTCAGTGCCCAATCCCCACTCCTGTGTTAGCAATGGCTGGGAACCAGACTAGAACCAATTTCTTCAGAAGCCAATTTAAAGTGGAACTAAACCCCCCTTTACAGCCAAAGAAGCTTCCATATTAGCCTCTGGTTGATCTGCAGTTTCCATGGTCCTGCACATGAGACAAGTATTTGTAACACTAGGCTTCATGTACTCGGGACATTTTTACAACCTCTCCTGAACGATTTAACATGACAGATAGTAACCCACTTTTGAAACATGCCACGTTTAGCAGCGTTTTGCCGCGTTTGCGTTTAGAAGCGTTTGAAAACAAAAATTTTATTTTTTTTCCCCAGAATAGCCAAAAATGAAAAATGCCTGTAAACAATACGCGGCTAAATGCGAGTTACCGCGCTTAGAAGTGTTTGGCGCTTGAAATGCCTCTTAACTCAGCGTCTGAACTCATTTTTTTGCTTTCCAAAAAAGGCCTCTAAACTCAACTGCCTAAAAACGACTATAAATGACCCTGTGTACATGTACTGATAAGATAACATAGAGGAGAGTTCAGGAGCAGTTGAAAAAAATGCCCAACTGCTCCTAAACGTTCGTTTAGCAGCAGCAGTGTACATGAGGCTTCAGGCCTCATGTACACTGCTGCTGGTAAACGGACGTTCAGAGGCAGTTGGATGCTTTTTTCAACTGCCCCTGAACTCATCCAATGTTATCTTATGTGTACATGTACACAGGGTCATTTAATGTCGTTTTTAGGCAGTTGCTTTTAGAGCCATTTCTTTGAAGGCAAAAAAATGAGTTCAGACGCGTCTGAAACACGGCTAAATGCGGTACCAGCATTTTTGTTTAGAAGCGTTTTTAAAGGTGCCCTATTTTTCTTACATTACAGAACCTAAAAATGATAGCAAATGATGAAAAACCTCTAAAAAATATTTAAAAAACTTGTAATTGCTTGCAATACTTCATAGACCATTTATATACCCCTAATGAGCCCATGATCCAATCCAATACACCACTAGCATTGCTGTTAGCCAAAGTAGTAGTGGAATTTGACCAAAATGTTGTTAGATTTGAACCAGATGACCCCACCATTGATCAAACATAGTTGCATGAAATTTAATATTTGGCTTTTTTAATTTCCTCACATATGCTCATTATGGGATCCATAGTAAAAACACTGAAATTGAGGTAGATACAAATACACTGCTGCTCTCTCAGCTGCTGCTGATCACTCTGGTCTCACAGAATGGCTGAAATAGTTAAATAATACTGTTTTTTGTGATTTGAGGGTCTTATGATGTTATCTTAAATAAATGCTCCTAGACATGAACTCGGCAAAACGCCGCTAAAAGTAGCTAAACGTCGGTTTCAAGCTGTCAAAAAAATAGTTCAGAAGAGGTTTCCTCAGCGTTCTGTGTACATTAGGCCTTATCATTCACAGCACGCCTTGAATGTAACCGTTTTAGGAAACAATTAAATTGATGGGTTTAGTTCCACTTTAAAGGCTATGTCCACCAAAATACAAACTTTCAGTCATAGGTACAGTCTGGTATGCAGACTTGCTTTTAATATCTTTTGGAGACCCCAGCACTGATATTACCATACTATTATTCCCCGACTCTATGCCTGTCCACCTTAAAGTGGTTCTAAACCTTCTTTTTTTTAAATAGTAAACATGCCATACTTTTCTGCTCTGTGCAATGGTTTTGCACAGAGAAGCCCGAACCTCCTCTTCTTGGGTTCCCTGCCGCCGCTACTAGCTCCTCCACTCTGGAAATCCCGAAGCAAGAGAGAGGAGAGAGAGAGTCCCTGCATTCAGATACAGCACTGGATCAAGACTGGGCTCAGATAAGGCCCCTTTCACATAGGCAGAACGATTAGATCTGCCTGTCAGTTTTTTAGGCGGACCTGATCAGACAATCCATTGCCCTTTGTGGAGTGGCAGGTGTCAACGGACAAGTGTCCATGTACACCCACTGACATCTGATGCACTAAAAACAGACGCATGGGGATCCCTTCCCCATCCATCTGGCGGATCGGATGACAGTCTGATGTAAATGGACAGGAGGTCTATTTCCATCTGACCGCCCCCTCGAGGAAAGCAGGCTGTGTCCGTGTCCCCTCTGCATCAGGGGAGCAGACATGGACCTGTCATCCACCTGCTCAGTGGGGGATCTCTGCTCAGTGGAGTCCACCAGTGTAAAAGAGCCCAAAGTCTTTAGACGAGGATCCTGATCACAGAAGAATGCATTGAGATAAAAACCTCAAGCCTTTAGAACAGGAGTGTCAAACCTTGCGACCAAGACGGTTATGAATGCAGTCCAACACAAAATCGTAAATTAAATTATTTTTGGGGGGATTTTTTTGTAAAAATGCATTTACACTTATGCCGCGTACACACGAGCGGACTTTTCGACCAGACAATTCGACCGTGTGTGGGCTTTATCGGACCTGCAGCAGACTTTTTCGGTCGAAAATCTGACGGACTTTAGATTTGGAACATGTTTCAAATCTTTCCGACGGACTCAGGTCCGGTCAAAAAGTTCACTGTCTGTATGTTAGTCCGACGGACGAAAAAACCCACGCTAGGGCAGCTATTGGGTACTGGCTATCAACTTCCTTATTTTAGTCCGGTCGTACGTCATCATGTACGAATCCCTCGGACTTTGGTGTGATCATGTGTAGTAGGCAAGTCCGTTTGTTAGGAAAGTCCGTTGGAAGTCCGCCAAAAGTCCATCGGATAGACCGTCGGACCAGTCCGGTCGAAGAGTCCGCTCGTGTGTACGCGGCATTAGAGGACAAAGAAAAATTTTACAGTGTCTTTTTACTTAACTTTTATACGTTTTATCTTCCCAAAGAGCAATATCTGACTCTTCCCAATCACTCCTTATTTATCTCATCAGTTTCCAGCAGCACCTAAATTTGTGAGCAACTATTTTCAAGGATGAAGCATACAAAGAGCAAAATTAGAACCAAAATATCTGATGAGCAACTTAAAAATTAATTGAGAATTGCTAATACATCCATCGAACCAGATATTGATGCGTTAGTTTATCAAAAACAGTGTCATATATCGCACTAGTTTTATGTTGCCCTCTTACATCTAGAATATAAAATATTTTTAAAAATTTAGTTTTATTGCTCAGATGGGTACATTATCTATATGTGATTGTTAACTTGTGATCTGCCTGACTTTTTCTGCTCATCAGCTACTCCTATTGTTCGTGTATTTTATGTGTGGACAATACTTCTTCCCAGAAGAAAGTGGCCCAGGAAGGTCAAAAGTTTGGACACCCCGCTTTAGAACAACTTTAAGATTTTTGCCACTCTGGGATGTACCCAATGCTGGTTAATTCTCCACAATATAAAATGAATTATAACCTAGCATTGATAAACATGAACCCTAGCACCCTCATTAAAATGGTTGTAAAGGCTGAAGTTTATAACCTTTATGAATTCTATGCAGTGGCTCCCAATGCAATCAATCACAGCCAGTGAGCCAATGAGGGGGAGAGCGGGGGGTGGGACCGAGCAACACCTCTATGTGTCTTATGGACACACAGAACGGTGCTCGGGAACGAGCACACACGCAGTGGCCTCATAGCAAGCGGCTTGCTATTAGGGGCACTAGTCAAGGGGAAGGAGCCAGTAATATGTGAATTTACAATAAAGTGTTCCAGTTTGCACCTAAGCTAGTGGACAGTGATTACTGCTAGCGGATAGCAGCCGCTAACGATAATCGCAGGTGAATCTGGCAGGCTGGTTGATGGATCAATCAACTTGGTACATTCAGCATGCCCACACACACATGGTTTTAATAACCTGCCGAGATTTAAACCGTCTATGACCGGCCTTGGTTTATGACTCCTGCTGTGTGCTGGAGGCGGGCAAGCCATCTGCTGGGAGGCTATTGTGTTGGGAAAATCTGTCAGAAGTGATTCATGCAGATAGGATAGCAGAGAGGAGAGATCAGAGTGGAGCCACACTGGGTGCTTTGGTATCAGGGTAGTACATACTATACTGGGATGTGCTTCTTTTACTTTTCATGTCTGAGGTTACAACCAAAGTATTTGAACATACAATTTGCAATCTGAACACAGTGTGCTTACTGAACAGCTTCTACCCCTTTAGGAAAATAACCCCACTCCCCATCTCAGCATGTTCAAAAGATATCTTCTAATTATGATATATTGGTATTTACTTTTTTACAAGCTAAGCCAACATACATTTTGCACTAATATACTGTATCTTAGATTTTTTTTTTTTTTTATCCAAGATGCTTTTCTTTATCTCGGCTGCAGTGCTCATTTGTATAGAAAAACAGGTGATGCCACTGCCTTCATTTTAAGCAGTAGTAAGCATTCCATAACAGTAAACCACACATCATTACTTTACAGGGATAACTCATTTTGCGTATTATGTGTTTTGGTTTAGTTTTTAAGAAGCCTTTTTTTTTTTTTTTTTGTTTTTTGCAGCATGCTTTTGCTATGTATACTCCACCATGCTTCTATGCTCTGAGGCAGTAAGATTTTGTATTTATTATGCCTCCTTTCATCTGAACCTCCACCACATGTATTATTTGCCCAGTGTTCCAGTTCCGGACCAAGCCTACTTTTTACACTTTGTGTTTACAAGTTAAAATCAGTTTTCTTTTTGCTAGAAAATTACTTACATATAGTTTATTTTTTTCACACACCCTAGAGAATAAAATGGCGGTCGTTGTAATAGTTTATATCACACCGTATTTGCGCATTGGTTTTACAAGCGCAATTTTTGGGGAAAAAATACACTTTTGCATTAAAAAATAGAAAATCAGTAAAGTTAATTCAATTTTTTCTATAATGTGAAAGATAATGTTACACTGAGTAAATCGATACCCAACATGTCATGCTTCAAAATTGCGCCCACTCGTGGAATGGTGACAAAATTTGACCCTTAAAAATCTCCATAGGCAATGTTTAAAAATTTCTACAAGTTACCAGTTTTGAGTTACAGAGAAAGTCTTTTGCTAGAATTATTGCTCTCGCTATAACGATCAAGGAGATACCTCACATGTGTGGTTTGAACACCGTTCACATATGCTGCCGCGACTTACATATGCGTTCACTTCTGCGCATGAGCACAGTGGGGCGGGGCATTTTTTTTTAAATTCTTATTTATTTGACTTTATTTTTTATTTTTATACTGCTCCCTTAAAAAAATTTTTGGATCACTTTTATTCCTTTTACAAGGAATGTAAACATCCCTTGTAATAGAAAAAAAAGCATGAAAGGACCTCTTTAATGTGAGATCGGGGTCAAAAAGACCTCAGATCTCACATTTATACTTTAAAAAAGTCTTTTTTTTTTTCAATTAAAAAAAAAAAAAAAAAAACATTGTCCCTTTAAAGTGGCTGTAAACCCTAAAAACAAAACAAAACAAAAAATAAATAAAAACGTGTAAGACAAAAGGCATAATGAGCTAGTATGCATAGCATACTAGCTCATTATGAAAGTCTTACCTGAGATCGAAGCCCCTGCAGCTGTCCTCGTACCCCGATCCGGCAGCCGACATCGATCCCGGAGTTACTTCCGGGTATCGCGGGCTCTGGCACTGTGATCGGAGCAATGACGTGTGTGCGGGAGCCGCCGGTAACGGCACAGTCTAACTGAAGCAACGGCACGTACTTGCCGTTGCTTCAGTGCGCATGCAAATACAGGGGATATCTCCTAAATCATGCAGGTTTAGGAGATATCCAGTGTAGCTACAGGTAAGCCTAATTATAGGCTTACCTGTAGCAAAAAGTGGTTGTAAAGGGTTTACAACCACTTTAAGGCCGTTGGGCGGAAGTGACGTTTGACATCGCTCCCATCATCCAATAGCATAGAGTTGAGTGGGGGCTATCATTCCCTCACTCGACTTCCTGTCCTTTAGGGAAAGGATCAGATCCTCTCCGCCGCTACCGACGGCTCCGGTAAGCAGTGGAGGCACCTTTCCCGTCGGCGATAAAAGCGGAAACTACTTTTACCTTAAAGCGGACCACCCTCCGTTGAAAAAAATACCGTGGTTATGGCAGCTATCTGCTGGCATAATGATGGTATTTAAAGAGGTGTTCCACCCGAGGTCCAGTCAAAAAAAAATTAAAAGTCAGCAGCTACAAATACTGCAGCTGCTGACTTTTAATTAGACACTTACCTGTCCCAGGGTCCAGCGATGTGGGGGAACGAAGCCCCGCTCGTCTCCCCCTCCGTTCAGCGGCGCCGGCATTGCAACTGTGGGCGCCGGGCTGTGGCTTCACAGCCTGGCACCCACTGCGCATGCGCGAGCGGCGCCGCGTGCCGTGATTGGCCGCTCAGTCACCTGGGACCTGTAATGGGTCCCAGATGATTGACAGGAGGGAGGGAGCAGAGCTGAGCCCTTCCTGTGCTGAGGGGGAAGTGATGTCACCAGCCCAGGCACTGGAAGAGGCAGACTACGAGGGACCCCCTAGCAACAGGCATTTAGAGGTAAGTACAAAAAAAAAATAAATAAATAAATATCCAAATTTTTTTTGTATTTTTTTTTTTTTTTTTTTAGGATTTTTCATGTAGTTTTTTTTTTTGGGTGGAACCCCACTTTAACATCAAAGTAGTGATGTATATCCACGGTGGGATCACGCATTTTTATAGCGGTGATCAATGTAATAATGTCACTGGTCCCCCAAAAAGTTTCATTTGGGGTCAGATTTGTCCACCGTAATGTCCCGCTAAAAGTCCCTAAATCTATCCCATAGTTTGTAGACTAAATAACTTGTGCGCAAACCAATCAATATATGCCTATTGATTTTCTTTACCAAAAATATGTAGAAGAATATATCGGTCTAAACTGATGAATACATTAGTTTGTTTTCTTTGGTTTTTTTTTTTCGGTAAGTATTATAATGTTTTTTTTTTCAAAATTGTCGGTCTTTATTTGTTTATAGCGCAAAAAATAAAAACCGCAGAGGTGATCGGATAACACCAAAAGAAAGCTCTATTTGTGGGAAAAAAAGGGCATCAATTTTGTTTGGGTACAGTGTTGCACGGCCGCGCAATTGTCAGTTAAAGCGACGCAGTGCCGTATTGCAAAAAGTGGGGCTGAAGTGGTTAAAGTGCAAATGACTTTTCTAAAAGGCTTAAAAAAAAAAAAGTTAATACATTCTGTATTCTATGTTCTTTACAGATATACTGTATATACGTGTGTGTTTCAGTTTGATTTGTTAGCTGAGAGAGGCATTTTTTACTTTTTTTTATGTTTACATTTACATTTGATGCTGCTTTAATAATATTACATTTTTACACTATTCCTTTTTTAAAAAAACATATTATTGTATTATTTTTATATAAAACCCTTTATAAATTAAAATTAAGTAATAGGGCAGCACAGTGGTGTAGTGGTTAGCACTTTCGCCTAGCAGCAAAAGGGTCACTGTTTCAAATCCCGGCCACGACACTGTCCCTGCATATGTTTCATCCCACACTCCAAACACATGCTGGTGGGGAAATTGGCGTATGTATGAATGCGAGTTAGGGATCTTAGATAGAAAGCTCCTTAAGGGCAGGGACTGATATGTATGTACAATGTATATGTAAAGCGGTCTGTAAATTGACGGTGCTATATAAAAGTACTTGAAATAAATTTAAAGTTAATGTATGTGTTCAGAATTTATAAACTGGAAAAATTGAGTTGGCTTTACTTGAATCTATGGTCTATAAACTGGAAAATTGTAGTTGGCTTTACTTGAACCTATGGTCTATAAACTGGAAAAATTTGGTTGGCTTTACTTAAAACTATAGTTCCAGACAAGTTAAGTTATGTATTCCTAACGTAAAACACTATGGTCTATAAACTGAAAAAACCAGACCAACTTTACTTAAAACAACAAAGTTGAAAATACGAAAAGTTTAATGAGTCAGACAAAAGTACTTTCAAAGTCTTTATGTGGGGGCATTTCCAGTCCATTATGGTCAGGAAAGACTTAAAGTGGTTGAAGTTTTTTTTTTACCTTTATGCATCTATGTATGAAGATAAAAAACCTTCAGTGTGCAGCTCCCCCTTCACCCCCCCCCCCCCCCCTTATGCTTACCTGAGCCAGATCTTGATCCAGTCAAGTGTATGAGAGCAGCAGCTAATCTTTATCTCTCCCTCATCATCAAGACACACCAGAGCCATTGGCAAACACAACCAGTGAGAAGGTAGCGAGGGGTGGGGCTGAGCCGCTCTCTTTTAGTCACACAGAGGCGGTTTGGGAGCGAGCATGCACGAGTACCCATAGAGCACCCAGCAGAGGGGGGCAGGGACCTGAGAAGAGGAAGATCAGGGCTGCTCTGTGCAATATATGACATCATTTTGACCTGGGCCAGAAAATCAGTCCCAAAGGATTTTTGTACAGGGGGGGGGAGCTGGATCGGCTGGTTAAATAACACTCTACCTTTGTCAAAATTTACAAACCCTAATTCGATAGATGATAGTTTTCTATTCAAGATACATTCATAATTTAGTTTATGCAGCATGAAATGGAGCTTAGTTGTGTAGCATGAGGCTGTATATTCTGCAATATTTACATTTGTAAACTCATTCAATGAATCCAAGTTCTGCAAGCTGGGTTAACATGCACTGCATTGATGCCTTCACACAATTTCATAGTAACCATGAGATAAAACAAAGTTCAGGAATATTCCTTTATCTTTATCCCATTGTTTTGCAAATCTATGTACACTATAAACTGTATGATTGAATCGGTTCTGATATCGCTGTTTTTCTAACAAGACAGCTTATTATTCTAAGTAGGAAACCCTAATTTTGTTTGCAAATATTAAAAATTTTAACTACCAGCATAAATGAGACCTTACATTTAAAGAGTACCTATCATTTCAGATCCATCATGGCAGCACTTGTTAGCGGGCATCCACTCACCTGCTGCTGCCACGTCCCTCACCTTGTTGTGTCAATGCTGCATCACCAGCCATCCCATTAAAACGAATGGGACTGTCGGTGAGTCAACAGTGGGTCCGAGGAGGACAGAGATGACAGCTGCTCTTTAAAAACCATGATTGAAATCGAGTTGATTGAAATCAAATCCACCCTGGGCCAGAGAAGCACTTTCTCGCCTCTTTAGCATCTGTTGATCTCCCAAGATCAATAGGCACTGATATGTTGTGGGTGTTTTCACTGAGTGATAGTGCTGCCCAGTGAGTTCAGTCCACTCCAGAAGTACTGTTTAAGGGCTTGCTGGCCCACTTTTATTAATAAATCAGTTTCCCACACAGGGGTTTGCACCATCAACACAAACATAAATGCAGTTCAGCCTTGTGACTCTCCCTAGCAGTGCCGCTGCTCAGGCCTTTTGCTTTCGTTCTCCGGACCATCTAACGCAGCCTCTGAATGCTCAAAAAGCTAGAACTTTTCTAGCTTTCTGCTGCCCTGTCACTGGCTACACCTGCACTGTACCAACATACACCCTCTGGCTTTCCCAAGCAGCCTCTCTGACTCCTGGGGAAGGACTGGGGGCCCCCTGGCCCTATGCAGAGACCTCCTGTCTCTCGGGTGGAGCCCCAAAACACTATCAGGTCCTAGATTATATGGGCTGTGAACACCTGGACATTCAGCTTCTGGTTTCTGGTGACCCGGAATTCGAGACTCCTTCCCTCCCAAAGCACTTTGAAGTCTCTGAGTTCCAAACCCCGATTCGGAAATTACAAAACCCAGAGTAAGATGAAAAAACACCTTTCTTCATTCAGAACTGGCATTCCGGAGCCCCTCAAATTGCATTCTTATTTTCTCCTACATTTTCACAGTTGCAGGGCCTCGCACTATTACAACACTTATAGGAAGAAACTGGATGCCCCCATCATGTGTGAGGAGGTGCACAAAGCTATATAAACTCTACAATCTGGAAAGACGTCTGAACCTGAGGGTCTCCCAACAGAATTTTACAAAATGCTCTCTGATCAGCTAGCTCATAGACTCCACTCACTTCTTCAATCACTTAGTCTGGGCACCATGCCAACTTCCATGTTGGATGCGGTAAGTGTAGTGATCCCTAAGCTGTAAATGAAAATTTTGTCCAACCACTTAAACATGGTTATATCAACCTTGCTACACCCAGATCAGTCAGGGTTTATGCCGGGCAGCTGTAGCAGCTTTGAACAGCCCAGGAGTAGTGGTTTCCTTTTTGTTAAAATTCTGATTGTTAAAAATTTGGTTTTGGTTCCCGATTTATTGCTTGGGTGCGCATGCTTTACTTGGCCCCTATGGTCAAGGTGCATACTAATAATTCACTGTCTCCTCCCTTCCCCTGTCTAGGAGAATGAGACAGGGCTGCCCACTTTCCCTCGGTCTGCTCTTGCTTTGAAGTCTTTAGCCATCCAACTTTGTGCTGCAGACTCGATTAAAGGAATTAAAGTAGGTGGAATTGAAAACAAATTGTCATTGTATGCAGAGGATACCCTTCTGTATCTCAGTAATATGTTCCCTCATTGCAGGCCATGCAGATAATGGATGAGTTGAGCACCCACTCTGAAATTAGGGTTAACTGGGGGAAATCTCAGATTTTCCTGCTCAGCTTTTCGCATCATAAACCGCCTATGAACACTCCACATGGGTGGATGGCTTTAAATACCGTGGGATACATGTGGGTGTCACCTAGGTGACCTTTCCCAGAGATGTGCATCTTGGAAATCACTCACACTCCAGTAGGCACAGTTAATCTCATTAGGATGGTTTATTTACTGAAATTTCTTTATTACTTTAGGAATACACCAGTTCCTGTACCGAACACATACTTCAATAAATTAGACAGTGTTGCCCTTTTCTTTGTATGGGCTTGGAAATTTCCCCATCTTGCAAAGTCGGCACTACAAGCCCCATTGTCACAGGGTGGTCTGTCCCTTCCAAATTTTCAATTGCATTATTGGGTGGGAGTGCAGGTAACAGTTCGCTGGTTGCTTTTTGCAGCCTAGAAAGAATCCTGAGTTACCTTGGAGATAGCCCTACTAGGCTCATATGGTACCTTTATCAATTTCGTTTTCAGGGGCTCCAGATTAAATGCAGCTGTTAACAGCCCAATGAGAACAACCCTTTTGGTGTAACCTAATGCCACAACAAAATATTGTTCTCCCCTGACGTTCTTTCCGCATACACCCTTGTGAGGTTATTCCAACCACTCCCAACTGATAAGTATCTAGAGCCACAGTTCTGGGCAGCTCATGGAGTGGTGGACTTGAAGCATATTATGTCACACTGATAGGGTTCTCTAACCTCAAGGCCAAGTATAATCTTCCTAATATGTCTTTCAGACATTTGGAGCTGAGACATGCAGTCCAGGGGCAATTCCCTGCTCCAGTAACTCTTGTGTCTGATTGAGCGATTGCTCACTTCAAGCATGTTGGGTAAACCATTATCCTATTTGTACATTAGACTCTCCCTTGCTTAAACCATTAACTGGAAGAATTGTAAGGTCACCTGAGGCCAGGTGACAGATGCACACCGTTGGGGTCAGGAGTGCACCGCTAAGGTAGTGAACACTACGGCTGACTGCTGCAGATGGAGCTCAGGGTGGTTGAGGAAAGCAGGTCTTCTGGAGCACCAACACGGATCACACTGGGAGCTAGAGCATGAGATTCCCCAGGGTGCAGAATCTAAGAGCCAGCAAGTGTTCACCAGGGTCCCTGATGGTGGGGATGGACTTTGCTGCAACTGGCTCCAGGTCGCGGCCCCCAGGGTCTCCCAGCTCACGCTCATGGTAGGCTACTGGAGGACAGAGAGGAAGCAGCAGACCAGGACAACAAGGGATAGTCAGAAAATAAGCGAAAAGGTCGGGGCAACTAACAGACAGGGATAGTCAAAGAACACACCAAAGGTTGGGATATGAAGCAGACAAGGATAGTCAAGAACAAGCCAAGGTCAGTAAACAGGATCAGATGTAGAGCACATGGCAAGAAGCACACAGGAAGCCAAACACACAATATTAAAGAGGAGTTCCCACTAAAAATAAAAAATTAAAAGTCAGCAGCTACAAATACTGCAGCTGCTGACTTTTAATAATAGGACACTTACCTGTCCCAGTGTCCAGCAATGCGGGGGATCGGAAGCCCCAGTCGTCTCCCCCTCCGTTCAGCAGCGCCACCATTGCAACTGGGGGCGCTCGGCTGAGGCTTCACAGCTGGGCACCCACTGTGCATGCGCGAGAGGCGCCGTGCGCCCTGATTGGCCGCGCAATCATATGGGACCTGTCACGTGTCCCATATGATTGGCAAGAGGGAGGGGGCAGAGCTGAGCCCTTCCTGCGCCGAGGAGAAGTGATGTCACCAGCCCAGGCACTGAAGGAGACTGACTACGAGGGACCCCCTAGCAACAGGCATTTAGAGGTGAGTAAAAAAACATTTTTCCAAATTTTTTTTTTTTTTATATTTTTTTTATTTTGGGGTGGAACACCAATTTATTCAGCGAGGCTGACTTGCAGTGCACAGGTTAATATAGTGTTCCCAGTTAGAAGCTGGGGTGGAGCCATGCTTGAGGGAATTATTACTTTATTACTTAAGCAGACAGGTGAATGGGCAGCCGGTCTCTAATCTGAACACACAGAGAGGTAAGCAGACAGACATGAACATACTGCAGATCCATGATAGGAAGGCTGACTTGTCAGATTTGGATGAGTATACAGTAAATGGGAAACCTGTACCAGCCATTACGTTATGTAGTATACAGTGCCTTGAAAAAGTATTCACACCCCTTGACATTTTTCACATTTTGTTATATTACAACCAAAAATGTAAATGTATTTTATTGGGATTTTATGTGATAGTCTATTAGTCTAGGTTGTAACATAACAAAATGTGGAAAATTTCAAGGGATATGAATACTTTTTCAAGGCACTATTTAGGAGGACTTGTTTGCTCTTTGTATATCACCTTAGGCTAGTTACCCTCATGTGAGGGCTTATTTTAATTTACCAATATATGGGGTCACACATCACTATTGAGTTTCCCCTTTAAGAATAGTCTTACTATTGATAATGGCTGTTGCAATACTGAAACATAACTAGAACATTTGTATAGGCACGCTAGAAATGACTACACTAAAATACATTACCAATCAGTCGGGTACTCTATTTCTACAGAAAGTTATACTGAGCCACGAATACCTGCTGAGAACAATGGAAGAACGTGGATAAGTTGTCTTCTTTTGTAAAGGTTCCCTGTGCAGCAACTCTAACACAAATAGAAGTGGGCCTCTTCACTGTGACCTTAATATATCAATTTCAGTTTAACACAAGATCTGCTGAATCTCCAGCAAGCATTGTTTGAGTAAACATAATTCTGATGAACAATATGTAGCAGAGATCTATTTCTGGATATGCAGCAGAAATTGCTTCTTTCAGGAAGTCACTTAATGATACTACTCAAGTTCACATTAAATTTTGTTCCAGCTCAAGATAAAATCAATACCATGCTGTCCATTCAAGCAGGAAAAAGAACAGTTGACTCCTTGGCAATCATTGCATGTGCACACCTTATAATCAGCTATAGAAATCTAAAAAGGAGTGAAAATAAAACAAATCTAAATTTTTTCCTTTGTCCTTTTTACACAGGCCTTGTTCGGTCCAACCAGCTGTGGAGCAAAACAGAACAGACTTTTGTGACTGTTCATTTTTGCTGCATTTAAAATGTGGAGCTTTCTGGATCCATATTAGATCAAATGTGAACAAACTTTAAATCATTTAATCCGACACATCTAAGTCCAAAAAAAAAAAAAAAAACGGAAAAAGGCGCAAAGATTTTCCATTTTTTAAGACCATGACAGTATTGCAGGTATTCAGATGTAAACATTCGTAAGACCAATTACATCTGGCAGCTCATGGACTAACATGAATCTTCCGATCAAGCCTGTTTGAAAACAGGGGGACTTGATCAGATCACCTAAGGCAGCAGGTGTTACTTATTCAAACCTTCATAATAATAATAATCCCATATAATTTAGGACTAGGGATGAGCTTCGAGTTCGAGTCGAACTCATGTTCGACTCAAACATTGGCTGTTCGCCGAACAGCGAACAATTTGGGGTATTCGCTGCAAATTTGAAAGCCGAGGAACACCCTTTAAAAGTCTATGGGAGAAATCAAAAGTGCTAATTTTAAAGGCTTATATGCAAGTTATTGTCATAAAGTGTTTGGGGACCTGGGTCCTGCCCCAGGGGACATGGATCAATGCAAAAAAAAGTTTTAAAAACTGACGTTTTTTCGGGAGCAGTGATTTTAATAATGCTTAAAGTGAAACAATAAAAGTGTAATATTCCTTTAAATTTCGTACCTGGGGGGGTGTCTATAGTATGCCTGTAAAGGGGCGCATGTTTCCCATGTTTAGAACAGTCTGACAGCAAAATGACATTTCAAAGGAAAAAAAGGGAAAAAAGTCATTTAAAACTACTCGCAGCTATTAATGAATTGCCAGTCCGACAATACACATAAAAGTTAATTGATAAAAACGGCATGGGAATTCCCCACAGGGGAACCCCGAACCAAAATTAAAAAAAAAATGATGTGGGGGTCCCCCTAAATTCCATACCAGGCCCTTCAGGTCTGGTATGGATATTAAGGGGAACCCCGGACAAAATTTTTTTTTTTAAATGGCGTGGGGTCCCCCTCAAAATCTATACCAGACCCTTCAGGTCTGGTATGGATTTTAAGGGGAACCCCGCGCCACAATTTAAAAAAAAAATGGCGTGGGGTCCCCCCAAAAATCCATACCAGACCCTTATCCGAGCAAACAACCTGACAGGCCGCAGGAAAAGAGGGGGGGACGAGAGAGCGCCCCCCCCTCCTGAACCGTACCAGGCCACATGCACTCAACATTGGGAGGGTGCTTTGGGATAGCCCCCCAAAACACCTTGTCCCCATGTTGATGGGGACAAGGGCCTCATCCCCACAACCCTTGCCCGGTGGTTGTGGGGGTCTGCGAGCGGGGGGCTTATCGGAATCTGGAAGCCCCCTTTAACAAGGGGACCCCAGATCTCAGCCCTCCCCCTGTGTGAAATGGTAAGGGGGTACTCTACCATTTCACAAAAAACTGTCAAAAATGTTAAAAATGACAAGAGACAGTTTTTGAAAATTCCTTTATTTAAATGCTTCTTCTTTCTTCTATCTTCCTTCGGTTTCTTCCTCCATCTTCTTCTTCTGGTTCTTCCTCCGGTGTTCTCGTCCTGCATCTTCATCCGCGGCGTCTTCTTCCCTTCTTCTCCTCGGGCCGCTCCGCATCCATGATGGCATGGAGGGAGGCTCCCGCTGTGTGACGCTTCTCCTCTTCTGACGGTTCTTAAATAACGGGGGGCGGGGCCACCCAGTGACCCCGCCCCCCTCTGACACACGGGGACTTGACTTGAAATGGTAGGGGTACTTTTGTACCCTCCTTACCATTTCACACAGGAGGGAGGGCCGGGATCTGGGGGTCCCCTTGTTAAAGGGGGCTTCCAGATTCCGATAAGCCCCCCGCCCGCAGACCCCCACAACCACCGGGCAAGGGTTGTGGTGATGAGGCCCTTGTCCCCATCAACCCCAAAGCACCCTCCCAATGTTGAGGGCATGTGGCCTGGTACGGTTCTTTTCCTGCGGCCTGCCAGGTTGCGTGCTCGGATAAGGGTCTGGTATGGATTTTTGGGGGGACCACACGCCTTTTTTTTTTTTTAATTTTGGCCGGGATTCCTCTTAATATCCATACCAGACCTGAAGGGCCTGGTATGGAATTTAGGGGGACCCCCCACGTCATTTTTTTTTAAATTTTGGTTCGGGGTTCCCCTGTAGGGAATTCCCATGCTGTTTTTATCAATGAACTTTTATGTGTATTGTCGGACCGGCAATTCATTAATAGCCGCAAGAAGTTTTAAATGACTTTTTTTCCTTTGAAATGTCATTTTGCTGTCAGACTGTTCTAAACAGGGGAAACATGCGCCCCTTTACAGGCATACTATAGACACCCCCCAGGTACGAAATTTAAAGGAATGTTACACTTTTATTGTTTCACTTTAAGCATTATTAAAATCACTGCTCCCGAAAAAACGGCCATTTTTAAAACTTTTTTTTGCATTGATCCATGTCCCCTGAGGCAGGACCCAGGTACCCAAACACTTTTTATGACAATAACTTGCATATAAGCCTTTAAAATTAGCACTTTTGATTATTCATGTTCGTGTCCCATAGACTTTAACGATGTTCGAACAAATTTTTTGCCTGTTCGCAAGTTCAGGTGCAAACCGAACAGGGGGGAGTTCAGCTCATCCCTATTTAGGACTAATGTCACTTCCTGTCTGACCCACTGGAGTCCAATGATCGCGGATGAGGCAGATGCCATGCCTAATACAGTAGGCACAGCACACATGGCACCTTGTGCACTGGACACAGCACACTGTACTGCCATTCGTCGTGCAAAACATTTTTCCATGTAGAATGGCAAGTTTGGCCCCATAGACTTCAATGCGTGACACAAGAGATTTATGTTTTTTTTTTTTGTGCATTTTTGCACCTACCAATTGGTCTACTCCTCCTCGCAATCTCAGGGCCTGTGAACAAAATGGAGGACTGAGAAGTGTCCATGCTGGATACTTTTATAAGAGCCCACAAGAACCTCCATGACCCCCATGATGCATGTTACAAGAACAGTTGCAAGCTGGAGAGCACCTGGGAACAAATTGGCATAGCGGTCATTGCTCAAGGGCTCCGCTAGCAGAGGACACCACAACACCACACAGAAACATCAGGAAGCATATACAAGGACAACAATGACATTTGCTGTCACAGATGATACTGCTTTTCACTGGACAAAACAGAACGGATGAAAACACATGAAAAATGATTCAAACCCACCAACTCCTGTCCCATCACATTTTATTTTGTATAGCACTATGCAAACTGTTAACATTATATAAATCATGTATAATAATAATCATAATTTTAATCTTTCTTATGCATGAAAGGAATAAAAGATCTGCCATTCAGCAGTGAAAGAGGAGCGGTCATTCAGAGACAATATCAGCTTTTGCTCTTTAGCAAACACTACTACAGGGCCTGATTTACTAAAACTGGTGAATGCAAAAGCTAGTGAAGCTCTGCATAGAAACCAATCAGCTTCCAGTTTTTAGCTTAATTAAACAACTGAAGTTAGAAGCTGATTGGCTACAATGCAGAGCTGCACCAGATTTTGCACTCTCCAGTTTTAGTAAATCAACCCCCACAGTGTCATCTAGGAAGCATTTAGATGTTATAAAACATGACAAATTCTCACTTCCCCATTTTAATACATAAATCTCATATCTGCTTGTAGAAAACAAGGCTTTAGTATATAAAAGGTAACCCTTTTATCACCATGGTGCTGAATAGTAAAGCGTGATTACAAACTGCGTCATAGAATCCCCCCCCCTTCCCCCTATCACAGCACTTTAAACACGGAGATGCAACTCTATTTGAGCTACCGTTACATCGTTTTTCTTGAAAGTAATCTGGAAATAATGTTTAAACAGCCAGAAGTTATTATACCAATTTATCACCAGATTTTATCAAAGCCATCATATTTACCAGTAAGATTTCTGAGAAGCACACTGCATCACCTTCATGTTTCATTCATAATGCTCGCTATTTAACCTTTTCCATTCAGTAGGAAGGTTATCCTACAGGATGCTGACAGTGAATTCTACAGGAACAGCAAGAGGCATCTCTTCTGACTCTCCTAATAAATCCAGCCATTCTAATATATGTAAACTAAAGCCACGACTCACATTGGAATCTAAAGTTTGTTGTTGAGATTTTAAATTCTTAGGATCCAAGTACATATTAATACACTGATTTTGGATTCTTCAAACCAGAACTTGCTCCTGAATCTTTTTCAAGTGCTGATATTAATAGTGGAACCAGGTTTTTTTTTCACCGCAGAGGAACCCCTGAAATAATCTTCAGGTCTCAGGGAAACCAGGCTAAAATTAAATAATTGGATTTAGAGGGAAAAAAGTGTCCTTTACATTGGTGGTCAGTAGAAGGAATGTCCCTTACATTGGTGGTCAGTAGGAGGAATGCCCCTTACATTGGTGGTCAGTAGCAGGAATGCCCCTTACATTGGTGGTCAGTAGCAGGAATGCCCCTTACATTGGTGGTCAGTAGCAGGAATGCCCCTTACATTGGTGGTCAGTAGCAGGAATGCCCCTTACATTGGTGGTCAGTAGCAGGAATGCCCCTTACATTGGTGGTCAGTAGGAGGAATGCCCCTTACATTGGTGGTCAGTAGGAAGAATGCCCCTTACATTGATGGTCAGTAAGAGGAATGCCCCTTACATTGTTGGTCAGTAGGAGGAATGCCCCTTACATTGGTGGTCAGTAGGAGGAATGCCCCTTACATTGTTGGTCAGTAGGAGAAATGCTCACCTTACAGACAGCTAAAATGATTATTGGGTCACATAACTGGCTCTGCCAAGTGATGTTGGACCTAGAACTATGCATGCACCATCAGATAGGAGGTCAATCCGCCACAGTTCAAGGATCCTCTAGCAACTTCTAGAGCAGCCCTTCTAAACCAGAGTTCCTCCAGAGGTTGCTAGGGTGTGTTTTTTCCTTGAGAAATGAGCAATGCCTCACAGATTGGTAACCATTGACACCATTGCTCTTTTTAGCTACATGTAAGGGTGGGGATTCCCCAATGACCACACATGTAAGGAGCATTCTTCCCAGTGAGCATTACCCTAATGTACAGTGAGCTGTAGATATTATTATATGTGAGCTGGGGTTCAATGAGACTGGAAAATTATTTTAATGGTTCCTCTGTGTTAAAAGGGGTAGGAAAGGCTGATCCAGAGGAATCCTAGGATTAAAGAGGACCCTGGATGAGAATGGCTGGCATAGCCAACTTAATCTGCCTTTCCATATTTCCTGTGTAATACAAAAAACCTGAACTATCAAAGAAACCGTCTATCTCATCATCTTCACAACACCCCAGCTAATCCTGACAAAAGTCCTTCCTGCCCCACAATGACATTCAGACAGATTTATCATATCAAGGAACATTATTTTTAAACTAAAGTAAAACGATCTACATGTTATCACAACATTACTTTGAAACACTCATTGTGAATAAAAAGTACACTTAAAGTAGAGCTATAGACAACCCCCCCCCCCCCCCCCCCATTTTGGATACAGTAAGGGAGGGTTATAACCAATTTTAGTTAATTTTTTGTCATCTGTGCCCCATTGGGGAGATTTCCCTTCACTTCCTGTCCCATAGCCAAAACAGGAAGCTAGAGGAAATCCCTGCAAATTAAGGAAATCCCTTGGGGACCCCCAATGCCTCCAGAACTAGTGTCCCCATTGGAAGATTTCCCCTTCATTGTTTTTCTGGGGACAACCCAAAATGTGGGATTTTCTTCTACTTTTACTTTCAATACTAATGGTAAACAGGACAAATAGGGAGAAATGTCCCTAATGGGGGGAGAGACAACAATAAACACTGACAAGCATTCTAATCACTCTCCACTCTGTCCAGAACTAAAGAAAAAGTAGTGCCTTTAGTACAATAGAGTTTTTGTGCCAGCTTGTAGTAGCATTTTAGTAGCTTTTAAGGAGTGTTATCATTTTATTAGCGTTTTTACAGTACATGTAGAAAAAAAAAAAAAAAAAAACGCTTGAAAAAAATCTGTTAGGAGCCTTTTAGTAGCGTTTTTTTCTGCGGGGAAAACGCTCCCAAAAACCCTACAAAATATTTTTTTTTCCTGCTCCTAGATGCTGAAGCTTGGAAAATGCTTCTAGCATAAAATAGTGTGCATGGACACATAGGATAACACTATTCGATTCTAGGAGCAGGAAATAATAATGCTCATAATAGCTTCTAGGAGCTTAAAAAAATGCTAGTGTGCATGGAGCCTTAAAGTGTATTTCCACTTTTGCAGACAAATTGGGATAATGCCCACTTTATATTTATTAATTGTTCTCATTCACATTGCATAACTTTAAACAAATATTTAAAAAGTGTTGTTTACATTTTTATTTGCTGAAAATCCCTTGGTAGCTTTCCCTTTCTATGTAATGTTAACAAAGAGGGCTGGGGAGTTATGTTTACCATAATTACCCCTGACTGTACTGTGCTGACAAATGTTATTATCAGTTGTAAACTAGATGTGCACACCGTCTGTCCTGACAAAGGGTTAAAGATCACAGGCCTTCTGCATTGTATGCTAAATCAGACATTTCTCTAACTCCTCCCTCCCTTAAAAATACCTGTCTATGCTCAGTAAATGTATTTAGAGACACTAACAAACTACAGATAGGGATATTTACTTTTGATGACTTTGTGCCAAATCTTGCATTGTATGTATCTAATGCTGTTTTTTATGGTTTAAATGATAAGCTTCCCCAAATTGTGTACAATGTGTGTACTGTACGAGATCTGATGTATGTGTAGTAGAGGCTCAGGGTAGCTCATTGTTCTCCTATAAAAACTGTACTGCGCATGTGTCAGATTTTGTACTGGGCATGCACTGAATGTGATCTGGGATGACTTACTAAACAAGCCACCCAATCGCATATTACGCATGCCCGAGAGCTCCCTGAAAGCACTGGTGACGTAGGTCTCTCAGGGTACACCTGTGAGGCCGGGGCTACATTACCAGTGCCTCAGGTAAACCAGTAAGTGCCAGGAAATAAGGATTTAACCACTTGCTTACTTGTTTACTGGGCATTGGGATTCACACCTATGCATTTTTAGTGCTTTCTGCATTTTGCAGATTTGCACTACAGAACGTGTTCCATAGGAAACCATGTTAAATTGGCTGTAGTGCAAATCTGCAAAATACAAAAAGCACTAAAAATGCATAGGTGTAAACCCTCTTCCTTCAATTTTCCCCTTCAATTTTCAGCTTTCAGCGCTCTCACACTTTGAATGACAATTGCGCGGTCATACAACACTTTACCCAAATGAAATTTTTATCATTTTTTTCACACAAATAGAGCTTTCTTTTGATGGTATTTAATCGCTGCTAGGTTTTTTTATTTTTTTGCTAAAAAACACAAAAAAGACCAGAAATTTTGAAAAAAAAAATGCGTTTTATAGTTTGTTATAAACTTTTTAAAACAGGTATTTGCACTGATAGAGGGTTTTGGACATAGGCAGGAGTTTGGTTAAGACGAATCTCCTAATCCCTAATACTAACCAGATAAAACAAAACGAAAGTTGTGACACTTTCAAACTCATTCATGCCTACTGGGTAATAGACGTACTATCTTCCTACTAAAATCCCATTCGTTTGAAAGTGTCACAACTTTCGTTTTGTTTTATCTTTTTAAAACAGGTAATTTTTCTCCTTCATTGATGTGCGCTGATGAAGCAGCACTGATGGGCACTGATAAAGTGGCACTGATGGGTGGCACTGATGATGAGGCACTGGTTGGCTGCACTGTGATGGTAACTGATTGATGGGACTGATATGCACTGTAGGTGGCACTGGAGGGCACTGCATAGAGCAGTGCCTCTCCCTGTTCAGGACCGATGTCCCTCTGTCAGAAGCCGGTGATCTGCTTTTTTCCCCTCATACTGTCAGCGTGAGGGGGACAAAAAAGCCGATTACTGATCTTCTGTTTACACCACGTGTTCAGCTGTCATTGGCTGACAGCTGATCATGTGGTAAGGAGCCGGGATCGGCCCCTTACTCCGATCTGTGATCAGCCGAGTCTCATGGACTCGGTGATCACAGGGCACGCAGGCAGCTCATGCACGGGAGGATGTCTATTGACGCCCTCCTGGCAATTAAGGCCCATGCTGTGGCCGTCATTCGGTTATAGCGCGGACGGGATGTGGTTAAAAAGCAGTTTAATGCTCATAATGACCAACTGATGTTTATGCATATACATGCAAAGTTGCATGCATCATACCTTTTTGTGTAAGTATTCTGAACAAGTCAACCAACTCATTGAGTCCTGTGTAAAAACATGCTCTAAAGAAACAATCAGAAAGGTAAGAACAATGTTTTATTACATTTTTAGATACTGTGGGGGAAATGTACTAAAACTGGAGCACTCAGAAATGTGTGCAGCTGTGCATGGTAGCCAATCAGCTTCTAACTTCAGCTTGTTCAGATAAGCTTTAACAAAAAAACAAACTGGAAGATGATTGGTTTTTATGCAGAGCTGCACCAGATTTTGCTCTCTCAAGTTTTAGTAAATCCCCCCCCCCCCCTGTGTGAATGGGAACACATTAACAACATATTGTATGGGGTTCTCAGATTTGAAAAAGTGGAAATACACTTTATAGATTGTTTACACTAAAATGTGTGTGGGTTGGTGTCCGGTGTATGGGAGCGGTGCTTTGCATTGTTAGAACACAGGGCTCTGTTATAGTTTTTTGTCTTTTTGCAAAGGGTTAGTTCACTTTTACCAAAATCTGCCGATACAAATACTATGCAGATCTATCTGTAGATAAAAACAAGCTGAATAACGTCCTTGCTATAAGTGTAGACTATTTACATACCTCATGCCCCCCAGAGGTAAGGCCGGGTTAAACTAATGCCAGGGAGAGGTGGGGTCGGGTTAAATGCATACTTCATCTTTAACAAAAAAAACTGCCTATGCAGATAAGGGATGTCTGTAGATAAAAACAAACTGTGCAGCTTTGACCAATGTTAAAGAATTCTTTCTATAAGTGTAGGCCATTTCGGTACCTCAAGGAGCCTCGCTGGAAAACTCCTAGGATATTGCTAAGAGAAGCCCAGCATATTCTGTTTATCTTCACCATCACAGGAGTGAGCTCTCAAATGCTGAGCTCAGAGCATCAGGGGACAGAAAATGCAGTGTGGGGGTTTGAATCAGAGAAAAAGCTCACTTCTGGGATGGTGGTGAGCAGTAACAGCTGGGCTTCTCTTAACAACATCCTTAGCAAGACCCTGGAAGTTTTCCAGTCAGGCTTCATGAGGTATGTAATTGGCCTACACCTACAGCAAGGACATTATTCAACGTGCTGCAAGGCTTGTTTCTACAGTGGTTGTAAACCTCAGATAGGAAATATAAACAAAGCATATCTCTCTATAGCAGTATTTCTCAACTCCAGTCCTCAAGGCGCCCCAACAGGTCATGTTTTCAGGCTCTCCATTATTTTGCACAGGTGATTTGATCGGTTTCAGTGCCTTAGTAATTACCAAAGCAGTTTCATCTGAGAGAAATCCTGAAAACATGACCCATTGGGGCGCCTTGAAGACTGGAGTTGAGAAACACTGCTCTATAGTGTGTACTTGTCTCACTCCAGAGCACTAAGTGTCATTTCTGTCTGCTGCTCCATTCCTCTGCAATCAGCATGAATCACATCTGACAAGTTTCCCTGACACCAAGAGAAAAAAGGTGACAGGGGAGGGCACAGCTTCTCATTGGCAGCCTTAGCTCTGTTTCTGTGTGAAGGGGGGGGGACCTTCCCTCCAATTAGCACTCAGCGCTCTCCTCACTGATGTAACTTCAGCTATCTGCCCCCTGCTTTTCAGAGCTGAGAGATCCTGTGTAAATTCTGCACTTTGAATGGATGAAGGGGAAAGACTGTCATAGATAAACAGGTACAACTTATGTAGGAGGATTTGTTTCATCTCTGTCTATCACGTGAGGCTCACTTCACTGGGTATACAACCACTTTAACTACAGATGCCCTTTATCTACATAGGCAGTTTTTGGAAAAGGCGAACTATGCCTTTAACCCCTACCCACCCAGCCCTGGCATTCCTTTAACTGGACACCTGGGGATCGGGACACACTGCCCGATCATGTGATTACTGTGATTGGCTGTCGCAGCGGTCACATGATCTGGTAGCCTGTGATCATTACTACTGTAAACATAGAAACCTGGTCCGACACATATTTGCTGTGTGTGGACATTAAGCTCGCCCTATTTGTTGATAGGGTTGGGGAAAAAAAATCGATTTGAATCTTAAATCGAGTTGAGAGGTCAAATCTATTCAAATTGTCAGCAAATTGATATTTTTTTTTCCCACCAGGACCGCCGCTGACACCGCGCCGGTCCTGAGGAGCTGCAGGCAGTAGTTCTTAGGTAAGGACGCAGCTTCGGCCTAGTCCGCGATACCGGATGCCGCAGACTAGGCCGAAGCCGCGGCCTCGCCTAAAAACTCCTGCCTGCAGCTCCTCAGGACCAGTGCGGTGTCCATCAAAAAAAAAAAAAAAAAACTCATTTCGAATCGTGAATCGAGTTTTTTTTTTTTTAAATCGCAGATTTTTTTTTTTGGAGAAAATTGCCCAGCTCTATTTGTTGATGAACATCTTCATTACGTGGGCGGCAGAAGGTTAATTTTATTAGAGCGTCACAAAATGACATTTCATTCACATCTATGGACTGGGTGCGCCTTACCGCACCGCATGAGTTGTGCATTTCAAGGGTCGGTACAAACCGAAGTGAACACGTGTTCTGTTTTTGACAGCCCCTTCATTTCAATGGACTGCCAAACGTACAAAAAAGTACGGCAGGTGCGACTTTTAAGAAATCGCACCGCGCCAAACTGCACGGTTCTGCGGTCCCATGTGATCTGATGACACGCTGCATTTGTTGGATGCGTTTGGGGTGCCATTAACAATTAATGATACCTGCGTACATCTCACACACACGGAATCACGTCTTTCCCATGTGAACGGCCCTAACACATCATTGCCCTGTACAAGGGGGGCAGAGGAGACCATTGTTTTGTGCCTGCCCTTGTGGTGATGTATGAGAGGTCAGGAGAGATGTGATCAGCACCATGGACACCTCCCATGGACAGCAACTTTACTAACTATGGAAACCCCGGCTCTGTATACATCAATCCGTCCTAGACTCAGATCAGACCTGTCCTCCCACAGGAATGAAGGGTCCCCCATACACACAGCACAGCCATCTTACCTGCACACGCGGAGATCCCAGCTCATTAGCACTGATCGTGGCGCAGTGTCGTGCACGGCTCATGTAAACAATCCCTCCCCTCCCCCTCAGTCCTCAGTGTTAGTGCTCAGGGACCTGCGATCCTCCTCATACTGCAGGCCTCCCCCTATGAGACGAGGTATCGGGCCAGGAGGAGGCGGGGCCAAGGAGGAGGCGTCACCACAACAACGTGACAGGAACTGGAGGCTCCCCCCTTACTGAGGACCGCAGAGAGAGAATGGGAGGGGCGACCAGCTAACTCATCACTGACCCCTCCCACTAGAGCCACAGATACTGACAGGACAAGGAGCTGCAGTCTTCCAAGACAGCTGTGTTGGAGGGATAAGCACCTACCTCCATGTCAGAGGCATAAATACCTACCTCCACGTCACAGAAGAATAAACACCTATCATCTCAGTCACCCTCGCCCCCGGGCTTCCCTCCTGGCCAGCTTGCCGTGACAACCTGGATAAGAATCACTCCCCAGGGACTTCGCTTAAAGAGGAACTGCAGTCTGCTCACATAATTTGTAATAAAAACATCTTTGCCATTCTGAAGCTTCTCTCCAACCACTTTGCATTATATTTTGTATATACTGTGATTCTGTACTTGCCAAATATGCTGCAGAAATGTCCCTCCACTAAATGCCCGTACACACGATCCGAATATCATGCGACAGATCGTACAACCTTTTTCGCTTAATAGTCGCAAGTAGAAATTGAATAGGTAAATAAAATCACAAAAATACAATAGACAAAAAAAAATCGGAAGCGATGTCATGTGTTGTAGTGTATTTGTATTGTATTTTCGGATGACAACTATAAGGATAAGGATCCCGGGTAAGGATCCCTACCCTGGGACTTCGCCAAAGTCCCGTCAGGCCTCCGTGGAGCCCACAGACGGCTACTCCAGTCACTGTCGCCCCACTCTTCCCCCTGGCCAGCTTTCCGCTCCCACCCAGGTAACAATCACTCTTCAAGCACTTTGCCAAAGTCCCATCCGAACTTCTCGGAGCCCCTAGGTGGCCACACTACCTACCGTAGCCCCAGTCCCCCCACCCCCCCAGCTTGGAGGCAACTCCTCCCACCCTTTTCTCGGTCCTCACCCTTAGCCAGCTTGCCTCAGCAACCCAGGTAAGGATCAGTGCCTGTTTTCTTAAGTATAGTACTACTACCAGGTTCCAAATCTACCTCCACGTCACAGAGGAAATAAACACCTATCTTCATGTGTAGCGCCACCTCTGAAGTAAAAACTTGGTAATTTTGGGTCCTGTGTTCTGCGCCTCAGCTCCAAGAATGACCTCAGCCCCTCTGACACACCTGGTTAGATAAAATCACTGAAAACACTTGACACAAGTAGTAAATACAGTTAACCTGGCTGTGGACTGTTACCAGAAACAGACAGACCCACCCAGTAGTGATAAACAAGTTGACTATATTATCACGGTTTAAAATATGTGGATAATATAAATGTAAAAAAACAGTAATCTATATACCCATAACACGAGCGCTGAGAGGGAGGAGAGAAGGTTTGTTAACTTCTCAGCTCCTTTTGGGCCACAAACACCATTGAGAGGTAAACAAAAAAAAAAAACATGGATTAAACAGGTACAGTACTTTCTGTTAAAAAAAAAAACAGGTACAGTAAACAAAGTTCGGTAGTGTTACAGGTCCTGGGGTGAAGAATACTAACGTCTTCTGCAAAGCAAATGGTGGGGCCCTTTGTTTTAAGAGTAGGTTTAATCAAGCTCAATTGAAGCAGAAAACATTTAGGATGTTCCGTTAGGTAGTGATGTACAAGAACTAAATGTGGCAGCTCCAAATAAGCATCCTGTGACACTAGAAGGCCGATGGTCGATCAGGATGACTAGCAAGGTGATTGGACAGTGGCCAAACTGATACCTGGATGGGTATTGCGATCCCTGAAGCAGTGTGGATCGTCTCTGCTGGGCTGGAGGGAGCTGGATTGCTAAGCAGGGTCCCTGGGCTCAATGGTGGCGTACCATGTGGTTGTCACTGTTCCTGGCTCCTCTTTGCCATTCTCTCTCCTCAATCTGACCATGTGGTTGTCACTGTTCCTGGCTCTCCTCAGCTGTCCTCTTTCCTCAGTCTCCTTACAGCACTCTCCTGGTAGTTTCAGGAAAAGCATGCCTCTCTCGCTCTCTCTCCCTCATGTGGAGTACCACCACACAGTCCTGTCACCTCACCCCTCATGTTCTCTCACCTCTCCTCTACTCTCTCTTCCTCTCAGCACCCTCCTCTCGCCTTTTCCTCCCCCTTTTTTTCAAGCTCCTCAAAAGCCCTCCTCCTCCTGTCAACCCAGGGATGTTGAGGGATGAAGTCTACCCCTTTTGTCCACAGTGGGGCCGCTTGTCCACAGGACTACATGTCCCATGATCCTCTCCTCTCTCTCTTGATTGCCCCATTGCTGCAGCCAACGTAGAGGGGAGCAGAGTGGGTGGCTGTCCACATAAGCGCCACTCTTCTGTATAGCAGTGTGAAGGGGGGGGAGGGAAAGAGCCCGTAGCTGCTCTTGTCTCCCTCTGTCTCAGCGGGAGAAGAGAGTGCTCCAAGGAGGGGAGGGGAAGGCCGCAGTCACCCACAGAACAGCCACTCCACGCTGTCACTGTCTCCCCCCTCCACTGACAAGAAAAGGTGGGCCAGGGGTGGAGAGCAGGAGACAGAGCAGCTGGTAGCACAGGCTACACACTTCCCCCACCAGAGAAAAAGGAGGGCCAGAGTCTATCAATATATAGAGCCCTTTCACACTGAGGAGCTTCAAAAACGCCCTGAAACGCCTTAGCGTTTTTACCGCGTTTTTACAGTGTTTTTGGGGCGCTAGCGGTAAAATTACCGCAACACTGCGGGCAATTTAACTGCGTTTTTCAAGCGTTATTGAAGCATGGGCTTCAAAGAACAATCCCACCTCCCTACATGTAGATGCTCTCTTTTCTGCTTGCATGTTTACCTTTTTGTGAGATCATGTGACTTTTCTACAGCTCAGGGCGGATTATAGGCGCTATTCAGGCGTTTTTACAGCGCTTTCAATTCATTTCAATGGAGAGGGGCGTTTTTAAAGCACTTTTTTCAACACCCAAAAGCTGCTCCAAAGATGCTGCTTGCAGGACTTTTCTCAACGCCCCGCCAGCACAACGCCTCAGTGTGAAAGGGTCCATTGAAATGCATGGGGAGCGTTTTAATTGCGCTATTTTTAGCGATAAAACACCGCAAAAAGGCCTCAGTGTGAAAAGGGTCTAAATCTCCACAACCTGTTACATGGTTTAAAAATACATCTGAAAGCAAAAGCAGGTTAATACATGTACAGACACAAGCAATTGGCAAGCATGTGGGGACCTGGCAAGGGAACCTCCCTCCATGTGTCATAAGAGGTGAGGTAGTCTTGCCCATGTAGCAAGGTCCGGGGGGCCCCAGAGGCCTTATGGTGACCTCAAGGGTTAGGGAGAGCTGAGATCATTCCTTGTAGAGTGGGTTACCAGGCATGGTGGTTGTGATGCAAGAAGAAATGATGGGCGCCAGTCACTTTTGAATGCAAACAAGAGATTTATTGTCTCTTAACAGAACTGTGGGAGAGAGGGTTAGGGCCAGTACACCCTTGAGTAGATGCAATAATAACTGGCAGACTCCGAGACTTCTATCGGTACACAACTATACAGTGGAAGGCCTCCAGCCGGATAACCTTCTGTATAGGTAGGACCGCTGTCTCCTATGGCAACTAATCTTGCAACAGTCATTAAAGGTAGTTGTACATAACTGTTGGTAACACAGAACAGTCCTTTACTTATCTCACAGTATCCCACTGTAGATTTTCACTCACTGAGCTTCCAGTCTCTCACTAGACTTCCAGATCCCAGTCGTCACAGGATCCCCTGAGTTCTTACACAGCTATCCCGCTGTATACTCTTCAAGTGTCACCCCCACTATCCTGCTGGGTCCCTGGCTTGCTGATACTTTCCCACTTCTTCAGCGTTTCTTCATTCAATAGATATATTCTCCCCTCAATGGATTTCCACCATTCACCCAAAAAGCAAATGACAAGATCATCGTACAACACGCCTTTATTTACTCTTTTGGCTTTTTAATAAAATGACATTTAAATATAAAATGGCCCAATGAGTAACTGCTTGTCTTTGGCAGACTAAGATCTTCCTACAAGTCCAGCTTAATCCACATGCAGTGCAGCATAGGAGCTGTTACATTGTACAGAAACATACAAGAAGCTGCAGTCCCACCACAAGTTAGAGGAATTAAGTGGTTAGCTCTTCTGCCTGGCAGCACCGGGGTTGTCGCTTCAATAACCAACCACAGTGCCACCTGCCTGGAGTTTGCATGTTCTCCCTGTGCCTGCGTGGGTTTCCTCCCACACTACAAAGACTTGCTGGGAGGTTCATTGGCCCTAGTATGTATGTGAGTTAGGGAGCTTAGATTGTAAGCTCCTTGGGGGCAGGGAATGGTGTGACTGTACAATATACAGGATGGAAATAGATGACTGAGCACAGCTGCAATGTCTCATGTAATGACTGATCATTATCACATGGCCTACCTGTTGGATTGGCTCTGCAGACTCCTCTTCTCCATTGCCGATACCTGCAGGTTTCCTGCCAATCCCCTGGACAGGTTTGTTGGTGGCGGGGGTCCTCTGGGCTTGTACGGCCCTCTGTGGAGACACCAATTACACAGCGAGACCCTTTATCTCCATAGCAACAGTGAAATCCCCCATAACCCAGAAATTGTGGGGAGCTCCCTCTAAGAAAATGTGCCCCCCCCCCCAATTTCCTTCCGTCTTCTGCAGCTTTGGGAAGGTTTGTGGTTTGCAGGGACTCATCTTAGGAAGGTCCAGTATTCATTGATTAGAGCCATAGACATTCCCTGTCTGCTCACATTTATAGCACATTTTACAGCTATTCATATTCAGGAGTAAAGGAGAGAAAGAACTTTCCTCCAACATTTCCATCCAAAGAAAACATGCACACTTTACACATGTCTGTTCGCTTCTAAAAAAAAGTTTTTGTATGGTTGTCACGATACAAAATGGAAATATGGCGGAACATGGCATGCCGCAGGTTCCACCATATCACTCTCTGGTCACATCTGTGAGTTCCGGTAATGCGCACAGAAATGAGCGTTTCCACGCAATCCCGGAACATGCAAAAATTTGTGCCTCACGCTTGTAGTGCCATTTATTGTAAATGTCCCCCAAACGTGAGACCCCAATACAAGAAATGTGGCAAAATGCGTGGGAATTAAAACAAAGCAGAGCACGTCATGAGCTACTTTGTCACGCTTGTGGGGCATAGGGCAATGCACTGAAATCAATCGGGGGGCGCTATGCTGTTGGGTGTTTGCCATCCAGGTGTATGTCAGAGGTGTGACTGGGACCTTCATCATTTCACAAACTACGGCTTTCTTTAGGCTTTAGGCTTCCCGCCAGTGAGGTCCTTTATGGAGAAGTGCAAGGCCTCACTCACACATGGTGTATGAATCTGTACCCTGTGTGGGGGCTGCGTTAACCCCAAAAAGGACATCCATGTGGGTGCAGTTGCGCAAACGCACTCTGGGTGCGTTCGGGGGCCGTGCATCGGCACCCACACAGAGGTCACATTGGGTACAGCCACTGCACCCCAGATGACAGCAATGGGATTGCCTACATGGAAAGCTGGGAACACCTGTACATCCCCATTCCGGTAAACATAGCCCTCCCATGGGGTATGGATTCATACCCTCCGTGTGAATGAGACCTAAGTTTGAATGGAATATTTAGCTCCATTGTGTTGCTAATTTGGGGACCACTGTACCCCTCTTTATTGTTATTTTGGCGTGTTTTATTATAGGAGTGTTATATATTGTAGAGTAGGATACGTTTTGTATATGTTGTGGAGGTGTGCGTTATTCTGTGGGTTTGTGTTGGAGTGTTTTACATATATATATATATATATATATATATATATATATATATATATATATATATAGATTGTAGTTTAGGATAAGTTTGGATTTCTTCTGGAATCGCTTTGAGTGGACAAAACTGATGTACCCCGCTCAGTGGGGATGGGCCTTAGAGAACAGAGGCCGCATATGGGCAGCACAGAGACTTAGGGGTTAGCCTTGCAGCGCTGGGGTCCTTGTTTCAGATTCTGACCAGGACACTATCTGCATGTTCTCCCTGTGCTTGCGTGGGTTTCCTCCGGGTACTCCGGTTTCCTCCCACACTACAAAGACATGCTACTTTGCGTTGGTGGTGCAGTGGTGAGCATAGCTGCCTTCCCAGCAGCTGACCTGGGTTCGGTTCCCGGCCAACGGCATCTCCAATACTTGGAGTCCTCAGAGAAAAAAGCGTTATATAAGGTCAATGCTGAGTATATATTAGGGGTGGAATAAATAATGAAGCGAATGTGTGGAATGTTTGAGGAAGAAAATGTTCCCCCAGAATCTATAGAAGGTGAACTCAGCGACTGATAGAAGACACTTAGGCTGCGATCACACCTAGGCGTTCCGATTTGCTGCAAAACACAGGACACGCTTGTGATCCCGTTACTTTCAACGGCACCTCAATCACAGAACAATATTGTCACTTGACAAATCACACAAACAAAATCGTGGGATGCCTGTTTCCCAAAAGCAGTCCTGCAATTTTGTCACGATTTGTCAGGCGACAATCGCGGCAAAATCACACCTCAATTGGGATGATAGTGTAAGTAAGGGGATCGCAAGCGTGTCCTGCTTTTTGCAGCGATTCAGGAATCCGGAACACCTAGGTGTGAACAGAGCCTAAGTCCTCATCGTGTCCATCGTACGACAAGAACTTCCTGCACAGATGTCCCCCCCCAGCAGGAATATTACACCAATACTCCCCCCAGTAGGAATATTACACCCATACCCCCCAGCAGGAATGTTACACCCATACACACCTCTATATCTGGGTATATATGGTGGAAATAGTATATGGAGATATATAGGACAGTGGATATATAGTATATACAGAGAGTACACATGTCACATCTCTATATCTGGGTATATATGGGGGATATAGTATATAGAGATATATAGGACAGTGGATATATAGTATATACAGAGAGTACACATGTCACACCTCTATATCTGGGTATATACGGGGGATACAGTATATAGAGATATATAGGACAGTGGATATATAATATATACAGAGAGTACACACATCACACCTCTATATATGGGTATATATGGTGGATATAGTGTATATATATATATATATATATATATATATATATATATATATATATATATGACAGTGGATATATAGTATATACAGAGAGTACAAACATCACACCTCTATATCTGGGTATATATGACTTTTGGGTTGACAAATATGGTTGTAGCATCTGATCATTTAAATTCACCCCCCCATGTACAGATTGTAGTTGTGCACACATTCAGGCTTTACAATGGGGCCGCGTCTTCTCTGGATCTCCACCAAGGTGTCATTGTGGATGGTAGAGAGGATGTGGACATCTTTCTTGTCCCTCCACTTCATGGCCAACACTTTCTCATTTCACATGAATGCCAATTCCCGTTTTGTAATTTTTTGTCAACAGATTTTGTGGGAAGCCCTTCCATTTTTTCTTTTTAAGGTACCGCAGGCCAGGGTTTGTTTACGGTAAAGGTGGCAAAAAAAGGGCAGGCTGGTATAATAATTGTCCACATATAAATAGTATGCCTTTTTGAACAGGGGATATGCCAGCTCCCAATTTTCCCACTGGTTCCAATATATGTGGGGCACTCACGGGGCTGGATCTGGGAGTCTTTGCCTTCATAAATACTCAATGTGTACAAGTATACAGTGGCTTGAACACACAATTTATTCATTTTCAACCCGTGCCTGGCCCTCTTACTTGGGATATACTGCTTGAAGTGCAGTTGGCCAGTAAAATGTATAAGGGATTCGTCCACACAAATGTTTTGGTCCGGGATAATAACTTTACTAGGGGGTGTATTTTGTATGATTTGTCATGGTTGGGGTGATCTCAGGGAGGGCACTGCAAATTATCATTAAAAAGTAGGAAACGCATGATCATGTCGTAGCGTGTCCTGGACATGACAGCAGAATATATCGGCACGGGGTGGATCGGGTGAGTGGACCAGTAGGCATGGAGTTCGTTCTTCTTTGTAAGCCCCATATTGAACGTAAGGCCCAAAAACAATTTAAATTTGTCCAGTGTGAGACATCGCCACTGGAACATGCGGGCGTAGGATGAATTGGGATTGGCAGCAATAAACTGCTCTGCATACAGATTGGTTTGGTCCACCATATTCTGCAACAAATCTTGTGGGAAAAATAAATAAAAATAATCCAATTCTGAAAATTTTGTAGTGTTGGGCTGCACACCTGGCTGTGTGGTGAAAGCGAGATTATAGCGGACCCTGAGCTGGCAGGCAACCATAAGGGGTTTGCCAGGGCATCGTGAAGGTAGGATAGGATTCTTCGGGTTGGGCATGTACTTCCAATACTGGTACTGAGCTCCTCTTCCTGGGGTCTGGCGCTGCTGGTGGTAGGCAGGTCTTCTGATCTTGGTCCTGATCTCCTTATTCTTTTAGGAGGGACAGTACCCTCTTCTGACTTGGACTCTGATCCACTACCCTCTACTGGCTCATATTCCGAACCAGAATGGGATGATTTGAGCTCCCCACTGCTCTCATCATCCGACATGGTAAGGATGGCATATGCCTCCTCAGGTGTGTAAACCCTTTGAGACAAGATGGCGGTACTAATTGGTGGGCCTGTGTGATGGTAATGCTGGTGGTACTGGTGGCGAGCCTGTGTGGCGGTACTAGTGGTGGGCCTGTGTGGATAAACCAGTGGCGGTACCGGTGGCGGTACTAGTGGTGGGCCTGTGTGGATATACCAATGACGGTATTAGTGGCGGGCCTGTGTGGCAGTACCAATGGCGGAACTAGTGGCGAGCCTGTGTGGCGGTACTGATGGCGGTTCTGGTGGCGGGCCTGTGTGGTGGTACCGATGGTGGTACTGGTGGAGGTCCTATGTTACAGATGGGCTGTGGCGGATGGGCTGTGACAGATCCAGATGGACTGACAGAACTCCTGACAGGTTCTCTTTATTGGAGGGGGGGCGTGTTGTGCACAATAATACAGTACAGACAGACACTGATATCTCACTCACTGATCCCTGTTCTCTCCTCACACGATCGGTGTGTGAGGAGAGAGCAGGGATCAGATTGTAACCAGTCTCCTGTGTTTACATGTGTGACCGGCTGTGATTGGCTGTTTACCCTGATCGTGGGAAGCGATGTGTCGGGGGGACATGCACCATCCCCGATTGCTACTGTGCGAGCCTCCGGGGGCAGTGTAGGCGCGCCTCCTATTCTGTGTACTAATGTAACGGCTGTGATTTGACACAGCCGATCACGTGGTAAACAGCCAATTTCATTGGCTGTTTACCATGATCAGGAAAGCGCTGTGTCCGAGGGACATGCGCCATCCCTGATCGCAGCGCTGCACGCCCCCGTGGGCGCATGCTAGGGGTTATCCTGAAAGACGTCATATGGTCAGGGTAACAGAACCACCGCCCGGCCGTCATTCTGCTATAGGCAGGGTGGGAAGTGGTTAAATACCTTGGAGTCTGGGTTTCTTGGCAGACCTCTGATTATGTTTCCCTCAATTTGGACCAGTAGTGCACGGTATTAGGCATCAGTTGAAGGCATGGGAGTTGCTACCACTCTCTCTATTGAGGCGATTAAATTTAATAAAAATGAGAATGTTGCCTAAATTAACCTACTTCTCCCGTCACTCCCCTGCTTGGATTCCAAAATCTTTTTTTTACCCGCCTGAACCAAATTTTCTCTGCCTTTTTATGGGGCCCCCATCCCCATGTTACAAATTGTCCACACTCATGAGACCCTCCTCACAGGGGGGATTGGCTTTTCCAAATACCTACAAATTTTTTATGGCCACCCAATTGATTACCACTGCTTGGTGGGTCTCCCCGGATCATACTAACCTGGCCACTATGCTTGAGGTGGCTATTGTTGGCTCTATAGAGGGCCACTACAGGTTCTTATTTTCTGTGGCCCCAAGGCTTAATATGCTTGAACCCCATCTATGATTACAACCATCAGAGTCTGGAGAGCAGGTTTGGCTTGTGAGAAATACCCTGATACGGTAGTATCACCTAATGCCCCCCTCTGGAGAAACCCCTCCTTGCCTCACTTTTTTATGCTGCCAGATCCGGTTGTGTGGACCAAGTACAAAATGAAATGCTTTACTCAAATTGTGGACCAGGGCACCATCCGCCCTTTAACCCACCTATCTACAGAATGTACCTCTCACCCATTACTTTCACTATAGGCAGCTCTCCTACGCCTTTCGTAGCCAGTTTCCACATGCTTTTCTTGAACTAATTGAGTCAGAACTCGAACAGGGGTGACTGCACTGAGAACCCCACTTCTCATGTTTACACACATCTAATATCAGTTGCTTTGTCTCCCCTAGAATCTCTGAGAACTAAGTGGTTGATTGATGCACCACACTTAGACAATGACAATTGGGATGACATATGGGACCTCCTGTTTAAAACCTTAGTTTCCATGCGTGATAGACTAATTCAGTTTAAAATTGTGCATAGTATCTAGACTACACATGATGAACCCATCTCACACCTGGAGATGTGATCAATCCCAGGCTGATTTTACCCACATTTTTTTGTTGTACCCTATTATTGCTGGGTTCTGGTCAGATGTGTTGACTACTATTACCACCTTCACATTGACTTTGGTTTCACAATCAATTGAAATTTGACTTTTTGGCCTTATTGATAATCTCCTTCATACAAGGGCCGAAAAAACCTTGGTTAGTCTCCTCCTATTTTTTGCAAGAAAGTCAATTACAGTACTTTGCATTGGAAGAGGAGGGCTCCTCATTCCTCTTCTTTTTGGAAACATTTGTATACTGACAATCTTCCACTCTATAAGGACACCTACACAAATAGACGCTGTCCTGCCAAGTATGATAAAGTGTGGTCTAGGTGGTTGGAAGACCCCACTACTGCTTCTTACCTTCTGATTGGCTTGGGGACGCTGGATACCTAGATCTACGTAACATGGTTCTAGAATGTTGTGGGAAATTTGGGCTAATCTTTCTCTCTCCTTTACATACAACCTTTGGCCACTAGACGTGGCGTGGGCGCCACTTGGATCACACCATTTTTGTGTTGGTCTTTGTTGTACTGTGTTTGTACATGAAACTGTAATTAAAAAGATTTATAAAAAAAAAAAATTGGCAATGCGAGGGGAACTTTAGCTCTGTTACAACAGGTATACAGTGAACATTCTTTGAGGGAATCAAGTGTTTTTGAATGGCATAGGTGGTTAAACCACTTGACCCCCCCCCCCTTTTCTGGTAGAGGCCCTAGAGAGAAAATTGATGGGTGTTGCTATTTCACATGATATTTACGCAGCGGTTTTCAAACGCAACTTTTTTGGAAAAAATACACTGTTTTGAATTTTAATGCAAAAAAACACTAAATATATCCCAATTTTTTTGTAAAATATAAAAGATGATGTTAAGCTGAGTAAATAGATACCAAACATGTCATGCTTTAAAACCACGTACGCCCGTGCAACGGCGATAAACAACGTAAATTTTACTATCCATAGACAACGCTTTACATGTTACCACTTTAGATTTATACAGGAGGTCTAGTGCTAGAATTACTGCCAATTATCTGACATCCGCTATGATACCAACACGTGCCTTCGCCTTTGGACGGGCACTTTAAAAAATTTTTGTGATCACTTTTATTGCTGTCACAGGAATGCAAACATCCCTTAAGACAGCAATAGGCATGTGGCAGGTAAGATCCTTCCTCTGCACTTAAAGGCATTTGATCACACCAAGATCGGTGTGATCAAATGCTTTTCATTTTTAAAATTGCCACAGTTTACATCCAATTAAACTGGAAGTGATGAAAGCTCATCGCTTCCAGGTTCCTATATCATAGAGACGATCAAAGCCGTTCCGGTCATTGTTCGCCTCTATGATCTACCGGCAAAAGCGCTGGCTGGTCAATCAGGGTGGGACAGCCCAATGAAGCTGTGGAAGACAGTGGGCTTGTAATAACAATCCAGTCGCTAGTGACCGCCGGCTCTAGAAAACAGTACCTGCTGCAGGCATCATCCCAGTATAACCATTTGATGTCTAATGACGTATGAATATGTCACTGGTTGGCAAGTGGTTAAGGAGGAACAGGAAGAAGTCCACAATGATGCAAAAAGTGAGCAGCCAAAAACGGAAAGACAACGGCTGTGAAATGGATGGGAAGTGACGTCACCCATAGACTTACTATGGGGCTTCCATTGTCGTTCATGTCCTCTGCACCCGCCTCACCAGGGAAGCCGCAGATGACAGCTCAGTGTGGGATCGGGTCGGTTCACCTGTGGAAAAGTTATGTATACTGATTTTTTTCTTTACAGGGCTAGATAGGTTAGTGTTAGATCGTGGGCGTCTATAGTTGTAGGGAGTTTAGTTTTAGCATGTACTTCCACTTCAAGCCCTCGTTCACATTGAATGCGGGTTTAAAATCGTGCAAGTTCAGCTAAACTCGTGCGATTTCAAACCCGCATTTCAGTGCGAGTTCAGGGGCGATTTGAAAGACATCTGTGCGAGTTCATGCATAGATGTCTATTGAAATTGCCCCCGAAGTCGCCAAAAGTAGTGCAGGAACTACTTTTTGAAATCGTTGCGCTGCCACAAAGGCGGCGTTGCACTGATTGAGACAGTGCGGTTGCCGGCAATAGGCTGCGATTTGGCCTGCTGGGTGCACTTACAGTACCGTCCTCCTTGCCCCTAGGGGAGGAGGACGGTACTGTGAATGTACCAAGCGGGAGGAATTGTAGACGAGTGGCTGGTGTCACGGAGGCAACATACTGCATTGATTTATCAAGTGAGGTCAGAGTGGTGCACTACAAGCACCCTGTATATGTGAGTAGTGATTTGTTGACTTTTTTTTTTTTTAATCTTTATTTTGAAAAAATTTTTAGTTAACAAACAAGTAGATATTTAAAAAGACATAGAAGTAGTAGAGGATATGACATGACAGGTTATAAAATGATGGGTTCCATATCGGGTGTAGGCGGTCCACATGAAAATAACCCAGAGATGGACACCATTTAGGGAATCGTTCCAGGGGAATTGTTATCAACATTTTATAATTATGATATGAACTCTAACATCAATGGATCACCCCTATCATCCCTATCCGGTACATCGCTATAAAGGATGTGTGTCTCTAATTAAAAGTAAACCTTAGACCGCACGTTTAGACCCTGGGCCCATCACCATATGGAACAAAGTGGGGTAAGGGAAACACATTTAAGTAAGAGAGAAAAAACAAAAATAAAATAAAAATAAGAGGCCACATTCTCTCCAGCAGGCATCTGAAAGGGAAGGATATATCTTCGTGAGCTTGGAGGGTACTCTATACCACCTAGTCAAAATTTTATAACTATTCTCCTGCATTTTCGTATCCACCGTGCTCGAGTGGGTCAGTCTATATAGATGTTCCAGCTGAGGCTCTGTGAAGATGTGTTGAAGGTCTCTCTCCCATTCTCTAATGAACCCCGGCTTCTCCCCAGTACGCATGTTCAACAACAGGTCATATAATACTGAAATGGCATGGGGAATAGCTGAGTCTGCCATACATAAACGCTCAAATGGCAAGGCTAAAGTAGGTGACCGGACTCCTTGGGGAAGACTGTTGATAAAGTGCCTAAGCTGTCTGTAAAGCCATTCATCCATAGAGAAAGAGCCATACTGTTCCCTTAACACGGTCAGTGTTAACAGGCCATGGTCCTGAACAAATCTGCCACATCTGGACTCTCCATCAGCCGCCCAGGACCGAAAGAAGGACAGATGTTCCCCAGGAGCGAACCAGGGGAAGCCGCTTAGGGGCGCCAAGGGGGAAATCGGTAGTGCGAGCTTCCCTTCCCTGTTCAGGGCATCCCAGGTCACCAAGGTGTGGGCAGCCAGTGGAGAAACCAGCATCGAGAGACCTCTATGTTCCTGGGGGACCCAGGGGGCATGCGATAAGTTTCAACCAGCTAGAAACTTGTCCAGGGGCACCCATAGTTTGTAAGGGGTATTATGATACCAATCTAAAATACATTGTAAAGCTACTGCTTCATAGTAACTGTGGACTACGGGTACCCCTAAACCTTCCCTTGTTTTGGGCCGCTGTAACGTACGGAGAGCTAGCCGAGGACATTTCCCACCCCATATATATTTAATAAGCAGACCGTTGAGGGTTGAGAAGAAAGTCCTAGGAAGAGCAATTGGCACCATCTGCAGGAAAAACAATATACGAGGTAGCACGTTCATTTTGAGAACACTGACTCGGCCCATCCACGAAAATGCCGCCCTATCCCATCTTTTCAGATCTACTTTAATAGTAGCAAGTAGCGGTGTATAGTTGCATTTGTAAAGCTGGGAACAGCTCGTGGGCAAGTATACCCCCAAGTATTTCAGGGTGGTTGGGCACCACGTAAATGAGAAAGCAGATTGCAGCTGTGTACGCAAACCTGGGGGAACATTTAGTGACAGAATTTCAGACTTGTTATAGTTTATCTTGAAATTAGATAGTAATTTAAATGCTTTCAGCTCTGCCATAATGTTAGGTAACAATATCAGGGGATCAGAGACATAAAACAGGATGTTGTCTGCGTAGGCGGATAACTTATGTTCCGTCGGACCTACCCTAAAGCCCCTGATAACGCTATTGAGGTGGATCCTATTGAGCAGCGGTTCGAGGGTTACAGCAAATATGAGGGGGATAAAGGGCACCCCTGGCGTGTCCCATTACTAATCAGAAAGGTATCGGACAGTAGCCCATTAACCTTCACCCTGGCAGTCGGGAAGCTATACAGAGAGGATATCCAAGCCATCATATTGGGGCCCAGGCAGAGTCTGGTCAGCACCGTTTTCATGTAGGTCCAGTCCACCCTATCAAACGCTTTCTCGGCGTCAGTGGAAAGCAAGAGACAGGGGAGGGTCGTCCCCTGAGATTCAACCCAATGCATCAATTGGAGAGCCCTATTTGAGTTGTCCCTAGCCTCTCTGCCCGTGATAAATCCTGTCTGATCAGGGTGGATAACCGTCGGGAGGATCGGCTTGAGTCTATTGGCCAATATTTTGGCCAAGATCTTAATATCTGTGTTCAAAAGTGATATAGGCCTATAGTTTCCTGGCAAGGTGTGGTCTTTCCCCTCTTTTGGGAGAACTGTAATGTGCGCCATTAGTGCTTCTGAGGGCATTACCGTACCGGAGGCCAAGGCCGTGATATAGGCACACATGGGATTAGAGAGCACCTCAGAATATTTCTTGTAGTAGGTGTTAGTATAGCCATCTGGGCCTGGGCTTTTCCCGTTAGGGAGGTCTTTCACCACCGCCTGGATCTCCGATACAGAAATGGGGGTATCTAATTGTTTGCCAATGGAGGCCTGTAGTTGTGGGGAGTTAGCCTCTGTGAGATATTGAAGAATGCGTTCGACCCATTGGGGTTCCGAAGAACCGGGCAAGGCTCCTGGGAGATGGTACAACTGTGCATAATAGTCCCTAAATGTGTTTGCTATTTTTGAGGAGTGGATAACTGAGGCACCTGTCGTGGAAGTGAGTTTATGTACGTGTCCAGTGGCCCGTTGTTGCTTAAGGGCTCTTGCCAGCAACCTCCCACATTTATTACCAAATTCATAGAATTTGTGCGCCAAATGTCGTATACATGCCTTTATTTTGGTGTCTAGTAGAGTAGCTAATTCCTGTCTAAGGGCATATAACTCTGACGCCATACTAGGGGTAACATTTTTCTTATGTATGAGTTCCGCTGAACGTATTTTGGCTAAGAGGGTCTGTAATTCCCCCCCTGGCTTTTTTCCCAAATGGATCCCATGCCCACCTCGCCTGGTTTATTCTCTGCAAAGTACAGAGAAATGGTGTCTGAGACTTGTTTCAAGGCAACCGCGTCATCCAATATGTTGTCGTTCAAACGCCAGCTCCATGTCCGAGCCTCCACTGATAAGGGATGCAAGGAGATGGAAACCTGCGCATGGTCAGAGATGGTAATAGAACCTATGGAAGCTCCACCTAGGGAGTCAAGTGAGTACTGGTCCATCAGCAAAAGATCTATGCGGATATAAGTATTATGAGTGGCTGAAAAATAGCTATAATCTCTGTCAGCTAGGTGGAGTTGTCTCCAGCAGTTTACTAAATGGTGTGTCAGAAGGGACTTCCTAGAATGCTTCAGAAAGGCAAATGAATGCGTAGAGCAGCCCGATGACGTATCAATAAGTGGATCAGGGCTAACATTAAAGTCTCCCCCCAAAATGAGCTGACCCACCCGGAAGGCAGACAGGGACTCCAGAGTAGAGTCTAGGAAGGTAAGCTGTTTGTTATTCGGGGCGTACACAGCTGCAAAAGTAAATTTACGGTTAAAAATGGTGCCTTTAATGAACACGAATCGACCCTCTGGATCAAGCAATTGATCCGTCACGACGAATGGACAATGTTTGTGGATCGCTATAGCGACCCCCCCTGATGGAGGAATTGCTGAGATACCACGATGCATATAGATGGGTAGGGAGGCGGGGGACCGAGTCAGTATAAAAGTGTGTTTCCTGCAAAAAAATGACATGCGCCCCCATACGTTTCAACTCAAGCCACAACTTACTGCGCTTTGACGGGGATCCTACGCCACGTACGTTGTAGGATACGACTTTCAGGGCAGCCATGGTGTGAAGTCACACAACAGGAATGCTAGGCCAGTGGTAGGAGGGAGATGAGACCGACAGCACATCCCGGCCCACAGCGAGGAACGCAGTAAGCACATAGAGCATCCCCCCATAGTGAGGAGACGGTGAAGGCCAGCGAGCAGAGGCAATCCCCAAAAAGGGAGCATAACTCCAGGGAGTTGTCCTATTGGGGGAAAGTGGTAAGGCTCTAGGAGCGAGTCTGCTGGGAGGACCGCAGCCAGTATAAGATGCTTAATCTATCCCTAAAACATGGGAAGAAAAATAGTGAGGTTAGTGATACGGTAGCTAAGGGGGGTCAGGTAATGACAGTTCAGGAGCCATTGATAGAAAAAACAGCCATTCAAGTCTCTTCCTGTGGAGGATGAGGTGTCGGCTTATGTCCAGGGGGGCCTCTCCTAGATCTGCGTCTGCGGCGGCTTGGTTGCCACGGTTCGGGGCGTGTGGGGAAAGGTATATCTGGAGATGTCCTCCAATCCGGGATATCCACCTGAGGCAGTCCAAGCGACTCCAAGAAGTGGGGTAGGTCAGCTTTACTTCGCAAAGTAAATTGTTTTCCATCTTTTGTTGCGGAAAGACCGAACGGAAAAACCCATCTGTAGGGCAGTTGAGCATCTTGTAAGGCCGCCAATAGTGGTTTAAGAGCACGGCGCTGCATCAATGTGCGTCTGGAAAGGTCTGGGAAGAAGGATAATTGGGCGCCATCAGAGTCCACATGTCTGACTCCTCTAACTTGGTTCATAATGCGTTCCTTGAGTGAGTATTTATGCAACTTGCAAATAATGTCCCTGGGCTTATCCGGGTCTTCAGAGGGAGGTCGCAGGGCTCTGTGAGCCCGGTCTATTTCAATGTGCTCAGGCTCCTGGCGGCCTAGTATTTGTTTAAAGATCCCTTGCAGGGTGGGTATAATGTCCCTCGGACACGTTGCTTCAGGGAGGCCTTTGATGCGGATATTAACCCTGTTCTCAAAATCGTCTATTTGATCCAGCAGAGCCTCAAGCCTGCAATCCTGCATTTTACAATGCTCAGTAAGGGCCTGCAGAGTGGGGGTCGTTTCTTCCCATTGTGTCTCTAAGGCCTCCACTCTACCCCCCAAATGTGTTGTGTCTGCCTGTAGATCCTCTATGTCCTGTCTCAGGGCCTTCTCCACTCTATTAGTAAACTGCTCTAAGTCAGCCTTGGTGGGGAGAGATAGAATGTGGGATCTAATGTCCCTGTCCTCCCAGGGATCACCTCCAATTGCGTGTCTTTCAGCGTTGTCTGAGCTTGAGGGAGAAGAGGAGGGAGGCAGGGTCAGCACAGGCATGTGTGGAGAGCTGATGGGGGACGCATCCCTGGCCGCATGGGAGCCGGGCGCCATCTTGGTTGTACTTGCCAGATCTCTGCGGGCTCCAAAAAAGTTGTCCAGCGATTCGTGTCCGCTGTGGTTGCGGGGATATCCTGCGCTTCGGTGGCATCCTTTGGGCTGTGTTTTCCCCCCCGGGAAAGCTGCCGTTTAGGCTAGTTTGGTGCGGGTCTCACGGAGCTCTGAGAAGGCACGTCCTCACTCGTGCATGCTGAAGCCACGCCCCATTTGTTGACATTTTAATGAAGTGTTGGTTTTAAATGATACAAGCACTATAGGGGTATTTTTTCCTTGCATACATGAATCCTATGGTAAGAGACATCGCCATAGCCAAAAAGGACTAAAGGGAGACAGAACATCCTTACTCATTAGTCCCCTGACCAAACTTAATTGTGAGGTCACTGGCATAGAGGTGAGAGCACACCCAAAAGGGGAGCATGAGTGGGGTGTTATCACTTGTAGTAGATGAGCACTTTTAAGGATTGCGCAGAAGGGGTGGTGACCACATACACAACAATTTAAATTAGACCCTTTTTAAATTTTTTGTTTTTGCACAGGAGGAGTGGTGACCACATACACAGCAATTTACAGTGCCTTGGAAAAGTATTCATACCTATTGAAATTTTCCACATTTTGTCACGTTATACAACCAAAAACGTAAATGTATTTTATTGGGATTTTATGTGATAGACCAACACAAAGTGGGACTTAATTGTGAAGTGGAAGGAAAATGATAAATGGTTTTCAAAATTTTTTACAAATAAATTTGTGAAAAGTGTGGCATGCATTTGTATACATCCCCCTTTACTTTGTAGAACCACCTTTCACGGCAATTACAACTGCAAGTCTTTTTGGGGATGTCTCTACCAGCTTTGCACTTCTGGAGAGTGACATTTTTGCCTATTCTTCTTTGCAAAATAGCTCAAGCCCTGTCAGATTGGATGGAGAGCATCTGTGAACAGCAATTTTCAAGTCTTGCCACAGATTCTCAATTGGATTTATGTGTGGACTTTGACTGGGCCATTCTAACACATGAATATGCTTTAATTTAAACCATTCCATTGCAGCTGTGTGAAATCAATCAGCACAATCAAACCCTAAATGACAATTAATGCGACAGTAAATAAAAAATAGCTGCTATCACTCAAAGTGTTTTCACTCCACCTATAAAAAATGCATAAATAAACAGTGCTGCGCTTTTAAGAATTACAATGTGCATAAACAATACAATGAAGATATGAACTAAATATTCCAGTCCATGGAAAAGGATGAGTAAAACAGGTGACAGAAAACAATCTACCGTTCGTGTAAAATTATCCAAATAAACTGTGCTCATGCTCTCCTCCACCTGTGTATTAGGCTGCTCAACTCACAATTTGACCCCTCTTTCACCAGTGGGTCAAATAAAGCAGTTCCGCCCAATGGATATCACAAGGGACTGACGTAAAGCTGACACCGGAAATTGCTCAATTCCATACACTTCCTCTAAGTGGTTGACAAGCTCCCCAAGTGTGCAACGTTTAGCATATGTAGAAAAACAGAATAGCGAGATATAGTGCTCTCCGTTTACAACCAATTTATTCCCATAAAAGATGAGTCAAACATACTCACAAGTAAGGCACTATAAGCCGAGTTGGCTGTACAGGCATGGATACAAATCAAGTTGGATAGCCACGGTTTGACATGTGGGCTCTGCCCCTATACGCGTTTCGTCAAGGCGTAGACTTCTTCTGTAGGGTTGAGGCTAGAGATGTCACTCCACTGTTTAAATAGAGTCTAAAGCTGGTATAACACAGCAGCAGCTAATCAGCTGCTAATCAACCCTCCCACTGCTGGCAGGGCCGCTGATAGAAATCACGGGGCCCCATACAGCCTACCTGATGGGGCCCCCTTCAGCCCCACCCCTGGTCCCTCCTTCAGCCCCACCCTGGCCCCGTCCCTGGCCCCTCCCCAGACCCCGCCTTGAAACAAAGTGCAAGTTTACCTTTAAGTGATATCTATCTTTCTCCAGCCAGTTATAAGTTTGATTATCCAAAAGAAATACTGTGATGATACAAGAGATGGTCAGAGACTGCAGACATGATACAAGAGATGGTCAGAGACTGCAGACACTGTACAGGAGATTGTCAGAGACTGCAGACATGATACAAGAGATGGTCAGAGAGTGCGGACATGATACAAGAGATGGTCAGAGACTGCGGACATGATACAGGAGATCAATGCAGCCTCACCAGTGCCCATCAATGCAGCCTCACTGTGCCCATCTGCAGCCTCACTGTGTCCATTTCAGCCTCATCAGTGCACATCAATGCAGCCTCACTGTGCCATCAATGCAGCCTCGCTGTGCCCACATGCAGCCTCATTGTCCCCATCTGCAGCCTTAACGTGCCCATCTGCAGCCTCACTGTGCCCATCTGCAGCCTCGTCAGTGCCATCAATGCAGTCTCACTATGCCCATCTGCAGCCTCACTGTGCCCATCTGCAGCCTCATCAGTGCCATCAATGCAGCCTCACTGTGCCCATCTGCAGCCTCATCAGTGCCATCAATGCAGCCTCACTGTGCCATCTCTAGCCTCATCAGTGCCATCAATGCAGCCTCATCAGTGCCATCAATGCAGCCTCGCTGTGCCATCTGCAGCCTCACTGTGCCCAACTGCAGCTTTACTGTACCCATCTGCAGCCTCACTGTGCCATCTGCAGCCTCACTGTGCCCATCTGCAGCCTCACTGTGCCCATCTGCAACCTCACTGTGCCCATCTGCAGCTTCGCCAGCACCTTGATTACACAGAGCGGGTATCTCCCGCTGTGTTATGTACTGTTCGGCGGCCATCCACTCACTGTAACAAAGCCCTGCCTCCTAGACTATGATAGACAGAATACTGATCCAATTACCCGGCATTGGATGAGTGTTCTGTCTATCACAGTTTAGGAGGCAGGGCTTTGTTACAGTGAGTGGACGGCCGCCGAAAAGTTCAGACCCCAGCTCCATAACACAGCGGGAGATTCCCTATGAATGAGTGGAGAGAGATAAATCACTCCGCCAGTGAAGGCTGGCCCGGGACTTGAGCCAGCACTGACATGCAGTGGTGACATTCCACAACAACAGAAGAAATAGTCCCTCCCACACACCCACAAGAACATCTACAGAGGGACCCAGAAAGCCAGAAAGTAAAAAAAAGTCTACAAATAAGTCGGAGCAGAGGGGGGGAAATGGGTGCGTACTGGGCGCTGGTTGGAGATTTTTTTTTTTATTCTACATGCATTCTGCTGTCAAAATGCCCGGGCCCCCCTGCTGGCCGGGCCCAGTATAACAGGGCCAGTTGTACTGGCTTATCAGTGGCCCTGACTGCTGGAATCTCAGTGACACAGGAAGGCACAAATACAGACTTCCTTACGGGGGACACCTGACAACCAGGTGCACTCCCATAAAAAAAACAAAGCCCGCTTACTGTATAATATCACATCACGGGCATCTATACATGACTACATAACTTATGACAAATAAGACCATGTAAATACCAATTAAATAAAAAAAAGATAATAATTCTAAAAATGATAGAATATAGAAATATAGAAATAATACTCTTAAAGCGGAGTTCCACCCAAAAAAAAAAAAAATTTTAAATCAGCAGCTACTGACTTTTAAAATATGGACACTTACCTGTCCAGGGCGCCCACAATGTCCTCACCCGAAGCCGATCTGTCCCTCGGCTCTCGGGTGGAGGCGCCGCCATCTTCGGTAAGGGAATCAGGAAGTTAATTCAGGAAAGGGTCAGTTCAGTTCTCGGCAGTTCTCAGAGGAAAATTATCTCCTCTGCAGCCGGTTTATGAAACTGAGAACTTCAGTTCTCAGAGGGAGAACAGAGAAGAAGTGTTTCCTCTGAAAACGGCCGAGATCAGTGTAAAAATGGGTGGGCTGCCTGTAATCTTGTGAGATATTGTGAGATTACGGTGTAGTTGAGTTCAAAAAGTGAAACTAAAGGTTAAAAGAGCATGTAATTACATGTTTTCAGACATGTGATAACTAAGGAAATATATATATTCATGTGTTTGTGTGTGTGTGTGTGTATATAGTATATATATTCATTTTTACCCCACTGGTGCTGATATTATGAAGAAAGAAGCCTTCTTCCTCTTATCACACCAGCTTCTCTCCCAGATTCTCCACCTCTGAGCTAGAGAATCTGTGAGGGAGATATTTCAGTGTAACAGCTGTGAGATCTTCAGATGTCACTTTTATAAACTGGCTGTTTGTGACAGAACGGTCATGTACTGTGATGAGAAGCGGAGAACATGTTCTCTGCTCCTTATCTCAGCTATATACACCGGCACACCACAGAGATCAGCCGTGATCCTCAGGATCACGGCTGATCTCTGTTTTATAAACGGACACCTTAGTGTGGCTGAGTGCGGGGTGTACCAAGATGGCCGTGACAGAACTTCCGTTACGAAATCTTGACAGAAAGTTCCCCCTCCTTGGGCACCACAACGAGTTTATCTGTGAGATTCTCACTTTTTTATTGGAACACAATTGCTTCCAATTTACCGGAACTTACTACCAACAGATTAGGGGCACATCTATGGGAGCCCCCTGGGCCCCTTCTTATGCATGCCTCCACCTTGGCCTATGGGAGGAGGAGCTGGTATATTCGTTGCCAATGTACCTCGGCCACAGTCGACTGTGGCTGAGGTACATTGACGACGTGCTGATGATTTGGGATGGCACTGAGCAGGAGCTATTACAGTTCATGAATGAACTAAATATTAACGAAAACAACATTAAACTCACGTATACGGCTCATCCCAATACCCTTCCTTTCCTTGATTTAACCATAGGGGTGGAGGATGGATTCGTCAGCACGAAAACCTACCGCAAATCCACAGCAGCGAACACCCTCCTCTTAGCCACCAGTGATCACCGTAGATCTCTGGTTAAAGGCATACAGGTCGGCCAGTTTCTGAGAATATGCAGAAACTGCTCCAACCAACAGGACTTTTTTTCAGAAGCTAGAGACCTCTATGGCAGGTTTAGGGAGAGGGGCTACTCCCACGCATGCATTAGAGAAGCTAAGAGGCGTGCCATCCTGACAGATCGACAGAAATTGTTATTTAAAAGAGACCCCAAAATTCAGAAGGACAAACATGGACCCCCTAGGATTATCACTAAATTTGGGGCTCAATGGGATCAGGTCAGAACAATTCTAAGCTAGCACTGGTACATTCTGTCTGAGTCGCACGCTCTTGCTAACATTGTGGGCGCACGCCCTCTCCTCACTGCCCGCCGGTCTAGGAACTTGGGAGATTGCCTTGTCCACTCTGAATTTAAGAGATCACCTACTCTTAATTGGCTCTCCCAACTTCCACCTCTGAAAGGCATGCATAAATGCGGCGGTTGTTCGGTCTGTAAATATGCTGAATGCATGGACATGTTCGCTGATTCTGACGGCAAAAAAAATTTTAAAATTCATGACTTTATTAATTGCAACACCATGAGAGTCATTTACATGCTCACCTGCCCATGTGGCAAAAACTATGTGGGTAAGACTAAGCGGCAGCTTAAAGTCAGAATCGGCGAGCATGTCCAAAGCATTCTGGGCAAAAATGATGAGCGCCCCATACCCCTGCATTTCATTAAATTCCATGACAGGAACCCCACTGGGCTTTCCTTTAAGGGTATTTACAGACTGAACCTCTCCCTAAGAAGGGGTGACTTTGATAGAATTCTCTGTCAAAAAGAAAAAATGTGGATATATAATTTGAACAGCATGCAGCCCTTCGGGCTCAACAATGTAGCCTCTCAGTTTTTCTTACACCCTAATCCCCACTACCCTCTGTCGGGGTTCTTCCTCTGATGCACAATCATTACTGAGGTCCATGTCAGTCACAATTCAGTATCCCCTTTTTTGTATTTGTGTATTTTTTATGACTTTATTTTGTTTAGCCATATTCATTCATTCATCTTTTTCACTTTTTTTCTTATTATGCTCACTGTACTTAGTCTATTCATTAATCCAGCTTCTTTGACACACTGGAGTTTTGCTTTATGTGTCTCTTTTTTCTTTCTGCGGATAAGTGCACCTGCAGACTGGTCTTCTATTTTCGTTTGTCTTTCTGTATTGACGTATGGCTGTTAAGTAGTTGCGCTGTTGCTGAAGCAACCGTACGCTGACGTCCTCATTAAACTCAGCGTTGATGCTATTTAAGACGGTTACTTCAGCTAATGCGCATGCTCTGAGAAAATCCGAGTGACGGATGAAACGCGTCAGCATGACGCCATCACGCCCCGCCTAGCCCTCCCACAGAACCACCAATCAGCCTTGGAATCTCTGTCCGCACCCCCACGAGTTTGTGTGTGTTCACCTGGGAACAGGATGACGGGATAACAACACGTCAAATACAGCGTTCCCTGTATACCCGGAGGTGAGACCATTTCCACACAAGGAAGCGAGCCTGACCAGCCAGCCTGAGATGCAACGAGCCATACATGGACCTTTGCCTTGATCGGTGCAGCGACAATTGGGTGAGACCTTACCTTGTTACATTTGAACTGCTTTCCCCACCACTGCTTTACTCCTACCCGCCACTTTTCTAATACCAACATCGCAGTTCCTCTCATACCTGCTCACATCCCCTGGTGCTGGCAGTTAGCTGCATTCAGGCGTTGACCTTCCCTACTACACTGTGCCTTGCTGTAGACTGTAATCATGTTGTATTCACATTATTAAAGTGGAGTTCCACCCACTTTTACAACTCTCCAGCATCCCTCACTAAACTGTGCACTGTAAACAAATTGGATATTTTTTTATTTTTTTTCTCAGCACTTACTGTATATCTGCTGTATTCATTTTTCACTTCCTCCTCCCTGGCCGCGGCCCATCGCATCATTTCCTGTTTGCAATGCCTTCTGGGAAGGGGCGGCAACTTCCTCTGAAACTGCCATTGCTATGGAAACCTGCCCTGAAACCTATTACACTGCTTGTGCTGCACTGAGCGTGTGCGAGATCTGCAAGGATGAGATCTAGGAAGAAATGCAGTCTGGCTTCAGATGCCCAGACTTAAGATGGCCACGGCCTGCTGTAAGTTTATAAAATAACAAACTACTCCTATAAACTAACAAAACAGACCTTAGTTTACAGACTAACTTTACTAGAATACATTAAGCTTGTGTATTATAGGGGTATTTTTATTTATAAAGTATAATTTCGGCCGGAACACCACTTTAAAATGTGTGTGTGGGGGGAGGGGAGGGGGAGGGGTTACTTGGTTTGACAGTTAAAGGGTTGAAACAAATGAACAATATAGTTTGGTGGTGAAAGGGTTAAAAACTGAAAGAAAAAAAAAACATAGATTTGGCAGTTGAAGAGAATGTATCTCCCTAAAGGGGGCGCAGACAGCAATAAAAACCTGACAGGGGTTCTAATCCCTCTCCACTCCATCTAACACCAACAATAAAAACATTTTCCTTTATTTATAATGTAACATATGGGGGAGAAATGAAAAAAAAAAATGATTTGGCAGTGAAAGTGGCAGTTAAAATGTGTGTGTGTAGGGGGAGGGGGAGGGGGAGGGGTTACTTGGTTTGACAGTTAAAGGGCTGAAAAAAATGATCAATATAGTTTGGTGGTGAAAGGGTTAAAAACTGAAAGAATTTGGCAGTTGAAGAGAATGAATCTCCCTAAAGGGGGCGCAGACAGCAATAAAAACCTGACAGGGGTTCTAATCCCTCTCCACTCCATCCAACACTAACAATAAAAACATTTTCCTTTATTTATAATGTAACATATGGGGGAGAAATAAAAAAAAAATGATTTGGCAGTGAAAGTGGCAGTTAAAATGTGTAGGGGGAGGGGGAGGGGTTACTTGGTTTGACAGTTAAAGGGCTGAAACAAATGATCAATATAGTTTGGTGGTGAAAGGGTTAAAAACTGAAAGAATTTGGCAGTTGAAGAGAATGAATCTCCCTAAAGGGGGCGCAGACAGCAATAAAAACCTGACAGGGGTTCTAATCCCTCTCCACTCCATCCAACACTAACAATAAACAAGTTTTCCTTTTAGTGATAATTTTACATATGGGTAAGAAATGTGAAAAACACATTTTGGTTTTGTCGGTAAAAGGGTTGAAAATGGGGGGAGGGGAGGGTATAAAAAAAGAAAAGAAGTTGGTTTGGCCCTGAAAGGGTTAAAAAAATATAAAACTTACAAAAATCTGTGTTTTGAAAAAAAAATGGTTCATAGAAAGGGTTAAAAATGAAAAAAATATGATTTTGCAGTGCAAGGGTTAAAAACAAAAGGGGGAGGGGTATTGGTTTCATAAATGAAAGGGAAAACATTTGATTTGTCAGTGAAAGGGTTAAAAATGGAGAAATAATTGGTGTGTAATAAAGATAAAATAAAAGAAAAGATTTGATGGAAGATTTCTAAGGCTCCATACACAATGTTATCATAAGAATAGAGATCTTTATTTCAGCAATGGGACTGTAAGGGTTAAATCTCATTCACAATAACATGTTCTTCCAGGAGCCGTATATCCCTATTAGATCCGTATACTGATCCTACAGGCTGAATTCACAAAGCTCACAAATAAGGACGTGGCCCCTTTAAGAAAAATCGTCAGTTATTTTTCAAAAAAAAAAGATCACCTGACTGCACTGTGATCTGATTGGTCCCTCTGCCTATGATGTCATCGGCTGAGTCTCTATATAGCCAGACGCAGGTCAGTGAGCTCTCAGAAGTTCAGAGATCACAGACCAGTGAAGACGTGCTTCTTATATCTCCTGAGATATTTCTTGCGATTTTATTGGATTTGATTTTGTTCGATTCAATTTCATTGCGATTTCTATTGTCATACATTTAAAGCGAGTTTCTTTATTCCTAATAATGAACCGATTTAAATGTAATTGGCTTCTTTCTCTGAAAAACACCAAAGAGAAAGCCAGCAAAGGAGGGGCAATGGTAGGAGGTATCAGTGACCAGCCTGCAGATACCCCAACCAAAAAGCCCCCCAAAATGAAGAGGATTGTGCGCGGCTGTTTCAGAGCCGTTGTTGGATGTTTCGGTTCCGGCTGTAACCGGGATACTGAGATTGGTAAGTGTTATGGATAGTGATAGATACAAAAAGTACTCTGGATAAGTCACCTACACTCATCAATCAAATTATTGATTATTTGTTTTCATAGAATTATAGAACAGAAGCGATATTAAAGTGATTGATAAGCCACAATCTGATCTTTATAACATTTCCTCTGTCAGATAAAAATCTGCCCATCAGTGCCACCCAAAAATGCCCATTAGTGCCGCCCATCAGTGTCCATCAGTGCCAGCTATCAGTGATGCCCATCAGTGTCACCCATCATGGCCCATTAGTGCCGCCCATCAATGCCCATTAGTGCCGCCCATCAGTGTCCATCAGTGCCCCCTATCAGTGATGCCCACCAGTGCCACCCATTAGTGCCCAATAGTGCTGCCTATCAGTGATGTCCATCAGTGCCACCCATCAATGCCCATTAGTTCTGCCTATCAGCGATGTCCATCAGTGCCACCCATCAATGCCCATTAGTGCTGCCTATCAGTGATGCCCATCAGTGTCCCACAGTGCCGCCTATCAGTGATGCCCATCAGTGCCACCCATCATGGCCCATTAGTGCCACCCATCAGTGCTGCCCATCAGTGCCACCCATCAATGCCCATTAGTGCCGCCCATCAGTGATGCCCACCAGTACCACCCATTAGTGCCCAATAGTGCCGTCCATCAGTACTGATAAGTGCCGCCTATCACTGATGCCCATCAGTGCACTGATGGGCATCACTGATAGGTGGCACTGAAGGCAAACACTGACTGGCATCACTAATGGGCACCAATTTCCGGCACTGGTGGGCACATCTTGCTGGCACTGGTGACGCTCTCATGTAATCAGTGCCCTGATTACACCTCTCACTGTCCCCTGCGAGGAGATGCCGCTGATCGGCTCTCCTCACCACACACTCTGTCAGAGCGAGGTGAGGAGAGCCGATTACCCGCACTTCCTTCTTTACATGTGACCAGCTGTGATTGGACACAGCCGATCACATGATTAAAGAGATCGGGTGCTGCGCCGTGTCCTAGCAACACAGCATGACTGCGATTGCCACGCGCCCCCGCGGGCGCGCAGGAGCGGGCCGTTCGGATGCGCCGTCATGTGACGTCCACCCAGAACGAGAGCCGCACCGCCTCGCCGTCATTTGATGGTGGGCGGGCGGCAAGTGGTTAATGGGGAACTGCAGTCCGCTCACATAATCTGTGATAAAGAACATCTTTGCCATTCTGAAGCTTCCCTCCAACCACTTTGCATATTATTTTATATATACTGCGATTCTGCCAAATATGCTGCAGAAATCTCCCTCCACTGAGTCTGGCTGCAGCCATTTTAACTGTGGTCAGCTGAAGCTTCTACCTGTTCACTTCCCGGATTTCCACAGAGGCACACCTCCAGCTCTGCAGCTCTCATTGGCATCTTTTTTATTACTCACCCCCCCCCCCTTCCTGGCAAACTCTCACCAGAGTGAGAGAGAGAGAGAGAGAGAGAGAGAGAGAGCTGTGCGTGATGTCATAAGCCTAGACCAGTGATGGCGAACCTTGGCACTACTGGAACTTTTGGAACTACATTTCCCATGATGCTCATGCACTCTGCATTGTAGTGGAGCATCATGGGAAATGTAGTTCCAAAACCTCTGAGGGTGCCAAGGTTCTCCATCACTGTACTAGGCCAATGACCAGACAAGAGACAGGAAGTGGGCTGTATAAGGGATTTACTGGCAGGAAAAAAAATGTTTTACTATCCAAAGTTAAAACAACAACAAGAAGAAGGGCAGAAAATTTAATAGATGGAAAGATGAAAAAATGACTGAAGGTTCCGCTTTAATGACCAGGCCATTTTTTTTTGCGATTCGGCACTGCATCGCTTTAACTGACAATTGCGCGGTCGTGCGGCGTTGTACCCAAACAAAACTGACGACCTTCCCCCCCCCCCCCCCACAAATAGAGATTTCTTTTGGTGGCATTTGATCACCTCTGCGTTTTTTTTTTTAATTTTTTTGCGCTACAAACAAAAAAAGAACAACAATTTAATAAATTAAAAAAAAACAATTTTTTTTTTAACTTTCTGCTATAATACGTATCCAAAAAACAAAAATATAAAAAAACAAACGTATTCGTCAGCTTATTCAGATATATATTTTTCTAGATATTTTTGGCAAAAAAAAAAAATTGCAATAGGCGCATATCGATTGGTTTGCACAAAAGTTATTGCGTCTGCAAACTACGGGATAGATTTAGGGACTTTTATTTATTTTTTTATTGTTTTTGCTGGTAATGGCGGTGATCTGCGATTTTTAGCGGGACTGCGACATTGCGGCGGACAAACCTGACCCCAAATTACACTTTTTGGGGGACCAGTGACCTTATTACATCGATCAGAGCTTTAAAAATGCACTGATCAATGTTTAAATGTCACTGGCGGGGAAGAGGTTAACACTAGGGGGCGATCAAGGTATTAAATGTGTTCCCTGGGTGTGTTCTAACTGTAGGGGGGGGGCTGACAGGAACATGACATAGATCGCTGTTCCCGGTCGCTGCTGGCTTCCTGCGGCCGAGTGCAGGGTGTACCAAGATGGGCGTCGCGATGTTCACTTCCGTCCGCTAACTTCCGGTTGCGCCGCCTCTCCCAGGTATCGGATTGGGCATCGGGAGCATTTGTGCGAGTACAAGTAACTCGCGCAAATGCTCGTTATTGTATCGGAACAACCCTAGTTAGAACCCTCAAACATTATATATATTCATTTTTTTTTTTGCACAGACCCTATAGAATAAAATAGTGGGTGTTGCAATTTTTTATGTCACGCGGTATTTGCACAATTTTTTTGAAAAAAAAAACAAAAACACTTTCATGAATTAAAACATAAATAAATAATAAAACACTAAAGTTACCCCAATTTTTTTGTATAATGTGAGAGATGATGTAAATAGATACCTCACATGTCACACTTTACAATTGTGTCTGCCCGTGGAATGACAGCAAACGACGGTGCTTAAAATTCTCCATAGGTGGCGCTTTAAACTCCTTTACAGGTTACCAGTTTAGAGTTGCACGGGAGGTCTGAATTGCTGGAATTATTGCTCTCACTCTGACGTTCGCTACAATACCTCACATGTGTGGTTCAATCGCTCTTTACATATGAGTAACATATGCATTCGCATTGAGCACCGTGGGGCAGGGGTGCTCGGCCATCACAGACCGCACCCCTGGGGCCTGCGGGCAGCACGAGAAGACGCCCATGTGCGCCCTCCCGGCATTTTAAGCCCGCGCTGTAGCCGTCTTTCGGGCTATAGTGTGGGCAAAAACTGGTTAAGCCCCAGAGGCGGAAGTGTCATCCATTGTCGCTCTGATCCTCCAAGGGCATAGAGCCAAGTGGGGAGGGGGGGCATCTTGCCCTCACTTGACCTCCTGCCCAGCTACCACTCTGACTTCCTGCCCAGCTACCAATCTGACCTCCTGCCCAGCTACCAATCTGACCTCCTGCCCAGATACCACTCTGACCTCCTGTCCAGCTACCACTCTGACCTCCTGCCCAGCTACCAATCTGACCTCCTGCCCAGCTACCAATCTGACCTCCTGCCCAGCTACCAATCTGACCTCCTGCCCAGCCGGTGAGTGCTGTGGTGTGGAGGTGATGGTTATCCGGTGAGTGCTCTGGTGTGAAGGTGATGGTTATCCGGTGAGTGCTCTGGTGTGGAGGTGATGGTTATCCGGTGAGTGCTCTGTTGTGGAGGTGATGGTTATCCGGTGAGTGCTCTGGTGTGAAAGTGATGGTTATCCGGTGAGTGCTCTGGTGTGAAGGTGATGGTTATCCGGTTAGTGCTCTGGTGTGAAGGTGATGGTTATCCGGTGAGTGATCTGGTGTGGAGGTGATGGTTATCCGGTGAGTGCTCTGGTGTGGAGGTGATTGTTATCCGGTGAGTAGGGATGAGCTTCGTGTTCGAGTCGAACCCATGTTCGACTCGAACATCGGCTGTTCGATCGTTCGTCGAATTGCGAACGATATGGGCCGTTCGCGCCAAATTCGTGTGGCGCGTCACGGCCCATAATTCACTGCGGCATCGCAGTGCATTGCTTGCTGATGATTGGCCAAGCATGCACTATGACCCGCATGCTTGGCCAATCACAGCGCCGCCTTAACAGAGAGCCATAATTGGCCAAAGCCAAGGAGGCTTTGGCCAATTATGGCTCAGGGGATTTAGTACACGCCCCACACTATATAAGGCCGCCTGCACGGCGGCCCTGTGCAGTGTGTTCCGGTGTGCTTAGAGAGAGAGAGAGACAGTGTCATTTCATTTGAGTTAGCTAGATTAGGCAGGACAGTCAGTCAGTTAGCTGCACTTAAAGTGTATTGTGTATATATATGCATCCCAGGTGTTGCATATATATATATATATATATACACTGTATTCAGTTTAGCTAGATCCGTTCCTGTTATCTTCTAGACTATTTACATTTAGTGCAGTGCGTCCTGCTCACAGTGTTCAGCTAGATCCGTTCCTGTTATATTCCTACTGACAGGCAGGCTTGTCTTGTTACAGTATTTTGAAGAAAATTACTGGTGTTCTTTTGATCCTATTAGTGCCACAGTCAGGCAGCTAGACTATTTACATTTAGTGCAGTGCGTCCTGCTCACAGTGTTCAGCTAGATCCGTTCCTGTTATCTTCTTACTGACAGGCAGGCTTGTCTTGTTACAGTATTTTAAAGAAAATTACTGGTGTTCTTTTGATCCTATTAGTACCACAGTCAGGCAGCTAGACTATTTACAGTTAGTGCAGTGCGTCCTGCCCACAGTGTTCTGCTAAACCTACAAGTAAGTGGGGTGCGTCCTGCTCACAGTGTTCAGCTAAACCTACAAGTTAGTGGGGTGCGTCCACCTCACAGTGTTCAGCTAAACCTACAAGCTAGTGGGGTGCGTCCTGCTCACAGTGTTCAGCTAGATCCATTTCTGTTATCTTCTTACTGACAGGCAGGCTTGTCTTGTTACAGTAAATACAGCTACCTGAAGAAAATTGCTGGTGTTCTTTTGATCCTATTAGTACCACAGTCAGGCAGCTAGACTATTTACAGTTAGTGCAGTGCGTCCTGCTCACAGTGTTCTGCTAAACCTACAAGTTAGTGGGGTGCGTGCTGCTCACAGTGTTCAGCAAAACCTACAAGTTAGTGGGGTGCGTCCACCTCACAGTGTTCAGCTAAACCTACAAGCTAGTGGGGTGCGTCCTGCTCACAGTGTTCAGCTAGATCCGTTCCTGTTATCTTCTTACTGACAGGCAGGCTTGTCTTGTTACAGTATTTTAAAGAAAATTGCTGGTGTTCTTTTGATCCTATTAGTACCACAGTCAGGCAGCTAGACTATTTACAGTTAGTGCAGTGCGTCCTGCTCACAGTGTTCTGCTAAACCTACAAGTTAGTGGGGTGCGTCCTGCTCACAGTGTTCAGCTAAACCTACAAGTTAGTGGGGTGCGTCCACCTCACAGTGTTCAGCTAAACCTACAAGCTAGTGGGGTGCGTCCTGCTCACAGTGTTCAGCTAGATCCGTTCCTGTTATCTTCTTACTGACAGGCAGGCTTGTCTTGTTACAGTATTTTAAAGAAAATTACTGATGTTCTTTTGATCCTAATAGTACCACAGTCAGGCAGCTAGACTATTTACAGTTAGTGCAGTGCGTCCTGCTCACAGTGTTCTGCTAAACCTACAAGTTAGTGGGGTGCGTGCTGCTCACAGTGTTCAGCAAAACCTACAAGTTAGTGGGGTGCGTCCATCTCACAGTGTTCAGCTAAACCTACAAGCTAGTGGGGTGCGTCCTGCTCACAGTGTTCAGCTAGATCCGTTCCTGTTATCTTCTTACTGACAGGCAGGCTTGTCTTGTTACAGTATTTTAAAGAAAATTGCTGGTGTTCTTTTGATCCTATTAGTACCACAGTCAGGCAGCTAGACTATTTACAGTTAGTGCAGTGCGTCCTGCTCACAGTGTTCTGCTAAACCTACAAGTTAGTGGGGTGCGTCCTGCTCACAGTGTTCAGCTAAACCTACAAGTTAGTGGGGTGCGTCCACCTCACAGTGTTCAGCTAAACCTACAAGCTAGTGGGGTGCGTCCTGCTCACAGTGTTCAGCTAGATCCGTTCCTGTTATCTTCTTACTGACAGGCAGGCTTGTCTTGTTACAGTATTTTAAAGAAAATTACTGATGTTCTTTTGATCCTAATAGTACCACAGTCAGGCAGCTAGACTATTTACAGTTAGTGCAGTGCGTCCTGCTCACAGTGTTCTGCTAAACCTACAAGTTAGTGGGGTGCGTCCTGCTCACAGTGTTCAGCTAAACCTACAAGTTAGTGGGGTGCGTCCACCTCACAGTGTTCAGCTAAACCTACAAGCTAGTGGGGTGCGTCCTGCTCACAGTGTTCAGCTAGATCTGTTTCTGTTATCTTCTTACTGACAGGCAGGCTTGTCTTGTTACAGTAAATACAGCTACCTGAAGAAAATTGCTGGTGTTCTTTTGATCCTATTAGTACCACAGTCAGGCAGCTAGACTATTTACAGTTAGTGCAGTGCGTCCTGCTCACAGTGTTCTGCTAAACCTACAAGTTAGTGGGGTGCGTCCTGCTCACAGTGTTCAGCTAAACCTACAAGTTAGTGGGGTGCGTCCACCTCACAGTGTTCAGCTAAACCTACAAGCTAGTGGGGTGCGTCCTGCTCACAGTGTTCAGCTAGATCCGTTCCTGTTATCTTCTTACTGACAGGCAGGCTTGTCTTGTTACAGTATTTTAAAGAAAATTGCTGGTGTTCTTTTGATCCTATTAGTACCACAGTCAGGCAGCTAGACTATTTACAGTTAGTGCAGTGCGTCTTGCTCACAGTGTTCTGCTAAACCTACAAGTTAGTGGGGTGCGTCCACCTCACAGTGTTCAGCTAAAGCTACCTGTAGAAGGTTGGTGGTGTTCTCATACTACAGGCAGGCAGTTGATTTTGCTAGCTGCAGTATCAGTACATATATATATATATATATATATATATATATATATATATATGTATATATATATATATCCCAGCTTAGTGCAGCTACAGGCCATTAGTATGTCTGGAAGGCCAAGAAGGAGAGGCAGACAGTCACAAGCCAATAAGAGAGGGCAAGCAGGCTCTGTGTCTAGTGCTGGTCGTGGAGACGGTGCATCCTCATCAGCACGTGGCCATGGGACACGCTTGGCCTTTTTTTCGGCAGCTGGCCATGTTGAGCCGCAACATGCGGAAGACTTGGTCGAGTGGATGACCAAGCCGTCCTCATCCTCCTCATCCTCTCTCACCCATGCCCAGGGTACTTTGTCTGGCAAAGCAGCGGCCTCTTCCCTCGGCTCAATGTCATCAGTGACTCCTTCCCTAGCCCCACCATGTCCTCCTGAGGAGTCCCTCGAACTGTTTGACCACAGTGTTGGGTACATGCTCCAGGAGGATGCCCAGCGTTTGGAAGGCTCTGATGATGATACTGAGCTCGATGAAGGCAGTAACACGAGCACGGACAGAGGGGGTGCCCAAGAAGGACAGCAATCTGGCAGTCATGCTCCCCCTGCTGCAGCATACTGCCAGGTTTGCTCCAGTGATGAGGAGTGAGGGGATGATGAGGTCACTGACTCAACGTGGGTGCCTGATAGGAGAGAGGAGGAGGAGGAGGAGGAGGAGGAGGAGGCGGCACATCACCAACGAGGCAGGATGCCCTCCAGGGGCCAGCCTAAGGGCAGCACATTGACTGCATCACACCCCAAAGCTCCACATGTGCAGGGCGCTGCAGTCTCTGCGCGTTATTCAAAAAGTTCTTTGGTGTGGGCCTTTTTTGAGACGAGTGCATCAGATCGCACCGCTGCTATTTGCAACATATGTCTCAAGCGTATCTCGCGTGGCCAAAACATCTCCCGCTTGGGTACCACATGCTTGACCAGACATATGTTGACCTGCCATGCAGTTCGTTGGCAAGCGTATCTAAAAGACCCACACCAAAGAACAAAGAGGACCTCTGCTTGCTCCTCATCAGCTGAGATTTCCAACCCCACTAGACCTTCAGTCCTCTCTGAGACCTGCACTGAGAGGAATGAAGGTGTAGAATTAGGTGTGTCACAGCCACGTACTTGTGGGCAATCTGATTTTGGTACACCGACGTCAGATTGTACCAGGCAAATTTCCCTGCCCCAGCTGCTGCACCGCCGAAAGAAGTTTGCTCCCAGCCATCCACATGCCCAGCGGTTGAATACTAGCTTGGCAAAATTGCTAGCACTTCAACTGCTGCCTTTTCAGTTGGTAGACTCTGCCCCCTTCCGTGAGTTTGTGGAATGTGCAGTTCCTCAGTGGCAGGTACCCAAACGCCACTTTTTCTCACGGAAGGCGATTCCGGCTCTCTACCAGCATGTGGAAGGCAATGTCCATGCCTCGCTGGACAGGGCGGTCAGCGGTAAGGTGCATATTACCGCTGACTCATGGTCCAGCAGGCATGGACAGGGACATTACCTAAGTTTCACGGCGCATTGGGTGACTCTGCTGGCAGCTGGGAAGGATGCAGGACAAGGTGCAGTAGTGTTGGAGGTTGTTCCGCCACCACGCCTCCAAAATGCTAATGATTGTGACACACCTCTCTCCTCCACCCCCTCCTCTTCTTCTTCCTCCATGGCCTCTTCCTCGGAACCAGCGGTGCTCCGTAGTCATTCAAGGGGCTACGCAAGTACGCAGGCCAAAAGATGCCATGCGGTGCTTGAGCTGGTGTGCTTGGGGGACAGGAGCCACACTGGGGCAGAGGTTCTGTCAGCTCTGCAGGGGCAGGTTCAGAGGTGGTTGACGCCACGCCAACTTAAGGCAGGAATGGTGGTTTGTGACAATGGCACCAACCTCCTCTCTGCCCTCCGACAGGGACAAATGACCCATGTGCCCTGTTTGGCTCACGTCCTTAACTTGGTGGTGCAGCGGTTCTTGGGCAGGTACCCGGGCTTACAGGATGTCCTGAGGCAGGCCAGGAAAGTCTGTGTGCATTTCCGCCGGTCATATAATGCCAGTGCTCGGCTGACGGACCTCCAAAAGGAGTTTAACCTGCCCAAGAACCGCCTAATCTGTGACATGCCCACCAGGTGGAACTCAACGTTGGCCATGCTGCAGCGGCTGCACACGCAGCAGAGGGCCATCAATGAGTACCTGTGCGACTATGGCACCAGGACAGGGTCAGGGGAGCTTGGTTTTTTTTCCCCACGCCAGTGGGCCATGATCAGGGATGCATGCACTGTCCTGTCACCATTTGAGGAGGCCACGAGGATGGTGAGCAGTGACAGTGCATGCATCAGTGACACTGTCCCCCTTGTCCACCTGTTGGAGCACACGCTGCGTGGAATAATGGACAGGGCACTTGAGGCAGAACAGAGGCAGGAAGAGGAGGACTTCCTTAGCTCTCAAGGCCCCCTTTATCCAGACAGTGTTCCTGCGTGCCCGCCGATCACACAGGAAGAGGACGAGGAGGAAGAGGAGGAGGAGGAAGATTGTGTCAGTATGGAGGTGGAGCCTGGCACTCAGCATCAGCAGCAGTCTTTAAGGGATCAGTCCCAAGAAACACATGGACTTGTACGTGGCTGGGAGGAGGTGGCTGCGGACCATGTCATCCTTAGTGACCCAGAGGACTCCGGACCGAATGCCTCAGCAAACCTACGCTGCATGGCCTCCCTGATCCTGCAAAGCCTGCGTAAGGATCCTCGTATTCGTGGTATCAAGGAGAAGGACCAATACTGGCTGGCAACCCTCCTTGATCCACGTTACAAGGGTAAGGTTGCGGACCTTATCTTGCCATCGCAGAGGGAGCAGAGGATGAAACATCTTCGGGAGGTCTTGCAGAAAGGTCTGTGCAACGCGTTCCCAGAGACTGGGAGGTTACAAACTCCTGTTTATGGACAACGTGTTGCTGAGGCTTCGGTCAGTCAAAGAAGGAGCGGTGGAGAAGGTGGCCGTCTGACCGATGCGTTCAGACAATTTTTTGGTCCGCAGCCCCAAGATATGATCGGTTCCAGCAACCATCGCCAGCGTCTGTTTTACATGGTGCAGGAATACCTAGGGGCAAGATCAGACTTGGACACCTTTCCCACCGAAAATCCTCTGGGTTACTGGGTCTTGAGGATGGATCACTGGCCAGAGCTTGCACAGTATGCAATTGAGCTACTGGCCTGTCCTGCATCCAGCGTTCTTTCGGAACGCACATTCAGTGCTGCTGGAGGCGTGGTAACCGATCACAGGGTGCGTCTGTCCACTGACTCGGTCGATCGACTGACCTTCATAAAAATGAATGAGTCTTGGATCACCACCAGCTACCAAGCACCTGATGCTGATGTAACTGAATAATTTTTTTTGAAATCTCAGATCCCTTCAAAGACTGCCTATGCTGATGCTGAGTGACTATTCCTGAGTAATTATCCTCTTCCTCCTCAATCATCACGCTGATAGCTTGTAAGAGCATTTTTGGTTCTGGGCGCCACCACCAGTGCCTAAGGCACAATTTTTCAGCCCCTGTTTAACAGGGGCGTGTAATTACGATTTTTGATGTAATACTTTGCAGCAGGGCTCGTTCCTGCATTCCAACTAGAGTGTCTGTGAGGGGTTGCAGTGTTGTGGCACCAGCACCAGTGCCTAAGGCCCAATTTTTCAGCCCTTGTTTAACAGGGGCGTGTAATTACAATTTTTGATGCAATACTTTGCAGCAGGGCTCGTTCCTGCATTCCAACTAGAGTGTCTGTAAGGGGTTGCAGTGTTGTGGCACCAGCACCAGTGCCTAAGGCCTAATTTTTCAGCTCCTGTTCAACAGGGGCATGTAATTACAATTCTTGATCTAATATTTCACAGCAAAGCCCTGTGAGGGCTTACAGTGTTGTGGCCACAGCAACACCTAAGGCCCAAATTTCTGCTGAATATATAGGGCAGGACCCTACTTTCAAACAACTAACTTACAAACGACTCCTACTTGCAAACGGAAGGAGACAACAGGAAGTGAGAATAAATCTACCCCTAGGAAGGGAAATTCTCTCCTGTAAGAGTTAATATGGGAAAAACATTTCTCCTTTCCACTGATGCTTTCCAATCCATTGGGACAAAAAGTGAGGTGAAATCTTCTGAAGAGGAGGAAAGACAGCAAAACAAATGTCACAGGGGTGATAACCCTTCCCTATGTTTTCCAAAAAGCTTAAAAAAGATTTTTTGGCTGGAGCTAAACACGTTAAAAATGTACCTACAGCCTGTATACTGCTGTTCAGAGTATATAGGGCCTGGTGGCCCCACACCTTTCCTTATTTTAATTTTGGTGCGGGGTTCCCCTTAATATCCATACAAGACCCAAAGGGCCTGGTAATGGACTGGGGGGTACCCATGCCGTTTGTCTCACTGATTTTCATCCATATTGCCAGGACCCGACATTACATTAAACCCGCAAGCAGTTTTAAATGAGATTTTTTCCTTTAAAAATGACATTTGGTGCAGGGACTGTTCTAAACACGGGAAACACGTGTCACTTTACAGGCATACTATAGACACCCCTCAGGTACGATATTTAAAGGAATATTTCACTTTTTTTTTTTTACTTTAAGCATCATTAAAATCACTGCTCCCGAAAAAACGGCCGTTTTTAAAAGTTTTTTTTGCATTGATACATGTCCCCTGGGGTAGGACCCGGGTCCCCAAACCCTTTTTAGGACAATACCATGCAAATTAGCCTTTAAAATGAGCACTTTTGATTTCGAACGTTCGAGTCCCATAGACGTCAATGGGGTTCTAACGTTCGTGCGAACTTTCGGTCCGTTCGCAGGTTCTGGTGCGAACCGAACCGGGGGGTGTTCGGCTCATCCCTACCGGTGAGTGCTCTGTTGTGGAGGTGATGGTTATCCGGTGAGTGCTCTGGTGTGGAGGTGATGGTTATCCGGTGAGTGCTCTGGTGTGGAGGTGATCTCCCCATCCTGCTAATGACCCAGAAACCATGTGTAATGTCTCCTAAACATCTCCTGTACTATGTCTGCAGTCTCTGATCGTCTCCTGTAATATATCTGCAGTCTCTGATCATCTCCTGTAATATGTCTGCAGTCTCTGACCATCTCCTGTACTATGTCTGCAGTCTCTGACCATCTCCTGTACTATGTCTGCAGTCTCTGACCATCTCCTGTATCATGTCTGCAGTCTCTGACCATCTCCTGTATTATGTCTGCAGTCTCTGATCATCTCCTGTACTGTCTGCAGTCTCTGACCATCTCCTGTAATATGTCTGCAGTCTCTGACCATCTCCTGTAATATGTCTGCAGTCTCTGACCATCTCCTGTAATATGTCTGCAGTCTCTGACCATCTCCTGTATTATGTCTGCAGTCTCTGACCATCTCCTGTACTATGTCTGCAGTCTCTGATCATCTCCTGTACTATGTCTGCAGTCTCTGACCATCTTCTGTACTATGTCTGCAGTCTCTGATCATCATACACAGCCGCCTCTGTACCACCCCCCTGTACACAGCCGTCTCTGTACCACCCCCCTGTACACAGCCGCCTCTGTACCACCCCCCTGTACACAGCCACCTCTATACCCCCCCTGTACACAGCAACCACTGTACCCCCCTGTGCACAGCCACCTCTGTACCCGCTCCCCCCCGCTGTACACAGCCACCTCTATACCCCCCCCCTGTACACAGCCACCTCTGTACCCCTCCCTGTACACAGCCACCTCTGTACCCCCCCCTGTACACAGCCACCTCTGTACCCCCCCCTGTACACAGCCACCTCTGTACCCCCCCCTGTACACAGCCACCTCTGTACCCCCCCGTACACAGCCACCTCTGTACCCCCCTGTACACAGCCACCTCTGTACCCCCCCGCTGTACACAGCCACCTCTGTACCCCCCCCCCTGCACACAGCCACCTCTGTAGCCCCCCTGTACACAGCCACCTCTGTACCCCCCCCTGTGCACAGCCACCTCTGTACCCCCCCTGTGCACAGCCACCTCTGTACCCCCCCCTGTGCACAGCCACCTCTGTACCCCCCCCCCTGTGCACAGCCACCTCTGTACCCCCCCCTGTGCACAGCCACCTCTGTACCCCCCCTGTACACAGCCACCTCTGTACCCCCCCTGTACACAGCCACCTCTGTACCCGCCCCCCCTGTACACAGCCACCTCTGTAGCCCCCCTGCACACAGCCACCTCTGTAGCCCCCCTGTACACAGCTACCTCTGTAGCCCCCCTGTACACAGCCACCTCTGTACCCCCCCGTACACAGCCACCTCTGTCCCCCCCCTGTACACAGCCACCTCTGTAACCCCCCCCCCTGTACACAGCCACCTCTGTACCCCCCCCTGTACACAGCCACCTCTGTACCCCCCCCCCTGTACACAGCCACCTCTGTACTCCCCCCCACACAGCCACCTCTGTACCCCCCCTGTACACAGCCACCTCTGTACCCCCCCCTGTACACAGCCACCTCTGTACCCCCCCTGTACACAGCCACCTCTGTACCCCCCCTGTACACAGCCACCTCTGTACCTCCCCTGTACACAGCCACCTCTGTACCCCCCCTGTACACAGCCACCTCTGTACCCCCCCCCCCTACACAGCCAACTTCTCTGGAGTTAATCCCTTTTTAATGCATGCCAATATTCTGTTTGCTTTGTTAGCAGCAGCTTGGCCTTGCAAGCGGCGCTTTCCCTTTTGGGTGGAGCTCTGCTTTAACATCTAGGGACGATCAAGGGGTTAAATGTGTGCTCAACAATGTGTAATGTGTGTAGTTAGGGATGTTTTTCACTAAACAATGTCCTGGGTTTTTACTCCCAGGAGAAAAAAAAAACAAACAAAAAAAAAAGGGCACATCGCTGCTGTCTGTAGAGGGCCCTGTGTTGTTTACCAACACATAGCTCTCTTCTGTCATTCGCTCAACCGATCAGAGGGTCCAAGCCATAAATCATTGGTCGGGACCCGATAATCGCTTGTGCTACAGTGAATGACAGCCATCTTCGGGGCCGCACACGTATGCGTGGGGGGGGGGTACCCGGAAGAACATAGCGATGTACAGGTACGTGACTCTGCAAGCTGACCTGTCGCAGTAAATGTACTGCGGTGAGTCGGCAAGCGGTTAAACTCAATGCACCTAAACATAAGCGAAGAGCAGTGTGCATTAGGCCTCATTCATATGGGCGTACCGATCCGTACATTTGTGCGAAGGTCTTTTAGCGCAAAATCACGTACCTGTGCGTGAATTTTTTTCCCGGCTGTTTCCGAGTCTGGGGGTGTGCACGCGCGCTGCCGGCGACCTGCTCCCGCTGCGATTGGACACAGCAGGATCAAATCAGCGGGTCCAGCGGACCCGCCAATCGTTCCCGAGGCAGATAGAATGGTGGTCTGCTTATGTAAACAAGGCAGATTGCCGTTCTGTGACAGGCGAAGATAGAGAACTTGTGTCCTCTTACAGTACAAGCACCTCCCCCACACAGTAGGCACTCCCTAGGGACACATTTAAAGTGATTGTAAAGTCTTGTTTATTTTATTTTTATAAATAAACATGTTATACTTACCTCCTCTGTGCAGTTGACCGTTGGCCTCTTCTCCTGGCCCCGCTTTGGTGCTCTTGGCCCCTCCCTCCTGTGGAGTACCCCCACTGTGGGGGCACCCGAGCCGAGTCACAGCTCCCTGTGTCCATTCAGACACGGAGCGCCAACTCGGTCCCACCCCCTCTCTCCCCTGATTGGCTTACTGATTTTGATTGAAAGCCACGGGAGCCAATGGCTCCGCTGTATTTCGGACAATCAGGAGAGTTCCAGACGGGTAAGACACTTGTGGACATAGGAAAGAGAGGGGGCTCAGGAAAGTATTAGGGGGAGGGGGGGGCTGCTGCACACTAAAGGTTTGCTATCTTAATGCATAGAATGCACTTTCTGCCTTAACAACCCCTTTAACCCTTTAATCGCTCCTGATGTTAACCTCTTCCCAGCCAGTGTCATTAGTACAGTGACCGTGCATATTTTTTTTTTAGCACTGATCACTGTATTGGTGCCACTGATCTTAAAAAAAAAAAGAGTGTCAGTTAGGTGTCTGTTTTGTCTGCCACAATGTCGCAGTCCCGCTGTAAGATGCTGATATCGCTAGTAAAAAAACAAACAAAAAAACACAATAAAAATTCCATAAAAATATCCCATAGTTTTTAGACGCCATAACTTTTGCGCAAACCAATCAATATACACGTATTGGGATTTTTTTTTTTACCAAAAACATGTAGCAGAATACATATGTGAACGGATCTGAACGCAGTCTGCGCTTGGATCTTTTCATTGGATCCACGATCCGGGATGCACTTGGAGATCAGTGCAGCTGGCCAACAGTTACTGATTTCAGCAGCCTGCCTGGAACGCCTGTGCATCCCGCGTGGGTGTAGACGTGTGTAGACGATCCTTTACAGGGGTGTACGGATCGGTATCTCGGTGTGAATTAGACATGTGCAATTTGTTTCGTTCCGAATTTGTTAATTCTGAAATATCCAAATTTTTCTGAATATTTCGGAAAATTTTTCAAACGAATAAAAATCCGAAAATTCAAAAGAAGGAAAATCTGAAAACCCAAAATTCGAAAAATCTGAAATAATTTGGCTGCTAGTGAACGTAACGAATACGAATTTATCCGAAGTTACGAATGCTGTATCTAAAACGAATGGAACGTAATGAAATAATAATAATAATAATAATAAATATATATATATATATATATATATATATATATATATATATATATATATATATATATATATATATATATATATATATATATAAATATATATATATAAATATATATATATATATATATATATATATATATATATATATATATATATATATATATATATAAAATAAAAACTATTATTATTATTAATTAGTTCAGTTCGATTTGATTAGATATTTATTTGTTATTTCGGATAATTTGTAACTTCGTATAAATCCGTATTTGTTACGTTCACTAAGAGCCAAATTTGAAAGGAAATTCCAATACCTATAATTTAAAAGTTAGTTATTATTAGTTAGTTATTATTTGGATTTTTCGGATTGTCGTTCCTTCAGATTTCCAAATTCCGAATTTTCGAAAAAAATAAAAATAAATTTTTTCCCGGCAGTGCACATGTCTAGTGTGAATGAGGCCCAACACCATTTAACTCCTAGGAGCTGGTGCCTACCGGCCCTTTAAGGGGGCTTAGGAGGCAGGGCAGGGTTTATGATAATGTGACTGCCGTGATTGTCCGTCACATGAACAGAAAGCTCCCAATCGGAAAAAGGCGATTGCGCGCGGTTAGCGGGCCCGGGAGCGCACTCTCGGCACAGCTGTATTAGCCCTAACGAAGGCAAATTTTCGGCCACTCAGCGCCAAGGCCCACCCGCCGAGAGGCTCATAGGCGTTAAAACCATTTCATGCATTTTGAAATGTAAACTGTATGTGAATGAGGTCTTATTGGCTCTAAAAAGGTAACAATTTCTGTAATTACCCCCCACCCCAACCCCCGCCCCCCCGGATGCTGCAGGAAAAACTGTGGGAACAGAATCTCAATAAACAGATTTTTTGGTATTATTGCTATTTATTCTTCTTCGATGAATTAAATATTAAACACATGTTTTGAAATAATGCAGCAAAATACATCTGAGGGCGAATCATTCCTATATACATCATAACATGTTCAATGGCCTCTATGTACAAAAATAGCGTTTTCTCCTCTATCCCCGCCCACTTTATTCAGATAACGCACAGATGTGCTGCAGCATGGAGATGTGTCCTAATGCCAAGTTGGCGCATATATATGTCTCTTTTTTTGCATGCCCCCAGCATTGTTACTGAGCTGTTACCGACCATTCATGGTCACCTAACCGGCCCCTGATCCCTGTGACAGCCAATCACAGTGATCACACGGTAGAGGAAGCCCAGGTATTGCCCCATAAAGAGATGACATTGCTCCAGCCTGACGATCATCTTAAAGGGCCGTCAGAGAATTGCTTTATTAAAACAAACATATATTAGTGCCATTCCCATGCCGCTTGTTCATGTCACACGGAGAGAAGATGAAGACGGCCATTCATGTGGCCAACCAACAATACAAGATGGCGGAGGAGCTCCCGGAACATCGGCGCAGTTGATGAGCAGCGTAGTCAAGGTGAGAACATCCTCCATACATTGTCTTTGACCACCACGGGGGAAAGTCACCGATAGGAGTTCCAAACCATTCCTAAACTATCAGATGTCCCCCCTGTAGTGCTTAAAATATGTTGTATTCCTCCAGTCCAGAAGGGGGAGACACATGTAGTCCTGGATTTCTATTCACATATCTGACCCAGATGCAACAACTCCCCCCCCCCCATCCTCCATCCTTCATCGCTTTATCTGGTGCAGATACCCGGAGAGCCGCCTCTGCTGCTGCTGCCTCCTCAGCTCGTGTTTAGTTCTTTGAGCCATCGGTTGGTTCTTCGTTCCGGAGACCGGCGGCTCAACCGGTGCGGTTTCATTGGAGCGGTCAGAATCCTCCTCAGAAGACGTGCTTCCTCTGTGGCCACTTTCATTGATGCTGTAAAGGGATCATAGAAGAAGGAGGAGTTTGTAAAGGTTTTACACAGAGCGGCCCCCGATCCTCCTTTTCTGGGGTCCCCCGGCGGGTGCCCCCATGGAGAGCCGCTTTCCATGGGGGCACTCGTGCGGGCACGCACCCGAGTCCCGCTGCTGCATCCATTGACACGGACAGCAGGACTCCGCCCCCGGGTCGCTGGATTTGATTGACAGCAGCGGGAGCCAATGGCACCCGAGGCAGCGGCTGGAGCTGCTGGGATCGTCCTTGACACTGGAACGATCAGGCTCAGGTAAGAAAAAGGGGGCAGGGGGGTGGGCTGCAGCACAAAAGGGTTTTCACCTAGAATGCATTAAAGTGAAAAACTTCGAGACTTTAAAACTCCTTTAAAGTGATTATAACATTAAAGTGGTTCCAAAATTTGAAAGTTTTTTTTTTAATTCAAAAAACCTGTGTGCGGCAGCCCCCCCCAATACTTACCTGAGCCCCCTCTCAATCCAGCGATGTGCAGAAAAGCATCGGCTCTCAGGGGAACCTCCCTCCTCATTGGCTTCCGCTGCTGTCAATCACAGCCAATGAGGAGAGAGAGAGAGAGAGAGGGGGTGGGGCTGTGTCTGAATGAACACACAGAGCAGCGGCGGCTCAAGAGCGCTGCTGCTTGGGTGAGTATTTTGCAGACCTCACTTTTTGTCACAAAGTTTTGAAAATTGAAAAAAGAAAAAAAAAAATGTTTTTTCTTGTCTTTCTTCATTTTCAAAAACAAATGAGAGCTGCAAAATACTCACCATGCCTCTCAGCAAATAGCTTGGGGTGTCTACTTTCCAAAATGGGGTCATTTGGGGGGGTTTTATGCCATCTGGGCATTCCATGGCCTCCGAAACTGTGATAGGCAGTGAAGAGTGAAATCAAAAATTTACACCATTAGAAATCCTGAAGGCGGTGATTGGTTTTCGGGGCCCCGTACGCAGCTAGGCTCCCAAAAAGTCCCACACATGTGGTATCCCCATATTCAGGAGAAGTCATTATTCAATCACTTGGGACAAAAAAAATAAATATTCAATGGGTTCAACATGCCTCTCAGCAATTTCCTTGGGGTGTCTACTTTCCAAAATGGGGTAATTTGTGGGTGTTTTGTACTGCCCTGCCATTTTAGCACCTCAAGAAACGACATAGGCAGTCAAACTAAAAGCTGTGTAAATTCCAGAAAATGTACCCTTAGTTTGTAGACGCTATAACTTTCGCGCAAACCAATAAATATACGCTTATTGACATTTTTTTTACCAAAGACATGTGGCCGAATACATTTTGGCCTAAATGTATGACTAAAATTGAGTTTATTGGATTTTTTTTATAACAAAAAGTAGAAAATATTTTTTTTCAAAATTTTCGGTCTTTTTCCGTTTATAGCGCAAAAAATAAAAAACGGCAGAGGTGATCAAATACCATCAAAAGAAAGCTCTATTTGTGGGAAGAAAAGGACGCAAATTTCGTTTGGGTACAGCATTGCATGACCGCGCAATTAGCAGTTAAAGCGACGCAGTGCCAAATTGGAAAAAGTCCTCTGGTCCTTAAGCAGCATAATGGTCCGGTCCTTAAGTGGTTAAGCAAGCATTTTACTGAATGAAACCAATTCACTCAGTTTTGTTGTGATTAGCTGTGATTGGTCAAAGCTAATCACATGGTACAGATGGGCTGCGATTGCCCCTATCAGTACCATATGATCACATTGTACACAATGGATGGCATGAAAAGGAAGCAGGCCCGTGATTGTGTAACGCACGCCCCCAGCTCCTCCCCACTGCGTCCTATTGTCAGAAACTTCTCCCACTTGAACTTTGTAATAACATTGTATTTACTTTCAAAGTCTGACCTTCAGGCCACTTTCACACTGAGGCCCTTATAGGCTCAAAAAAATAGCGCCTGTCTAATCAGGTCCACCTGAAAAACTGACAGGCGGACCTGATCGGACAGCCCATGTGAAAGAGCCCTTACCTATATTAAAAAAAAAGTGTTTACTTCCGCCCTAGACCAGAAGTGATGTCGCTCCAGTCCTCCAAGATGGTAAAAGTGATCAGAGACAATCTGGTCTCTCTTCACCGCTATGGCCAGCGTCACAAACTGTTGGATCCTTGCCTGGGTATTCCTGAGCAGCAAGGAGTGGGGGCGCGATCCAGAGGCTAATTACCTGCTCGGATCGCTTTCATGAGAAAGTGAATGATCAGCTGAAAAAAATAAATACCGGGGGTTATGGCTGATGGTTTCAGCCATAACCCCTGCAAACCACTCCAAAGCCGCAACGTATATACACACACATACATACATATACACACACACACATAATATAATATATATTACGGGGCTCAAAATTTCAAGTCCTGAGCTACTAGCCAGGCCTCAAGGGTTACTCGCCACCAGTTGCCCCGCCCAACCACTACCCTGCCCCTAATTCCACCCCTAAACACGCCCTCAAATTATCTCATGAAATTACATTTAAATGATTTATACAGAATTAAGTTATAAAAATAAATATTAACAACAACTTTATTCGTGCCCAAAAATGCAGCCTACCCGTGTACCGCCAGTGCAGCTTGCCCGTACAGGGGAAGAGAGAGGAGAGCAGCCGCCTGGTTGATCAGAGCGCAGGGGGAACATAACAGTTTTTATTTCAATAGCTGTGTGTTACCCGCCGTGCACCGTTGTATACAGCCCCCCCTTGTCCGGGGAACTGTGATAGACAGATCACCCATCCCAGGATTGGATGGGTGATCTGTCTATCAAAGTACCCGGACAAAGAGGGGCTGTATATGGCAGCGGGGAACACACAGCTATTGAAATGGAAACTGTTATGTTCCCCCGCGCTCCGATAAACCAGGCGGCGGCTCTCCTCCCCTACGATCGCTGGGAGAATGGCTCCCATACAACCCAGGCTTCCGGCGGTGCTAGCCTGCCGCCGCCCCCAACTCCCAAGCAGCCCACACTCACCAGCCCTCAAAATCCACTGTATATATTATATATACACACACACACACACACACACACACACACACACACGTTAGGGATCATCCGATTAAAAAAAAAAAAAAAAAAAAAGTTACTTTTTTATCACTGTTATTGCTGTCACAATGAATGTAAACATTCCGTGTGACAGCAATAGGCAGTGACAGGTTCTCTTTATGAAGGGATCGGGGTGTCTATAAGACCCCAAACCCCTCCACTGCACTTGAAAGTATTCAAAACGTCAAGATCAGCGTTTTTGAATACTTTCTATTTTTTAAAACGGATGCCTTTAAGATGCCAGTAATTTGGGAAGTGATGTCATGACACTGCTTCCGGATTACTAGATCCGACACCCGAACGAAGCATCGGCTTTGTTCGGGTCTTCGGCCAGCCGGCAGACATGCTGGCTGGTTGCTCGGGCCTCCTGGTGGGACGGGAGAGCCCAGGCGAGCGGCGGAAGGCAGCGGGAGGGGGGTGTCACCTCCCATTGTTTGTAATAACAGCTGAGCGGCTGCTGAGCTGCATCGGTTGTTATTACAGTAAAGCCGACCATCTGCTCTAGAGAGCAGTACCGGGGTGATGCATGCAGCTGCGTGCATCACCCCGGAAAAACCCCTTAAAGCAATATCGGTCTAGCTTGCGACCAATACTGATTTTTCAGAAAATGCTGATATCAGCCTTACCGAAAATCGGTTGATTCCTAATATACGTATAGTGATCAAGAAGTGGGTAAAGGTCACCAACATTTTCGAAAGTTGCTTTACAGTTTATTGTAGCAAAACTCTAATACTCTTAATTTTTAAACAATTTTCAGTCTTGATATTTGATACCCTTCCCCCAGTGTTCTGTTCCTTCCCACAAATACAACTCTCACCTCCCGATTTCTTGATCTCCTGGACACAAAACTTAGCGGTGGACTGGGCAGCAGGATGGTGAGCGGGGGCGGAGTCTGTAAACATGAACTCGCTGCCCTTCAGGATAGAGCACACGCCAAGCTGAGCGGCCTTCCGCACCTACAACAAAAATCACACACACACACACACGGAGGATCAGATCATATTAAAAAAGTACCCACAGACCTCTGAAGACTTCCTTTTCTAAAGGTCTCTCGTTTTTCCTGGTCTACAACGTACTTTTGGCTTTGCATGGACAGTGAAGCTCAGTAAGCCATGGTACACCTGCAGAGTGGAGGGATAACTCCATGCAGACAGGTCCTGTTTCTGAAGCAACACTGACAAACATGAAACGATCTGAAAAAAAAAAAAAATTAAAAAAAGAAGACAATGTAATAATGAGATTGCAGGAAGACATACAAAAGTATATGAAAAAAGACATCGCTATCACCGTTGTACTGCAATCTTTGCTCCCACACTCTAAAAATATGTATGAATCTACTAAACACAATATATGAAAGTGCAAGGTGCTACATGTGCAAAAAAGCAAAAAGTATCAATTAAAGTGATTGTTAGTTAAAAAAAACGAAAAAACAAAAAACTCCTCCTTTTCAAACATGTCATACTTGCCTCCACTGTGCAGCTCGTTTTGCACAGAGAGGCCCCGATGACTGCCAGGTGTTTTTTCACCTAAATGCATAGGATTTTTTTTTTTTTTTTACCAAAAATATCGCAATAAGCGTATATTGATTGGTTTGCGCAAAAGTTATAGCGTCTACAAACAATGGGAAAGATTTATGGCATTTATTATTTCATTTTATTTTTTTTTAGTAGAAATATGGCGGTGAGCTGCAATTTTTAGCAAGCCTGCGACATTGCGGCGGACAGATCGGACGCTTTTGACACTTTTTTGGGACCATTTACATTTATACAGCGATCAGTGCTATAAAAAATGCACTGATTACGGTGTAAATGTCACTGGCAGGGAAGGGGTTAAATGTGTGTTCCCTCGGTGTGTTCTAACTGTGTGGGGATGTGATAAGGAGAGGAGACATATCGTTTTTCCTACTCAGTAGGAACAATATGGCTCCTCTCCTCTGACAGCACAAGGATTTGATTTGTGCGTTTACACACACAAATCCCCGTGCTGGCGCTCGTGCACGTGATAGCGCGTGCCGGCGGTGATCGTGCCAGCCGGCCACGCGCATTCGGTCCCCCAGCGGTGCGCGCCCTCTGGTGGCCAAAAAGGGGTAGGACCTACCCATACGGGGTTTCACTCAAGGGAGCCATTCTCTAATATTACAGAAACATGAAAATCTAAAACACAGGATAATACAAAAGGAACACGACTTACCCATCTAAGAGCGGAGGTGCTGCCGCTGGCAGCCTGTGAGGACATAATATCCATGAAGGCCTTAGACGTGTCCGAGAATTTCTTAATCAGCACAGGACCCGGAACCCTAAAACACATCATCAGTTACTGGAAGATGAAAGACCAATAACCCGTAACCACTGGGGGCGGGGGGGACAGACAGGCTTACCTTTTCAGAACCAGGTTCAGCAGGTAGGCAACGGCAGACAGCGACTCCGCAGACTCAACAGCTTCCAGAGTGGTCATCTATGGGGGAAAAAAAAATATATATAAAAATTTTTGTTTTTATGTTCTGCAGTGTACAGACAAACCATGGAGGGATTTCCGCATTTAATCTCCTCATCAGTTAGTAAAATGAAGAGAAAACCAAATCATAAGCAAAAAAGTGTCACCTGGAAGACGATTTTCAGAGCCAAGCTTAGGAATTGCTTTACTCCCACAGGTTTCAGTTTTATTAAATAGTAATACAGTAGTAAACTCAAAACAAAGTTGTAAAAGTGGAACTTCTGCTTACCTAATTCCATCCCCCTCTCCGGTGCCACATTCCACATTTTCAGGGGGAGGGGGGAGCAGGTACCTTTTTTTTCTTTTTTTTTTTTTTATTATAGGTACCCTGTCCCCACTCCTGGGTGACCGGCAAGTTACGTCAAGAGCTCGGCCCCCTCCCCCTTCTGCCGGGCCAGTGACACTGCCAGGCTCCTTTACCCGCAACGGTGGCGGCAGCACCTGTCCATCGGCTGAGGTGCCGACATCGCTGGACTCCAGGACAGGCAAGTTTTCTAACGTTAAGGCGGCATTCACACCTGAGCGTTTTCAGCTCATAAAACGTCTGAAAAACGCCCATTCATTTCAATGGCACCTGTTCACATTTGAGCGTTTTGTCACCTGAAGCAAAACGTCTGAAAAACACCCTAATCTCAAAAAATAACATGAGCTTCTTTGGGACAGATTACAGGTGTTTTTCTGCCTTTTACATTGGTGACCTGAACAAAACCGCGGCAAAAACGAGGCAAAATGCGCGGTAAAAAACGCGCAACTTTGAAACGCTCAGGTGTCAATGCAGCCTAAAAATCAGCAGCTGCAGTATGTGGTGCTGCTGACTTTAATTTTTATTTATTTATTTATTTTTTTTAAAGGGGCAAGCGGAAGGAACTCCACTTTAAAACAAAAATTAAAAAAAACCTTCTCCCTGCAAGGTAATGTCATAATGTGCTAGTAGGCTTCACCTACTGGCACATTATGAAAACGTTACCTAAGAACGAAGCCCTCCAGTGGTGCGCTGTCAACGCTGACAGGGCTTCCATCTTCACCCGGTCTTCCTTCCGGGTTCACGGGGCTCCGGCTGCTTGAATGGCCAAGCTGCGATGACATCACTCCCTTCCATGCGCGCTGGAGTCTCGGCCACGGCACAGATCTCTGAAGGTAACGGCACGAGCATGCTGCCTCTTCAGTGTGACGTCACCGGCTGCAGGGACATTGAATATCTCCTGTACGGCGCACATTTAGGAGATGTTCCCCGTAGTTACAAGGACTCTTTATTATAAGCTTACCTGTAGGTAGAAGTGTCCAATGGGAGTTCACTACCACTTTAAGCCCCCGTTCACATGGGAGCGACTTCGCATTCGATTTGACGGAGGCACCGGTCAAATTGGTGCGACGCCGACTTTGCGGTGCCACACCAATTTGAAACAGTAGTACATGCGTTGCTTTTGCCGATTTTGGGTGTGACTTGAATAGACATTTGTGCATGAACTGGGCCAACCCCCGTCCATCGCTGTGCTGCTCTTCCAATGTCAGCTCTGCAAAGACAACAGAGCTAGCGGTGGCTGAGGGGAAAAAGATGATCCTAAATCCCGCAATTGCGGTGGGTCCGAAAGGGACATTAACTTGGTCAGGACCTGGACCGTGGTCCACCATTTAGAGACGCCCGTTTTATTGCATTATAGTGCAGCACATTTGAAAAATGAAGACAATGGCAACCATGCAGAGAAATCACTCACCAGAGCAGCAAAGTATTCCGTTTCTGTCTCCTTCCCTCCCTGAGAGCGGATCACTTCTGTTACTGCAGCCAGAACCGCACAGATCTAAAAAGACATAAACAATTAAGTCTCAGATCTATACTTTGTATCGGTGATAGAAGTCCTATAAACACAAATGAATGCAACAGTTAAAACACTACAGTGGAGCAAACAATAGATAATGACTTCTCCACTGATCACCAATGTAAGGAACATTCTTCTCACTGATCACCAATGTAAGGAACATTCTTCGCACTGATCACCAATGTAAGGAACATTCTTCTCACTGACCACCAATGTAAGGAACATTCTTCTCACTGACCACCAATGTAAGGAACATTCTTCTCACTGATCACCAATGTAAGGAGAATTCTTCTCACTGATCACCAATGTAAGGAACATTCTTCTCACTGATCACCAATGTAAGGAACATTCTTCCCACTGACCACCAATGTAAGGAACATTCTTCTCACTGACCACCAATGTAAGGAACATTCTTCCCACTGATCACCAATGTAAGGAACATTCTTCCCACTGATCACCAATGTAAGGAACATTCTTCTCACTGATCACCAATGTAAGGAACATTCTTCTCACTGACCACCAATATAAGGAACATTCTTCTCACTGACCACCAATGTAAGGAACATTCTTCTCACTGACCACCAATGTAAGGAGCATTCTTCTCACTGATCACCAATGTAAGGAACATTCTTCTCACTGATCACCAATGTAAGGAACATTCTTCCCACTGACCACCAATGTAAGGAACATTCTTCTCACTGACCACCAATGTAAGGAGCATTCTTCCCACTGATCACCAACATAAGGAACATTCTTGCAACTGAGGCAGACAGCTTGTAGTTCTGAATGAACTATGAGTGCTCTGGTAGTTCACTGAACCTTCCTGCTTCTCAGTAATTACCTCCCCTAGGGGCAGACAGCGGTACTGACAGTCTGCAGGAGCCGGACATTGTACCCGCCATCTACTGATTATAGGTGCAATGCTCTGCAGGCTAAAAAAAACAAATGCATATTTCTGTGTTTGCAAAACAAGGTGCAGTTATTGTTTATTAAATGAAAAGTTATCCTTCAAAGGTCTACAACCCGAGTCGCCACCCACCTCCTTGTGAGCGGCCGAGTTGGACTCCCAGAATCTCTGGACTTTGTTGAAGGTGAGGTTGGTGCAATCGGAGAGGCCGCTGAGGAAGGTGGCCCCGGATCTTTCTGTGATGGCCATTTCCTCCTCCTCCGGCCTCTTCTGTATGGACAGGGAACCTGACTGCAGGTCATTGTGCAGCTTTACAGCGTCTACCGTCAGATCACTCTTCCCTGGAGAGCAGAAAAATGAACATCAACCAATGACAGGTGAGGACACAGGAATCACAAACCTGGAGATGTTTTCACCGGATTGGAAGGACTTTTGAAGTCACTTGCCAACCGCAAAATATGATATAAAAAAATAAGAGATGATAGAGATATACACACATTATATTACCAAAAGTATTGGGACGCCTGCCTTTACACGCACATGAACTTTAATGACATCCCACTCTTAGTCCGTAGGGTTCAATACTGAGTTGGCCCACCCTTTGCAGCTATAACAGCTTCAACTCTTCTGGGAAGGCCGTCCACAAGGTTTAGGAGTGTGTCTATGGGAATGCAAGACGGCAGGCATTGCTTTATAAAGTTGGTCGCACCACATACTAATATACTTGACACCCGAGCGCAGGAGAGATTTCTACTGTTTATGGGAATGTTTGACCGTTCTTCCAGTAGCTCATTTGTGAGGTCAGGCACTGATGTTGGACGAGAAGGCCTGGCTCTCGGTCTCTGCTCTAATTCATCCCAAAGGTGTTCTATCGGGTTGAGGTCAGGACTCTGTGCAGGTCAGTGAAGTACCTCCACCCCAAACTCACTCATCCATGTCTTTATGGACCTTGCTTTGTGCACTGGTCCAAATCATTTGGTGGAGGGGGGATTATGGTGGGGGGGTTGTTTTTCAGGGGTTGGGTTTGGCCCCTTAGTTCCAGTGAAGGGAACTTTTAAAGGGTCAGCACCCCAAGACATTTTGGACAATTTCATGCTCCCAACTTTGTGGGAACAGTTTGGGGACGGCCCCTTCATGCTCCAACATGACTGCACACCACAAAGTTGGGAACATGAAAATGTCTTGGTATGCCGACACCTTAAGAGTTCAATCAGTCCTGATGTACTTAAGGCCGATCTCTTTTGTTGAGACTCAAAAACGCCAGGAAAGTACAAATACCCCCCAAAAGACTCCTTTTAAAAGTAGTTGAAAGTAGACAGTCCAAGGTGTTTAGAAAGAAGCATTGCTGGGTTTTTTTTTGTATTTCTGAACCACATCCCGCCCGCCAAATGACGGCATGGCTCTTGTCCTGGGTGGACATCTTATTACGGCCTCCCAGAGCGACCGCGCATCGTGGTGATCGGTGGTGCGGTGTGTCAGTCAGACACACCGCTCTCGGTAAAGAGCCTCTGGCGGAGCCTCTTTATCACGTGATCACCTGTATCCAATCACGGCTGATCACGATGTAAACAGGAAGAGCCGATCGGCTGCTCTCCTTAAAGGGGGGGTCTGTGCTGATTGTTTATCAGTGCAGCCCCCCCTCGGATGCCCACCCAGGACGCCGCCAGGACCACCAGGGATTGGCACCACCCTGGACCACCAGGGAAATGCTAATCAGTGCCCAGGCAGCTGCCAATCAGTGCCCATCCCCAATGCCTGCCAGTGCCATCGGTGATGCCTACCCATGAGTGCCCATCAGTGCCACCTATGAGTGCCCATCAGTGCCACCTATGAGTGCCCATGAGTGCCACCCATGAGTGCCCATCAGTGCCACCCATGAGTGGCCATCAGTGCCGCCTTATCAGTGCCCACCAGTGAAGGAGAAAGCTAACTTATTTACAAAATTTTATAACAGAAACAAAAGAAAAACTTTTTTTTTTTTTTCAAAATTTTAGTTTTTTTTTTTTTTTTATTTGTTTAGCAAAAAAAAAAAAAAAAAAAACGCAGTGTTGATCAAATACCACCAAAAGAAAGCTCTATTTGTGGGAACAAAATTATAAAAATTCTGCTTGGGTACAGCGTAGCATGACCGCGCAATTGTCATTTAAAAAGCGACAGCGCTGAAAATTGGCCTGGGCAGGAAGGGGGTGTAAGTGCCCGGTATTAAAGTGGTTAATAAAAAATAAAAAAAAAACCCTCAAAAATTTTTTTTATTATTATATATTGTCACCAGTGTAGTACCGCGTTGTCATATAACTTGTATGGTAGCGATCAGAGACACTGACTGGTGACAGTATGTGAAAAAAAAAAAAAATATATATATATATATATATATATATATTTTTTTTTGGATTATATAATAATATCTTTTTTTTTTATAACTATAGCAACACTGTACTACTCTTGAGGAGGTCGTCAGTTGTTTATTATTTTTACACCTTATAGCAAAAAAAGAGGGTTTCATCGAATATTTTTTATGTATAATTAATAAGATTGATTTTATAGTAATATTCAAGCGTACGTCGCCTTTAAAGTCCCAATAAAGAGGGATCTCTCTTTTTCTACCATCTATGAAGAGCCAGGCTTCCACATTCAACTGAGTTGTCCTGTCTACATTTCAGGTCAAACCCATGGCTAGCTCATGTCCTCTAAGAGAGAGCTTATCCATGGAGTAGAGACACTATACAGACCAGAGGACACGTATTTGTCCCATTCCCCACGACCAATATTGGCGTAGTGACCACTGAGGCCTACAACGGCTGAAGGACTCTGTAGCTCCAGGTCACTCTACAACAAGAATCTGCATCTCTAGGTCACTTAAGAATATCGTAACCCAAGGAAAATGAAGGGGAAATATGGACGCTCGTGGGTAGGGTGGGTGGAATGAGAATCGTTCATAGAGTCTCCCCCTACAGGACAGGATATTGAAGAGGAAGAATTCCATGAACATGGGGGAGGCATGGACAGTTCATCTGTAGGGTTGGTGGAATGAGAACAGTTCATACAAACTCCCCCTACAAGACAGAATATGAAAGATTCATAACTCTACAACACTGGGGTGTTTGGTTCATATTCTGACCAGGACATTGTCTGCATGAAGTCCGCATGTTCTCCCTGTGTTTGCGTGGGTTTCCTCCGAGTACTCCATTTTCCTCCCACACTCCAAAGACATGCTACCTCGCCATGGTGGAGCAGTGGTGAGCATAGCTGCTTTCTAAGCAGCTGACCCGGGTTCGATTCCCAGCCAACGCCATCTCACAAGATGGCTGCCTCACCTGGTACGTGTCAACCCCCCCTTCCCATCATATCTGTATATACAATGTTATCTCTACAGTACTGTGCAAATGATTTAGCCAGGTGTGAACAAATTCTGTAACCATAGAAGCCATGTGATCCCTTCCTGGCTATGTCCTGGTTGGAGATCACTATGAACCTACCATAGGGTCCAAGTGATCCCTTCCTGGCTATGTCCTGCTCAGAGATCACTATGAACCTACCAGAGGGTCCATGTGATCCCTTCCTGGCTATGTCCTGCTCAGAGATCACTATGAACCTACCAGAGGGTCCATGTGATCCCTTCCTGGCTATGTCCTGGTCGGAGATCACTATGAACCTACCATAGGGTCCATGTGATCCCTTCCTGGCTATGTCCTGGTCGGAGATCATTATGAACCTACCATAGGGTCCATGTGATGCCTTCCTGGCTATGTCCTGGTCGGAAATCACTATGAACCTACCAGAGGGTCCATGTGATCCCTCCCTGGCTATGTCCTGGTTGGAGATCACTATGAACCTACTATAGGGTCCATGTGATCCCTTCCTGGCTATGTCCTGGTTGGAGATCACTATGAACCTACCAGAGGGTCCATGTGATCCCTTCCTGGCTATGTCCTGGTCGGAGATCACTATGAACCTACCATAGGGTCCATGTGATCCCTTCCTGACTATGTCCTGGTTGGAGATCACTATGAACCTACCAGAGGGTCCATGTGATCCCTTCCTGGCTATGTCCTGGTCGGAGATCACTATGAACCTACCATAGGGTCCATGTGATCCCTTCCTGACTATGTCCTGGTTGGAGATCACTATGAACCTACCAGAGGGTCCATGTGATCCCTTCCTGGCTATGTCCTGGTCGGAGATCACTATGAACCTACCATAGGGTCCATGTGATCCCTTCCTGGCTATGTCCTGGTCGGAAATCACTATGAACCTACCAGAGGGTCCATGTGATGCCTTCCTGGCTATGTCCTGGTCGGAGATCACTATGAACCTACTATAGGGTCCATGTGATCCCTTCCTGGCTATGTCCTGGTCGGAGATCATTATGAACCTACCATAGGGTCCATGTGATGCCTTCCTGGCTATGTCCTGGTCGGAAATCACTATGAACCTACCAGAGGGTCCATGTGATCCCTTCCTGGCTATGTCCTGGTTGGAGATCACTATGAACCTACTATAGGGTCCATGTGATGCCTTCCTGGCTATGTCCTGGTCGGAAATCACTATGAACCTACCAGAGGGTCCATGTGATCCTTTCCTGGCTATGTCCTGGTTGGAGATCACTATGAACCTACCAGAGGGTCCATGTGATGCCTTCCTGGCTATGTCCTGGTTGGAGATCACTTTGAACCTACCATAGGGGCCTATTGACATGAAATGTTCCCCACATGTCAGTGAAAATCTATGAAATCCATACATACAGAGACACTCCAAAAACAGAGATATTGTGCTGCACAGTTGCTCGGGACTCCCATAAGAGATATTTTGAGACACAGTTGCTTGGCACTCCCATACAGATATATTGTGCTGCACAGTTGCTCGGCACTCCCATAAGAGATATTTTGAGACACGGTTGCTCAGCACTCCCATACAGAGATGTTGGGCTGCACAGTTGCTCGGAACCCCCATACAGAAATATTGGGCTGTACAGTTGCTCGGCACTCCCATACAGAGATATTTTATTGCACAGTTGCTCAGCACTCCCATTAAGAAATATTGGGCTGCACAGTTGCTCGGCACTCCCATACAGAGATATTGGGCTGCACAGTTGCTCGACACTCCCATACAGAGATATTCGGCTGCACAGTTGATCGGCACTCCCATACAGAGATATTGTGATGCACAGTTGCTCAGAACTCCCATACAGAAGTATTGTGCTGCACAGTTGCTCGGCACACCCATACAGATGATATTGGGCTGCACAGTTGCTCGGCACTCCCATAGATATTGGCCTGCACAGTTGCTCGGCACTCCTATACAGACGTATTTTGCTGCATAGTTGCTCGGCACTCCCATAGAGAAATTTTACTGCACAGTTGCTTGGACTCCCATACAGTAAGTATTGTGCTGCACAGTTGCTCGGCACTTCCATAGGGTTATTGGGCTGCAGTTGCTTGGAATTCTTAAACAGAAGTATTGTGCTGCACAGTTGCTTGGCACTCCCATAAAGAGATATTGTGATGCACAGTTGCTCAGCACTCCCACACAGAAGTATTGTGATGCACAGCTGCTCGGCACTCCCATACAGAAGTATTGTGCTGCACAGTTGCTCTGGACTCCCATAGAGATATTTTACTGCACAGTTGCTTGGTATTCTTATACAGAAGTATTGTGCTGCACAGTTGCCTGGCACTCCCATAGATATTGGGCTGCACAGTTGCTCGGCACTCCCATAGAGATATTGGGCTGCACAGTTGCTTGGCACTCCCATACAGACATATTGGGCTGCACAGTTGCTGGGCAGTAAATGAGTCTCTAGTGAACCCCATGACTTAAAGCAGCACTCCAGCCCTCCCTTCAGTCTTGCACAGTTGTATTAGATCTTTTCCTGTCCTGAAATTGCTTATTGTCATTAGTACAGTGACAGTGCATATTTCTAGCACTGATAACTGTATTGGAGTCACTTGTCCCCAAAAAGTGTCACTTAGTGTCAGATTATCCGCCGCAATGTCACGGTCCCGCTAACAATCGCTGATCGCCGCCATTACTAGTAAGAAAAATGAAAAACAATAAAAATTCCATAAATCTCTCCCTTAGTTTGTAGACACAACCGATCGATATACGATTATTGGCATTTTTAGAGGAAGAAATTTTATTTTTTACATTTTTTTTATTGGATGTTTTATAGCAGAAAGTCAAAAATATTGTTTTTTTTTTTTCTAGATTTTTTTTGTTTATAGGTGATGAAATCCCAGCAATAGAAAGTTCTATTTGTGGGAAAAATGAGATGAATTATATTTGTGTAGAGCGTCGCACGACCGCGCAATTGTCACTTATAGGAACGCCGTATCACAGAAAACGGCCTGGTCATGAAGGGAGGGGGGTGAAGAGGTTAAACCCTAATGGTGGAGATAATCACTTTGATAAACGATTAATTTCTTTTCTGATCGATTTCCTCCAATAGGAATAATCGATCGATAGGTGACAACCCATTCAATCGATATGATACATCTGAGGAAGTGGATTTCAATGGAAAAGGATACAATCATAATGGATAATAAATGTATTTCTGTTTCCATGGTGTAATCCCAGAATCTGATTGGTCACAATAGTAGAGTGGGAGTGGTTTAGATCTTTATCACTGTCTGGGGTCCCTATAGTGGAGATTTAGCCCTCACTTCCTCCGGGGTCAGAAAGGCAGGAAGTGAGCAGAATCTCTCCCACAGCAATAAATAAGGGGAAAAGGAGCATCTACTCTACACACAGCGGCCATCTTGGATTGCAGAGTCTCTTTCCAGGGATAAATGTTTTCGGGGACCAATAGAAATCCCCCAAATGGTTACAAGGGAACCCCATACTGAGAGAAATATGTAGGCTGCCATTGCTGATCGCCTTCTGAAAATGCTATACTCCTGGCTGGCTCTGGCTTCCATGCTTTCTGCATCACTGCATGTTCATTTAGAACTTCTTCCCAATCAGTGATGGAGAACGGACAGAAAGCATCAGACTGACACCCAGGCGATGAGTAGATTCAGTCTCTGTATTCTCCCATAATAATCAATCCAGGGGCTTTACAAGACGCCCCCCTCCCCCCCACTACCCTCATAGCAAACACTCTCATTTCTCTCTTTGTAATAAAATGACATTTAAATATAAAAAGGCCCAATGAGGAACTGCTTGTCTTTGGCAGACTAAGATCTTCCTAGCAGTCCAGCTTCATCCACATGCAGTGCAGCATAGGAGCTGTTACATTGTACAGAAACATACAAGAAGCTGCAGTCCCACCACAAGTTACAGCAATGAAGTGCTTTGCTCTTCTGCCTGGCAGCACCGGGGTCGTAGCTTCAATTCCCAACCACAGCGCCCCCCCCCCCCCTGCCCGGAGTTTGCATGTTCTCCCTGCGCCTGCGCGGGTTTCCTCCCACACTACAAAGACATGCTGGGGGGTAGATTGGCCCCTAGTACGTGTATAAATGTGAGTTAGGGAGATTAGATTGTAAGCTCCTCGGGGGGACTGATCATTATCACATGGCCTACCTGTTGGATTGCCTCTGCAGACTCCTCCCCTCCCCCCGATACCTGCAGCTTTCCTGCCAATCCCCTGGACAGGTTGGTCGGTGGCGGAGGGTCCTCTGGGCTTGTACGGCCCTCTGTGGAGACACCAATTACACAGCGAGACCCTTTATCTCCATAGCAACAGTGAGACACACCCCCCCCTCATAACACTAACAATAAAAACATTTTCCTTTTTTTATAATGTAACATATGAGGGAGAAATAAAAAAAAATAATTTGGCAGTGAAAGGGTTAAAGTGGAGTTCCACCCACTTTTACAACTCTCCAGCATCCCTCACTAAACTGTGCACTGTAAACAAATTGGATATATATATTTTTTTTTTCTCAGCACTTACTGTATATCTGCTGTATTCATTATTCACTTCCTCCTTCCTGGCCGTGGCCCATCGCATCATTTCCTGTTTGCAATGCCTTCTGGGAAGGGGCGGCAACTTCCTCTGAAACTGCTATTTTTATGGAAACCTGACCTGAAACCTATTACACTGCTTGTGCTGCACTGAGCGTGTGCGAGATCTGCAGATCTAGATCTAGGAAGATCTAGGAAGAAATGCAGTCTGGCTTCAGATGCCCACACTTAAGATGGCCACGGCCTGCTGTAAGTTTATAAAATAACAAACTACTGCTATAAACTAACAAAACAGACCTTAGTTTACAGACTAACTTTACTAGAATACATTAAGCTTGTGTATTATAGGGGTATTTTTATCTATAAAGTATAATTTCGGCCGGAACACCACTTTAAGGACATCCAGTCCACCATCCTAACAACCTGCACATAATTGTCAGCTTCCTCCATCACTGACAATTTTACTGCGGACATTATTCCTCATATGGCTGCATCCTCATCTGCCCTCCTTCATGTTTATATCTAATCATTCATCAAGTCATTCATTGGGATCATTCATTCCCCTGTACATGATATCTTGATAGCAATACTTTGTATCTATTTAATAGGAGGAGTGTTTGATGTTTGTATGTGGTGGCCATCTGTGTTGGTTTGTTGACAACGTTGTCATGTTTCAATATTGGTGGTGGTGCCTGTTTTTTTAACCATATATTGTTGATTGGTGTTTAAGTGTATCTTTTTCAATAAACATTTATATTTTTGGTAATTGCATGTTCCTCTTTGAAGAATTGCTTTTTCTCTTTTTGATTTTGATATGCATATACAATTCAGAGGTTCGCACCATTATTACGGCCTAGTGGCCATTGGTGTAAGTCAATTACCCTGATTTCTTCAAGGCACAGATACTATTAATCTTAGCCTTATTATCATACTACTCTGTAGAGCTGCTAGTTCTGTTTTTACCCTTTGGGTGTTTTCGAAATCTGACAGGTCGCCTAATCTGACAGAACACAGGCATGAAGGGGTTAAACCTGCAAAGCTTTTTTTTCACTATTTCCTTATGTTCAAAAGATGCAGAGCAATCTTTTAGATGATGGATGAAGAGTCCACTTCTATGAAGGTTACACAACAGAACTGAGGAAGGGCCTCTGAGACATATGCCCCGTACACACGATCCGAAAATTGGACAACAGAACGTCCTTTTTTTTTTGCATGCTAGTCTTATATTGAACCTGAAGAGTTTACTAAAGTTACGAAAATTCTCATACGACAAAATTAAAAATCGGAAGTGATGTCATGTGTTGTAGTGTATTTGTATTGTATTTTCGGACGACAACTGTACTGTTTAAACGAAAATCGTACAATCTGGTATTGCACGAGAAAAATTTTCGTGCATGTCCGATAAAATAATATCGGATGAACTTTCGTGATTGGCTCTTGAAAGCTCTGTACTAACGATTGGATTATCGTAAGATCGCGTCAAAAGCGATATTTTTCATCCGATTTTTGGATTGTGTGTATGGGCCAATAGGGTGGGACTTGACTCGCTATGAGGGTCAAGAGGGAGGGAACACGTGACCTGTGCAGCACCTCTATCAGCGTTCTAGGGGTGTCCTATCAGATAGCCTCTACCCATCAGAAAGCCGCTACCCAGCCTACTGCACATGCGCGATGCGCAGTCAAAGTGAGTCAAATGCCTTGCCACCATCTTGGTACACCCGCACTCTTCTGCAGTAAGCCTAGAGTTAGAAGTCGGCAAGCGGACATCTTTATACACCCACCAGAGTCTTGCTTTTCACAATTATTTTTAACAGTAAACTCAGCTTATATAGTGAAATGCAATATTTAGAAGTCCGTAACACTGTTTTGATGTTGAATCTTAAAAGCAGCGGCAAGCCTGCCGATCTCACAGGTTTGCTGATGTGACCGAACACCGCTGCTTTTAAAATTAAACATCAAAACAGTGTTTCGGACTTCTAAATACTGCATCTGACTTTATAAGCTGAGTTTACTGTTAAAAATAACTGTGAAAAGCAAGACTCCGGTGGGTGTATAAGGATGTCCACTTGCCGACTTCCAACTCCAGACTTACAGCGGACGAGTGCGGGTGTACCAAGATGGCCGCGAGGCAACGTCACTTCAGCTGCGCATTCGCAGAATACCGGGTAGCGGCTTTACAATAATGTTGTTTGTATCACGTGACAGCTCTCCCTCCCACCCACGTGACGTAAGATATGTGCTGAGATGAAGTCATAGATATGCACGCTGTGTAAAGAACGAGAAGCGCTATGTCGGGCAGCGGGGAAGCGCAAGGAGCAGACACTAAAGTCGGAGAGCATGACTACCGGGCGAGGATAGAGGAAGATGGGGAGGGGGACGACTTCTCAGACATTAGTGACTCTGAGCTCCTCAGTCTGCAGGAAGCGGCGGAGAGCTGTGAGTGACGTCAGGGGAGGGGAGTGGTTAGTTTGGTGGACACTGAACCTACAATAAAGGGGCACTGTTATTAGATATACTGTGGGCGTTTATAATGGAGATCCATCATAGTGAGAACATTCCAGGCAGGCCCTGGTCTTTTTATTTTTTCACAGCACTCTGCTAGGGCCCTTTCACACTGGGGCGGTTTGCAGGCGCTATTGCGCTAATAATAGCGCCTGCAAACCGACCCGAAAGTGCCGCTGCTTTGATTCCAGTGGGAAACCCCGAGGGCCTTCACACTGGAGCGGTGCGCTAGCAGGACAGGAAAAAAAGTTCTGCCAGCAGTATCTTCAGAGCGGTGAAGGAGCAGAGTGTATACCGCTCCTTCACTGCTCCTGCCCATTGAAATCAATGGGACAGCGTAGCTGTACCGCCGGCAAAGCGCCTCTGGTGGTTTTTAACCCTTTCTCGGCCGCTAGCGGGGGGTAAAACCGCCCCGCTAGCGGCCGAATACCGACGGTAAAGCGCCGCTTACAATAGCAGCGCTTTACCGCCGACGCTGCCCCCGCCCCAGTGTGAAAGGGCCCTTATTGTTACAGGTGTGTCATTACAAGAGCATCCTCCATTGTATACAGGGATAGTGGGAAATGGGCACACCTCAGAGTGACACCATCAAATCCCGGGACAAGCCTTGGTCTTAGGTCTCATGCACACGCTGGACGTATTTAGCACGGGTTCACACATGTGCAATGTCAGACATTGCATGTGATTCGCACCCACACTGTGGTGCAGGTCACATGCGAGGTCTGTGCAGTGGGAGTTCAGCTATACAGTTGTTTGCCTGTTACTCGCATTGGATCCGCATAGAAAAAGGTGCAGGGTCTTTTTTCTCTGCACTGGAATCGGATCGTGTGGGTGTTCTCACCCACTTGATCCGATTCTTGTCCGAATCCACAGTTTGCACTGCGATCTGATCTGGGGGTGTCATTAACATCGTATTGACACCCGCAGCAGTTTGCAGAAGGCAGTGTGAACTGCCTGCGGGAGAGATGCGATGTGGGACAGTGTGAACCTAGGCTGACAGCTGCTGTTTTTGGCTTCAGACTTTTTTTCTGCAGCCAGTAAACTCCTCAGCACGTTATCCTATGTGTCCATGCACACATAGGCTTCAGCGTTTTTTGGCTGGAAAAAACCCCCAGAACTAGTGAGTTTTAAGAGAAAAATGCTCTAACTCTGATAAAAGGTTAAAAACGCTAATAAATGCAGCTATTCTGGTTTTTTTTTAGCTTTTTTGAGCCATAAGCTTTTGTGGAAGTATAATTTAGCTAAAAAACGCTACTGCAAAAATGCTGCAAAACTCATTCTACAGCTTTCTACAGCTAATGCTACTGTTGCTTGTATAACATCCAGTGTGCATGAGGCCTTACAGATTACATTGTATTCTGGGACAAGCCTTGGTCCTATAGATTACATTGTATCCCGAAACAAACATTAGTCCTCTAGGTTACATCACATCCTGGGACAAGCCTTGGTCTTTTACATTGCATCGTATCCAGGGACAAGCCTTGGTCTAAGGCTACTTTCACACTGGCAGCACGCGGAATTAGCGCTAAAGTGCCGCTCGTTTTTGCGCTTTTCGGCAGCTAATGGAACTTTTTTTTACCCAAAAAAAGGGTAAAAACTCCAGTTTTGCGGCACTTTCAAATCGCTTTTAACCGCTTCAGCCCCGGAAGATTTGGCTGCTGAATGACCAGGCCATTTTTTGCGATTCGGCACTGCGTTGCTTTAACTGACAAGTGCGCGGTCACAAACAAAATTGACATCCTTTTTTCCCTTAAATAGAGCTTTCTTTTGGTGGTGTTTGATCATCTCTGCGTTTTTTATTTTTTGCGCTATAAACAAAAAAAGAGTGACAGTTTTGAAAAAAACAATATTTTGTACTTTTTGCTATAATAAATATCCTAATTTTTTTTTTTTTTAAATTTTTTCTCAGTTTAGGCTGATATGTATTCTTCTACATATTTTTGGTAATAAAAATCGCAATGGGCGTATATTGATTGGTTTGCGCAAGTTATAGCGTCTACAAAATAGAGGATAGATTTATGGCATTTTTATTATTTTACTTATTTATTTATTTTTTACTAGTAATGGTGGCGATCTGCGATTTCTTTTTATCAAGACTGCGACATTATGGCGGACACATCGGACACTTTTGACACATTTTTGGGACCATTGGCATTTATACAGTGATCAGTGCTATAAAAATGCATTGATTACTGTAAAAATGTCACTGGCAGGGAAGGGGTTAACTGTGTTCCCTCTCTGTATTCTAACTGAAGGGGGGGGGGGGGGGGACTGTCTAGGGGAGATGACAGATCGCTGTTCATACTTTGTATGAACACACGATCAGTCTCTTCTCCCCTCAGAGAACCAGGATCTGTGTGTTTACACACACAGATCCCGGTTCTCGGGGTGTGTCACGAGCGAACGCGGGAGCCTGGCGGTCATCGTGCCTGCTGGGCACTCGCATTGGCTCTGGGGGGGCCAGCAGTGACCCTAGTGGCCACAGGGCGAAGCGACGTAACATAACCAGCCGTGCCAACTGCAGCAGCTGGTTGGCAAGTGGTTAAGATGCTTTGGAAGCACTGGCCATTCAGTGCAATGGGCAGGGGCGTTTTGGGAGAGCTAAATACAGCGCTCCCAACCCATCCCAAAGATGCTGCTTGCAGGACTTTTCCTAACGTCCTGCAAGCGCACCTCCCCAGTGTGAAAGCACACACTGCACAGAATGGGAAGCAGTTTTCAGGCGTTTTTTTAGAGGCTACAGTGCTTTGCAAAAGTATTCACCCCCTTGGCTTTTTACCTATTATGTTACGTTACAGCCTTTAGTTATAATTAGGATTAAAAAAATATTAAATATGTGATGGATCAGAACACAATAGTCTAAGTTGGTGAAGTAAAATTAGAAAAATATATGCATAAAACTATTTTTCAGAAATAAAAAACTGATAATTGGCATGTGTGTATGTATTCTCCCCCTTTGTTATGAAGCCCATAAAAAGCTCTGGTGCAACCAATTGCCTTCAGAGGTCACATCATTTGTGAAATTATGTCCACCTTTAAGTGTCACATAATCTGTCATTACATATACACACCTTTTTGAAAGGCCCCAGAGGCTGCAACACCTAAGCAAGAGGCACCACTAACCAAACACTGCCATGAAGACCAGGAAACTCTCCAAACAAGTAAGGGAAAATGTTGTTGAGAAGTCAAAGTCAGGGTTAGGTTATAAAAAAATATCAAAATCTTTGATGATCCCTAGGAGCACCATCAAATCTATCATAACCAAAAGGAAAGAACATGGCACAACTGCAAACCTGTCAAGAGCCGGCCGCACACCAAAACTCGCGGACCAGGCAAGGAGGGCATTAATCAGAGAGGCAGCACAGAGACCTAAGGTAACCCTGGAGGAGCTGCAGAGCTCCACAGCAGAGACTGGAGTATCTGTACATAGGACGACAATAAGCCGTACGCTCTATAGAGTTGGGCTTTATGGCAGAGTGGCCAGAAGAAAGCCATTACTTTCAGCAAAAAACAAAATGGCATGTTTTGAGTTTGTGAAAAGGCATGTGGGAGACTCCCAAAATGTATGGAGGAAGGTGCTCTAGTCTGATGAGACTGAAATTGAACTTTTTGGCCATCAAAGAAAACAGTGTGTGGTGCAAACCCAACACATCACCTCACCCAAAGAACACCATCCCCACAGTGAAACATGTTGGTGGCAGCATCATGCTGTGGGGATGTTTTTCAGCAGTCGGGACTGGGAAACTGGTCAGAGTTGGAAAGATGGATGGTGCTAAATACAGGGATATTCTTGAGCAAAACCTGTACCACTCTGTGTGTTTATTGAGGCTAGGATTCACCTTCCAGCAGGAGAATGACTCCAAACACACTGCTAAAGCAACACTAGGCCTAGTCAAAGCCCAGACCTCAATCCAATAGAAAATCTGTGGTCAGACTTAAAGATTGCTGTTCACAAGCACAAACCATCCAACTTGAAGGAGCTGGAGCAGTTTTGCAAGGAGGAATGGGCAAAAATCCCAGTGGTAAGATGTGGCAAGCTCATAGAGACTTATGCCTCGTACACACGAGCGGACTTTGCAGCAGACTTGGTCCGACGGTCTTTCTGCTGGACTTTCCGCCGGACTACCTGAACGGACGGTCTTGCCTACACATGACCGGACTTTCCGGCAGGCTATGTCTGCCCGTCTTTCCGACGGACTTTTGCCGGAGTTACAGCAGACTTTCAGAATGAACGGACTTGCCCACACACGGACAAGTCCGTTCATTTTGAACGTGACCCGGGTACGACGGGACTAGAAAAGGAAGTCAATCTTGCCGGTTTTATCGGCGAGATTGACACCTTGCGAGCCCCGTCGCGGGTCATACCAGGCCCTTAGGTCTGGTATGGATTATAAAGGGAACCCCCTACGCCGAAAAAACGGCGTGGGGTCCCCCATAAAGTCCATACCAGACCCCGATCCGGCTTGCTGACAGCTGTTATGTCATGAGCAGTCTGTCCCATCGTTGCTCACTGCCACAGCACGTGTATTTATTGGCGCTCTGCTAGCGTCCTCTTGTTTTAAACAATTGAATAAATGTTGAATACTGGTTTCCATACGGATCGCTCTTAGAAGTTTTTTTCATTATGTCATTTACTCTTCCTGGGGATCTCTATCTCTCCGCCCGGCATCTCCACACGGACCTCCTCCCTCTCCGAAGGATATTGCCAAATTGAGAAAGAAAAGAAAATATCCAGCGGTATTATGGTTTTATACTCCTGATCTGAGGAGATTTCTGCAGATCACAGCCAGCCCAGCAGTCTGCCACGGACCCATTTATGCTGTTTCGGACCCCCTATAATCAAGGGGTCAATTGGATCTGGTAGCGCAATCTCTTTCCACATTTACCGCATGGATTGAAGTTTGTTACCAGTTTCCCCAGAAGAGAGTTATCTGCTACTTTCACCATTTCATATTTAAGGACTTTTGTTATTTCTTAGGATTTATTAGATTATTCAATACTCCATGATTATTAATATTCTTTTGCGCTGCACTTATTTTATCTATTGTATGTCACTGAGGTTGGTGTTATCCTCCTAGTGTTCAGCCTGCATATTGTTCTTTCACATTTGGTTTGCGCTGATTGTTTTTTCATTTTATCTTGATCCGAGCACGCAGCCTGGCCGGTCAGGAAAGGGGGTGGGATGAGCGAGCGCCCCCCCCTCCTGAACTGTACCAGGCCACATGCCCTCAACATGGGGGGTGGGTGCTTTGGGGGAGGGGGGCGCCCTGCGGGGCCCCCCCAAAGCACCTTGTCCCCATGTTGATGAGGACAAGGGTCTCTTCCCGACAACCCTGGCCGTTGGTTGTCGGGGTCTGCGGGCGGGGGGCTTATCTAATCCGGGAGCCCCCTATAATAAGAGGGCCCCCAGATCCCGGCCCCCCACCCTATGTGAATGAGTATGGGGAACATGGACCCCGCCCCCTTATGCCGTCACAGTCCCTGGGCATGCTGGGACTGTGACGTTTTTGGGGGCGTGGTCAACATCACCGGGTGATGTTGACCACGCCCCCTAAAATGTCAGTCCCAGCATGCCCAGGGACTGTGACGGCATAAGGGGGCGGGGTCTCCGCCTACATAAGTCACAGCGGGGCGCTCAGAGAGCAGTCCAGCCGGAGAGACTGTCGTGTCAACATCTGGAGAAGAGGGAAGAAGACAAGAAGTCCGGACCTCCGCTGGCAAAAGAGCAGCATGAAGACAGCAGAGGAGCCGGCAGAAGAACTGGAACACCGGGAGAAAAGGCCAGAGAGAGCGGAGAAGAACCAACCGGACGCCGGGAGAAGAGGAACCGGAGGGACCCCCGAAGCCGGAAGAAGACCCCCGAAGCTGGAGCAAGACCCCCCGGAGATGTTTATTAAATTATTTTAAAAACCTGTGTAGTGTGTTTTATTATTGACACTTTTCCCCTAGGTAAATGGGTAGGGGTACCATGTACCCCATACTCATTCACATAGGGTGGGGGGCCGGGATCTGGGGGCCCTCTTATAGGGGGCTCCCGGATTCCGATAAGCCCCCCGCCCGCAGACCCAGACAACCAACGGCCAGGGTTGTCGGGAAGAGGCCCTTGTCCTCATCAACATGGGAACAAGGTGCTTTGGGGGAGGGGGGGGCCTGCAGGGCCCCCCCCTCCCCCAAAGCACCCACCCCCCCATGTTGAAGGCATGCGGCCTGGTACGGTTCGGGGGGGGCGCTCGCTCGTCCCCACCCCCTTTCCTGACCGCCCGGGCTGCGTGCTTGGATCGGGGTCTGGTATGGATTTTAGGGGGGACCCCACGCCGTCTTTTCGGCGTAGGGGGTTCCCTTTATAATCCATACCAGACCTAAGGGCCTGGTATGCCCTGCGCTCGCCGCAATAGGAAAATTTGCTTTTCCTATTGCAGCGAGCGCGAGATGCAATACCCTGCCCTTGCGTCGTATCTGGTCCGTCGGACCAGCATACAGACGAGCGAGCTTTTCGTCGGACCAGCATACAGACGAATGGACTTTCCGTCAGGAACTGAGTCCGACGGAAAGATTTAAAACATGTTTCAAATCTAGGTCTGGCGGACTTTTGGGGAAAAAGAGTCCGCCGAAGCCTACACACGATCCGATTGTCCGGCGGACTCTGGTCCGCCGAGCCAAGTATGCTGGAAAGTCCACCGTGTGTACGCGGCATTATCCAAAGCGACTTGGAGCTGTGATAGCCGCAAAAGGTGGCTCTACAAAGTATTGACTTTAGGGGGGTGAATAGTTATGCACATTGACTTTTTCTGTTATTTTGTCCTATTTGTTGTTTGCTTCACAATAAAAAAAAAAAAAAATCTTCAAAGTTGTGGGCATGTTCTGTAAATTAAATGATGCAAATCCTCAAACAAGCCATGTTAATTCCAGGTTGCAAGCCAACAAAACCCGAAAAATGCCAAGGGGGTGAATACTTTTGCAAGGCACTGTATTTCAAGCGCTAAAACGCCTGAAAACTGCCTCAGTGTGAAGGATGTGCTTGGGTGTGTTCAGGATCCTAGTCCCATCCCACCTGCCCGATCCCACCAGGAAGCTGACACTGCTCACCTCCAATCACAGCCAGTGAGACATTTCCCAGTCTGTGCAGCTGCGGGCGGGAAATGCCTCACTGCCTGTAATTAACGGTGTGCAGTGTCGGCTTCCTGGCGGGATCAGGCAGGTGGGTTGGGACTAGGATCCCAAACACGCTCAAGCCCATCTTTAGTTACATCATATCCTGGGGCAAGACTTGGTCCTATAGGTTACATCGTATCCAGGGACAATCCTTGGTCCTCTAGGTCAGTCATTCTCAAGTACCCCCAATGGGACATGTTTCGGGAACTTCCCTTAGATAAAATAGCTCTTATCAATACCATGTCATTGATATTGATTTAAAGCAGCTTTGCAAAGTAAAGGAAAACCTGAAAACATGGCCCGTTGGGGGTACTTGAGCACTGAGGTTGAGAACCACTGCTTTAGGTTACATCATATGCAGGGATAAGCCTTGGTCTTATAGGTTACATCGTATTCAGGGACAAGCCTTGGTCCTATAGGTTACATTGTATCCCTTGATCCTACGAGTTACACCATATCCTGGGAGAAGCCTTTGTCCTATAGGTTACATAGTATCCCTGGCTGACAGCAATGATGACTCACTGGTTTTTAAGGACATGAAGGGTACCGACTACTGAACAACCAGCAGCCCTGAGCTGAACTGTCACATTGAGGAGTGGTATGGTATTCCGTTGCTAAATGTTTCACTTTTGCTGCAGCTGGAGGTTCATCTGTGTTAAAATAAGGTGCAAAAAAGCACCCTAAATACTGCAAAATAAAAATCTTAAAGCACGTGGTATTTAACTTATTTTTTTGTGAATTGCATGCTCCTGAGTTAGTGATATTAAAGTCTCTTGTTTGAAAAAAAAAAATTTAACCACTTGCCCACTGGGCACTTATACCCCCTTCCTAACCAGGCCAATTTTCAGCTTTCAGTGCTCTCACATTTTGAATGACAATTACTCAGTCATGCAACACTGTACCTATATTAATTTTTTGTCCTTTTTTCCCCACAAATAGAGCTTTCTTTTGGTGGTATTTAATCATCACTGGGTTTTGTATTTTTTTTTTTTTTTGTGCTATAAATGAAAAGAGACAGAAAATTTTGTTTTAAAAAAAAAAAAAATATTTTTGTTCGCTTCTATTATAAAATATTGCAAATTAGTAATTTTTTTCTTCATGAATTTTTGCCAAAAATTATACTGCTACATATCTGGTAAAAATAACCCAAATAAGTATATATTATTTGATCTGTGTGAAAGTTAGAGTCTACAAGCTATGGTGTTAGTCACGCTGGATGTACTGACGGCCTATCATTTATTGAGACGCTAACAAGCCAGGAAAGTACAGATCCCCCCCCAATGACCCCTTTTTGGAAAGTAGACATTCCAAGGTATTTAGTAAGAGGCATTGTGAGTTTTTTGAAGTTGTCATTTTTCTCCCCACAATTCTTTGCAAAATGAATGTGAATGTGTGTGTGTGTGTGTGTGTATGTATGTATATGTATGTATGTATGTATGTGTATATATATATATATATATATATATATATATATATATATATATATATATATATTATATTTTACAAAATTGTCATGTTAACAGGTTATTTCTCTCTCACCTGGCATAGGCATACCACAAATTACACCCCAAAACACATTCTGCTACTCCTCCTGAGTATGGCGATACCACATGTGTGAGACTTTTTTTTATACAGCCTGGCCACATAGAGATGCCCAACATGCAGGGAGCACCTCCAGGTGATCTAGGAGCATAAATTACACATATAATTTCCTGACAACCTATCACACTTTTGAAGGCCCTGGACCACCAGTACAATGGAAATACCCACAGAAATTACCCCATTTTGGAAAGCAAATACCCCAACGTATAATCTGTGAGGCACTTTTGAACATGTCATTTTTTTTTCCACAGGTTTTTGGAAAATGTGGAATAAAAATTTTTTTACGCAAAGTTGTCCATTTATAAGATATTTCTAATGCCCTGTACACACGAGCAGACTTTTCGACTGGACAGGTCCGATGGACCAAATCCGGTGGACAATCCGACCGTGTGTGGGCTTCATCGAACTTCCAACGGACCTTTTCGGTCGAAAATCCGACGGACTTTAGATTTGAAACATGTTTCAAATCTTCCAGCCAGAACTCCGCCGGACCCAGTTCCTATTGGGAAGCCCGTTCGTCTGTATCCTGTTCCAACGAACCAAATACGACGCAAGGGCAGCTACAGCACCTGCCCGTGAGAATATTTCCAGCACGATCCTGTTGCGCTGGTTCTCGGCGACAGGGTACTATACATCTCGCGCTCGCTGCAATAGGAAAAACGCATTTTCCTATTGCAGCGAGCACGATAAAGAGGCGACAATGTCCCTTAGGTCTGGTATGGATTTTAAGGGGAACCCCTTAAAATCGAGCACGCAGCCCGGTCGGGAAAGGGGGTGGGGACGAGCGAGCGCCCCCCTCCCTCCTGAACCATACCAGGTCGCATGCCCTCAACATAGGGGGTGGGTGCTTTGGGGAAGGGGGCGCCCTACGGCCCCCCCCTCCCCAAATGCTCATGCACTCTGCAGTGTAGTTGAGCATCATGGGAAATGTAGTTCCAAAACATCCGGGGTGTCAAGGTTCGCCATCACTGCTCTAGGGAAACCCAAGCAGGCGCGCTCCCTACCTGCGGCGCCGTGTCTCCGCCCTGCCTCCTCCATCTCCTGACTGGCTCACTGGCAGTGATTGACAACAGCAGGAGCCATTGGCTCCCACTGCTGCCAAAAGCCAATCAAGGGTGCAAGTCCCCCTGGACATCGCTGGACCGAGGTGGGGCTCAGGTAAGTATTTGGGGAGGCTGCTGCACACTGAGGCTGGTTTCACACCTATGCGAATTTGATGCAGGTTTCCCCACTTCCAATTCACTCCCATGGAGCCGGTTCACACATCCCCACAGCGGCCCTGGTGTGAATTGCACAGGAGACCTGTGCATCTTTTGATCCGTTTCAGGTCCGAATTCTGCCAGAAATTCGGGCTGAAATCAGACCTGAAACTGTGAATGGGGACGCACCGGACTGTGAGCCGGAGAGTGCTGCGGTGTGAACCCAGCCTGAAGGTTTTTTACCTTCCTTCATAGAATACACAAAGGTAAAAAACTGTGTTCCTTTTGAAAGTACTGCATGACTTATTTTAACACTAATACTCATGCGGTATGTAACCCTTAGTGAATTGAGCCCACTTCTGCCTAGATTTCTTCAATCAAGTGTTTCGGAAATCCCAGGTTTTTGCTGTAAAATCTGAAATCAGAATTAGTGTCCCTTTTCAGTATAGCACAGTGTACCTTCTGGAAAACATGATAAAAATTTCAGCTTTTTGTTGATACAGTCAGTTTAATTTGCATTTTGACAAACTGTATTCAATTGCTAGGTAAAATAAAATATACTGTACATTAATATTCCTTTTTACAGGTGATGCATATGTAGCAGATGGAGAGGGTTTGGAAACCTTAGACATTACAAGTCCTAGAAAAAGGTATGTGAAATCCTGTTTTAAATAAATGATAAAAGCACACTTGTAAAATTGCTGAAAAATATTGTCTTTCACCTGAAAATGAATGTGCTGGCTAAGTGTGAGGGCCCACACACACTTGTATTGTAAAATGTAAACGCTCTCTCAACGTACATTGCACAGTAATACATCTGTAATATGTTGCAGTTTACCAATCCTCAACCCCTTAGTGACAGAAGGTATAACAAATGTTAATGTTCGAACACAATTTTGCAACTTTGACATGTGTTATTAAAACTGTACATATCATAACCAGGGCTTTTTTTCTCAGAGAATAGGTGCAGGAACTCCCCCCGTCTGAGTCACCCCTTGTCTCTGCCCCTACCCACCTCTGACCACGTCCCTTGGTTCCACCCCCTACCCACCTACCAGTACTGCCCCTTTTAGAGAATACAGAACCAAGTATCATTTTGTGGTGCTAAATCATTTGTATGGAACATGTTAATGATAAAAAGAAAAGCAGTAAAATAGATCCCCTGCAGCCTGGAATAGAATCCCAGCAATAGATCCCCACACAACAATAGACTCCCCCAGCAACAATGGACTCCACCCCAACAATAGTAGATTCCCTGCAGCAACAGTGAACCACCCACAACAAAATATCACACCCAGTAACAAAATATCCACCCAAGCAACGTTGGACACCCCCCCCCAGCAGCAACAACAGATCTCCCAGCAGCTAGCATCCATAGATCCTCCAGCAGCCAGTAAAAATAGACCTCAACCTCAACAGTAGATCTCTTCCAGCATTATAAGACCCCCCAGCAACAATATATTCTCCATCAGCAAAAATAGACCCTCACACAAAATCAGATCCCCCACCAGCGACAATAGATCCCCCAGCAGCCAACATCAATAGACCCTCCAGCACACCCCATGCTATTACATACATATATTCAGTGCTGGAGGTGCCGGAACTGCGTTCCCCCGCGTTCCCGCTGAAAAAAAACCCTGATCATAACTACTTTGTGTATCCAGAGTAAAAGTGAAAATTAATGCAGCCATCACATATAAGAATTGGTAAGCTGCAATATAATAAATGTTTAAGTTCAGTTTAAGGCCAGGATTGGTAAAAATGTAATCAGCATCTACAATGGCTTTGGGTATGTTGTGAGCTGATCACCTGTGTTTTAATTTTTAAAATTTTTAGTTTTAGTCATAGTCTTTTGACTAAAATGCCATTTTAATTAGAGGTGCACCACATGGAAATCTTGGCACCGAAAATGCAGGATGCACTAAGCCGAAAACCCGAAAATGGCAGTTTTTAAAAATATTTTTATATATAATTGTATTATATTTGACTTTTTAATTAATATCATGATTTTAAGAGCCCTTTCACACTAAGCCGCGGGCTGCATTAGCTGTAAAACACCGCTAGTTTTAGCGGCGCTTTACAGTCGTTTTAGCGATACTATTCGGTCTCTAGCACTTTTAACCCCCGCTAGCGGCCAAAGAAAGGGTTAAATGTGCCCATGTATCGCCGCTGCCGAAATTTTCATTTCACAGTAGTCATAATTTAGTCCTTTACCTTTTTTCTTTTTGTAGTGATGTAGATGTGAACGCACCAGCTGAAGGTCAGCTCCACAATCATGCAGGAGTAAGCTGCAGTGAAATACCTGGTCCGTCAGAGATAACAGCGAGGAAAAGGAAACAGGAATCACTGACCCCACTGCAGAAATATCATATGAGGCACTTGGCTGTGACAAACATTTGCTCCCAGATGTGGTGTGAACAACAGATGGTGTACAAGATTGAGCAGCCAGTAGCTCTCAGACCAGGAAAGACTGCTGCAATGAATGAGGGATCCAGTATACATTTAGCCAGAGGTGAGGCATTTCCTGAAATTCGTTTTGAATCTCTTGTCTTCTTTTGAAATGAAAATGTAAGTGTATCTCCACTCATAACTAAATGTATATTTAAAATGGTTCTTTGCCCTGTATGAAAAAATACAATTACTGTAGCTGCTGACTTTTAATAAAAAGGACGCTCACCTGTCCAGGGGTCCAGCTCCATTGTCACCCAAAGTGGTTCTTCGACGGTCATTGCGTCCCTGGCACTGACATGTTTACTGTGGGTAGCCTGCTGTGATTCCTTGCGGCTCCACTGTGCATGCACAAGCCTTGTTGCACTTTGTAAATGGTCCGGCAGCCTTCTGGGACCTGCCCCTAGAAGGTTGTGGGTGGGAGGGGGAGGAGAGCTTCTGGTGGATCCGCCAAAGCAATCCAACCTTGGTTGGAGTGGGTACCTGTTTACTTTAATGAATATCCCACATCAGAGAAGAAACACCACACCAGGTGGACTCATATTAGCTCCTTCACTGTGTGATTGGGCGCTAGTCTGGTCCACAATCAATGCCATTTCAATAGTCAAGTAATGGGGGGGGGTGGGGGGTGGCTTAGAGTCCATGAGAGTGGCTGCTTAGATCCGTAGCTCCGGCTCTACACAGACATCCTGTCCAATCCTTTCCAAAAAGGCACTGAATCCTTCCTAAAGATGGTGGGATCCCAAGGCAGGCATTATAGTGAATAAATACGGGCCACCCGCGCCCCAGTCAGTGACGGAACAACTGGCAAAGTATCACAGGCAAGATGGCACGATCCCTCAGCTGATCCCTCCTTGAAGCCACGCTGCAGCCCTCTCCTATCTTAGCACAGCGCTCCACATCAGGGGTGAGTGACTCACTGCCTGCTGTGTTCCACACTCAGGCTGACCTAACTTCATTATACTCCCCCACATGCTCTGAAGACTGTAATTCTCCAGCCCCTCCCTCAGGGGAGCCTATTCTGGCTGAAATCATGCTCAGGTGGAAGGTGGCTGAAACCAGTTCTGGTGGCATCCATATTTACTTTTCGCTATTGAAGCAAGATGTGCAAACCTTGAGGGAGTGAACTGGGGGGGGGGGTGGGGGGCAGAAGAACGTATAAGCTACCTGGAGGACACTGTAGACCCCTTAGCTGCCACTGTGTGTACGGCTACTGATGAGCTGGTGTCCCTCAGAGCCAAAATGGAGGACTTGGAGAGCCGCTCTGGCAGGAATAATCTCCGCTCTGTGGGGTCCCCTGAGCGTTCAGAGGGGAGCCCGTTCTGAAAGGTTCCTTCACTCCTGGCTGAGAGATGTTTTGTCCCATGCCTTTATGATTGAGCTTGCACATCAACCCCCCCCCCCCCCCCGTCCTCCCTCGGGGGCCCCCTCAAGATCCCTGATTGCAAAAATCCTCAATTTTTAAGACAAAGCCGCCATCCTGCGCCTTGCTAGAGAAAAGGGCCCACTCAAGTTTAATGGTAGCAATATCTCCATATATCTGGATTTTCTCGGCTGAAGCGCAACGCCAGCGCATATCCTTTGCTGCGGTAAATGACTGCCTCCGTCCTGAGGGCCTGCCATATGCGATGCTCTTCCCTGCTAAGCTGCGGATCATCCGTGAGGGTAAAGCCCACTTCTGCACTTGTCCAAAAGATGCTATGGCCTGGATAGACGCTTGTTTTGGAAAACAGCCTAGACAACGCCGCAACTGATGCTGTACGCAGTAGCTTTTCTTCCTCTCTGCCTCACTACTCATCTCTCCTGAAGCAAGCTTGAGCACCTGTGGATCACCCTATGCTTCTTTTTGCCTCCTACACTCCATTGTTACAGATGACCTGAGGACTGCACCCATCCCTTCTTTCCTTCTTTTCTGCTATATGTTACCTGTGTGACCGATAATAAACTGTCAGATGCCATTGTAGGCTATAGCACCTGTCCTAACTGGCGGGTAACCCCTGCCTTGCCTTATATATTTTGTGTTTTTTGTTTAGGGAACCAAAGCTCACTATGTTTGGGATGGTTGAGCACGGTAGGGGGGAAAGGGACTTATTTTTTCTTTTTTGGGCCCTCTCACGTTTTAGTTGTTGGGACTGGCCAGACTTAGGTTTTTTTCTGCTGCTGTTTTTTATGCTCCTATTGCAGATTAATTTCTGTTGCTACAGTGCATTTATTCCGGTGTCAATGTTTTGTATGTTGTATTGCATCTCCCCATGATCCTCCCTATGTTGTTATGCTGTATATGATTGAATATGGCTAATGTGCTAAAACTGATCTCTTGGAATGTCAGGGGTTTGAACACCCCTCCTAAGCGGTCCTTGGTATTCTCCTTCCTTAAAAAATATAAGCCACATATTGTCTGCCTTTAAGAGACTCTCCTCACCAATGCTAAACCGCGGTCCCTTAAACGCCCTTGGTTGGTTACACAGTACCATGCTACACATACCAACTACTCCCGTAGGGTTACTGACCTGATAGCAAAATGTCTGTCTGCGGAAATCTTGTGGATTAAGATGGATCCAGAGGGCAGATGCGTTATACTTACTATCCAAATTATCCGTAGTATTTAAACTAGTGAACATATATGTACCTCCCCCATTTTCCTCAGACCTACTTTCCAATTCATCCCTGATGCTGCTATCTAGAATCCCTGGCCCCCTGCTCTATGTTGGGGACTTTAAGGCTGTTCTTGATCCTGCCATGCACCGCTTGGGGGGGGGGTGGGGGTAGACCCTACCCCTCATTTATTGACTGGACCCAGATGTATGGTCTTACTGAGCTGTGGCGGTGGAAGCACCCAGAGGAGCAACATTTTTCTTGCCACTCTGACTTTTTCCACACTATGTCACGTATAGATCTGGCATTCTCTACTGTTGAAGTACTCCCAATTGTGCAGGTGGCTTCCTACCTTCCCCGAGGGGTGTCTGATCATGCCCCCCTTTCTGTGGATCTCCTCCTCCTGCTAAACTTGAGCACTTTTGTCTGGTGGCTGAACTCCCTTGGTTGGAGAATGAGATAAAACAGAATGACTGCAGGAAGAACATTGCGGAATATTGGCGTATGAATCAGGGCACTATTGGGTCCCCAACTGCCTGGGAGGCTTCTAAGGCCGTGTTATGAGGCACCTTTATGTCCATTACTGGAATTCTGCGCAAGAACACCCAGCAGTGCACTGAAGATCTAGAAAATAAGATGGTAGCTGCAGAAGCAGCATATGCTGTGAATTCTTTTTTTTTTTTTTCTTTTTTTTTGCCACTTCAACAAAGTATTTTACCGGGAATCTTGTTTCAACTTTGAAGTTCAATCTCGTCCCTTCACATCCTCACATAATTGTGGCTTTTTCATCTGCTTATTTACAAATCGAACATAATATATTGAAACATAAGTAACACACAAAAAGAACCCCGTATCCGTTTTCTTCCCCCTTCAAACCCTCCTAAAACCCTCCCGACCCCCCCCCCCCCGTACCCTCCCCCCCTTACCCCACTGGCTCACCTCTCTTACTTCACTCCCATCTCCTACTCTCCCCTCATCTCTCCACGTCTGATAATCACCGTCTAGCCCCCACGGGGCCTCGTAACTGTATACCCCAAACCTCGGCAGCCCTCATTGAACTTTTATACTCTACCCATTCCCTCCATTTCTTCTCGAAGGCTTCCATTCCCGTTCCTTCGCTGAACCTGAGATACTCTAGGCTTTGAATATCATTAATTTTATTGAACCAATCTTGCATCGTGGGTCTTCCTTTCACCTGCCAGAATCTAGGTATATGGCTTTTGGCCGCATTGGTGAGCTGTGGTATTAATGTTTTCATATATGCCTTTGTGGGCATTTCACTTTTGTGAAATCACTCCCATGGGTCGTCCGGAATAGCAATATTGGTGATCTCTTTTATTATTCTCCTAACCTCCCCCCAATAACTTTTAATTTCTGGGCACTGCCACCAGATATGCGCCATTGTTCCTATTTCATTGCATCCCCGCCAGCACAATTGCGATGTTTCGTCCTTAAGTGGGGTTAATCTCCAGCTATTGCCCTGTTTTTGACACACTCCTATTTTCAGTTGTAGACTCACAGGCGCATGGTCTGAGAAGGTAATTGTTCCGATATTTGTACCCACAACCTCCTCAAGTTGATACTGATGCAGCTTCTTTTTCAATTTGTTCATCCATACTCCTCCCGTCCCCCGTGTATGGGACGTACTATCTTTCCCTGGGTCCAAACAGAGATTAAAATCTCCTGCTATTATGGACCCCCCCTTTTTGAACTCTTCAAACTTCGCCAGAACTCCCATTAGAAACCTATTTGAGTTCTTATTTGGGCCATATATATTTGCTAGTGAATATTCTGATCCTTTTAATTCACCTCTTAGAAACAGCGCCCCTCTGGGTTGATCATTCTCTCTTCAAGCTTGAACCTTACTTCTTTGGCAAACCCTATAGCAACTCCTTTTGCGCCACTAGTCGGAGAGTCACCATAGTACCAAACGGGGAATTCCCTAGAAAAAATGTTTTGACTCTTGCCCAGAAAAAGGTGAGTCTCCTGTAGCAAAACCCCATCTGCTTTCAAAAATGTCAGTTCGCCCATTATATTGGCATGTTTTATGGGGGAGTTCAGTCCTCTTACGTTATATGAAATTAAATTTAGGCTAGCCATCTTTTCTTACAGTAGGAGGAGGTTTACTATTCCAAACCGACCAAAGGAGTAGGAGTCGATATAGTGATTGCCCTACACTACCCCACCTCCCCACCCCCCTCCCGCCACTAACCCCTCCCCCTCCCAACCCCTCCCCCCACCCCCCTTCCACCCTCCCACTTGGGGAAAAAAGGGTCTCCCCATGACCCAGCAAACCGGAGCCCCACTTACTCCTCCCGGCCCCACGGTTAGTCCCCTGGAGGTTAAACTTGGCGCGGCCACCATCAGAGCTAGTACTCCCCCCAGATTTTTGTGGGGGGTTCCTTGGCCCATTCCCCCCCCCTGCCCTCCCTTCCCACCCCTCCCCCCCACACACACCGAGCGCCCCTTTCTTATTAACCTTTTTGGACACAGTTTATGCTCCCAAGCCAGTTTTCCAAACCCATTTGACTTTTACTACTTCTTCCCATCTATTCTTTTTGTTGTAAAAACAGGTTGCCAAGCTTGCAATACTTCAGAGCTATCTGCGTTTTCAGATTTGGAGTGCAGTCAACCTTCATTACTTTACTTAAATCACTTCAGCTCAGGAAGGGGTACCCCCCTTCCTGAGCCAGGCCATTTTTTGCAATCCGGAATTGCGTTACTTTAATTGACAATTGTGCGGTCGTGCGCTGTACCCAAATAAACTTTTTGTCCTTTTTTTTTTTCCCACAAATAGAGCTTTTTTATGGTGGTATTTGATCACCTCTGCGTTTTTTATTTCTTGCGCTATAAACAAAAAAAAAACAACCATTTTGAAAAAAAAAAAAAAAGATATTTAATGATATTTAAAGATATTTAAAACATACCCAATAAAAAGCTGTAAAAAATCTAATTTGTTCATCAGTTTAGGCCAATATGTATTCTGCTACATATTTTTGGTAAAAAAAAAAAAAAATCCCAATAAGTGTATATATTGATTGGTTTGCGTAAAAGTTATAGTGTCTACAAGCTATGGGATATTTTTTATTTTATTTATTTACTAGTATTGGTGATCAGCGACTTATAACGGGGCTGCGATATTGCGGCAGACAAATCAAACACCTGACACTTTCTGGGGACTAGTGACATTAATGCAGTGATCAGTGCTAAAACAATATGCACTGTCACCGTACTAATGACACTGGCAGGGAAGGGGTTAACATCATGGGGCGATCAAAGGGTTAAATGTATGCCTAAGTTGTGCTTACTAACTGTGGGGGAGGTGCTTTGACTAGGGCAAGGCAAAGATCTGTGTTCCTACTTAGCAGAAACACAGGGCCAGTGCCTTCCCCTCTGACAGAACGACAATCTGCCTTGTTTACATAGGCAGATTGTCTTTCTGCCTCTACTCTCTAATCTGCGGGCGCCGGGGGACATCGAGTCCGCAGTACCCACCGCTGAGCTCCCGCTGTGTATAATCACAGCGGGTGCGGGTCGCAAGTGGTGTGTGTCACAGACCCGAAAGTGTCAGATTACGTCTGGCACAGAGCGGCCGCCCTGCTGTAGTAAATGCATATGGGGCAAGTCGCTAAGTGGTTATAGTGGAACTTCATGCAGAATCTAAAATCCCTGCATCTATAGACACTAGGGATCTAAAACTATCCTCTCTCTCCCTGTAAAGAAAAGATGAGTATACATACCTTTTTGGAAGCCGATCTGACCCGATCTCCAGTGACGGAAGCTCTGCAGAAGACACGGTGGACAACGGCTGTGACATGACAGGGAAGTGACGTCACCCATAGACTTACTATGGAGCTTCCGTTGTCCTTCGTCTCCTCTGCACCCGCCTCTACAGTGAACCGCGGCTGACAGCTCAACGTGGGATCCGGTCGGAGCGGGTCAGATCAGCTTTCAAAAAGGTATGTATATTAATTTTTTTCAGGGATAGAGAGGTTAGTGTTAGATCCCTGGTGTCTATAGATGCAGGGATTTTAGATTTTACATGGACTTCCACTTTAAGTAATGTCTCTCTGATACATATTTTTTTTATTTGCACTAATACTCATAATTGCACTTTCAGGACAAGCTTTCAGGGGTGTTTGCTTCTTCTTTATCCTATAGAGCTGCAGAGCAGAATGCAGTGCCTGAGTATGTAAAAAGCAAATATGATTACTCCCATATACTACAGTAAATGTATATTTTATTACAAATATACATATATTTATAGGTAGAGAGATAGGCATACTGTAGGTATATAAAGCTAATTACTTTGATATGTTTAAAAAAAAAATGTGAAAACTATATATTCCTTAAATTGCTTATGGGCAGTAAAATTATGAATTCTTAATAACCTGTTTCTACATCCATTTTTTTGTTTTAAAGGAATAATTCCTGGTTGTGTTCTCAAGACAGGACATTAGGTGAATTCACCCCAGTGGGGACAAAGACTAAAAACCAGCTTTTCTAACATTTTCACGCTATTTCTAAAACTAGAAAACGTTTTGTTGGTTGTTCAAATTTAATGCAAGCCAGAAGCACTTTGATAGCATTGGGCCAACCAATTCTGACAGGAGCCAATGAACCTGCAGAGTTCCTGCAAGAAAACCAGAGTACCCAGAGGAAACCCATGCAACCACAGGGAGAACATGCAAACTCAATGCAGTTCTGTTCGAAATGTATGTCCTAGTCGAAATTTGAACTGAGGACCCAAGTACTGCAAAGCATTGTAGTAACTATTTAAAGAACACTGGCATAGCATATGTGATATTATTCACACATCTATTGATACATTGTGTAGATGTGCCAAAGTAACCATCCACTTTTTTATATTTACTAGAGTTGGAACTACATGATGTTGTATCGGTGACTACACAGACTCGTGAAGACATCTGGGCAATAAAATGTCTCAATATTTTAGCAATGATTCCAGTTTTACAGTCTGGTAAGTTAAGAACACAGGTTACATTATAAATGTTGGATAATTGTACTTTGCAGACAGTTCTAAAAAGATGCAATACTCAGTTTAACCACTTGGTGAGGCGTCTGACGATCAACGGCTCTTCCTGTTTACACTGTGATCAGCCGTGATTGGACACGGCTGATCACAAGGTAAAGAGTCTCAGTCAGAGACTCTTTACCTAGATTGGTGTTGCGGTGTGTCAGACTGACACACCGCAACAACAATCGCCACCATGTGCGCCCCTGGGGGTGTGCAGCGGCTTGATATCCTGCTGGACGTCATATGACATCCGGTCAGGTTATTGAAACCACTTTGCCGCTGTCATTTTGCTATATGGCGGGCGGCAAGTGGTTAAGTAAATGTTCACAGTTTACTTTACAATTTAGATTATAATCAATCATTCTTTGCTAGCACTTATTTACCTAATTGCTATTTTCCCTCCTTAATCCATGATAGCAAACCACGAGAGATGGGATCTGCCTACTTAAAAGGGACAGGAATGGGAAAAATTATACATTCAACTCCTAATACCCAATGGTTTCCTGTCCCTTTCAGTTCAGGAGCAGACACCACAGTCAGTTGTCTTGTGAACTGAATTGCTAGATCTCTGTACCTTAACTGCCCTTTCTTCCTCTTACATGGTAACCCCGAATGGGGGCGACCACAGTGAGAGCCAGCCAGATAGTGAGTTTGGTGCTGATTAGCAAGTATTCAGCAGGACCCCTCCGCCTTTGGTCACCAGTGATAAGCACTGCAGATGCAAACTCCCCAGGGCAACACAGGTAGCACCCTGTTGGGTGTCCCCACATCTACCTTCCACCTGGACACGGGTCTGGGTGCCAGGAATCATGGCTGCAGAGCACTGTACTTACATCATCAAATGTACCTGAAGTGCACAGACACCGCCCCTTAGGGATCCTTGGGTGCCCTCTGTGATGTCACAGGCCAAACTGCAAGCTGCAATGCATATGTATGGCTCTTCCACTGAGCACAACACAAGTATATGACATAATGCGTGCATTATGTGCATAGGGATCTGCATTAGAGCTGCACGATTAATCGTTAAGAATCGTTATCGCAATGTTTTTCCCATTGCGATCTTGACAATGTATTTCCTGATTCTTTCTATGCAGAGAATTCTCTCTGCTCTGTTAAAGCCGACAGCCACCAAAAGAAAGGAAAAAAACCCAAAAAGGGCAGTCTGCCAAGAATTACAACATTCTTTAGCAGTGGAACTTATGTATAAACATTTTAACAATTTGTCCTTTAGATCAAAAGAATACACTTTGGTGTGTAAATGAGGGAAGTTTAACCACTTAAAGTGGTTGTAAACCCTTACAGACCACTTTGTGCTACAGGTAAGCCTATAATAAGGCTGACCTGTAGCTACCCAGGATATCTCTCCTAAACCTGCATAGTTTAGGAGATATCCCCTGTATTTGCATGTGCCAACGTCATCGGCATATGCACACTGACACAAACTGAAGCAACGGCACGTATGTGCCGTTGCTTCAGTGAGTGTGCCATTGCCGCGCGCATGCATGATGTCATTGCGGCTCCGGCCAATCACAGTGCCAGAGCCACGTTACCCGGAAGTAACCCCCGGCGGACTCGAGGTCTACTGGTCTCCCGGCGATCGTGTCACGGAGCCACAGAACGGGGAAGTGCCTTGTGACATGACAGAGATTACTGCTCCCTGTCATCGGGAGCAGTGATCGCTGCCATGCGAATTGAAGCCCCCCCCCCCCAATAGTTAGAATCACTCCCTAGGACACACTTAACCCCTTGATCGTCCCCTAGTGTTTAACCCCTTCCCTGCCAGTGTCATTTATAGCACTGATCGCTGTATAAATGACAATGGTCCCAAAATAGTGTCCAAAGTGTCCGCCATAATGTCACAGTCACAATAAAAATCACAGATCGCCGCCATTACTAATAAAAAAAAAAAAAAAAATATTAATAAAAATGCCATAAAAACTATCCCCTATTTTGTAAACGCTATAACTTAAAGGGGACATACAAGTATGCATATTTGCCCACCGGTGCCATTGTGCCGAGGTATATCGACGTGCGGCAGTCGGCAAGTGGTTAATCACTTAAGGACCGAGCCTCTTTCTGAGATTTGTTTTTTACCAGTTAAACACAGGTTTCTTTGCTAGAAAATTACTTAGAACCTCCAAACATTATACATTTTTTTTCTAACACCCTAGAGAATAAAATGGCGGTTGTTGCAATACTTTCTGTCACACCGTATTTGCGCAGCGTTCTTACAAGCATACTTTATTTTTTGGAAAAAATGCACTTTTTTGAATTAAAAAATAAGAAAACAGTGAAGTTAGCCCATTTTTTTTATATTGTGAAAGATAATGTTACACCGAGTAAATTGGCGACAAACTTTTACCCTTAATCTCCATAGGCGACTTTTTCAAAAATTCTACAGGTTGCATGATTTGAGTTCCAGAGGAGGTCTAGGGCTAGAATTATTGCTTTAGCTCTACCGATCGTGGTTATACCTCAAATGTGTGGCTTGAACACCGTTTTCATATGCGGGCGCTACTCATGTATGCGTTCGCTTCTGAGGTTTCTTGGGCAATATAGTACTCAACACTCTATCATTGCCCAATATATGCCAATGCTTCTGAATCAAACGTTTTATATTCTGGTGCTGGGTAGAGAACATGGTAATAAATGGAAGGGGAGGTATATTTGTATCATTACCATTCGTTCTTGGCCTTTCAGCAGAATAAGCCCTATCCATCTCCTGAACCTGGCCCATAATGGCATTAAGAGACTCAAGCTTGTATCCTTTTTATACAAATCTATTGGTTAGAACAACTGCCTGTGTGTTATACTCATCCACCTCAGTACAGTTACACCTTAAACGCATATATTGGCTCTTAGGTACTGATCTGAGCCAGGACTCATGATGGCAGCTGTCCCAGGAAATGTAGGAATTTCTGTCTGTAGGTTTGAAGAAAGTAGATGTAATGAATCTATCCTCTTTCACGGAAATCCTCAGATCTATTAAACTGATCTCTCCCGTAGTCGCTTCATAGTTTAAACTAATTCCTCTGTCATTATTATTCAGAAATCTCATGAATTCTTGTAACTCAATACCACTCCCATTCCATAGTAGGAGGATGTCATCTATGTACCTAGCCCACATGACCACATAGATGACATCCTCCTCCCATTTTGCCATAAACAGATTAGCCAAACTGGGGGAATATTTAGCCCTCATGGCTACTTCAATGTCCTGGCGATAAAACTGGCTCTCGAACCAAAAGTAGGTATGCGTTGCTACAAACTGTAAAAGTTCCATAATAAATGTTGACTGCTTCTTGAAAAGACCTGAATCCCAATCTAAATAATATTTGCTAGGCGAGACCAAAAAACCATATCCTAATAGTCAGGGACAAAGAGAGGAACTAGAGGAGGGAGACGGATACAATCAAAAAACAGTGTAAATGGAGTTGGGATCTATAATTGAAGTCATAAAGTTTTGACAAATTCAGCAAAAAAGATTTTAGACAAGGGCTTGAAATTTGCTCCACCTAGTAGGCTGAATAAATTTCAGACCTATATGGACGTACATAAGTATTTACATAAACGTAACATTACACGGTACTTGCTAACGAATCCCATTAAAGAAAATAGGGTTGCCTCGGCACTCTAACCTCCAATGCCTTCCTGTTCAATCCCCCTGGAGCATTAGCCCCTTCCCTTTAAGTTTTTTGGGATGTAGTCCTGAGAGATTTAGTTCAGATTAAAGTTCGGAATATCAAAATGCAAAAGAACTTGGAAAAGGGCCTTGATTGTGTAAAAACAAAGGACTGATTATTCGACCAGCTGATAAGAAGGGTGGAATTGTGGTTCTAGACAGGTGTGATTACCTGTCACAAATGCTAATATATGCGTTTAAGGCATAACTGTACTGAGGTGGATTAGTATAAGATAAGTATTCTTTACCCAGCACCAGAATATAAAACGTTTGATTCAGAAGCATTGGCATATATTGGACAATGATAGTGTTGTGTACTATATTGCCCAACAAACCTCAAGTAGTCTTTAGGGGAGCTCCCTCCCTAAGGGATAGATTTACTCTGAATGTCTATAATCCACCATCAAAAATTGTATTTATTTTTTTTACCTTTTTCAGAATCTTACGGAATACTACCAGTGCAGAAAATATCAAGTGTGTAGCATCAATGATTGTAAGAATAGGAGAACAAGTGGCTTCACTTATGTGAGCACTTCTCATGCTTTTATAATAGAGCCACTAAGGTAGTGTACCTGTTACAATGCCCTTGTATGTGCCAATAGGTGGGCATGACCAAGCAAACCCTGCAGGATAGGGTGAATGAGCATATTAACAATATACGGAAGGGTTTTAGGAGCCATTCTGTGTCCAAACATTACGCAGTGGTACACAATAGGGAACCTTCAAATACCATTTGATCTAGGCATTGACAGGTAGAGTCCCCACTGGAGAGGGAGCTCTCTAGTTAGGAACATTTCTAAACTTGAAATGCAATGGATACATAAGGTGAAATCATTTATCCCCTATGGCTTAAATGTAGATGTTGATGTTAATGCATTCATAGACAATTCTTAATCTTAATGTCCTTAGAACCCACTGATATGATGTATTATTTTTTAGATATTGTAACCTCTGATCTGAGTCTCAGTCAGCTCACTTAGGGGCAGGGGGGAACTTTTTGAAGATAACCTAATTTTAAGTTTAGAAGTCCAATTTTCGGATTACTTATATACTTAATTTCTAATCTAAATTCCTTTTTTTTTTTTTTTTGTCATTTTTGTTTCGATTTATATACCGTATTTATCGGCGTATAACACGCACCTTAATTTTAAGAGAGAAGTTTCAGGGAAAAAACTTCTCACTGCAGCCTAATCAGTGGCCATCTGCAGCCTTACTCCTCACTGCAGCCTAATCAGTGCCCATCTGCAGCCTTGCTCCTCACTGCAGCCTAATCAGTGTCCATCTGCAGCCTTGCTCCTCATTGCAGCCTAATCAGTGCCCATCTGCAGCCTTGCTCCTCACTGCAGCCTAATCAGTGCCCATCTGCAGCCTTGCTCCTCACTGCAGCCTAATCAGTGCCCATCTGCAGCCTTGCTCCTCATTGCAGCCTAATCAGTGCCCATCTGCAGCCTTGCTCCTCATTGCAGCCTAATCAGTGCCCATCTGCAGCCGTGCTCCTCATTGCAGCCTAATCATTGCCCATCTGCAGCCTTGCTCCTCCCTGCTAACTGATCAGTACCCATCTGCAGCCTTGCCCATCATTGCAGCCTAATCAGTGCCCATCTGCAGCCTTGTTCCTCACTGCAGCCTGATCAGTGTCCATCTGCAGCCTTGCCATTGCCGAAATAGGTAGAGCTGAATCTCCTGTGTACTCGGCTCGACGTCACACCCAGTCCCGCCCCTTGGCCCGGATCCTATGATGGACATAACGCCGGGACGTCAATGCTAGGAGCCGTCCAGGGGGCGGGACTGGGCGTGACTGTGAGCTGAGCCAAGTACATAGGAGATCCGGCTCGGTCTATTTCGGCAGTGCTTGTCTCCTCCTTCCCCTCGGTGGCAGCCTACATTGGCGTATAACACGCACACATGATTGAGGGAAGTGCGTGTTGTATGCCAATAAATACAGTATTTTCTGAGGCTGGCCGCCAGTTTATTTGGTGATGCTGGCATTTTCTTAGGTTGGTTGGAACACTAAGATATTAAATGACATGGAATGAGGCCTCATTACTATGCATCTCTTTGTTTACCAACTAACAGTGAACAGCATATCAATTTATGTTATTTGGTTTATATTTTTTCTTTTAATTTTTCTTTCTATTTTTAGTTGTGATAATGGATTTCTTAGTATAGGAACTCATTTTGGCGTTGCATGATTTTTATCCACTAGATGTCACTCTAGTCGATTGCAGTGCTGTGTCCCCATTGAAATAATTGTGACACTTCCTGCCGTTAAATATAGCTTTTAAAACCTTTCTCTGCAACTAGTGTTGTAGAGTCTGCTGCTAATGTATATTAAAACTTCTTATGCGGATCTCTGGGCATTAGGGGGTACTCCAATCTAATAGAGTGGTGTGACTCCATCTGACTATTTAGGACACTTCCTGTTGCCGAGTTCAGCTTCGGTTTATATTTGAATTAATTGTGGGTGCTGTCATGGTGCTCGCTATCACCATTCCTGGGACACTTTTGGAAGGGAGTGGTTTGGTTTTATCTCCAGAATTTTTTTGTTTAGTCACATCTACTATATGACCAAATTTTGAACATAGTTTGAGGTCCAGTATTGATGATTTAATTGGCTGCTTGAGACTCAGATTGAGGCTTGGTTAACATGTAGTGTATTTAACCGATTGCCGACTACCGCACACACATATACGTTGGCAGAATGGCACAGGCAGGCCTTTCGTGCGCGCATGCCGCATGAGGGTGCCTGCGGGTCCCGGGAACTTGATGTACGCCGGCGGCCCGCGATTGCGGTGTGGAGAGGTAGAACGGACAGATGCCTATGTAAACAAGACATTTCCCCGTTCTGCCTTGTGACATGACAGAGATCCACTGCTCCCTGTCATCAGGAGCATTGATCGCTGTCATGTCCTAGGTAGACCATCCCCCCCACAGTTAGAATCACTCCCTAGGACACACTTAACCCCTTGATCGCCCCCTAGTGTTTAACCCCTTCCCTGCCAGTGTCATTTGCACAGTAATCAGTGCATTTTTATAGCACTGATTGCTATATAAATGACAATGGTCCCAAAATAGTGTCAAAAGTGTCCGATGTGTCCGCCATAATGTCGCAGTCACAATAAAAATCCCAGATCGCCGCCATTACTAATATAAAATGTTTGCGCAAATCAATCAATATACGCTTATTGCGTGTTTTTTTTTTTACCAAAAATATGTAGAATACATATTGGCCTAAACTGAGGAAAAAAAATTGTTTTTTTTATATATTTTTGGGGGGATATTTATTATAGCCAAAAGTAAAAAATATTGCTTTTATTTTAAAATTGTCGCTTTTTTTTTTTTGTTTATAGCACAAAAAATAAAAACGCAGAGGTGATCAAATACCACCAAAAGAAAGCTCTACTTGTGGGAAAAAAAGACGTCAATTTTGTTTGGGTACAGCGTTGCACGACTGCGCAATTGGCAGTTAAAACGACGCAGTGCCAAATCGCAAAAAGTGCTCTGTTCAGGAAGGGGGTAAAATCTTCTGGGGCTGAAGTGGTTAAAACGATGATGCAGCATGCCGCTCGTGCCCTGGACGATGTCACCATATGACGAAATGCGTAGGACGGAGCTGCATGCTGATGTCATCGCATTCCTCGAGACCTGGAAGGACGGGTTACTGTTGTATCGCCGGCTGGCAGGATTATTAAAGGCGTTTTTTTGGGGTTTTTTTACCTTTCTTGATGTAAGTGCAATTTTGAGCTTTTCTAATAACGTTTTAAAGATGTTACACTATGTGGAGCTTTATACATGTTGAGGATGACGTATGAAAATACTCTCCGGACGGTTTGCTTACATGCTGCAAGAGGATCCTCAGACGGCACCTAAAAGGCCCTGGCTGGGTGTGTAGCCACAAGTGTCACTGACCTTCCGTAATAAGAGGTCTGTGTGAGCTGGTAGGCGAGCACTTTGTATTGGTGGTGGTGCTTCAAGTGATCACACATAACAGGTGGCGGATGGTGGCGATGCTGATGCATTGACAAGAAAACTCCCATTTTGAAAATTACTGTATTTCACTATTTTGGACTTTTTAATTCTCTTTATCACTTATGGTTTGTTATATTTAGAAAAATCACTTAATCAGCACATCTCTAAAAATGCTTTTTATTGTTATGGGACTGTGTTTTATATCGTGCAGGAGAGTTGCTGCTTAAATAATGATACATTATTCGGTCATTTTATTTATATTTGGTCATTTTATTTAATTAGTGCAGTTTATTCTCTTCTTTTTCCTATATGTTTCTGAAATGCCTGTCAGTGGTAGAACCTTGGACTGCTTCTACGACAGGATCTCCCCCGGTGTTACCACTGTACCGGAAGCCTACATCTTACTGCATGGCTTATGAGATGGACCTCCTTAGAGCCAGGGGGATATTAGATTCTATAATACTGGCTATGAATCATGCAGAAAGATAAAAAAAAATTCAGAATCTATTTCTTCACTAGGGAGAAATCAAAATAACCCTTTGAAACCTTTAACTATTCCCAGAGCTTTGGATTTAACAAAACGGCCTGGACAGTGATAATGAGACCAGCCATGTTTAGAGTACAAGTAGTGACTTTAATTTCCTACTTTGATTATAGGCTGTCTGTACATCTGTGGGTTCTGAGATTTATGAAAGCAGTGAATAGACGGTTTCCTTTATTTTATTAATCTTGCCTTCCTTGGAACCTCACATGGTTGCTGAATGCACTGATCCAGCCCTCATTGAGCTTTCAGAAGATATTTCCTATACGTTCCTAACATTATAAATTTATTTCCTTCTTGCTATGAAGACAGTATGAAGGCTTTCGAAAATTCAGGCATTCACAATTTCCTATTTTTGATGACCAAATTAAATTTACTTATGAATCCTACCTTCGTCCCAAAGAAAAATTCTCAGAGACCAAGAATTGTTCCACTTTCATTTATATAGATCCTTATCTAACTGAAGCACACTGAATTGTGGCATATTGACAAAAATGTACTGGTATTATACCAAGAAAAGGATAAGGACAGGAAAGCCTCCAGTTTGATAGTAACAAGATGGTCAAAGACTACGATTTCCATCACTTACTTTTTACTAGGGATACCTATTCTACCTGGTCTTTGAGCCCATTCAAGAAGGGCCATGCCAACTATTTGGGCAGAGACAGTGGTGGGGCCATGGGATTTAGCTTTAGTACCTTTGCATTATGGACTGGATGCCTCCAAAGATACTGAACTAGGATTTTGTTTTAGAGTGTTGTCTGCAGCTTACTACTGTTAGATAATATATGTTATATCTGTCACATTGTGCTGTCATGGGGTAAAGGGGAAAAATAAGCATACTCACCGGTAATACAGTTTTCCACACATCTCCATGACAGCATACCGCTTTCTTCCCTGTCTCCTCCTTACTTACCTGTATAGTTATCTATATTATTCCCTGTGGATCAAGAGGAAGAGTCAAAATGTGTAATTTGTCTGTTCCTGTCCCCTTTTGTGTCATGCTGTTATGGAGAATTGAGAAAATGATGTTACTGGTAAGTGTAATTTGTGTTTTTTCATCTCTAGCCAAAGTTTGTATGGTTGATTATCTACATCTGTAAAGTATACAGTATAAAATCTGTTTAACTGCAACTGTCTTAAGAGAAATATGATTGCTGCTGTTGTTAGTCTACTTCTAACAATGTCAGTTGTCTGACTTCATTCGGCAAAGCATCTGTATGAAACCCAAGGAAGTAACATTTTGCAAAAGAGAGTTGAGCAATACCTATCTTTTATATTTATTTTACTGGGTTTATTTTACCGTCTGCTCAGCCTGATTAGTTACCTTATCTTCCAGGTGGTGGCATTCGTGAATTTCCAGTTTTAGGAGAACTGGATGGTATTTTCATGGTCGGAGTAATTGATGAATTAGGTTACTCCTCCATTGGTGAGCTGGAACTGCGGGAACTGAAAACACGAGCAACCCCAACCTTGCCTCGACTGGCACAGAGGAGAACTCACGAGCTCCAGGTGGGTTCATGTATATGTTGTGTGTATTTAATCTATTTATACATTATTGGAAAGAAATTCCTACTTTCACTCATCTGAATTATGATTGTAACATGGTCAATTCCAAAACTAAAGTCTATGTTTCACTAGAAAGATAATCTATATGCCAGAGCTGCATTCATTAGCTTCTCTTGTTAAGTTGACTTGGTATAAACAAACTGGCAAGCCCTTATGACATGACAGTCTGCCCCAAAGAGCACACTCCAGTTTATTCACACCTATTGATTGCAGGACTTGCTGAGGTAGCCTCACTTGATGATGTCAATGTTATTTTTATTTTTTTAATAAAGTCTTTATTTTTCAAAGATATATATATATATATATATATATATATATATATATATATATATATATATATATATATATATATATATAATATATGAACAAAAACCGGTCAAATTGACATCAAGTAAATACAAGTTTCAGTTAATAGGTATATTACAGTACATATGTATTCGTAAGATTAAACTATACGTTTCATACAAGGAAATATGATGGTATTTGGAGCAGAATCACTATTTCAGAAATAGTAGGCAAAGGTTGAGTAATGCTGGCCATACACTATACGCAAAAATGGCCGAACCCATTTTCGAAAAATGAACATTCGGCCGTGAACGCAAACGATAGTGCCATCATGTAATGATCGATAAATCGTTCAGTGGACATAAATAAATGCATTTTTTTTTTTGTTGGTTTTTTTTACATATACATAGTGCAGATAGTTCGGACGGGAAACGCATTAACCTGTCAAAAACGTCCCAACGATTTTGTGCCCATTAACTGGCCAAAAAATGAACGAACTGTCTAAATGACCGAACTTCGGCCGTTTTTTTTTTTTTTTTTTGTATAGCGTATGGCCAGCATAAGTTGAAAATAAAATAGTTCAATACGTTTCTAGATCTGTATTTTAGGCTAGTCCCGCATAATTAGCAGTAACTAGGAGTAGGACATGAAAAGGAATGAGAAAAAAGGGGAGGGAATAAAAAAAAAAGAAAAAAGGAGGGGTGGGAAGTCATCCCCCCCCCCCCCCTTTCTTTAATACAGACCAATTTTTCTGCATCTGTATGTCACAGTACAGCTGGTCCCTACATGAATAATGAAGCTAGGTAGGTGAGAAGAAGTAGAACCTGGGAAGTAAAATAACCTCTTTTTGATTTTTTTTTTTTTTCAGCAAGAGAATAGATTTGTTGTTTGTTTCTACTACAGTGAACTGCCCAGCTAGAAACCTCTCAGAGAAAATGATATAGAAGTCTGAAGTGCTCCATTCATCCAATATACAGAAACTCATATACTTGTTTGTGAGAAGTTATGGCTTTAAATGCAAATCCACTCAAAACCTTTTCTACATTTTAAAGAGAACAGTGAAGGCCTAGAAGCTTTCTAGGGTTGTTTATTGCTCTATACTAGCCTGTTGAGGAGGGCTTTTCACACTTCGGTTTCTAGCGATGGTTATCACCTAGACTGGAAGTAAGTTGCAATATCTCCATTGAGGGCACAAACCGCAACACAAAGCAATTTTAGTATTAGGAAAGGGTTAGAGCTTCTGTTAGGTTTCTGTTAGACTATCCTCCTGTTCTGTCCCAAGGACAGAAAAGAAAATGAGGGGGACGGTTCCTCAGTTAGGTACCTTTTTTAAACATCAATAAAAACTTTAGAGAGTAGGGTAACTCCATGATTTGTTCTTGTGGACCACAAGTTGCCTGCTCCTATCCTTTCCTACAAGCCCAATCTGTACACTTCAACCCATTGAAACACTTAACCAGACCGCTAACAGGATTGGGAACTGGCCTGTGAGCAGATGAGCTGCTTTAACCCAATGCAGATTTTGACTTGCACACTTTCTTAGTTGTACAGGACCTTTGGACATCTGAAGTGGTGGATTCTACAGCAGGAGTGTAGACCAGTTAGGAAAACCTACCTAATATGCTAATTTGTGGCTTGTTTTTTTTTTGTCTCTTTTGTTTGTTTTTTGTAGAATTCCTTTAGATCTTCTAGACATAATTATATGTTTTTCAGGTTTGTGTATACAAACTGCTTTTTGATGGCATGGTGAGTGGTGTTCTACAATCAGAATATTTAATCCAGATCTTGAACCTGAGGCCAGAACAAGAACTGGGACCTCAAGTAAAGGAAAATGCACTTCAGTGTGGGCTGACTGTGTCTACACTGAAAGATATCATAGAGCTGACCTGCCTGAACCTGATTTTCTCAGAGTTGCCCAGGATTGACCGCTTAAAGCTGGAATATTGCTATCAGGGGGATGGAACCTTATTAGGATGTGACATGGTGAACTTTAAAGAGGAGAGTGTTATGGAACAAGTGACATTTTATTTATCCTTCTGGAAAGGACAGAGAGAGATCCAGGGAGTTGATATAGAAGATGCCTGGAAGTGCAGAATGTGTGACTATTCTAATATATGTAAATGGAGAAATCAACACAGGACTCCGACGAAGAGATTTAAATGAAGACTGGCACATTCAACTATGATGGCATGACCTATAGAAATATTCTATATTGTCAAAAGTATTGGGACGCCTGCCTTTACACGCACACATGAAATTTAATGGCATCCCAGTCTTAGTCCGTAGGATTCAATATTGGGTTGGCCTATCCTTTGCAGTTATAACAACTTCAACTCTTCTGAGAAGGCTGTCCACAAGGTTTGGGTGTGCGTCTATGGGAATGTTTGTCCATTCTACCAGAAGCGCATCTGTGAAATCAGGCACTTATGTTGGACGAGAAGGCCTGGCTCACAGTCTCTGCTCTAAATCATCCCAAAGGTGTTCTATAAGGTTGAGGTCAGGACTCTGTGCAGGCCAGTCAAGTTCCTCAACCCCCAACTCACTCATTCATGTTTTTATGGACTTTACTTTGTGTACGAAGAGCTAAAGCTGTTATAGCTGCAAAGAGTGGGCCAACTCCATATAGAACCCTACCGACAAAGACTGGGATGCCATTAACCACTTGCTGCCCGCGGACGGTGCAGCTCTTATCCTGGGCCGCTGTCATATGACGGCTCAGCCTTCCAGGCAGCCCAGGGGGCGCGCCGGCGGCGCGCGCCCGCCGCATCGCTCGGGTCCCGGTGCGCGTGCCGGCGGCCGCGATGTCCGGCCGGCACCCGCGATTTCCCGGTAACCGAGCAGGACCGTGGATCTGTGTGTCCTGTCAGATGGGAGGAGACCGATGGTATGTTCCTTGTACAGAGGAACACCGATCGGTCTCCTCCCCTTGTGAATCCCCTCCCCCCACAGTTAGAATCACTCCCTAGCAACACATTAACCCCTACAGCGCCCTCTCCTGGTTAACCCCTTCATTGCCAGTCACATTTATACAGTAATCAATGCATTTTTATAGCACGGATCGCTGTATAAATGTGAATGGTCCCAAAAATGTGTCAGAATTGTCCGATGTGCCCGCCGCAATATCGCAGTCATGTTAAAAATCGCAGATTGCCGCCATTACTAGTAAAAAAAAAATAATAATAAAAATGCTATAAATCTATCCCCTTATTTTGTAGACGCTATAACTTTTGCGCAAACCAATAAATATACGCTTATTGCGATATTTTTTACCAAAAATATGTAGAAGAATATGTATCGGCCTAAACTGAGGAAAAAATTTGTTTAAAAAAAAAAAAATTTGGATACTTATTATAGCAAAAAGTAAAAAATATTGTGTTTTTTTTCAAACTTGTCATTCTTGTTTTGTTTATAGCACAAGAAATAAAAAACGCAGTTGTGATCAAATACCACCAAAAGAAAGCTCTATTAGTGGGGGAAAAAATGATAAAAATTTCATTTGGGTACAGTGTAGTATGACCGCGTAATTATTATTCAAAGTGCGACAGCGCTGAAAGCTGAAAATTGGCCTGGTCAGGAAGAGGGTGAAAATGCCCTGTATGGAAGTGGTTAAAGTTCATGTGCGTGTAAAGGCAGGTATCCCAACACTTTTGACAATATAGTGTATTTCCTCTTCACTGCAATTCCAGTTTTTTCTTATTGTTTACATTGACCAATTTCCTCTCTTAATTTTATCATTCTCTTAATTTCAACAAACAATTTTTTATGGTTTATTTTTTTTGTATGTACTTTCTTAATATTTTAAAATATTTATAAATGTTATAGTAATCATTCATTTGTTTGATTTGGTATTTAATATTGCTGTATTTTTTTTTCATATTGCTATATCATGAAATAATAAATGTTTTTACTTATATTGTGTGTATGTAGCAGCGTAGAGTATAACATATCCTTTGTGCAATATCAGAACTGATGCTGGCACTAATCCAGGACTCCAGAGTTCTGTTTCCCTCTCCCATACACCCTTTCATGATTTAGTTAGCATTGCAAGGACTTGTATTCTGCCTGGAACCCAAAGCAGGTCTATCGGAGGTGAAACTCACCACTGAATGTTGCTGACCCCTTCACAGCACCTGGGAATAAATTCCTCTTATCGTGGTGAAATGCTCCCTAAAACTTCTTTTTTTATTTCTGGATAGAGTGGGAAATGGTTAGAACCTCTGTCAGATTTTACTGCTCTGTATTTCCACAGTCAGAAGATTTCCTCGCACTTCCTGTTTTGAGTTCAACTTCAAAGAATGAGACAGGATTTGTTAAATTGCACTGTTAGGGTACTTTTCTGAATGCACAATGGTCAACTTTCATAGTTATGTAGTCTTCAGTTCTTCTAAATTTTGTCACTAAAAGCCATATATACACCCTATACACCCTCCAATGTCTACATCTATCACATTGCTGATAAACCATAAACATTTGTGCTTCCTTCAAACAGCCAATGCTTTCAAACTGTACTTCTGGCAAACCGCTTACAGTAGATGAAATGCATTCATGGAAACTGTTATACTTGCCGAAGTGTTTGTATTTCTTTCCATCCAGTCCTAAGATTTGCTCAGCAGAGCCTTGTCTGGCAGGGCAGGGGACCTGGTTTTTCTTTTCTGTAGTTAAAGGATAAGCTCCTATTTTGTAACCTGTTACATCCGTATTTAGGCTGGTAAGCATCCTTGTAGTTAAAGCGGAGCTCCACCCAAAAAGAACATTTTCACTTTAAGACACCACCCTTCTCTGCCTAACATGGCATGTAATTTTGGAGTGGGGAGCGGATAGCTGTGTTTGAATTTCTCCTCCCCACAGTCCTCTGGGACATGTCACAGGTCCCAGAAGACTGTGGGACCATTCACAAAGTACAGCGCAGCTCATGCATGGACAGTGGGTAGCTGGCTGTGAAGTCAAAATCCACACTGCTGCCCACAGTTAGGACTAGGTTGGGTGAGGACAGCGCTGAATCCTTGGATAGGGAAGTACCATTTATTAAAAGTCAGCAGCTTTAGGATTTGTAGCTGCTGACTTTTACATTTTTTATTTATTTTTTTTTACACACTGAACCACCTCTTTAATTGATTCTTCCTGCACTTTAGTAACTGCCTGTATGGAGGATCCTGGTGTTGCAATTGCGATCCACTGATTGCAGCTGCAATGCTTTGCAGGTCTTGCCCCTCTCCCCAGCCTGTGACTCGACCATAAAAGGAAAAGTAACAGACTAATGAGCTCATCTCTTATCACCCTTCTTTCTCCTTCTGTCTTCGTTTCCTTTGTTTACGTGAGCAGCAAGTGATTGGCTTGTGCTGCATTTCCCTCTCCAGTTTGAGCTCTGCTGTATAGCCGATTACAAGAGGCTGATACCAGGTCAAACTCACGTGTGTACATTTAAAAAAAACCACACAGTTCATGATGTATTAACCACTTCCGGAACGCCGCACGCCGATATACGTCCTAACTTTGAAGAGGAATATCGTTGTTATGGCAGCAGCTAGCTGCCATAACCCCGGTATCCTCCTCTTCGGCCGGCGGTCCGGTTTCCGATAATAGTGGTCTCTGTGGCGGCCTCCTGCTGCGCTCCGGTGTTCTCCGCCGCTTACCGGAGCCATCGGCAGCTGCGGAGGCGATCAGATCCTTCTGCTGGCTGTGTATGGAGACGAGTGAGGGGAAGATGGCCCCCACCCGTCTCCATACCATTGCAGGGTGGAAGCGACGTCAAAACGTCACTTCTGGGGGGGCGTGTCCGGACTATGGAGGAGTGAGGACATGTGCCTTCTCAGCTCCGCTCCACCGCTGCACCTTTTCAGCTTCACAGCGGAGATAACACCCGCTCCCGCAGCGAATTATGTCCCTGAGACACCGGGCATCCTCCCAGCCACAACGGACTGACTGATTGCGGCAATCCCAGCTGGATTCCTTTTACCCTGGGCAGACCGGGAGAGGCCGCGAGCCTTCCAAGATGGCGCCGACAGGGAAGACACAGCGTGCAAACAAGGCCGCAAAGACCTCCGCTGGCCAGTCACCGCAACTGGAGGAATCTTCCATACCATCTCCAGGGTTGGTGAGTGACTCGGTCCCCCTGATCTCCCCAGGCTCCCACAATTCCTAGGACGGTGACTCCGCTGACCTAGACCCCCTGGCAGATGCAGATATCAGGCGCCATATGTCCCTACCCACGAAAGCTGATCTTGAACGCTTTGCTGACAGGGTGGAAAAAGCTTTTAAGGAGGACATTGCTCAGCTCAAAGTCGACACAACTCACTTAGGAGGCAGGCTCGAGTCCCTGGAACAGAAATTTGAGGAAACTCTCCCTGTCATTTCCATGCTTCAGGACAAATGCAACATACAGGGCCAGCAGATTGAGGCCCTGCTATGTCAGTTAGATGACACAGAGAACCGTAGCAGACGGGCAAATATCAGGATACGAGGCCTGCCTGAAGCTACTGGATCCAGGGACATTATTCCCACTCTGGAAGGAGTCTTCAAGGAAATCCTAGGGCTGCCTGCCACTGCTACGATCGAAATAGACCGCGCACACAGTACCCTGAAACCCCCATCTCAGGATGCAAACAATCCAAGAGACATCATCTGTAAATTGCATAAATACACGCTAAAAGACCGCATCATGCAGAAAATGAGGGGGAAACCTTATTTTGATTTTGATGGTGCACACTTGGCCTTTTTTTTAGGACATATCGAGACGCACCCTCATGCAACGTAGAGCACTACGCCCTCTCCTAACAGCTATCCAGGATGCAGGCCTGGTGTATCGCTGGGGATTTCCTTTCAGCCTTCAAGTCACCAAAGATGGCAGAACCATGACTCTTCGCAAACAAAGATGATCTCCCGCATGTTCTGACCTCCCTGGATCTGGACCCGGTAGACTTTCCTGATTGGAGATGTTCCTCAAAACTGGGAACTGCTAAACTACCTACCCACCAGCCGTGGCAACCCGCCAGGAACCAGAACCGCAGGAGAAATCGCAGGTGACATCTCTCAGAATCTTCGCTGGGAATGTCCTTACCTGGGAACTAACAAACATGCCTCTCTAGGTCAAACGAACTGTTGTTGGGATTTTTATCTCCAAGTGTTTTTCTTTTATACATATTGCACTTAGACTCTCCCCTTAACATTAGCCGTAAGGTTACTTGAAGGTTTGCACGTTTTTGAGTTTTCTAAGGCTTCTCCACTTTCTCCATGTCAAATGTCAGATGCGGTGGGCGGAGACGGAGGACCCCCTGCCCTCTCTTTTAGACGGCACACATACCCCCTAGTAGGCCGCCCTGTTTTTTTTGGGCACTAATCCCCTTTGGGATAAAGGGTCATGGTCTGGACCCCCTTCCTTCTCTAGGGGGGGGCTCCTCAGCATGACCCTTAGTAGTTGTTACACATGCCTGGATGCTACCATCCATACTGTTTTGATGGTTGTGACTATGTTTTCATTTTTTTTTATCTCATACATGTTTTGTCTTCTCTCCCTCTTCTTCTTATCTACTCTCTACCCCCCTCCCACAATACAGGTTGTTTCGCCTTGCTGTCTGCAACGGGCCCCTCGCAAACCACACACCTTGAACACCTACGTATCATCCCATGGCCTCCCTACGGGTAAGTACATATAATATACAGGGCCTCTGCTCCCCACACAAACGTAGTAAGCTTTGGGGGTAATTAAAACATCTGAAAACTCAAGTGGTTTTCCTCCAGGAAACCCACTTTACGCCAAAATCTCTTCCCAAATTGCCTACTCACCTTTTCAACCAATGGTTTATTAGTACATCCCCGACTCCTAAATCTAAAGGGACAGCTATCGCCATACACAAGACATGCCCTTTCCAACCGGCAGATTATGACGCAGACCCCTTGGGGAGATATGTCTTCCTAAAGGGCAGTATTGCTGGTCAAATATACACATTCGCGACTATTTATGCTCCGAATGCTGATCAACTCACCTTTATAGACAATACACTAGACCGCTTGGCAGATTTTAGAGAAGGCTTCCTAATCCTAGGGGGCGACTTTAACGTAAGCCCTGACCCAATGCTAGACACCTCTCATGCGAGGCCCTCACACTCCTACGCATTTCTGAAACACTTCCGCAGGACTATTCAGTCCCACCTACTTACCGATAGTTGGCGGACGCTTAGACCACTAGACCGTGACTTCAGCTATTACTCTAAAGTACACGACGTATACACACGAATTGACCACATATATGTGGATCGAAATATTCTTGAACTTCTACAGTCTGCAGACATTGGTTCCATTTCCATTTCCGACCATGCCCCAGTAACGATGGCCTTTACTTTACCATCAGGCACGCGCGGAATTCGGACTTGGAGACTTAATGAAAACCTATTAGACAATGCGGTAGTGATGGCTGAGGTCACGGATACCCTGACTCATTATTTTAAGGAGAATCCCATAGGCGAAGAGAGTGAGGGGACGGTTTGGGAGGCCCACAAAGCTGTGGTTCGGGGGGCACTAATTTCCCAGGGCTGTAGACTTAAAAAGATACGACAAGCAGATTTTTTGAGAGTACACACTGAACTCCAAAAGGCAGAACTCAGGCACAAAGCCAATGGAAGCCCAGAGGCACTGAAAGAACTGACAGAGCTACGCGAACTGTTCCTACGCCTACTCGATCGTCAAACACGCAAACAGTTCCGATTCATGGCACACAGGTACTATGAACACGGAAACAAATGCGGTCGCATGTTAGCTCGGGCTCTCCGGAAGCGTCATGCTCAGACATACTCAGACTGCTGCTGAATTCCGAGCCTATTACGCCAAACTGTACAACATAGACTCCGACCCCTCCCCTACATCACGTGACACTAGAAAAAACGCGATCCGAGATTACCTGACCGCAGCCAGACTCCCAACACTCACGGACGAGCAATCCTCAGATCTAGACGCCCCAATTACCCTAAATGAGCTTCGTGCCACGGTGAACTCCTTGCCCAATGGGAAGAGCCCTGGACCTGATGGGTTCACTAAGGCATATTATAAAGCCTTCCTGACTCACCTGGAGACTCCCATGTGCAAATATTTTAATTCTATAGCAGATGGAGGAACTATCCCATCAGAGGCACTTCTGGCCCACATTACCGTGATCCCGAAAGAGGGCAAGGATCCCACCGTCCCCCCGAGCTACCGGCCAATCTCTCTCCTTAACCTGGACATTAAAATTTTAGCAAAAACACTGGCAAACAGACTTAAATATCCTATCCCCGACATTATCCACCCAGACCAAACGGGATTCATAACAGGTAGAGAAGCCAGAGACAACTCTATCAGGGCGGTACACCTTATTCACTGGGCTCGTGCCCGCCCCGAGCCACAGCCTTACCTCATACTGTCAACGGACGCTGAAAAAGCGTTTGATCGAGTTTACTGGTCCTACCTGACAGAAGTGCTTCGATCACTGCGGATGGGTCCGAGAATGTTATCCTCTATTATAGCCTTATATTCTGCACCTTGCGCACAGGTCAAGGTAAATGGAACCCTTTCAGCTCGCTTCCCCATCAGAAATGGCACGAGACAGGGGTGCCCTCTCTCACCTCTTCTGTTCGCCTTAGTGCTGGAGCCATTGCTCTGCACAATACGCGTTAACCCTGACATTAAGGGTCTTATGGTTGGCAACACAGAACATAAACTCTCGGCATATGCCGATGACGTCCTGTTTCATGTTTCAAACCCCCTGATCTCACTGCCCAATTTGATGAAGGAACTGAAGCTCTTTGGGTCTCTCTCAAATTTTAAAATTAATTTTTCAAAGTCAGAAATCCTTCCCATTTGCATGACATCCCAATTAACAACGAGCCTTAAATCCGCCTTCCCCTTCACCTGGGCCACGTCGGCTATTCGATACCTCGGTGTACAACTCACAGATAACTTTAACAGCCTATGTATCGCAAATTACCTCCCACTGCTAGCTATGGTTAAAAAAGACCTATCCCAATGGACACAGACGGCCTTTACATGGTTGGGTAGAGTGAACATAATAAAAATGAACATCTTACCACGCATACTGTTCTTTTTACAGATGCTACCAATTCGACTGCCCCGATCTTTCTTCGACAAAATATCTAGCCTACTGTCAGATTTTATATGGAATGCACGTAAACCTAGGATAGCCCTACGAGTTCTCCAGCGCCCGAAACAGAATGGAGGCCTAGGCCTTCCAGACGTTAGACGATACTACTGGGCTATAGCGTTATAGAATGCTCAACTGGCGTTTCCACACTCGCTCTAAGCTATGGGTACATTTAGAGAAATTTCTAGCTGGTAGGAATTTATCATATGCTCCCTGGCTGTCCCAAGAGCATAGAGGACTGTCGAAGACGACGTCCCCTTTGACAACCCAGGTATTGTCAACTTGGGATAAGATTAACCCGCTGCTAAAATTGGCCCCCTCAGTGTCCCCGCTGGCCCCACTGGGAGGTTTCCTATGGTTCCCTCCGGGGGAACAAATGGGCTTTTTTGAATCGTGGATAGAGGGTGGAGACGCCAGTTGTGGTAAACTTATGAAGGACGGGAAAATCCTGAGCTACGAATCTCTGCCTATAGGCCGAAAGGGCACACCAATTAACTTCTGGAAATATAGACAACTACACCACTTCTTTCAACTACAGGGCCATAAGATTAGAGACCCCTCGTTTCCCACCCACCTTGAACAACTTTTTATTGCAGAGGAACCTACACCGCACTTGGTCTCGGAACTATATAAATTAATAGGCTCTTCACTCCCTCATACTACACCTGCCTATATTAGCTGCTGGGAAAATGACCTAGGCTTAGTATTTGCAAAGACAGACTTAACACACTTATATCTGCTTACTCATTCATCCTCGATAGAGTCCAAGACCCAGGAAACAAACTTTAAGCTACTATCCCGCTGGTATAGAGTACCTGCGGACTTGGCCCGCTTTTACCCTTCCACATCCGAGCTGTGTTGGAGAGGATGTGGACAGAGAGGTACATTGAAACATATATGGTGGGATTGCCCTCTGATTAAATCCTTTTGGGAAGATATACGAAACCAAATCATAATAGTGACAGAGATAGAAGTCCCTTTTTCCCCGACCCACTTTCTTCTGCAGGTCCCCCCGATCTCACTACGTAAATATAAGAAAAGTGTGCTGCCGCACTTATTAAACGATGCTAAGCGCATGACCCCAATTTATTGGAAGAAACCCACGATTCCCACAAGTGCTGAGTGGATCAGAAGGGTTAGTGAGATCCGGGAGGCTGAAGACTGGGTGGCGACCAATAAAGGCCACAAAGATCGATTCCATGACATCTGGGCGTCATGGACTGAATATACCTCAGACCCTACTATAGTGCCATCTAGTTTAGATGTTGCACTATTGGAACTGGCAGACCCCGCTCTTAGAGTACTTAGGCTAACAAAAACTCAACCCAGTAGGCCAGACCCTAAGACCTGAACTTACCCAAGGAATATTGAATCCAGCTCCGAGGGGTCCGTTGCAGAGGCAGAGGAAGCTTACCTCTATTTGCAGGTAACCTGATCCAACCCTTCTCCCCCCCCCCCATTTCCCCCTTTCCCTCTCTTATCCTCCCTTTTACCCATTACTGTATCCCCCCTCCCCTCTTTTCTCTTTTTTACTCCCCTTTATTATTGTGTTTCTGCATTTATTACTGTTAATTTATTATAATACTAGGGAAACTCATGCGAGATAGCTAATTACGGGACGCCTAATATAGACACGAAACCCGCTGAGGGGGACCTCTGGTTTTCTAGGAGTCCGACAAACTCTGCATGAACAAACCACTGTATCATGGTTGCGGGGGCCTACGTGGGAGCGGGAGGCGGATTGATGGAGGCCTTGAGCCCCCCCCTCCTGCTCCGGCCGTGGGCCACCGGGCTATGTACCCTGCGCGTTCCAAAGGGCTCCCCAACTGGAATATACCCTTGTGAGTCCCTAGGCCGGTCCCACACTATTTATATACTCCACGAACATATAGGGCTTACGGAGCTCCTGGATTACCCCCTAAGTGGGTCCCATAGAGTTATCCCTAGAATAGCACCTTTCTTTAGGTAAATGGTAATGTATGTGTCTGTTCAACCCATATATTGAATATTGTCACTGATACGACCCTGCGTGGTCGCTGTTTACATGACTTGCACTGTTGGACATGCCTTGTTATGTTTTGCTCTAAAAATAAAAAGTTATTAAAAAAAAAAACGTCACTTCCACCCATAGCTCTTAAAGGGCCTTTTTTTTTTTTTTTTTTTTTTAGTTGCATTTTAGTGTAAATATAAGATCTGAGGTCTTTTTGACCCCAGATCTCATATTTAAGAGGTCCTGTCATGCTTTTTTTTTCTATTACAAGGGATGTTTACATTCCTTGTAATAGGAATAAAAGTGACACAATTTTTTATTTTTTTTTAAAAGAACAGTGTAAAAATAAAAGGTAAAATAAATAAGGTAAAAAAAAAATTTTAAACGCCCCCCCATCCCACCGAGCTTGCGTGCAGAAGCGAACGCATACGTGAGTAGCGCCTGCATATGAAAACGGTGTTCAAACCACACATGTGAGGTATCGCCGCGATCGGTAGAGCAAGAGCAATAATTCTAGCCCTAAACCTCCTCTGCAACTCAAAACATGCAACCTGTAGAATTTTTTTAAACGTCGCCTATGGAGATTTTTAAGGGTAAAAGTTTGTCTCCATTCCATGAGCGGGCGCAATTTTGAAGTGTAACATGTTGGGTATCACTTTACTCGGTGTAACATTATCTTTCACAATATAAAAAAAAATGGACTAACTTTACTGATGTCTTATTTTTTAATTCAAAAAAGTGTATTTTTTCCAAAAAAAGTGCGCTTATAAGAGCACTGCGCAAATACGTTGTGACAGAAAGTATTGCAACGACCGCCTTTTTCTCTAGGGTGTTAGGGAAAAAAATGTATAATGTTTGGGGCTTCTAAGTAATTTTTTAGCAAAAAAAATGTTTTTAACTTGTAAGCAACAAATCAAATATGTGATGATTGAGAAGGTTGATTGAGAAGTAAGACATGCCATGTCTCTTTCTGCATAAAAAAAAACAAACAAACCTACCTGCCTGTTCAGTCTTCAACTAAATGTACACTGAGCTGTGCATGTGCAACTCGGCATTCGTTCTTGGCACGGTGCCAGTGTTCCGGGACAAATGTCTCCTGGGCACTTGTGCGGGAGTCACATCATCGCCGCTTGCTAATCAATGGGCTGAAAACCCTATACCCCGGCAAAGCCTTGGGAGAAGACGTCAATGGGATCCAATGGTCACAGCGCTGTAATAGAGGTGAGGACTTTGCAAACTGTAGTTCCACTTTAAAATCCTGGAATGGCCAAGTCAACAAGACGAATCGAGAAGGCGAATCTCCTATGTGATACAGACAGCAATAAAAACATAACAGGTGTTCTAATCCATGTCCACTCTGTACAAAACAAAAAGAAATGTCTTGCCTTTAGTTGTGCTTTAAGGAGTCTATTTCTATTAATCAGCATGAAAAAAGCCAATGTATGTTAAAACACGCATTAGTGAATTGGGCCTAAAATGTATGTGTAAGGACCCATTCATAGTAAAAAGTGGATTGCACTAACTCTTGTGTATAATAACCACCAAAATTGTGCAAAATAACAAATATTTCTATATTGGTCCTATGAAGTGTTTTTCTCTGCCATCTATATTGGTATATTGATATTTTTCACTTTTTTTTTTTTTTTTTTTTACATCAAAAAACTTATCTTTCCCATATATTATTTCTGATCAAAATGTATCTAGGTAAAATATCTTATAGTGTTACCAACCACTGTGTAAAGTGCTAGTGCTAACAAAATATATAGGTATATATATATAAGTAAGAAATAAACTGAAAACTAAAATCATACAATGTGCCAATATTACTTCATAGAATTCCCATATCAATGTATATATGTGCTGCACAGTGAAAGAAAATTTGCAGAAAATTTTTTTTTTTGAAAAATGTCCCCAACATGTGCACCACAGTACACTAGATGTCCTCAGTGAGTGATCACTTCTGTGCAGTAATAACGTTTTTCTTCAAAATAAAGTGCTCCAAATTCATCACTTATTGTGATTTCACCACCACCTGTTGCAATGGCCACTCACCAGATACGGTAAAAATATGCGCCTTTGGTTCATTTAGGATAACCACTCCGTTTATGATGGGTCCAATCGCAGCCTGTTCAAGCAGTACAATAGTGTCTCTTGCTCTATATAGTGCTCACAAAAACATGTGGATAGCCATCATGGTGTAGTATGTAACTCTCATTTATTAAAAAAATTAAAAAAAAACATAGTCAAACTCACATGTTTTGGTGCCCCTCAGCCGGCACCATACGGCACACCTGTATGATCGGACGCGGTAGGAAAGTCCCCAGCAGCCTCTACGCGTTTCGCAATAGGGTTTGCGTCAGGGAGCTTCCTGATGACGCAAACCCTATTGCGAAACGCGTAGAGGCTGCTGGGGACTTTCCTACCATGTCCGATCATACGGGTGTGAGGCGACACTAGGACAGATTGAGACTCCGCTCTACACATGCACTGCTGTATTAGCTTGGTGCTGACTGAGGGGCACCAAAACATGTGAGTTTGACTATGTTTTTTTAATAAATGAGAGTTGTATACTACACCATGATGGCTATCCACGTGTTTTTGTGAGCACTATATAGAGCAAGAGACGCTATTGTACTGCTTGAACAGGCTGCAATTGGACCCATCATAAACGGAGTGGTTATCCTAAATGAACTAAAGGTGCATATTTTTACCGTATCTGGTGAGTGGCCATTGCAACATGTGGTGGTGAAATCACAATAAGTGGTGAATTTGGAGCACTTTATATTGAAGAAAAACGTTATTACTGCACAGGAGTGATCACTCACTGAGGACATCTAGTGTACTGTGGTGGACATGTTGGGGACATTTAAAAAAAAAAAAAAAATTTTCTGCAAATTTTCTTGCACCGTGCAGCACATATATACATTGATATGGGAATTCTATGAAGTAATATTGGCACATTGTATGATTTTAGTTTTCAGTTTATTTCTCACTTATACCTATATATTTTGTTAGCACTAGAACTTTACACAGTGGTTGGTAACACTATAAGATATTTTACCTAGATACATTTTGATCAGAAATAATATATGGGAAAGATAAGTTTTTTGATATAAAAAAAAAAGTGAAAAATATCAATATACCAATATAGATGGCAGAGAAAAACACTTCATCATAGGATCAATATAGAAATATTTTTTATTTTGCACAATTTTGGTGGTTATTATACACAAGAGTTAGCGCAATCCACTTTTTACTATATTTGCATTCCACTATTTCTTGGGTGGACCCACATGATTGCAGCAAACTAGATTGATGGGTTATTAAAACTTAGTTTTGCGCCGGTAACACATCTTGTTGGACAATAGACCCATTCATACCTGTTCACTTTAAAGCATGTTCTCACATGACCGCAGATTGTCCAGTGTATAAAATAGTGCTATTTCACATCTGTGTGGCGTGTTGGCTGAGAAGATCACATTGTTTTGGTTTTTTTTTTTTTAGTTTTTGTTTTTAGTTTTTTTCAATGCAGGGAAAAGCAGATGCAAAGAAGCCAACCTAAGTTAAGTTCCTCCCATGAGGAATCAGATGGGAAGGACTAGCATGGGGAGTCCAGGAAAATCTCCAGATATAAATTGTCCTTGGATGAGGTGGAAGATCTCCTTGGGGCAATTTACACAACCCCTGTCACTCCATGACCTAATGTACAACGGCTTGGGGGATCAAAAGAAAAACATTTTTCCAGTACATGAAGTACTGGTTGAAATAGTTAAAAAAGAGTGGCAGGATCCCGAAAGGAAACCCTTTTTTTTCTAGCTCCCTAAAGAGAAGGTTCCCATTTTCGGAGGATCCAGCGTGCATTTGGAACAAAAATCCCAAATTGGACGCCGCCTTCTCACAGGTCTCTAGGCACACAGACCTGGCATTTGAGGATATGGGGGCATTGTCGGATGTCATGGACAAAAGGATAGATTCACTACTTAAAAAAACGTGGGACTCAACAATAGGTAACTTAAAGCCAGAAATGGCTGTTACAGTGGTAGCCCACAACTTAGAACATTGGCTTTTCCAGATTCAAGAGCATATTGAAGCAGGCACGGCCAAGGAGACTATCCTATCTTCTTTCCCCACGATTCTGTGAGGAATGGCATACATAGCAGTTGCCTCAGCAGAATCGGTCCATATGTCGGCCAGATCAGCGGCTCTGGCTAACTCAGCCAGAAGAGCCCTCTGGCTGAAGACTTGGCCTGGCGACACCGCCTCTAAGGTCAAGTTGTGCGGGATACCCTTGACAGGTGATCTTCTCTTTGGTCCTGGGTTACAGTCTTAGACCATACAGCGGACAAAAAGAAGTCCTTGCCACTCAAACGGAAAACCCCAGCACAAACAAAGAAGGGGTTTCGTCCGCAAAAGCGTAGGGAAGCTCCAAAACAAGGGGGGCAGAAGAAATCTTGGGGCCAAAGAGGCAAGGGCAGAGGAGGGACGATTTTTCACCCTCCTGAAAAAGCCTGTAAAGATCAATGGCTCTTCAGGTACGGTGGGAGTAAGACTGGGGGCCTTCCTTCCACAGTGGGAGACCATCTCCCCCAACCGGTTCATCCTGGGGATCATAAGAAGGGGGTATCTCCTGGAATTCACAAGACCCCCCCGGCAAAGGTTCCTTGTCACGCAGCTTTCCAACTGCACGGCAAGGGCCGAGGCTTTGTTAGAAGCTCTAAAGGAACTAGAAATTCAGAACGTAGTTCGCAGAGTTCCAAATGGGGAGGAAGGAGAGGGTTTTTATTCCCACGTATTTGTGGTGAAAAAACCCTCAGGGAAATTCAGATTGATTCTGAATTTAAAACCCGTAAACAGGTCAATTTCCTACAAAAGATTCCGCATTGAGTCAATCTTCACAGTCAGAGCCCTGCTACCACACAATTGTTTTATGGTGTCTCTGGACCTCAGGGACGCTTATTTACATGTCCCTATCGCAGAAACCTCTCAGAAGTTTCTCCGTTTAGACCAGGACGGTGCAATACTGCATCTACAATTTCAAGCACTGCCTTTCGGGCTATCCTCCTCGCCCCGCATATTTTACCAAGGTCCTGGCAGAGGCCATGGCCTTCCTGCGACTCCAGGGAGTGTCAGTTATAGCCTATCTGGACGACCTGCTCCTGTTTGCAGTATCCCCAGAACAATTAATCAAAGATCTCGATCTAACAGGACTGGGGTGGCTGCTGAACTAAGAAAAGTCCAGCCTCATTCCTTCACAGCGCATTATGTACCTAGGATACCTGCTGGACTCAACGATTTTGAGAGTTTTTCTCCCGAGGTAAAAAAAAAAATTATAAAACTGGACAGAGCAGTATCCTCCCTCCAGTGCAACCAACTGGTTTCCAAAAGGTCCATAATGTCAACGCTAGGCCTTCTAACCTCTACTCTCCCAGCAGTGCAGTGGGCAGGACTACACTTTCGTCCCCTGCAGTCATTTGTACTAAGGGTGTGGGACCACAATCAGAGGGATCTAGACACCTTAGTACATGTTCCTCATCAGGTAAAGAGATCTTTCTGGTGGTGGAGGAAGAAAATGAACGTGTCGCAGGGACATCTGTGGCTTATCCCAGTTTCTCAGATAGTAACCACAGACGCAAGTGGCAAAGGCTGGGGGGCACATCTGAGATCCCTTTTAGCACAGGGCACGTGGAAGGGCGACAAACTAAAAAGATTGTCCAATTGGAAAGAGCTGAGGGCAGTTGGCCTAGCCCTCAGATTTTTCAAAAAAACTCCAGGGCCACCATATCCAGGTGCAGTCAGACAACTCGTCTGCCGTGGCCTATATAAACAAGCAGGGAGGCACCAGTAGTGGAGTTCTGCTGGCCCTAGCAACAGACATTCTAAACTGGGCCGAGACCAACACTCTCTCACTCTCAGCAGTTTTTCTGAGAGGGTAGAGGAAGGTAATAGCAGACTTTCTCAGCCGAAGGAGACTGAGAGAGGGAGATTGGGCCCTCAACCAGGAGGTTTTCAATCTCATATCCGAAAAATGGGGACCCCCGGAAGTGGATCTTTTCGCGTCAAGAGACAACGCGAAAACTCCCTGCTTTTTCTCCCTAAAGGCAGAAGGAGCACTGGGGGTGGACGCGTTAACCCAGAATTGGCATTTCAAAACATGCTATTCCTTCCCTCTTCCGGTGTTATTACCGGCAGTTCTAAGGGAGTTTCAACTAGAGAACACCTCGCATTCTAGTGACTCCACATTGGCCAAAAAGGGCATGTTTTTCAATTCTCAGTCAGTTAGCAGCAGACCCGCCCCTATTCCTTCCACCTCAGGAGGATCTCCTTTCACAGGGCCCTGTCCTCTGTCCACAAGTACACCAGTGGATGTTTGCGGCCTGGCTACTAAGGAGGGTATATTAAAATCTAAAGGATTTTCACAGAGATTAATCTCCACCCTCCTCAACAGTAGGAAAAAATAGACGTGCCGGATTTATAAAAAGGTCTGGCTCCTTTTCAACGAATGGTGCGTAGGAAACTCCTTCTCGGTGCAAAGCCCCATAGCTGTGTTGGAGTGTCTGCAGTGTGGAGCAGACAAGGGGTTATCCATAGGTACCCTTAAAAGTCAGGTGTCAGCACTCAGTGCTTATTTAGAAAAATCACTGGCCACCAATCCATGGGTAGTCAGATTCTTTAGAGCGCTGTCCAGACAGAGACCTATCCGAGGTCCACCCTTTCCCGGGTGGGATCTATCTTTAGTCCTACAGAGCCTAATGGGAATCCCCTTTGAGCCTTTGGACAGATGTTTGTTAGAGGAACTAACCTTAAAAACAGTATTTTTAGTAGCAGTGACAGCTGCCAGGAGGGTCAGCGAAATTGAGGCTTTATCAATTAGACCTCCTTTTTGCATTATTTTTCCAGACAGGATAGTCCTTTGTGGGTGTAGGACCCACTAATTCGGGGTACTTTGTCGCAGTAAGTGGGCTTAGCACTATATGACCATATAGTGTGACCAAACCCCCGTATTTTTTGAATATGTTCAGGTGTTCAGGTGTTTTTAACTAGCCCTGCAGGAAATGTCATTCTTGTATGTGTGCGCTGTAAAATATTTTGTACTGTTTATAGGTCTTACAGCAGCACCATCTTGAATTTAAATGCATTGTATGGTGTGCCCCCCAAATATGTACTTGTATGTTGTAATAGGCCCTGACCAGGTTTTTGGGCTGGAGCACCCCTCCCCCTCCTCATTACCTCCTATTTAGTGGCCACCAGTGATTAGGATGTATCCCTTTCAGTTCTCCCACATAGAGGAGTTCAGCTCCCATGGTTGAGACAGAGGATCTTCCATTCTATTACCAGTGTAGGACCCACTAATTCGGGGTACTTTGTCGCAGTAAGTGGGCTTAGCACTATATGACCATATAGTGTGACCAAACCCCCGTATTTTTTGAATATGTTCAGGTGTTCAGGTGTTTTTAACTAGCCCTGCAGGAAATGTCATTCTTGTATGTGTGCGCTGTAAAATATTTTGTACTGTTTATAGGTCTTACAGCAGCACCATCTTGAATTTAAATGCATTGTATGGTGTGCCCCCCAAATATGTACTTGTATGTTGTAATAGGCCCTGACCAGGTTTTTGGGCTGGAGCACCCCTCCCCCTCCTCATTACCTCCTATTTAGTGGCCACCAGTGATTAGGATGTATCCCTTTCAGTTCTCCCACATAGAGGAGTTCAGCTCCCATGGTTGAGACAGAGGATCTTCCATTCTATTACTAGTGTAGGACCCACTAATTCGGGGTACTTTGTCGCAGTAAGTGGGCTTAGCACTATATGACCATATAGTGTGACCAAACCCCCGTATTTTTTGAATATGTTCAGGTGTTCAGGTGTTTTTAACTAGCCCTGCAGGAAATGTCATTCTTGTATGTGTGCGCTGTAAAATATTTTGTACTGTTTATAGGTCTTACAGCAGCACCATCTTGAATTTAAATGCATTGTATGGTGTGCCCCCCAAATATGTACTTGTATGTTGTAATAGGCCCTGACCAGGTTTTTGGGCTGGAGCACCCCTCCCCCTCCTCATTACCTCCTATTTAGTGGCCACCAGTGATTAGGATGTATCCCTTTCAGTTCTCCCACATAGAGGAGTTCAGCTCCCATGGTTGAGACAGAGGATCTTCCATTCTATTACTAGTGTAGGACCCACTAATTCGGGGTACTTTGTCGCAGTAAGTGGGCTTAGCACTATATGACCATATAGTGTGACCAAACCCCCGTATTTTTTGAATATGTTCAGGTGTTCAGGTGTTTTTAACTAGCCCTGCAGGAAATGTCATTCTTGTATGTGTGCGCTGTAAAATATTTTGTACTGTTTATAGGTCTTACAGCAGCACCATCTTGAATTTAAATGCATTGTATGGTGTGCCCCCCAAATATGTACTTGTAGGATAGTCCTTAAGACTGATCCGGCATTTTTGCCTAAGGTTTTTGGATGTAAGGAGATGTATTCTACAATACCTAGAACTGACTAAAACCATAAGAAAGTCTGACTCTTTTTTTTTTTTGTTTTGTTTTCCCGGGACCAGAAAGGGACTCAGAGCGTCTCAACGCACAATTGCCAGATGGCTTAGATTAACTATTGGTCAGGCATATGCATTAGCGGGGGAAGGAGATTCCTATGAGTATAAGGGCACACTCTACCAGAGCCATGGCAACTTCCTAGGTAGAGCAGGCTGGAGCAACGCCAGAGCAAATATGCAAGGCAGCGACATGGTCCAGTTACTCCACTTTCGTAAAACATTACAGAGTGGACCTGGTGTCGGCAGGTGAGCAGGCCTTTGGGCGAAAGGTTCTGCAAGCTGTAGTCCAACCCTAATTGGTAAGTGCTCGATTATCCTCTCATAGTGGCTGTCCTGAATGACGAAAAGGGAAAATTAAAGTTACGCTTACCGGTAACGTCTTCCTGTAGTCTTTCAGGACAGCCCTAGTTACCCACCGAAACTTTGGGGGGTCTTATAAAAGACCAGAACGCAGCATGGTAATGATATTGGATAGTAATGTTATTAATGTGTTCTTGCGCCTCCCCAGCTGGCCGGAGTGATCTTGAAAAAACTGAGGTCCGGCAGGGATAGTATGAATTTATGGGCTGGCGCAGTGTTTCCTAAAGGAAGAGGAGGAGACTATCTCTCAGTGGCTGTCCTGAAAGACTACAGGAAAAGACGTTACCAGTAAGCGTAACTTTAATTTTTCTTGCATGTAATAATTATTGCAGCAGAAGATAATCTTGTCATTTACTGAGAAAATAATCTTGGTTAAATTGCATATAAGGAAGAATACTATGTAAAGTGGTGCAATGTTCAGACCATAAAAATTGGTCAACGACTAAGTTGTAATTTGAGGGGTGAAATAGGTCGTAGTGACCTTAGCACTGTCTTTTTTTATGAACATACAGTACTTTGGCAGTATGTTTTAGAATTAACCTTCCTATGGCGGTGACGCACCCCTCCTTGCTGCTTTCTTGGCGAAGAAACAAAAGCAAAAGTGACTTAGTAAGTGAAGGACTGAGGCAGCATTTTAAGGCACTGTAATGGAGAGCAAGCTAACTCTAATGCCGCGTACACACAATCGCACATTTCGACAACAAAATCCATTTTTTTTTTTCTGACAGATGTTGGCTCAAACTTGTCTTGCATACACACGGTCACACAAATGTTGTTGGAAATTCCTAACGTCAAGAACGTGGTGACGGACGACCAGCCGAGAAAATTGAAGTTCAATAGCCATTGCGGCTCTTCTGCTTGATTTTGAGCATGCGTGGAATTCTGTGCATTGGATTTGTGTACACACGATCGGAATTTTCCAACAACGGATTTTGTTGTCGGAAAATTTGAGATCCAGATCTCAAATTTTGTTTGTCGGAAATTCCGACGGAAAATATTCGATGGAGCCTACACACGGTCGGAATTTCCGACAACAGGCTCCCATCGAACATCTGTTGTCGGAAATTCCGACCGTGTGTACGTGGCATAACTATTCTTGTTTGTGTGCTTCTAACATCAGGTAAGTAGCTGTGTCACAATAGGTGCCTGTTTAGAGGACTGATGTGTGCAATAACAGCTGGCCACACTGAAGTTCCTGCAGAAATACAGTGCCTTGAAAAAGTATTTATACCCCTTGAAATTTTCCACATTTTTTTTTCATGTTACAACGAAAAACGCAAATGTATTTTATTGGGATTTTATGTGATAGACCAACACAAAGTGGCAGGAAGGAAAAATGATAAATGGTTTTCAATTTTTTTTCAAATAAATATGTGAAAAGTGTGGCGTGCATTTGTATTCAGCCCCCTTGAGTCAATACTTTGCAGGACCACCTTTCGCTGCAATTACAGCTGCAAGTCTTTGAGTATGTCTCTACCAGCTTTGCACATGTAGAGAGTGACATTTTTGCCCATTCTTCTTTGCAAGTCTTGCCACAGATTCTCAATTGTATTTAGGCCTGGACTTTGGGCCATTCTAACCCATGAATATGATTTGATCTAAACCATTCCATTGTAGCTCTGGCTGTATGTTTAACCATTGCTTACTGGGCACTTAAACCCCCTTCCTGCCCAGACCAATTTTCAGCCTTCAGCGCTGTCACTCTTTGAATGACAATTGCACGGTCATGCTACACTGTGCCCAAATGAAATTTTTATCATTCTTTTTCACGCAGAGTTTTCTTTTGGTGGTATTTAATTGCTGCTGGGTTTTTTATTTTTTGCTAAATAAAACAAAAAGGGACTGAAATTTTGAAAAAAAAAACAAAACTGTTTCATAGTTTGTTATAAAATTTTGAAAACAGGTAATTTTTCTCCTTCACGGATGGGCGCTGATGGGCTGTGCTGATGGGCAGCACTGATAAGCGACACTGATATGCACTGATAAGGCGGCACTGATGAGCACTGATTAGGTGGCACTGATGGTTGGCACTGAAGGGCACTGATAGGTGGCACGTGACACTGATAGGCAGCACTGATCTGTGGCCCTGATTATTAGACTGATGGGCATTGATTGGCAGCACTGGTGGGCATTGATGGGTGGCACTGGTAGGTGGCACTGTGGGCACTGGTGAGTACTGATAGGTGGCACAGTGGGCACTGGCAGGTGATACTGATGGGCACAGCCGCGGCTTTCTCAGTGAGGAACCGATGTCCCTCTGACAGAAGCCGATGATTGGCTTTTTTTTCCCCTCATGCTGACAGCATGAGGAGAAAAAAAATACCGATTACCGAGCTTCTGTTTACATCACGTGATCAGCCGTCATTGGCTGACAGCTGATCACGTGGTAAGGGGCCGGGATTGACCCCTTACTCGGATCTGTGATCAGCCGAGTCTCAGGCTCGCGCAGACTGCGCTTGCTCGGGAGGACGTCCATGGATGCCCTCCCAGCAATTAAGGCCCGCGCTGCAGCCGTCTTTCAGGTATAGCGTGGGCGCCAAGTAGTTAAGGTCGTTGATGTTCTGAAAGGTGAACCTCCGCCCCAGTCTCGAATCTTTTGCAGACTATAACAAGTTTTTTCTAAGATTGCCCTGTATTTGGCTCCATCTATCTTCCCATCAACCCCGTCCCTGCTGAACAAAAGCATCCTCACAACATGATGCTGCCACCACCATGTTTCACGGTGGGGATGGTGTGTTCAGGGTGATGTGCAGTGTTATTTTTCCACCACAAATAGCGTTTCGACTTTAGGCCAAAAAGTTCAATTTTGGTCTCATCTGACCAGAGCACCTTCTTCCACATGTTTGCATCTTCCATAAATGCCAGATTTGTGGAGTGCACGGCGAATAGTTGTGCTGTGGACAGATTCTTCCCCCTGAGATGTGGATCTCTGCAGCCCCTCCAGAGTTACCATGGGCCTCTTGGCTGCTTCTCTGATTAATGCTCTCCTTCCTCGGCTTGTCAGTTTAGGTGGACGGCCATGTCTTGGTAGGTTTGCAGTTGTGCCATACTCTTTCCATTTTCAGATGATGGATTGGACAGTTCTCCGTGAGATGTTCAAAGCTTGGGATATTTTTTCTTAAAACTGAACCCGGCTGGGTTCACACTAGTGCGACACGACAGCCGTCCTACTTTGGATCCGACTTTGCCCTGCGACATGAAGCCGGCATGCGTCCAACTTTCAATGAACGGGGATCCGACTTGGATCCCCGCCAATGCCCGGCACTGTGTTTGGTTAAATCTTGAGGGGGAACTCCGCACCAAATTTTAAATAAAAAACTGGCATGGGTTCCCCCCTCCAAGAGCATACCAGGCCCTTGGGTCTGGTATGGACCTCAAGGGGAACCCCCCATGCCAAAAAAAGGCATGGGGGTCCCCCCAAATCCATACCAGACCCTTATCTGAGCACGCAGCCCAGCTGGTCAGGAATGGGGGTGGGGACGAGCGAGCGCCCCCCCCTCCTCAACCATACCAGGCCACATGCCCTCAACATGGGGGTGGGTGCTTTGGGGCAGGGGGGCGCCCTGTGGGCCCCCCACCCCAAAGCACCTTGTCCGCATGTTGATGAGGACAAGGGCCTCTTCCCTACAACCCTGGCTGTTGGTTGTCGGGGTCTGCGGGCGGGGGGCTTATCGGAATCCGGGATCCCCCTTTAATAAGGGGGCCCCCAGATCCCGGCCCCCCACCCTATGTGAATGAGTATGGGGTACATGGTACCCCTACCCATTCACCTAGGGAAAAAGTGTCAATAAAAAAAACACACTACCCAGGTTTTTAAAGTAATTTATTAGGCAGCTCCGGGGTCTTCTTCCGTCTTCGGGGGTCTTCTTCGGGCTTCGGGGCTCTTCTTCCGACTTCGAGGGTCTCTCCGGTGTCCTGATCTTCTGCAGGCTCCTCCGCTATCTTCTGCAGCTCTTTTGCTAGCAGTGGCCCGGACTTCTGCCTTCTTCCCTCTTCTGATGTTGACACGACGCTCTCTCCGGCTGGAATGCTCTCTGAGCGCTCCGCAATGGACTTATATAGGCGGTGACCGCGCCCCCTTATGCTGTCACAGCCCCTGGGCATGCTGGGACTGTGATGTTTTAGGGGGCGTGGTCACCGGGTGATGTTGACCATGCCCCCTTATGACGGCACAGTCCCAGCATGCCCCGGGACAGTGACCTCATAAGGGGGCGGGGTCACCGCCTATATAAGTCCATTGCATCCTATATATAGGGGGGGCAACATTATGTCCAACGACCAATATAGGGCAATGTGTAAAAAAGTTTTGGCAAACCGAGATTGGTACAAACCCATTCCTAGAGCATGCATTGTCAGATTTGAAACTCAGTTCTATGCCCTTGTAGATGGAGCTTTCTCTGAAGGCATTATAGATCAGGACACCTGGGAATTCTTGCGCATCAAGTATCCCAGGACCCCAACCTTTTATTGCTTACCCAAGGTCCACAAGCTTCTATGTCGATACTCACCTCAAACCCTTCGTTGAGCGTTTACCCTCCTTTGTACGTGATACCATCCATCTCTTACAAAGCATAGAGGGCCTTCATGTCTCGCGACGGTCTTTGTTGGTGACTATCGACATAGAACCTTTATACAGTTCCATCCCCCATCAGTTAGGCTTGGCTGTAATCAGACGTGTTATTACGCAAACGGACAGAGATGACAAAAAATTATGTGAATTCATCATTATGGCATTGGAGTTCATTCTCCATCATAATGTCTTTTCTTTCGATGGCTCCTACTTCCTCCAGGTACAGGGCGTGGCGATGGGGACGTCCTGTGCCCCATCATATGCCAACCTGTACCTGGGGGAGTGGGAGAAGTCGTTCTTGTCTGACGAGTCTTTTCGATCTCATACACAATATGTAGCGGCTTGATTCCGATACATTGATGACATTCTGATGTTTTGGGAGGGCTCGGAGAGGGAGCTGGAGGAATGCATCAATTGCATGCAACAGTACACTTTAAATCTAAAGTTCACTTTCACTTATAGTGAGACCAGTGTTACTTTTTTGGACACCATCATCACTAAAAATGAGGATGGCAGTCTATCAAGTGGTCTCTTCCGTAAACCCACAGCAGGCAATACTATATTGCATGCCTCTAGCGCCCACCCCCAGCCCCTTCTCCGGACAATCCCTTACAGCCAGTATCTCAGACTGAAGCGGAATTGCTCTGATCAAGAATCATTTCTACGCGAAGCATCTGCCTTGAGAGACAGACTTCTCCTCAGGGGATACTCGCATTCAAGAGAGCCAATGGACATACCAGACGCGAGCTATCTTTAGCCATCGAAGGAAATCTGACAATTGCGCTCCAGTTAGGATGATTATGAGGTTCAGTAATCAACACGAATCAATTAAATCAATTTTTAATAGGTTTTGGCATATACTATATGCTGACCCGACTTTACGTCCACACCTATACGCACAACCCTCTATTACATACCGATGCACTAGCACATTAAAAGACCAAGTAGTCCACAGTGAATTTGTGGGTGAATTCCGAAATGATCCATGCAAAATATTTGGGACATTTACATGTGGGGGTTGTCCTATATGCAGATACATGAACACAAGCCAAAACATCATTCTCCCTAATGGTCGACCATATACACCCCATCACTATTTTAACTGTAAGACCGAGTGTACCTCCTTACTTGCCAATGCCAGCGATTCTACGTTGGCAAGACCAAATTGAAGTTCTCCTTGTGGGCCTCTAGGCACATCACCTCAATGAAAAAAGCCAACCCCGACCTTCCTTTGGGAAGGCACGTCATTAATGAACATCATGGGATCTTCCCGGGAATTCAATTTCTGATCCTGGATAGAATCCATCCTAATCCAAGGGGCGGGGATTGGAACAAGGTCCTCCTACAGCGGGAAGCCCGCTGGATTGCGGACCTTGTTGCAACCTCGCCCCCGGGTTTAAATGAGCAACTTAATTATAGGCCATTTCTAGAGGGCTTTACATCAGGAGGCTGCGAGAAGGATCTTTAGCCTCCTCGTATTAGGACATGTCCTCTCGGTATTTATGCTAATTTCTGTCTCTATCTTTCATGTGCACTATCACATTATAATTGCCCTTTGGTAATATTTAATATTTGCTTTGTCGCTCACCTGTCATGCCCAGTTTTCAAACATGATGTATATTTTGTGTGCCCTTGTGCCCTACCAGTGCCGGAGCTTCCCTTGCTGTGTCTGCTTGCGGACGTATTGGTTTCTCCTTACATCTGGCTGACCCCATTCTGTCCCGCCCGGCACAGGGGGGCCCCCGGGACCTTTTTTTGCTCCTATGGGGGGCTTCCGTTCTTGGCGTGCCGGTGGGCATTTTTGTTGCTTTCTCCAGCGGCGACCGTTCACCTGGCTGCCTTCCTGCGTTGGTGGGCCATCGTTGCATGACCCTCCTCTCAGGTTTTTTTCTCTGTGGGGTGGGCCGTGCAGCGGTGGCTCGGGATTCCCCCCTCGTCGTTGTGGGCATCTGTAACATCCTTCCCACTTGCTCAGTTGGGATGTATGTGGGAATTCTTTTTCTCAGTTATTTAATCATCCTGGTTGGTCCCCTTTATCTATATAGGACTGTGAATGATCGGTGTGAGTGGTTTTCGAAAAATCCCCTACTACATGCCTATGTTCCAATGCCTTGTTTATGTTTTGCCTTACAGCTTCTGTTCATCGGTTACTAGGCGACTAGTAGTGACGCCTAGCCGCCCTCCACGTTTTGGTGGGCGGAACCGTCTGTCAGATGTGTACAGCTCGCTCGATGGGAGCTGTGGGCGGGTGCGATGCGGTGGGCATGGCGCCGCTGCACGGCCGCTCGTATATGGATATTGCTTCCTCTGTTGATTGACATGATGACGCCGCATATGTAATGCGGCGCCACGTCTGATCCCGCCCCTTCAAGCTCTTTAAAACACCGTGCTAACTGGAGCGATTCTGTCATTGCTCCGCACGGCGTTGGACGGTCCGGACGCTTTTGTATGAGTGTCCCTGGCCTGGCAGGAAGAAGCTTTGCACCTATATGTAAGTGCTCTCTGTGCTGCTTGGTAGATATATACATATCTCTCTTCCTTAGCATGTTGATGGATGGTTATTTATACAACATTGCCTCCTGTCATTCACAGACCTCGATGGTATGAAGAACCATCTAATCAGCTATCATCCCTACATCCCACATTTGTATGGTGTCTTTCTCTTCCTCTCTGGTTCCCATCTAAACTTACTAATGTACACCCGTGGACACCCCGGTATGATACTAGTAATTTAACTAACTTATTTATCCCCATTGTACCATGATCGTTAAATCGATCAGTTGACACAGATACTGTTAAATTACATTATATATATTTTATTGATTTTTAGATATCCAGTTGGGTACTGCGCTGTGATTTAGTTTCCCTCTGTACGGGTAGCTGTCACGGAACGTCCCACACTCCGCTTGAGTGCTTCCGTCATATACCACTTCCTCCCAGTCTGTATACAGATATCCCAACCTCTCTGAGCACAAACAAGGCGACACTTGCTTGTTGCTACCAAGAACTCACTTTATTCAGAACCAGAATACAGTCTTATATACGCAGGAGAAGATTACTCTAACAATACAAATGTAACCTAATTAACATGAGCTAATTATCTAATCCTTTATACAGCCTAGGTGACTGAGACATGACCTTTCGCCCAGACTTGTGGGCACCGAGTTTTACACAGTTATATCAACACAATAGCAGTCGTCCCGTCTCCTACACAATGTCATTAGCTCATTCAATTAACATAAACACAGGTTGATGACACCAGCATCTCCTCACAGGATGTGTCCCAACAGAATGAATCCATTGAAAATCCAGGGCCCATAATCAAAAGGCAACAGGCTTGCATACAGTCCTCTCCAACAGCCTCTGTCCCGGCTAGGTCTGTGACAGTAGCGTTGTTTGGTGTCCCCTTTTTTGTGGGGGGGGGATCAGTGTGGATAGAGTGGGGCCAACCGTACACCCCGGTTCCTCTGGCTCTGGACCCGTGGGTGCTGTTTTGACACTTTCGCTGCTGCGGTTTCGGCAATGGATGCTCTGACGCTGTTATGACTGGGTAGGTTGCTTCCCTTGTTTGTGTTTACACTGACCTAATGCTTTATATGTAATACTAAGCAAATGTCATTTCTATGCTTTTTGTTTTTGTACTTATTATTCTTTTTCAATTTGTATTCTATCATACAATAGGATTATGTTCCATGAATTGTCTCTGATGAAGGGACAGCCTGTTCAGTCCCGAAACGCGTAAGCCTTCGTGGAAGACTATAGAACATAGCCTCAATTCCTACATATCAGTACAGCTTGTATAGCCTTTTACTTGTTATTTGTGATATCTTTGTGTCATGCATTTTTGAATACTTGAATTTTTTATATACTGTTTTCTACCTAATAAAATTAGATTTTACATTATGTGGTTGCCGTTAAAGTCCCATTAATCCCTTGCTGGGGGTAATTGTTTATATAATTTGACCCTGGGGATGTTGGCAACATTTATGATCTAGTTGGATGGCAGTTCTCCTCCTTTCTGATATTGCATCTTATATAAGTCCATCCCATTGGGAAGAAGGCGGATGTCCGGGCCACCGCTAGCAAAAGAGCCGCAGAAGATAGCGGAGGAGCCGGCAGAAGATCAGGACACCGGAGAGACCCCCGAAGCCGGAAGAAGACCCCCGAAGTCGGAAGAAGACCCCGGAGCTGCCTAATAAATTACTTTAAAAACCTGGGTCGTGTTTTTTTTATTGACACTTTTTCCTTAGGTGAATGGGTAGGGGTACCATGTACCCCATACTCATTCACATAGGGTGGAGGGCCGGCATCTGGGGGCCCCCTTATTAAAGGGGGCTCCTGGATTCCGATAAGCCCCCCACCCGCAGACCCCGACAACCAACGGCCAGGGTTGTAGTGAAGAGGCCCTTGTCCTCATCAACATGGGGACAAGGTGCTTTGGGGTGGGGGGCCCGCAGGGCGCCCCCCCTGCCCCAAAGCACCCACCCCCATGTTGAGGGCATGTGGCCTGGTATGGTTCAGGAGGGGACCTGCTCGCTCGTCCCCACCCCCATTCCTGACCAGCTGGGCTGCGTGCTCGGATAAGGGTCTGGTATGGATTTGGGGGGGACCCCCATGCCGTTTTTTGGCATGGGGGTTCCCCTTGAGGTCCATACCAGACCCAAGGGCCTGGTATGCTCTTGGAGGGGGATCCCATGCCGGTTTTTTATTTAAAATTTGGCGCAGAGTTCCCCCTCAAGATCATCTGAGCACAAGTCACATGCCGAAGTCAGATCATGCGAGACGGCAATCCGACTTTGATCCGACTTCAATGATAGTCAATGGGCTGAAGTAGGATCAAAGTCGGACCATAGTAGTACAGGGAGCATTTCTAAAGTCGGAACGACTTGTGTCGGACCAGTTAGGATGGCTCCCATAGGGAAACATTGAATTTCACACGTCATGCGACATGAGCTCCCAATGTCGGAGCGTTTGTCGGACCAGTGTGAACCCAGCCTTAAACTTCTCCACAACTTTATCCCTGACCTGTCTGTTGTGTTATACTGAGATTAAATTACACACAGGTGAACTATATTTAGTAATTGGGTGACTTCTGAGGGCAGTTGGTTACACTAAATTTTAGTTAGAGGTATCAGAGTAAAGGAGGCTGAATACAAATGCACGCCGCACTATTCATATATTTATTTGTAAAAAAATTTGAAAATCATTTTCATTCCACTTCACAATATTGTGCCACTTTGTGTTGGTCTATCACATAAAATCTCAATAAAATACATTAACGTTTTTGGCTGTAACATGACAAAACGTGGAAAATTTCAAGGGGTATGAATACTTTTCAAGGCACTATATATGTAGAACATTTATATTGATCAGCTCAGTGCTTGACACACTTGCCTTGCAGCACCAGAAACCTTTGATCACCAATGAGTACACAGGGGTTGATTTTGATTTTACTAAAGACAGACTGTTTGCCTTTCAAGGGATTTTTCCCCAGAGCTTAGTGAATGAGTTGACACTCTGCTGACTTACATCATCCAATCACGTGTAAGCAAAAATGCTGTTTTTATTTTCCTTACAAGTGATTGGGTGTGCTTTGCAATGTGAAATTTCACCACATTCACTAAGTTCTTTGACAAATTCCAATGCAAAGTGTAATTTCCCTTGCACAGTGAACAGCTTATTTGCCTTTAGTAAATCCATGTCCTTTATAAACTGTACTGGTATTACTGTATTGATCCCTAGTGAGCAGAAGAAGAAGCTAAAAGTTCATCTTTCTGACCATGTTACACCTATATATAGGATAACCCTCCCCCATACACTTACCAAATGCAAGGGTGGTTCTCCCTGTCAATTCCTATCAATTTTTAATTCAATGTGGCTGTGCGTAACTTTTCCAGTAAAGCCGCATCATTTATTCATAGAGATCTGGGAATAAAAAAATGACAGGTCCCATCTGCTACCACAGTAGAAATACCCATAAAACACAGTCACTTCCAGCGCTAATAGGCCTTCCAAGATGAGGAGTAACAGATGTCAGATAAAATGGTGGTGTGAAAGGTATATATGGTATCCCAGAACTAGGTGGATGCTGCCTTCCTCAGATAAGGTAATCCGAAACGAACTACAAGAAAAACAGAAATGGAAGGCGTGCACACCTAGTGCATTACCAGAGATAATTCCATAATAACACATTTTTGTATAAAATTGGGTCCTCACAAAATGCCTAGCTTTGAGGAAGGGGAATGCATTATCTGTACCCCGTGTTCTGTGCATGTCCATGGCCTTTTGTCAGTTGCATTTTGTGAGTACCCACTTTTATACAAAAATGTCTTATTATTAAATTATTCCTGGTAATGCACTAGGTGTACGCGCCTTCCATTTTTGTTTTTCTTGTAGAAATACCCATAGTTCCCAGTGGAGCTCAAGTGCAGTGATGTTACCACAGTAAATCCTTGTACACACGATGAGAATATTGGATGAATGATTGTCTGTTTTTTTTTTTTTTTGCATGCTAGTCTCATATCATAGTTACATAGTAGGTGAGGTTGAAAAAAGACACAAGTCCATCAAGTCCAACGTATGTGTGTGATTATGTCAATATTGCATTGTATATCCCTGTATGTTGTGGTCGTTCAGGTGCTTATCTAATAGTTTTTTTAAACTATCGATGCTCCCCGCTGAGACCACCGCCTGTGGAAGGGAATTACACATCCTTGCCGCTCTTACAGTAAAGAACCCTCTACGTAGTTTAAGGTTAAACCTCTTTTCTTCTAATTTTAATGAGTGGCCATGCGTCTTGTTAAACTCCCTTCCGCTCCGTTTCCAGTACATCCTTCCTGAGGACTGGTGCCCAGAACTGGACAGCATACTCTAGGTGCAGCCGGATCAGAGCCTTGTAGAGCAGGAGAATTATCATTTTATCTCTGGAGTTAATCCCATTTTCAATGCATGCCAATATTCTGTTTGCTTTGTTAACAGCAGCTTGGCATTGCATTCCATTGCTGAGCTTTCCCCTCCCCTCTAAAACATGCACAGATCACTCCCATTCTTAAAAAGCCCTCACTGGACCCTACCGACCTGAACAACTTAAGACCCATCTCATTACTCCCATTCACCTCTAAACTTCTAGAACGCTTAGTCTACAACCGTCTTAGCTCCTACCTCAATGAAAATAACCTTCTTGACCCCTTACAGTCTGGCTTTCGCTCGCAGCACTCCACGGAAACTACCTTACTAAAACTCACTAACGATTTACTAACTGCTAAAACCAACAGCCAGTACTCCATACTCCTACTACTTGACCTCTCTGCGGCCTTTGATACTGTTGACCACCCGCTCCTTCTCAATAAACTACATTCCCTTGGCCTCCGAGATTCTGCTCTATCCTGGTTCTCTGGCTATTTATCACAGCGCTCCTTCAGTGTCACCTACAACTCTGTCTCCTCCTCTCCATTGCCCCTTTCTGTGGGGGTCCCCCAAGGCTCGGTTCTTGGACCCCTTCTCTTCTCTATCTACACCACCTCCCTTGGTCACCTAATAACTGCCCACGGCTTCCAATACCACTTATACGCTGATGACACCCAAATCTATCTGTCTACTCCTCACCTCACTCCTTCAGTCTCCTCTCGCATTACTAACTTACTAACTGACATATCAGCATGGATGTCGCACCACTTCCTTAAACTAAATCTCTCTAAAACTGAGCTATTAATATTCCCCCCTGCCCGTGCCCCCCTCCATGACTTTTCCATCAAAATCAACAATGCAACCATCAGTCCCTCCCCTCACGCCAGGGTACTAGGTGTAATCCTAGACTCCGACTTGTCATTTCAGCCTCAAATCCAATCATTGTCAAAAGTTTGTAGAATTCACCTCCGTAACATCTCTAAAATTCGCCCTTTTTTAACAAATGAAACCACCAAGCTCCTCATTCACTCCCTTGTTATCTCTCGCCTTGACTATTGCAACTCCCTTCTCATTGGCCTACCGCTCCATAGGCTATCCCCTCTTCAGTCTATCATGAATGCTGCTGCCAGACTTATCCACCTTACCAACCGCTCAGTGTCTGCCAACCCTCTACTTCAATCCCTACACTGGCTCCCAATCACCCAGCGAATTAAATTCAAAATTCTAACCACAACATACAAAGCCATTCACAACTCTGCCCCAAGCTACATCACTAATCTTGTCTCCAAATATCACCCAAATCGTCCTCTCCGCTCTTCTCAAGACCTCCTGCTTTCAAGCTCTCTCATCTCCTCCTCCCATGCTCGTCTCCAGGATTTCTCCAGAGCCTCTCCCATCCTCTGGAACTCGCTACCTCCATCTATCCGGCTAGCCCCTACTCTTGCTACCTTCAGGCAATCCCTGAAAACTCATCTCTTCAGGAAAGCCTATCACGTCTCCAACTAATCTCCTACCACTTCCACCAGCTCATTCCCCACAGTTACAACCTTTTGTACCACCTGCCCCACCCTATTAGATTGTAAGCTCTTCTGAGCAGGGCCCTCTTAATCCTATTGTATTGTATTGTATTATATTATAACTGTATTGTCTCCCTTTTATATTGTAAAGCACTGCGTAAACTGTTGGCGCTATATAAATCCTGAATAATAATAATAATAATAATAATAATAATAATCATCTACTAGGACCCCCAGGTCTTTTTCCTTCCTAGATTCCCCCAGAGGTTCTCCCCCCAATGTATAGATTGCATTTATATTTTTGCCACCCAAATGCATTATTATACATTTTTCTACATTAAACCTTCTGTGCCATGTAGTTGCCCACCCCATTAATTTGTTCAGATCTTTTTGCAAGGTTTCCACATAATGTGGAGAAGTTATTGCCCTGCTTAGCGAAAATGAAGAGGGTTACAAAAATTCTTGTATGACAGAATACAACTTCGAAAGTGACATAATGTATTCTTTAGTTTCCGAGCATGTGTGGTCTTGGCCATCCTATTTATTTTTTGGGGCGAATACTGTACTGTTTAAATGAAAACCGCTCATCCTGGTATTATACGAGAGAAATTTTTGTGTTTGTCCCTTTTTGGATAATATCACATAAGGGGCTCTAGAAAGCGGTGTACCAATGATCAGATTATCAGAAAAAACACTCTGAAAGCGGTATTTTTCGTATGTTTTTTTGATCGTGTATACTAGGCTTTAGTCTGCAGGAGCCAGGGCTTTACACCCAACCAAAAAAAAAAGTTCTTTGTTTTAGTGTTATGCCGCTGATTCGGTTGAATTGATGATAGGCAACTCCTATCCTCATATTGATTAGTGGTTCCAAATTAATAATAACTACTGCAGTAGGGAACAGACACAAAAGATACGCTCAGCATCTTTCCAAATTACTGTTCTGCCTTATTATGACGCAATTGAAGGTTTTTATGCACATGATTACGTAGGTATCACATTAATATTACAATTGTACGTTTATGGTAACAAGGGGCGTTACATAGACAGGCTTATTCTAATCAGGACTCAAAAGAATGTAAACATTTACTGAAAACATTATTAGTGCCGTGTGCACAGTGAGGGCAGTGTGCAATACATACAAAATAGAATACAATTATATACAGAACTTACAAATTTCCATTACACCGCGTACACACGGTCGGACTTTTCGTCTACAAAAGTCCAACGGACGCTGACGGACTAAAGCTGGCTGGTAATCCGATCGTGTGTGGGCTTCTCCGGACTTTCAACGGACTTTTTCAGCCTCAAATCCGACGGACTTTAGATTTGAAACATGCTTCAAATCTTTCCGACGGACTCGAGTCCGGTCGAAAAATCCTCTCGTCTGTATGCTAGTCTGACGGACAAAAACCCACGCTAGGGCAGCTATTGGCTACTGGCTATCAACTTCCTTATTTTAGTCCGGTGTACGTCATCACGTAAGAATTCGACGGACTTTTGTGTGATCGTGTGTAGGCAAGTCTGTTCGTTAGAAAGTCCGCCGCAAGTCCGTCGAAAGTCTGTCGGACAGGCTGTCGGACTTTTGTAGCTGAAAAGTCCGACCGTGTGTACGCGGCATAATAGTGTCCGGGGGTTTTTGGTGGAATAAGCAAAATGCACACTCTTGTTTCTTGGCTTTTACAGGTACAAATAATATACACATATGTGGTATCTACACGAATGTCACGAGTTGGAGAATTTATTTTGGGCTTTTTGTTGGCGGTGAGTCATGGTAATGGCAAGACATGCACAGTGGGCAAAATAATTGTTTGATCCCCTGCAGATTTTGTAATTTTGCCCACTTACAAAGAAATGAAGGGTCAATAATTGTTATCATAGGTGTATTTTATATCATTAGAGACAGAATATCAACCAAAAATCCAGAAATATCACATGATTCAAAAGTTATAAATTGAGTTGCAGTTCAGTGAGTAAAATAAGTATTTGATCCTCAAGCCAAACATGACTTGGCACTTGGTGGAGAAACACTTGTTGGCAAGCACGGAGGTAAGACATTTTTTCTTCTAGTTGGTTACCAGGTTTGCACACCTCTCAGGAGGGATTTTGCTCCACCCTTCGTTACAAATCTTTTCTAAATACTGCGACGCTGGTGTTCCCCTTTTTTTTATGGTTCAATAGTTTTTATTGAAAGCATTACATATTAAACAAAGAATAAATAAACAGTATCAGTTACATGCTTCAAAGGTGGCATGAGTAACAGCTATGTTTACATAGACCATAAGTACTTGACTAAGTTCAGTTTTATCCACTATATTTATCCATTTTATGTAATATATTTTCCAGTATACATAAAAGTTGGGTAGTCAGTAGTATAATATTCACATTGTTCATAGATCATTAATGTGGAAGATAACTTTGCTGATACCTATATGATATCCTAGGAACTTGAGATTTATCCCAAACTTGGTTATACAGAAGCAGGCACTGATAATTCAGCAATCAAAGAATAAACAGTCAGAATCTGCAGAAGTGTAGGAGGGGATGAAATCAATAGGGAACAGGGTCACAAATTTATGTATTTAACACGCACCCTAATTTTAAGAGGGAAGTTTCAGGAAAAAAACATATTTTTTAAATAAACAAATTTGAAGCAAATTAAGGATCAGTGCCCATCAATGCCTATCTGCAGCCTGATCAATGCCCATCTGCAGCCTGATGAATGTCCTCAATGCAGCCTGATCAATGTCCATCTGCAGCCCATCAATGCAGCCTGATTAATGCCATTTTTTTTTTTGCCTAATTTGCAGCCTCACCATCTCTCATCAAACAGCCTGAACATCAGGAAATCACCGAGCCGTCATCTCCTCTCCACTCAGCTCTCACTTGGCTCTCATGTCACACACACACAGTCCCGCCTCCGCCATCGGCATTGGACCAATTCCTGTGTGTGACAGAACACTGGTCCAATTCCGGTGGTGAAGGGGGACTGTGTGTATGACGTGAGAGCTGAGTGGAGAGGAGATGACGGCTCTGTGAATTCCGGTGTTGCTTGTCCCCCTTCTTCCCCTATAAGGTACACTATCAGCATTTAACACGCACCCCTGATTTGCCCCCTATTTTCAGGGGACAAAGGTGCGTGTTATACGCCAATAAATACGGTAAATCAAAATATAAAAATAATAATACACCATTTGCCTATATTAATACAATAGAAAGTAATGAACTTTAGAGTGACTTGTCTTTCAGATATGAATCCATGATGACCATTTTGTATTGAAGGAGGTTAAAGAGTTGTTGTTGCATGTCTTTCATATAGACAGTGCAAATTTACTCTATGAACTTCTGAAATGTCAGGGGCTAAGTTCGTTTTTCCATCTTATAGTTCTCACTAGTCGAGAGGCTATTAAAATATGCGTAACTATAGTGCAGTATTGTACTGGGAAATTGGATATGTATAGGTTAAGTAAGACAAGCCACAAAAAACAGAAAAGAAATCCCCAGAGGTACTCTTCAAAAAGGATACATAAGTATTTGGGACTAATAATCTTAAATATCCACCATAACAGTAGAAAAAAAATAGAGAAAACTTTAGCACATAACATGTAATGAATTACAAATACCCTCCTCCAAAAAACATTTAATCAAAATTAAGACAAGAAAGTCTTAATAGAACACCGGTGTCCACAGAAACCAGCCATACACAACTATCATCCATCCCATACACACAAATCAACTCTATTGTAAAGTGTTCACTTGGAATTGGCTTGGTTAACCGGTTAGGGCAATGAACAAAATTAAATGGATTTTGAGATTGCCATCAGTGAACTTACTAGTTGAGAGATTATGGGTTCCGTTCAGAAAATAAGTTTGTTAAATAGGATTTCATTAATTTTCACTCAGGCATATTAAAAGGTGGAAAGAAAATGCAGAAGAAAGTTCATTTGCAGATTACTCAGCAGAGAAAGACTGGTTTGATGGTTTATCATATGTATGGGTGTGTAACGCAAGTAGATAGGTCAAGGATAGCATCGGTCAAGGAAAACAAAACGTGATTAAGGCAATAGGTTTCCCAGTACAGCTCACCGTTTTGACGTCTTGTTCCATGTATTTGCAATCCTTATATGTTTAAATCCATAAAAGTGATCCAATCACTCAATGATAAAGTCCATGGAACATCAAAATGGAATCATCAGTCGGAATTTATTCAACCGAAGATCTTTGTTTTATAGATAGATAATAGTCCTTTCCAGATGTTCCTCCCAACAGATTTGGTATCTCAAGTAACACTGCGTACCATGCAAACACTGCAACGTTATTCAATCCAAGTCTGCCCGAGTGGCTCGTAAGGTGCTGAGGGCTAAGAATGTGTTCTGGACGGAAACTTTGGGATGTATAGATTGGGTTCACCGTGTAAGTGGACAAGTTGGTGCTCACATCGCTAGAGACATGTGAGTGTCTTGCTTACATGTTTCGCTTGTGAACCAAGCTTCCTCAGAGCATGCGCAGTATTCAAGGGTGTATCCTTAAGTATCCAAAAGCTTGATTAGTTAACTAGATATCAGTATGATACCTTGTTTATACTGCAATTGATTTGACTTCCAATCCCACATCATATAGACAAAAAAACTTTCACCCTATGTGATCACCCATTGCCAAAATATATTGCACACTGAGTATATAGCAATAGTTAAACCTTTCAGAAAAACAGAATAAGACCATTAATATCTTATTAGGTATGTGGAGATATAATGGAAATATTCCAAAATCAGTAGTATGCTACCATAATTTCAAAAAATGAATATCCTATATCATATCCAGAGGAAAACGATGCTTATAGCCCAAGGTTTATATTGGTTAAATTTGTTACTGTTCTAAAAAAAACGACAAGTTACATTCATTGTTTAACCCTGTAGGCTGCATACTTCTCAAATTGAAAATCCACATTTTTTCCTTCTGATACAATATCTTGTCAAAATCACCCCTCCTTGGGGGTAGGTTAAATCTGTAGATTCCTTTGCATTTAAGGCCAGTTGGTTTTCCACCATGAAATTTCAAAAAATGCAGAGACAGTGGACGCTCATCATCTTTTTTAACTATACTCTGGACATGTTCACCGATTCTTATTTTGAGCTGTCTTTGTTTTTCCCACGTAGTTTAATCCACACGGGCAGGTAAACATAAATAACACACTCCGTAGAGCAATTAATGAAGTAATTTATTTTATAACATTTCTTACCATCTGAATCGGTGTCTGTTTTGTCCACATATTTGCAAATATGGCATCTGCCACATGGAAACATGCCTTTCAATGGCGGAAGATCAGTGAGCCAGTTACGTTTTTTGGATCTCTGCTATTCAGAGTGTACCAACTTGTCCTTCAAATTTGGGGCTCTTCTGGCCATCAGGAGGGGTCTATCACCAACAAGATCACCAAGAATAGGAGCCTCAGCTAGGATATGCCAATGTTGGTTTAGAATGTGTTTAAGCTGTTCCCACTTTGCTCCATATCGGGTGATTATTCTTAATGGAGTTGATTTTGTGTTTTTTTGTTTTTTTTTAATTTGCTCTTTACTGTTGGCCAGAAGTTCCACCCTTTCTGTCTGAAATGCTCTTTTCTTTGCTCTGCTAATGGAGTTATGTGAGTGGCCCCTATCACGGAACCTGCCATATAGTTCCCGTGTCTCATTTTTGAACTCTTCCAAGTCTGAACAGTTTCTCCTAACACGGAGAAACTGGCCAACGGGAATTCCTTCTATGAGCGACTTTGGGTGATAGCTTGAGGCTAGTAAAAGCGTATTTGCCTGCTGCCATTTCCTTCCTAAATGTCCTTGTCTTTATTATTCTGTCCTCCACATAAATCGTGAGGTCCAAAAATGGCAAGGTCACCGGATCATAAGAGAAGGTTAGGCGGATGTTACGATCGTTACCATTAAGTTCATCAATGAATAGAATTAGGTCCTGGGGTGAGCCCCCCCATACCATAAACACGTCATCGATGTACCTCAGTCACAGACGACAGTGGCTGAGGTACATCGATGAGGGGTAAACGAGGTCCTTTTCCCAAAGTTCCAGATGTAGGCACGCATAAGAGGGAGCCCAAGGGGCTCCCATTGCCGTGCCTCTGATCTGCTGGTAGTTGATACCCAAAAACTGGAAGCAGTTGTGTTCAAGCATGAATTTAAGGATATCCACAATGAATTCATTTTGTGAAGCAAGCATCGGAAATTTGGATTTGAGGAAGTGATAGACAGCCCTAAGACCCCGTTGTGTGGAATCCAAGTATATAACGACTCCACATCAATTCCCACTAATAGGGCTTGAGGTGGAAGAGTGAAATTCTCCAGACTGCATAAAACATCACGCGTGTCCTGTACAAAAGATGGTAGATCTTGCACTAGCTCTTTTATCAATGTATCCACATACTTGCCAATCCTTTCTAAAGGGCCTTTAACGGCCGAAACGATTGGCCTTCCTGGTGGTCTAGACATAGACTTGTGAAGTTTTGGGATCGTATAAAATGTCGGGTATTAAACTCCTGTACAGTCAAATAGTCATGTTCTTTCCTTGTAATAAGGTGTTCTTCTAAGGCATACCTCAATTTAAAATTCAAGTCTGATACAATCTCCTGAAAGGGATTGGATGAGAGCCTCTGATAAGTAGTTTTCATCTTGTAAATGACGTAGTGTTTCTCCCTCATACAGGGTCTGTGAAAGTAGGACAGTATTGGCCCCTTTGTCACTACTTTTAATTATAATATCAGTGGCCTCCTCCAGTTCCCTACAGGCCCTTCTCTCTTCTTTGGTTAAGTTATCTAACCCTCTCCTTTGCCAGGACAAATCCTTTTTAACCTGTTCAAGGAACAAGTTAATCCACTTATGTTTTGAAAGTGGAGGCATTTTAAGGGATCTAATGAGTATATGAGTAAGGAGTAAAGCGGTGATGAGTGAGTTTGAGGTATTCAAGGACGTTGGCCTATTCTTGAGAAAGGTTGTTTTTAGGTATTGACACACTTACCGTAAAAACACGAAAGAAACTACAGCTGATTATAGCAGAGAAGAACGGGAGTCCCTGGATGCCCTAGTGGCCCTTTTTCAGAAGAACCCTCATTTTGACTCTGACACAGAATCCCCTACTCAGTCACAGGCTAATCCGCGTAAATCTAATATACTCATTAGATCTCTTAAAATGCCTCCACTTTCAAAACATAAATGGATTAACTTGTTCCTTGAACAGGTTAAAAAGGATTTTCCAAAGTAGACTGGCAAAGGAGAGGGTTAGATAACTTAACCAAAGAAGAGAGAAGGGCCTGTAGGGAACTGGAGGAGGCCACTGATATTATAATTAAAAGTAGTTACAAGAGGGGCAATACTGTCCTACTTTCACAGACCCTGTATGAGGGAGAAACACTACGTCTTTTACAAGATGAAACTACGTATCAGAGGCTCTCATCCAATCCCTTTCAGGAGATTGTATCAGACTTGAATTCTAAATTGAGGTATGCCTTAGAAGAACACCTTATTACAAGGAAAGAACATGACTATTTGACTGTACAGGAGTTTAATACCCCGACATTTTATACGATCCCAAAACTTCACAAGTCTGTGTCTAGACCATCAGGAAGGCCAATCGCTTCGTCCGTTAAAGGCCCTTTAGAAAGGATTGGCAAGTATGTGGATACATTGATAAAAGAGCTAGTGCAAGATCTACCATCTTTTGTACAGGACACGCGTGATGTTTTATGCAGTCTGGAGAATTTCACTCTTCCACCTCAAGCCCTATTAGTGGGAATTGATGTGGAGTCGTTATATACTTGGATTCCACACAACTGGGGTCTTAGAGCTGTCTATCACTTCCTCAAATTCAAATTTCCACTGCTTGCTTCACAAAATGAATTCATTGTGGATATCCTTAAATTCATGATTGAACACAACTGTTTCCAGTTTTTGGGTATCAACTTCCAGCAGATCAGAGGCACGGCAATGGGAGCCCCTTGGACTCCCTCTTATGCGTGCCTACATCTGGGACTTTGGGAAAAGGACCTTGTTTACCCCTCATCGATGTACCTCAGCCACTGTCGTCTGTGACTGAGGTACATCGATGACGTGTTTATGGTATGGGGGGCTCACCCCAGGACTTAATTCTATTCATTGATGAACTTAATGGCAACAATCGTAACATCCGCCTAACCTTCTCTTATGATCTGGTGACCTTGCCGTTTTTGGACCTCACAATTTACGTGGAGGACAGAATAATAAAGACAAGGACATTTAGGAAGGAAACGGCGGCAAATACGCTTTTACTAGCCTCAAGCCATCGCCCAAAGTCGCTCATAGAAGGAATTCCCGTTGGCCAGTTTCTCCGCGTTAGGAGAAACTGTTCAGACTTGGAAGAGTTCAAAAATGAGACATGGGAACTATATGGAAGGTTCCATGATAGGGGCTACTCACATACCTCCATTAGAAGAGCAAAGAAAAGAGCATTTCAGACAGAAAGGGTGGAACTTCTGACCAACAGTAAAGAGTAAATTAAAAAAAAAACAAAAAAAACACAAAATCAACTCCATTAAGAATAATCCCCCGATATGGAGCCCAGTGGGAACAGATTAAAAACATTCTAAACCAACATTGGCATATCCTAGTTGAGGCTCCAATTCTTGGTGATCTTGTTGGTGATAGACCCCTCCTGATGGCTAGAATAGCCCCAAATTTGAAGGGGCTATTGGATACCTAAGGATACACCCTTGGCTACTGCACATGTTCTGAGGAAGCTTGGTTCACAAGCGAAACATGTAAGCAAGTAAGACACTCGCATGTCTCTAGTGATGTGAGCACCGACTTGTCCACTTACACGGCTAACCCAATCTATACATCCTGAAGTTTCCATCCAGAACACATCCTTAGCACTCAGCACCTTACGAGCCAATCGGGCAGACTTGGATTGAATAAAGTTGCAGTGTTTGCATGGTACGCAGTATTACTTGAGATACCAACATAGGACAATCTGTTGGGAGGAACGTCTGGAAAGGACTATTATCTATCTATAAAACAAAGATCTTTGAATAAATTCCGACTGATGATTTCATCTTGATGTTCCATGGACTTAATCGTTGAGTGATTGGATCGCTTTTATGGATTTAAGCACATAAGGATTGCAAATACATGGAACAAGACGTCAAAACAGTGAGCTGTACTGGGAAACCTATTGCCTTAATAACGTTTTGTTTTCCTTGACCAATGCTATCTACTTGAGATCCATACCCATACATATGATAAACCATCAAACCACTCTTTCTCTGCTGAGTAACCTGCAAATGAACTTTTTTCTGCATTTTCTTTCCACCTTTTAATATGCCTGAGTGAAGATTAATGAAATCCTATTTAACAAACGTATTTTCTGAACAGAACTTGTGATCTCTCAACTAGTAAGTTCACTGCTGGCAATCTCAAAATCCATTTAATTTGGTTCATTGCCCTAACCGGTTAACCAAGCCAATTCCAAGTGAACACTTTACAATGGAGTTGATTTGTGTGTATGGGATGGATGATAGTTGTGTATGGCTGGTTTTTGTGGACACCGGTGTTCTATTAGGACTTTCTTGTCTTAATTTTAATTAAATGTTTTTTGGAGGGGGGGGGTATTTGTTATTTATTACATGTTATGTGCTAAAGTTTTTTCTATTTTTTCTACTGTTATGGTGGATATTTAATAAAGATTATTAGTCCCAAATACTTATGTATCCTTTTTGAAGAATACCTCTGGGGATTTCTTTTCCCGTTTTTTGTGTCTATATGCTTCTGTATTCAGAGGATCACCACCCTGGAGCCGTAGTTTTTTATTTACAGGGTATGGTTTTCAAGTAAACTTGTTTACTGGTCATTTGTTCAGTGATGTAGGCATTATATTATATCTACTTCACTGAGACTCTTTACAGCAGGACTCCTCTTTGGATGAGCTATAGAGTCCTTCTTTCTAATTTTTGTTCGTAAGTAAGACAAGCGCAGGGCAAGGCTTCGTTAGAATACCTGTGAATTCTGAAATTATTATGAATATAGCATTCCAGAAGCTACAGAGATTGGGATATGAAGTAAATTGCCTATATCACCACAATGGCGCCAGCAGAGGGGCAAGTAAGTCAGGGGAAAATTTTTGCCAGATTGTATGGGGTAAAGTAGCCTCTATGCAGGATCTTGAGGAGGTTATCCCAATGATCCATGCAATGAGTGGTGGTAAAGCCATTGGTAATGGCTACTGCCCAGATTTCTAAAGGGAACGAGTTCCCCGGTTCTTTTTCCCAATGTATAAATGATGATGATTTCTGGACTATTTTAGGGTATTGAAGTATGTTACAAAACCATGAAATTCCTCCATTAGCAATCTGTCTAGTATTGAAATAGTTCCACACTAAGGAGTCCAGGGTTACATAATTTGAAGGAAATTTGGAGCGGAAATTATGAATCTGCATATATGCGAACGTACCTGCCCGCCTATACTCGGGGATCTCAGATACCCTATGGTATCATCATAGCTCTGAGAAACTCTTGCCTTCAAGCACATTATTAAGGTAACACCTCGTGATCTTAGTATAAGTTTTTCATTCTTCTATTCCCATTTCCAGTATTTTTGGTAAATCTTAATGGACTTAACTATCCATTATAGATGTTCACCTACAACCTTGACCAACCATCTGGTTATATTATGGAAACGGCAGCTTGTGTTCTGGGGATGACGCATGTGCATGCCTGCCCTATGCTGGATTCCAAACCACCTCAGCTCCCGGGACGGACACCCCTTTTGGCCCAGCTTCCGCTCACACCCAAGCTCGGTATATTTTGTAAGTACCCAGAACTGACACATTATCTCTTCTGGTTGCACCTAGTCAATCTTTTTGACTTTATTATATTCTGTTGTTTCAGATAGCCTATAGCATCCGCCCCTGAGGAAGTGTATTCACAGAAATGTGTCAGGCACCAAGGATGTAGCTATATGCCCTAATAGGACTCTATCCAGATATATCTTTTTTATGACCTATATAATTTTATACTTCGTTTACATCATGCCGTCAATGTGTTGCCTGGCCTTTATATGTACTTATTCTATGCCATTTTTGACTATAACAACTTAGTGCTATATGTTACCAAGATGACTACTATGTAAATGTATTAATGTTAGTTATGCTATGTGCGTATGTACATGCTACCTTTTATACATGTGATATATTTTTACCTTATACCTATGCAATAAAAATGTTATATTTTTATCCTAACCCCAGTCAACTACTTCATTTAAAGTCCCAAAATGCCCTTTTCTTTGTTACATCTTGAAAGGGAATAAAATATTCATAGGCCCTAAGGGACAGGGGAATCTTAAAGAGGAAGTAAACCCCGGCCGATTTTTCTTATTTTTGCAATTTCCAAATACCATAGCTCATTACAAAGGATGATACATTAAAATCGGCCTAAAACGAGGTCTGTAAATACCTTATTTAGCATCTTTATAATATCTCCATTGCTTCTACTGTTTTCTGAATCTTTTCTGGATGTCACTTCCGCTCTTACTCTGTTTCCCTTTGGAAATCTTGCGCATGCGCTGTAACCACACTTCCCTGTGTGCCGTTGGTGGGCACGCTGAGGGGAAGCTTGTCCATACAAATGTCCTGGCACGCAGGGGAGATAGAAAGTGCACACTTTATGTGCCGTTAATGAAAATACCTACTGCGCAATAGCGAATGACGTCACTTTTGATTGCAGGACGATTTCCATGGAAACAAAAACAGTGAGTAAACTTTCACAGGCCGCGATCAGCTGCCTGTGCTATCTACATTACTAAGAAATAAAGTTGTCTTGGAGGGTTTACAACCACTTTAACTGTAGATGATTTTGGGGGATGCGAGTTTAAGAAGGATTGCCAGGCCTCCAGCGAAACTTGTATGGAGGGAAATTCAGGGATTGAGAGGCAATGAACAGTGGTCTTAGCAATCAACAAGGATGGAAGGTCCCGATTATAAGGAAAATAATGGTCAAGAATAGCAGCAGTGTGGTAATGTTTCAGCACCGGTAGGACGATACCTCCTGACGATTTATGATTGATTAATGTGTTATAAGGCATTCTAGCCCTACTTCCTTTCCATATAAATTTTCTAAAAGAGGATTTGAAGTCCCCAAAGAACTTAGTGGGTAGGGATAGTCCTAAAGAGGTATAAAATCGTAGGCAGTACCAGCATTTTAAATGCTGCAACCCTCCCCATCCAGGACAGTTCGTAGGTCATTATGGAACTCAGTACCTTCTTAACTAATTCCAGGAGAGGGGCAAAGTTAGTTTCAAATATTTTGGTGGAAGGATAGGGGAGGGAGATCCCCAAATATTTCAGTGAGTTCTTTTCTCAGACATACTGGTACCGTGACTGTAATAATGAGTGTTTTTGTATCTACACAAATGGGAAGAGCAGAGGACTTGGTGAAGTTAACTTTATAGTAGGATACTACGCTTTTGGAGTTTTTTTGACTTCATGCAGAGATGATAGGGAGCTTGTCAGGGTTAAAATAACATCGTCTGCAAAAAGTCCAATTTTATGGACTTCAGGACTTCATTACTTACTGTTAGAATGAACCCCCTGATTTTGGATATAATTACTGTGGTGAGGGGTTCCATAAATAAGGTAAAAATAATTGGGTAAAGTGGGCACCCTTGATGTGTGCCATTAGTTATATTAAACGTATCCGATAGAAAATTGGAGGTATAAATGCCGAGGGATTTGAATATAGCGCCATGATAGCTGATTAACCTAGACCAGTGAAGCCAAATTTAGTGAGGACAGAACGCAGAAAACCCCAGCGAAGTCTATCAAAAAGCTTTTTCGGCATCAAATGTTAATACTTAGGGTTCTTTGCGCTTCTCCAACAGCCTCAGGAGGTTGAACATATGGCGGGTGCCATCCGGGGCTTGACGACCCAGCACAAAGCCCACTTGATCTGACATGATAAGAGATGGGGTAACTTCAGCTAATCTATTGGCCAGGATTTTGGCATGTATTTTTAGATGCATGTTTAAAAGTGAAATTGGTCTAAAGATTTTAAGGTGAGTAGGGTCTTTCCCTGGTTTAGTAGGGTAATCACTATAGCCTTCAACATTTCTTGTGGAAAGGAACCAGAGGCTGCCACTTTGGTAAATGCTGAGGTCAAATGAGCTATGATATCTTTAAATGCTTTATAGTACTCCGCAGAGAAACTGTCTTTACCTAGTAATTTATTACTTGCAATTTTTTTGATAACATTTTTGGTTTCCTCGACAGTTATAGGGGCATTTTGGAGATGCCAGAACATCTGGAACTACTGAGGGGAGTAGGATAGAAGCTAAGTAGGTAGAAATGGATTCCTCCCCAGGTTGGGGGGTGTCCACATCTTCTTCATGTAAGTTTTATAAAGGGAATGATAGAACTGCCGGAAAGCATTTGCTATACCTTTTAGCATGTAAACAACATTGCCATCTAGTGGATTCTGGATAGAAGGAAGGTTGGATGTTATTCATTGCTTTTTGAGCTGTTTTGTTAACATTTTTACAGCTTTATTATTTGAGAATAAAACCTAGCCTTCAAATTTTTCATTGCTTTTTCCTGATCTACGATTAAGAGTAAGCAAAATTCTTGTCTGGATTGTAACAAAGCTACAGTGTTAGCAGGGGTAGCAGAAATTTTAACTTGAACTTCAAGAGTATCTTGAAACAGCCACACCACATGTTTTCAGAGAGTCCTGTATTTCACCTGAAGTTATTTGTGGGTTTTTCCTTGCATCCCAAACAATTTTCCTGGCAGTTGTGGCTGAAATTTTAAGTTGGTCTACCTGACCATGGTTTGGTTTCAACAGAACCCCTAATTTTCCACTACTTGATTAGAGTTTGAACATTGCTGATTGGCATTCTCAATTCCTTGGATATCTTTTTATATCCCTTTCCTGTTTTATACAGTTCAACTACCCTTTCCCGCAGATCCTTTGACAATTCTTTTGCTTTCCCCATGACTCAAAATCCAGAAACGTCAGTGAAGCACTGGATGAATGATGCAAGTGTCTGTCAGGAGTCCAGAAACTCATTGACCTTTTATACACACACAATAATTACAAGCAAACTGATTACAGGTGAGGATGGTTATCTTTAATAGCCATTCAAACCCCTTTGTGTCAACTTGTGTGCATGTTATCAGGCCAAAATCGCCAGGGTATGTAAACTTTTGATCAGGATCATTTGGGTAGTTTCTGTTGCCATTATGATTTAAAAAGAGTAAACACAGTTGATTGATAATAAATGACGTCACTTAAACACTAATCATGAGTAAAAGAAATGTTTTTGTGTTATCATTCATATTCTTTGAAAAATGGCCAAGAAATCATAAATTCTGCCAGGGTATGTAAACTTATGAGCACAACTGTAACTGAGTTTCTGATAGCTATGAATACCCCCCCCCCCCCTTTTTTTCCAGTCAGTTGGCCATAACCATTTGTGGATTCTTTTTATGAGAGCACTTGGGTGCTTTTCCATGCATAAGGTGAGACTCCTGGATGCATATTATGTCTCCCTTTAGTCTCTTGGCTTCCAGCCACAGGGCCCTGTGTTTTTATATGGGCTTTTCAGGCCATGGGCGTTCAATGAGATAAATTCAAGGCCCATTTCTGTTGGTACAAAGAAGATGAGGATAGTGGTAACTTACGTAGAAGTCCAAGCGTGTTAGGTTGATATCCACGGAGAATAAGATGTAAAGTGGTGGTAGGCAGCTTTTCCAATGGTAAGACACAAATGGATTAATTGGCGCTTGTAAACCAGCCCAGTGTCGGCTGACGGGGTCAGATGGACTATAATAATATAGAATGATGTAAAGACTGTAGGGAGCACAATGGGGAATGGCTTATTAAAAGTCCATAATGTGTTAGATCTATCTATCTATCTATCTATCTATCTATCTATCTATCTATCTATCTATCTATCTATCTATCTATCTATCTATCTATCTATCTATCTATCTATCTATCTATATCCACTTGGAAGGCAGCCCGGTGATAAGCAAGAAGCAGCACAGGAACAACTGGGAAGAAAGCACAGGCGGCAATCTAAGTGTCAAAAGGGGTGATGTCTCTAATGCATGGGGGTGACCCCCTTAGGCTTTATACTGGCTGGTACAGCAGCACAAAAATAGCTTCTTAGAGTGAGTATATGACACACATGGATTTATTGGCACTTGTAATTTTTGGTAATTGTTTTAAATAATATTTGTCAGAATTGTTTACAGGAACTTGCATGTGCGTACATCTGTGTATGTATATGTAATTGCATACGTGTGTGTGTGTGTGTGTGTATATATATACACTACCGTTCAAAAGTTTGGGGTCACCCAAACAATTTTGTGTTTTCCATGAAAAGTCACACTTATTCACCACCATACGTTGTGAAATGAATAGAAAATAGAGTCAAGACATTGACAAGGTTAGAAATAATGATTTGTATTTGAAATAACATTGTTTTTACATCAAACTTTGCTTTCATCAAAGAATCCTCCTTTTGCAGCAATTACAGCATTGCACACCTTTGGCATCCATCCACAACACTTTTTTCCAGTCTTCCTCTGTCCAATGTCTGTGTTCTTTTGCCCATCTTAATCTTTTTCTTTTATTGGCCAGTCTCAGATATGGCTTTTTCTTTGCCACTCTGCCCTGAAGCCCAAAATCCCGCAGCTGCCTCTTCACTGTAGATGTTGACACTGGTGTTTTGCGGGTACTATTTAATGAAGATGCCAGTTGGGGACCTGTGAGGCGTCTGTTTCTCAAACTAGAGACTCTAATGTGCTTATCTTCTTGCTTAGTTGTGCAACGCGGCCTCCCACTTCTTTTTCTACTCTGGTTAGAGCCTGTTTGTGCTGTCCTCTGAAGGGAGTAGTACACACCGTTGTAGGAAATCTTCAATTTCTTTGCAATTTCTCGCATGGAATAGCCTTCATTTCTAAGAACAAGAATAGACTGTCGAGTTTCAGATGAAAGTTTTCTTTTTCTGGCCATTTTGAGCGTTTAATTGACCCCACAAATGTGATGCTCCAGAAACTCAATCTGCTCACAGGAAGGTCAGTTTTGTAGCTTCTGGAAGGAGCTAGACTGTTTTTAGATGTGTGAACATGATTGCACAAGGGTTTGCTAATCATCAATTAGCCTTCTGAGCCAATGAGCAAACACATTGTACCATTAGAACACTGGAGTGATAGTTGCTGGAAATGGGCCTCTATACACCTATGTAGATATTGCACCAAAAACTAGACATTTGCAGTTAGAATAGTCATTTACCACATTAGCAATGTATAGAGTATATTTGTTTAAAGTTAGGACTAGTTTAAAGTTAGCTTCATTTAAAAGTACAGTGCTTTTCCTTCAAAAATAAGGACATTTCAATGTGACCCCAAACTTTTGAACGGTAGTATATATATATATATATATATATATATATATATATATATATATATATATATATATGTGTGTGTGTGTGTGTGTATATATATATATATATATATATATATATATATATGTGTGTGTGTATAGATATATATATATATACACACATATATATAATAATGTGCGCTTACTCGGTACTAATAAAAAACTAAACTAAACAAGTCTAATATAAAGTGCAATATTCAAGGAAGAAATTCTTCATAAAAAATAGATGTTCATAAAAAATTTGCAAATATGCAATATCATCAAAATAAGTAACTTTCATAAAAATGGGCAAATAATCTTCAAAGATAAGGTGCAAGATACGTCAAAGTGATAATTAGTGCAAAAAAAATTGTGTCCAATCAAAGATAACAGATAAACAGTTAAAAATATATCAAGTGCTTGTGCAAAGAAACAAGGAAATCCAATTCATCCAAGTGTTTCCACCATCCGCTGTGCGCTATTAGTTTGCCCTAGCCTCTCACCTCATATGGAGACCCCTACAGGTCAAGTCAAGCCTCTATGGGGATGGAATACTGATTCCACAGCAATCGATTAGTTTCCAGCAGTATCCAAGACAAGACGACACCAGTAAAAGTATCAGTTTCCAGGCTCATCAAATGCATATTACATGCAATAAAAGGGGGGGGAGGGGCTCTATGGTGTAGTAATCCAATGCAATTTATTAATTCACAAGTAGTAACTTACAGTTTAAAAACGCTCAATACAGCTTCACAAACGAGGTGACTTGCAGTCTAGGCTGCGACCAGAAGTTACCACACCTGGCTCCTCCCTTAGGGTATCTTCACTTCCGGTTGTGGCCGAGACCTCAACTAATCTACATGGCTTAGATACATTTGAAACACTGGCCGCTTGAGATGCTACTGCAGAAGAAAACAACTGAAGTAGACACTGACACAGAAGGGAGCACAGACTGGGGAGCAGACACAAGAGGGACCACATCATCGGATCTGGAAACTGACAGCTGGGAGTTCCCCTCAAGACTAGCTGAAGCATCCCTACCAATCCCTTGCTTCCCCCCTACGTTTCTCCTCCGCCATCCTCAACAGCTCTTCCACTACCTCTGGCTGATTATGGAGGGCTTCAAGGCAAAGGCTATAGGGATGGCCCAGCTTGTCACACAGATTACAACAAATATGGTTGCAATCTTTTGCCACATTCCCTAGGCCCTGACAGAGGGAAAATCTATGCACAGAACATGAGCTTGACAAATGTCCTTTTTTCACCACAGTGATGGCAAAGCTTTAGTTGTCCAGCATAAAAAGTGATGATCCTGTCCTGACCTATGAAAGCTGATGAAGGGATGTGCTAAACAGTGGCATCATGGGGCGGGGGGGTGCGGTCCGCACCGGGTGCCACCTGCTAGACGGGTGCCACCATCCCGAGGGTGATGAAAGCCTGCTCCCTTTTGGCATTTTGTTTTTTCTTCAGCCGGGACACACCTCCAGCGCCACGGCCGTGCCTGTCATGTGTTCTCCACCTCTGTCTCTCACTCCTGTCTCGATCTGCTCTCCACCCGGGCGGTGCGGCTGCACACTGTCCTCTCCTTTCCAGCTGCCGCCCGGGTGTTCTGTGTACCTGAGCTGCCCAAGCTGGTGCCGTAACGGGCGGGGGGTATCGGCTTGAGATTAGGGGGGGAGATGTCCTCCGCCACCCGAGGTGAGGTGTTGTGAGGGGGGATTTGTGATAAGGTTGGTTTATGCTGCTGGTCACAGCTATATCATATGGAGGAGGGGTTTGTTCTGGGGGGTCTGTACTACTGCAGGGGGGTGGTTTGTTCTGGGGGGTCTGTACTAATGGAGGGGAGGTCTGTATTAATGGAGGGGGGGTGGTTTGTTCTGGGGGGTCTGTACTAATGGAGGGGGAGTGGTTTGTTCTGGGGCATCTGTACTAATACAGGGGGTGGTCTGTTCTGGGGAGTCTGCACTACTGGAGGGGGTGTTTTGTTCTAGGCAGGGTTTGTACTAATAGAGGGGGGGTTGTTTTGGGGGGGTCTGTACTAATGGAGGGGGGTGGTCTGTTCTGGGGAGTCTGCACTAATGGAGGGGGGTGTTTTGTTCTGGGCGGGGTCTGTACTAATGGAGGGGGGTTTGTTCTGGGGGGGGTCTGTACTAATGGAGGGGGGTGGTTTGTTCTGGGGGGGTTTGTTCTGGGTGGGGTCTGTACTAATGTAGGGGGTGGTTTGTTCTGGGGGGTCTGTACTAATGGAGGGAGGGTGGTTTGTTCTAATGGAGGGGGTGGTTTGTTCTGGGGGGGATGCCGTCTGGTGCTGTATGGTGTCCTGTACCGGATTACAGCCACAGAGCGCTGTGATGCGGAAAGAAACACTACCACAATGACAGCGGCTGTCAGAGGGACATCAGTCACGATCGTGGGATCATCTGTGCCCACCTGTCCCACCTGCCAGTTCCACCTACCAGTGCACAACAGTGCCAACTAAAAGTGGCCACAGTGCCACCTATCAGTGCCCACGGTGCCACCTATCAATGCCACCAATCAGTGTCTCATCACCAGTGCTGCCTATCAGTGCCACCTATCAGTGCCATCTATCAGGGCTACCTATCAGTGCTGCCCATCAGTGCCACCCATCAATGTCACCTATCAGGGCCCATCAGTGCCGCCTTATCTTTACCTATAAGTGCAGCCTATCAGTGCCCATCAGTGCAGCCTCATCAGCGCATATCAATGAAGTAGAAAAATTACCTGTTTGAAGTTTTATTTTTTCCAAATTTTCCATCTTTTTTTTTTTTTTTTTTTTTTAATCAGTAGTGATTAAATACCACCAAAAGAAAGCTCTATTTGTGTGAAAAAAATTATAAAAATTTAATTTGGGTACAGTTTAGAATGACTGCGCAATTGTCATTCAAAATGCGACAGGGCTGAAAGCTGAAAATTGGTCTGGGCAGGAGGGGAGTTTAAGTGCCCAGTAAGCAAGTGGTTAAGCAACTATTTGATTTACATACTTAAAGTGGTTGTAAACCCTAAAAACAAACAAAAAAAAAAATCTGCAAAACAAAGGCATAATGAGCTAGTATGCAGAGGATATCTCCTAAACTGTGCAGGTTTAGGAGATATCCAGGGTAGATACAGGTAAGCCTAATTATAGGCTTACCTGTAGCAAAAAGTGGTTGTAAAGGGTTTATGACCACTTTTAATATTGAATTATGTATTTTCCTAGAGTTCTCATTTAATTATAAGCAATGTGCTTACAGCTGTAAAAAACATCTACACCTAGCGTAACATGATTTTGGCACATTAATCTGTATTCTGGAAGAAGAATAGCATGAATTCACTCTTCTTGTCATTATCTGAAAACAGGAACAAGCAGAGTGCCTCATATACGTTGGTATTGCCAGACCAAACTGGCAGATGTCTTGCCTGCAAGGCGCAAGTGACTCTTATTGGCTCAGATATTAAGCAGTAATCGTGTGCCGTAATTATAGACAGGTCAGGAAAACCCATTTGCCCACTCACCCAAGAGCAGAGTAACATTGCTCAATTCTAATGCACGACTTCACAAAGCATTATAGTGATTAAAATCTTGCTTTCCAAAAGTGTTCTGCAGCTGCAGTCATTTTAGAGCTGGCTTCTGAGGTGGACTGATGAGTCATCGCCAACACCCTTGAGACAATCCATATGCCCTCCATGTAGTCATGTATAGTTTGTAATTGTCATAATTTTAAGGCAGGGGTCTCAAACTGGTGGCCCTCCAGCTGTTGCAGAACTACAATTCCCATGAGGCTTTGCAAGGCTGACAGTTACAAGCATAACTCATAGGCAGAGGCATGATGGGATGTGTAGTTCCGCAACAGCTGGAGGGCTGCCAGTTTAAGACCCCTGTTTTAACCACTTCAGCCCCGGAAGGATTTACCCCCTTAATGACCAGGCCATTTTTTTCGATACGGCACTGCGTTACTTTAACTGACAATTGCACGGTCATGCGACACTTAACCCAAATAAAATTGATGTCCTTTTTTCCCACAAATAGAGCTTTCTTTTGGTGGTATTTGATTACCTCTGCAGTTTTTATATTTTCTGCTATAAACAAAAAAAGACCAATTTCTTTGGTCCTGGACCCTCCTACAGCTTGATGTTCTGCTTCTTGGCATAAAGCTTGTACCCCTTCAGGGGCAAGCTGGGTCCATTCTCCTGTAGAGTCTCTCAAACCATGGGGCTTTCTTAACAAAGCGTCAATGTCTTTGTTCCCGACCCCCGGTTGCTATTTCAAACCGAAGGTGAACCCCCGACAGGGCAGCCAGCCACCTGTGACCAGTGGTGTCCAACTTGGCGGTAGTAAGAATGTACGTGTCTGTCTTGATCACAAATTCTGCTCCGTACAGATAATCGCTTAGTTTATCCACGGCTGCCCACTTCAAAGCCAGAAACACAAGTTTGTGTGTGGGGTAGTTCTTTTCGGTGGGTGCTGAGCTCCGGCTCACATAGGCAACAGAATGTAGGTGCCCGTCATGCTTTTGATATAGCACCCCGCCTAACCCATGTCGACTGGCATTAACGTGTAGTTCATATGGCTTGGTTGGATCTGCATAGGCCGGGACTGGAGCATTTGTGAGGCTCCACTTCAGCTGTCTAAAAACCTCCTCACACTGGGTAGTCCGCTGTTCCTGAATGGACTCTTGAGGTTTCTTGGCCCCCTGGACGGTCTGACAGACTTAGTTAGGTCTGGGTCGTCATCTTCCTCTTTTCGCTTTTCAGTAGCTCATTGAGTGGGCGAGCTATTTTAGCAAATCCCTCGACAAAAATGATCTAAGCTCAGTCACATTGGTAGGCTCGCTCAGGAGGTAACAGCTTCCAGCCTCTGGGAGTCGTGGCCACTCCTTTGGCAGACACGATATGTCCAAGATAGTTGACTGAGGGTTGACAGAACTGGCATTTCTCCAGAGACAGCTTCAACCCCTCATTATGGAGTCTCTTTAAAACCTTCTCCAGATGCTCTTCATGCTCCTCTAGAGTCTTGCCAAAGACAATAATGTAATCTAGATACACCAGCACCTCAAGCAGGTTCATGTCACCCACTGCCTTCTCCATCAGCCTTCGGAAGATGGCTGGAGCGCCAGACAGGTCTTGAGGCATCCAGTCAAATTCAAAGAACCCCACTTGTGTAATGAAAGCTGTCTTCTCCCGATCCTCAGGGTGCATGGGGATTCAAATCCAGTACTCTGAACCACTTTGCCCCTGACAGGCTCTGCAAAGCATCTTTTATCCTTGGGGTGGTATATTGGTCGGGAATAGTCCTTTGGTCCAGCGTCCAATAGTCGATGCCCAACCTCAGAGACACATTCGTCTTCTCTACCACCAATATTGGGGAAGCGTATGGACTCCGGGATTCTTGAATGATACCTGCTCTCTTCAGTTCTGCCAGTTGTTCACGCAGGTCCTTCAAGTCCCCTAAAGGAATCCGTCTGACTCTTTCTTGGAATGGCTTATCCTCCTTCAAGATGGATCCGGTGTTGGGCGCTTCTTGCATGCCCCACATCAAACTCACTCTTGGAGAACGCAGCCTGCCATCTCAGGAGCTGACTCTTGGCCCTTTCCTTTCATTCAGGCGGAGTATTCTTCTGGTAGTCCCCTCAACAAATCAGATAGTGAGACTGGGGTGGCCAGATTCACTTGTTCCAGCAATATCTGAGCCGGCATCTTTATGGGGGAGGCTGTGATGTTGCGGACTAACTGAGACGTCCCTTCTGGCTCCTGATCCTGCTTTCTGTACTACTATGTTGATCTCTGGCTCTCTGACATTGGCATTGGCTGACTACCCGATCTGGTTACTGAACTCTGGCTATGTATTGACTACGCTTACTCTGTTTACCTTTTTATTAATATTAAACAAGTGTGATTAACTGTACTTCTGTCTTGGTCTGATTCATGGTTTCTGACACTTAGTTGAAACCACTTCTTGGTTTATCTCCACTCCTGTGTCTCCTCTCTGGCCGTCTGCTTCAAGGACGATGAAAGTACCCGGTTGCTTCCAATTTAGCTTAACAGGTGCTTGTAAACAGGCCACCTCACCGGGCCTGTAACACCTTCTCTTTTTTTAAATCAAATTTTTTTTTTTTTTTTTTTATTGAACATTACATACAAACAAATAACCACAATTAAATCATTATAGGGATAAATAATCCCCATAAAAAAGGGAAAAAAATACATTCAATTGCATAAATTATATCTAACAGTATCAAAAATAGAAAAACACACAAAACAAACAAACAAACCTTGCACCTCTCGGACTAAAATAGCTTAGCATATAGTAAACAAAGCATAATATTACATAGAGACATGGATACATTTTACATGTCGAATTGTTCACCCCTGATATCAGGCCTCAGACTTTGGCAACCTCCTCTATGCAGCATCAAATTATCTCTCTTTTACGTACTAATTTCTTCTCTTCTACTCCCCCCCCCCACCTCTGCTCTTTACTCCCATCTATCTCCTCTGTCCTCACTCCTCTCCACTGAGTAGACCATCATATAGTTGATTACTAGGTTCTATCCAACATGACCATATTTTTTCAAACCTTTGGGGTGTACCTCTATGCTTGTATGTTAATTTTTATCTTAAGTATATAGTTAAGTTTCTCACCCCATTGTTTATGGGTTGGAGGATCAACAGATGACCATTTTTGTAGAATAACTTTCCGTGCTTAATATAAGGATCTTATCCACATAGTATGCATCTCCACTGGTATCGCTCCAACAGGGATTATTCCCAATATTGCAAGTTTGGGTGTCCCTGTTATCTCAGTGGAGTCTTTTTGCCAACGAACAAAACTATTAATTGTTTTCCAGTATTCTCTATTGTTTGTATATTAGAATAAAGGTCTCCTATTAATCCCCGTTTCGTGCAGATTGCCGAAATTGCCTTTGATAATATTTTAGAATATTAATACTGTAATTGGAGTTTTGAGGTTTGGATTTGTAATGCATGACATAGTTGGAAATATTGATAGAAGTTATTGTTCGTTAACTGATAGCGGTCTAAAAATTCCGGAAGTCTATCCAATTCATAGAGATGGTAGTTATCCCATATAGGCATATGCTTCTTATAGCCCTTATGCTGAGTAATAGTTCACACTGCTTCCCATACCCTATGAATTTAATAAAACGTAGGGAATTTTCTTTTATTATAAAAATGATGAGCTACTATTAATTGAACTAGAGGGTACTTTTTGAATGGGATATTATCTTCTGTGTGGGGTCCTGCATGTCCACAACCTCCCAGCCATGCCAATATTGCAATTGTGATGCAAAAAAGTATAGTCTTGCCTTAGGTATCGCAATTCTCCCCTTATCTATGGCATGTTGTAATGTTTCAAATCTAATTCTAGGTTTTCCACCCTTCCATACATAATCCCTAAAAACCAAGTCAATAGTCCTAAATAATCGTAACGTCAACCATATGGGGAAGATATGTAGTACATATAGCATCCACAACATCTTCACCAAATTCGCTCTCCCTACCATGGACAATGGGAATTTACTCCAGGTTTTGCTCAATTGTCTAAATTTTACAATAACTGGGAGTATGTTCTTATCTGCATATTCTGTAATATTCTGTGTAATTACCACTCCCAGATATTTAAATGATGTGACCAGGGCCATTTGATGGGCCTGTTGTTGAAGCCTAAAACGCACAGGCTCCAGAGGCAGCATTACGGACTTGTCCCAATTGTTATTAAATCCTAAAAAGGATCCATAAACGTCTATTAAGGACATAACTGCGGAGAGGGATGAACCTGTATCCCTCAAAAACACTAGGGTATCATCCGCATATAGTGCTATCTTATCTTCACCTGTAGATCTACGAAATCCCTCAATATGTGTAGAAGAACGAATAGCCTCCGCCAATGGTTCAATGGCCAGAGCAAAAAGAAGCAGGGATAGAGGACATCCCTGCCTCGTTCCTCTGGTCAATGAAAAAGGGGCCGATACACATCCATTCACCTGTACCCTTGCACTTGGGGAATTATATAAAAGTTGTATCCATTTTATAAATCTAGGGCCAAACCCATATCGTTTTAAGCAATTCCACAAAAGGACCCACTCTATACTGTCAAATGCTTTAGCTGCGTCAAGTGACAGTATAGCTCTATTTCCTATGTTGTCTGTTGGGAGTTGTAAATTTAAAAATAACCGCCGGATATTATTCGCTGTGGATCTATTAGGAATAAAGCCTGATTGATCACAATTAATTAATTTTGTAATGCATTTTGATAATCTAATCGCCAATACCTTTGCCAGCAACTTGATATTGTACACCCATAATTGGAGTGCCAGGCTCCAGAATAAGAGGTGTCAACAGGCTTCTGACAAGATCAGTATTAGTCCCTATGATCAGGGAACTCCTGCTGGCACCTAGTGGGCGAGGACAGACCACCTCCAGTGTGTTAATCGTCTCTGTCCTTCCAGCCACAGAAGGGTCAAAGGTTAGCTTTACTGGTAGATACCCATCATAGAGAAAATTCTGGGTCCCAATGCCCCATATCTACAACACTTCAAACTTCTGCAATTGCAGGTGCTTAAGGTGCCTGTCATAGAAGTCTCTGTAGAGAAGGGTCACTTGAGCTCCTGTATCCAGGAGGGCTTTGGTGTATATTCCTTATACTTGGATGAAAACAACAGGAGAAGGTCCCACTAGCTTGGCAGGGATCTTGCAGGAAATGGTAGCCTTGGCCTGTTCTGGGGCCGCAGGTGGTTGGGCGGCACCCGCTACACATTATAAAGGAGCTTACAGGTTTAGCATATCATAAGTCATGAGTAAATCTTCTGAAACTAAATGTGCCTTTATCAGAAATTAGTTTTGTTTACAGAATACCATGTCACAGTTATCACCGAGTTTCATAAACAAGAACATCGGCAGTATATAGCAGTCTTGTGACTTCTATCAGTGTTTGTCCGAGCACTGGTTAAAGCTTGTAGGAGGAGTTTTCATTCTCCTCTGACTGTCCTATGAGACTGCAGGATCCCTGACTTTCTGACTGGACAGTGCTGAGTGGTCCTGTGCTGATCACTAGGGATGAGCCGAACACCTCCCTGTTCCGTTCGCACAGAACATCTTGAACAGGGAAAAAGTTCTAGCGAACATGCAAACCCTATTAACCATTTGCCGACCAGCCACAATTGCTCCTGACAGAGAGAGAACGGAGATCTGTCAATGCAAACAGACAGATCTCTGTTCTGTCAGGAGAGGAGAGACAGATCGTCTTTTCCTAGTGATTAGGAACAGCAATCAGTCTCCTCTTTTAGTCAGTCCCATCCCCCCACAGGGAACACATTTAACCCCTTGATCGCCCCCTAGTATTAACCTCTTCCCTGCCATTGACATTTATACAGTAATCATTGGCTATTTTTAGCACTGATCGCTGTATAAATGTCAATGTTCCCAAAAAAGTGTCTGATCTGCAATGTCACAGTCCCACTAAAAATCGCAGATCGCCGCAATTACTAGTAAAAAATAAATAAGTAAATGAAAATGCCATAAATATGTCCCCTATTTTGTAGATGCTATAACATTTGCACAAACCGATCAATATACACTTATTGCGATTTTTTTTTTTTTTTTTTTAACCAAAAATATGTAGAAGAATATATGTCGGCCTAAACTGATGAAGAAATTTGTTTTTTAAAAACATTTTTGGGGATATTTATTATAGCAAGAAGTAAAAAATATGGTTGTTTTTTCAAAATTGTCATTTTTTTTGGTTTATAGTGCAAACACTAAAAACCGCAGAAGCGATCAAATACCACCAAAAGAAAAGGTCTATTTGTGGGAAAAAAAGGATGTCAATTTTGTTTGGATACAACATTGCATTGTCAGTTAAAGCGACGCAGTGCCGTATCGCAAAAAATGGCCTGGTCATTAAGGGGGCAAATCCTTCCGGGGCTGAAGTGGTTAAAGTCTATGGGACACTAACATGAAAAACCAAAAGTCCTAATTTTAAAGGCTTATATGCAAGTTATTTTTTGGGGGGACCTGGGTACTGCTCTGGGGGACATGTATCAATGCAAAAAAAAAAAGTTTCCAAAAGAGCAGTGATTTTAATGATGCTTAAAGTGAAACAATAAAAATGAAAAATTCCTTTAACCACTTCAGCCCTGGAAGATTTGGCTGCTCAATGACCAGAGCACTTTTTCCAATTTGGCACTGCTCTGCTTTAACTGGCAATTGCGCAGTCATGCTGTACCCAAACAAAATTTGCATCTTTTTTCCCGACAAATAGAGCTTTCTTTTGATGCTATTTGATTGCCTCTGTGATTTTTATTTTTTGCCATATAAACGGAAAAAGACCGAAAATTGTGAAAAAAAATTATATTTTCTAATTTTTGTTCTAAAAATCCAATAAACTAAATTTTAGTCATACATTTAGGCCAAAATGTATTCAGCCACATGTCTTTGGTAAAAAAAAAAATGTCAATAAGTTTATGACTGCCTATCTGATTACTTGAGATGCTAAAATGGCAGAGCAGTACAACCCCCCCCCCCCCAAATGACCCAAGGAAATTGCTGAGAGGCATGTTGAGCCCATTGAATATTTAATTTTTTTTCACAAGTGATTGAAAAATGACAAAAAAAATAAAAATTACACAAAGTTGTCACTAAATGATATATTGCGCACACAGGCCATGGTTATATGTGGAATTACACCCCAAAATACATTCTGTTGCTTCTCCTGAGTATGGGGGATACCACATGTGTGGGACTTTTTGGCAGTCTAACCCCGAAAACCAATCACCGCCTTCACACCCTAGACACCCTAAGCTATTTGCTGAGAGGCATGTTGAGTATTTTGCAGATCTCACTTTTTTTCACAAAGTTTTGAAATTTGAAAAAAGAAAAAAAACATTTTCTTTCTTTATTTTCAAATACAAATGAGATATGAAAAATACTCAACATGCCTCTTAGCAAATACCTTGGGGTGGCCTCCGTAACTGTGATAGGTAGTGAGGAGTAAAATCACAATTTTACGCTTTTAGAAAGCCTGAAGGCGGTGCTTGGTTTTTGGGGTCCTGTACGTGGCTAGGCTCCAAAAAAGTCTCACACGTGTGGTATCCCCATACTCACTAGATGCAGCAGAATGTATTTCAGGGTGTAACTCCACATATAACCATGCCATGTTTTTTTTTTTTTTTACATAGCGTTATGTTGAATCTGTTTTTATTAAGTTTTGAGTATTTTAAACCATATTGAATAACCATAGGAAAGATATAACATATTTCCATTATATGAACAAGTATACATTAGGATCGTAAGGACATTAAAAGAACATATATCAGATAAGCATAGTGAAGTTGATATAATCAAAAAGTGTAGAAATAAACCAAGTAGAGGTAGATCAAGATACCAGTAGATCCAGTAGATTAGGTTAAACAATGGTGTAGAAAACATATATGGCCTGAAAGTGTGGTGTATCTACCGGTAAGATTACTTTAATCTTAAGAAGGTAAGGGAGGAGGAGTAGAAAGGGCGGAGAGATTAGATATGAGAAGAAGAAATAAAAAAAAATAAAAAATGGAGGGGAGGCGGGTATAAGAAAGAAAAGGAAATGGGGGATAAGGTATATCCAACTACTCATGAGAGGGCCCAGGGGGAGCAGTAACGGCTATATCTGCTATAAAGGGTCAAAATCAGAGGAGAACTGGAAGTGTAACCAAACGGTGCACGTAATAGTGTGGGTTTCACTTTTATCAGCATCCCATGCTAACAGCCATTTAATATGTTTGATCCTATCCACTTTGCAGGCCCAATCCGCTAGAGAGGGAACCACAGGTTGATGCCAAGATCTAGCAATAACTGAACGTGCAGCAGTCAGCCAATGGCGAATTAAGCTCTTCTTGATTTGTTTGTATGACCCCGGTAACATAGATAGGACCGTTAAGCGGGGTTCATTAATATATTTGTCTCCTACAAGTTTGTCATACAGCTGGAGAATCTTGTCCCAAAAGGGGTAACAAGTGGGCACGTACCCCAAATGTGTGTCATGTTACCCGGGGCCTGCAAGCATCTCCAACATATATCCGAAACATTAGGATCAATCTTATGTAAAACAGTGGGGCACCGATACCACCTAGAGAATATACGATGATTCCGTTCTTGGGCATGAGATGAGATAATTTAAAAGAAAGCGCCATTGTTGTGCCCCATTCCATATCATCCAGAGAAAGGTTCATCTCTCCTTTCCCATTTTGAACGGAATGACGGTGGGTTTGGATAAGAGACCTGAATCAGTATCTAATATATCAGGGATAGTGAATGCTCTGGTCTGTCCGACTGGGATAACAATGATTCAAAGGCTGTATATGGTCTTGTCAAATCGTCAACGTTCGGTATTTTGTTTATAAGGTGCATTCGTTGAGTGTGTTCAAGCCATGCCATAGAGGGGTTGTGGCAAGAAGAGAGCAAGTCAGATAGGGGAATTGGTTTTCCAGCACGGAGTGTATGTTTTAATAGAGGAGCCACTGTCTTTTGCTAAACAAGAAATTTAGGTTTAGCACAAGTCGGAGGGAAAGAGTTGATATCAAATAATGGAGTCAAGAAACTGGGTCTTGAGGACAATAAACCTTTGGTAAGGTAGTTGTACCAAATTCGCAACGTAGCAGAAGTCACTAAGGGCATTAGATCTGTGGGGGGTCTGTGTGTCGGGTGTGTCCATGGAAGGGATGTGAGGTCGGGAGGTATTTGGTTGTTTTCTAATGATGTCCACAGTTTAGTGGAAGAGCCATGGTACCAATCGACTATTCTGATCAACGATGCAGCGTGAAAGTACAGCTGTAGGTCAGGGAGAGCAACGCCTCCTCTTTTTTTAGGCAAAGCTAAAATATGAGAGCCAATCCTGGACTTCCTATGACGCCATATGAAGTCCCGAATAGCCTTGTTGAACGATTGGAAGAAACCACGAGGAGGTGGGTTAAAAATTGCCTGAAAGATGTATACAAATTTAGGCAGAATGTCCATTTTGACGGCGTTCATTCAGCCAAACCAGGAGATGTTTGGTTTATCATAAGATTCAAGGCACGTTTGCAATGTTCTTATGAAGTTTAGATCTGTCAGGGAGGGCAAGGCAGTAGGAATTTGGATCCCCAGATATTTGACAGTTTTTTTGTTGCCATTTGAATCCAAATGCAGATTGAACCCGGGTTAATGTAAGTTTGGTTAGGGAGATGTTAAGGGTCTCTGTCTTATCGTAATTTACTTTAAAGTTACTAGCCAATCCAAACTCTGTGAATGTTTCGATAATGGCTGGTATAGATGTGTGGAGCTTGGTGACGTAAAATAAGAGGTCATCAGCATAAAGGGATCATTTATACTGACGCTGGCCAATAGAAATACCCTGAATATTGGAGTTGTGTCGTATGGTTGTGACAAGACGTTCCATACTGAGTATGTATAGTAGTGGCGACAGGGGACATCCCTGACGGATTCCATTACGGATCCAAGTTGGGTCAGATAGGAGGCCGTTAGATTGGATCCTTGCCGTAGGGTTCTGGTATAGAGCCAGGATCTTGCATAGCATGTTGGACCCTAGGCCCACTTGTTGAAGTGTTCTCTCTAGAAATTGCCAGTGAACCCGTCGAATGCTTTTTCAGCATCGGCCGAGATCAAGCAAGCTGGGATTTGGCATTTTTGGGCTTATTCCATCAGGGAAATGGTTTTAAGAATATTATCCCTGGCCTCCCTCTTGGGGGTAAACCCCACCTGGTCAAGGTGTATCAAGTTGGGTATAGCTGGAAGAAGGCGATTGGTCAGTAGTTTGAAGCGAATGTCAATGTTGATGAGAGAAATGGGACGGAAGCTACAGCATAGTGTAGGATCTTTCCCAGCTTTAGGTAAGACTATGATATGGGCTTCAAAAGCTTGTCTCAGGAAAGGAGAGTCTCTGGAGATGGTATTGTACGTTTTTATGAGAAGTGCTGTAAGGGAGTCTCGGAAAGATTTATAGAAATGGGTCGAGTAGCCGTCCGGGCCTGGGCTTTTGTTAGGTTTGAGGGAGGATATTGCCAGCACAAGTTCGTCCTCGAAAAAATGGTTTCTCTAGATCCTGCACTAAGTCTGTAGGGATAGTTGGAAGTGCTGTGTTAGCAATATATTCGTCAATTTTAGATTGATAGTCCACAGGCGACATGTTTGGAGGCCGTGGTGGCAGGTTGTATAGTGTGGCGTAGAATGAACGAAACAATTCGTTAATGTCTTTCGGGTGATGGGTGATTTGGCAGTCAGGTCGTTTGAGTTTAGGGATAGAAACAATGCTATTTTTTGCGTGGAGGGCTCTGGCCAGCATTCTACCTGGTTTGTTAGCTTCGACATAAAACAGTTTACGTGATTTGTCCCTAATAAACAGGGACTTCTGTTCAAACAAGTTCAGCAGTTTAAGTCTTGCGTCGGATAGGGCAAGTTGGGTGGTCGGGGATTGGATACGTTTATGGGATCGCTCCAAGTCAGTAATCCGATGAGATAGTTCCTGAATCTGGGCAAGACGGATTTGAGCTAAATTTTCTGGATTTTCTAGAGCCATGTTTAATAAAGACCCCACGTATGGGGGCAGAGGCATCGTCATTACTATGGTCCGAGATGAAGTTGGATATGGTGGTCTGGATATCTGCGGAGCATATGTCGTCTTGTAATAGTGAGTCATTAAGTCTCCAAGTCCAGTCGTGACAAGGTAGATTGGGAAGGGAGAGGGACAGAAACACAGGCGCGTGATCAGTCCATAATATGTTCCCGATCCTACTCTGGGAATGGTATGTCAGTGCATAGTGGCTGATAAGAAAATAGTCAATGCGGGAGTAGGAGTTATGAGCTGCAGAAAAGAAGGAATAATCCCTATCTGTGGGGTGGAGGATGCGCCATACATCCATCAGGTTGTGCTGAATCAATCTCTTTAGTTTATTGATTTTGTTGTAAGAAATAGAACTTTTACCTGAGGAGGTATCCATTGTAGGGTTTAAAACGCTATTAAAATTTCCAGCGATAAGGATCGCCCCTTCTGCAAATTCCAATAGCTTGTGAAGATATTGAATAGTATTAGCTATTTGGTCTTGATTAGCAATATATATATATTAGCCAGGGTGTACGTTTTGCCACTGAGAGATATTTTCAAAAACAAATACCGCCTATCGGGGTCCGAACAGGAATCTAGAAGAGTATAATTCGATGATTTGTGGAGGTCAATGGCCACTCCCCTAGATTTAGATTGGGAGTATGTGCTATGTAGCCAGGTTGGGTAATATTTATTTTGCAACACTGGTATATGATTTGTGCGGAAGTGGGTCTCTTGGAAGAAAAGGATGTCAGTTTTGGATTTGTGAAAGTCAGACAGTATTTTTGAGTGTTTAGTTGGTTCATTCAAGCCACGGGCATTGAATGAGCACAGTTGGAGGGTAGCCACATCCCAGGGGCCTCCCATGGTAGTGAGATGAAAGAGGGGGAGAGAAGGAGAGAAAGATAAAAAAAAAGGGGAGGGGGGTAGGAGAAGGGTCAGAGGGGAGGGAAAGGGGGAGAAAAGACAAAAACCTTAGATGCTAGTATAAAGTCTAGCACCACTCAAGTACCCTAAACAGGGGTGGCCGTGTAGGCCAATAGAATTCAACCTGTCCCTAAAGGTCAAAACAGGCTGAAACACTGTTTTCTACGTGGGGAGGAAAAGTTTTCAAGCAGTCGCAAGTCTAAGCAACTCCCCACAATGCCATAAAACAAGTTATAATACATATTTCAGGAAGAGGATTCGCCATAATTAGAGTGGCTAAGTCATTTAGAATCTTTTTACGTTTAAGGAAACAACAACAGTAGATAAACACATCTCAGCTACTTCATTTGTCATATTGGATTCACAAGAGGGGTATCCCAGTGAGAGAGAACCCATATGACACAACATAAAGAGATATGGGGAGGGAGACTCCATAGGACGGTATGGACAATATGTTCTATAAGGGGTTTTATCCGTCAAATGGTTCACCAGACAATATGAAAATAATAGGGCAAGAACCACCCTCTACAATTGGAGGTAGCTTTGGGATATATTTGGGGTCTCACCCAGGGGTCCTCTCGGAATCCAAGTTAGGGAAAAAAGTTCCTATGTTAACAGAGCCTACCATTATGCTTACATTAACTTCTATATTCATATGAAGGAGCATCAGTAGATATACAGGTGTTGAACTATATTCAAGACTAGGGTTCTGGATATTGTTCAATAGTACCTTGTAGGAAGGTATACATTAAAGGAAAAACCATCACATGTTATTAAGTTTCTGTATATGTAATAGATCCCCCCTAAGTTGCAATGTTGGTGTCCAATGTTTGTGGACTGGAATCGGGGGTGAAGCAGTCCATTATTTTGGACATACCTTGTAACATCGTATCAGTTGGTGGTTATAAGCTGACAAGGCAATTCTAAACGCAGTTCCGGTCAACATGGGACCTTGAGGGTTTCCTATTGGAAGGCTAAGCATTGTACTTGTGTCTGTGTCTGCATGCATCTAAAGGCCAGAACAATGGAAAAGCATGTATAGTTATCTCGTAAGATGTTCACTCAAATGTATAAACAATGTCATCATGTTGAGCAGCATTCTGCTAATCCAGTGGTAGAGGTACTACTCATTCCCCCTAGAAAACATTATGGCAAGGCGGTATGTTCCTTTGTCATATGGGTGAGAAGTCATTTATATGTTGTTAGGGAAAGCAGTAAGGTAGAGATTCAGGGTCAGACTTGTTTCAGCATCTAGGACAAGTCATAGCTCTCTAGAATGTGGGCCAGCAGGTGGTGATCTGGGAGCATTTCTGTTGGAGGGTCCTGCACGTCTGCTTTGCGAGAGCGAGGGACCAGTGGGAACTGTATCCAGCGCTAACCAGTCAGGTATGTCAATTGTTTCGGTGTCCAGGAAGCGGAAAACCTCCGGTAGTTGTCTGTGGTCATTACAAAGATGCTGTCATTGCGTAGGCGGATCGTGAGGCCAAAGGGGTAGTTCCACACATATGTGCCGCCACAGTCCCCAACCTTATCATCTAGTAAATGTTTCATTTGATGTGTCATGTACAGAGTTCTCCGAGACAGATCCAGCAGGAGGTGAATCGTAGCGCCATCCAAGTGAAATGGGCCCCTGTTCCAGGCACGTTGCATTATCTCCTCTTTCATGAGAAAGAAATGCACCCTACATAACACATCTCTGGGCTGGGTGCGTTCTCCACCACCAGGGATATTTACTCTGTGCACCCTATCCAACTCGATGGGTGCATAGGAAGGTCTGACCATGATGTCGTTAAATATGCCGGCCTCAGGGATGCCCTGCAGTTTAATATTATTTCACCTGTGGCGGTTTTCCAAATTGTCATGTTGCAAGCGCAGCTTGGTCATAGCAGCCTGGTGTTGTTTATGCAGACCTTCCAGAGAGTCTAATCTGAATAGTATTGCGTCTCTGTCTGTAGAAAGTATTTCAACAGAGTTTTCAAGCTTCTGTACATTCTGAGAAATGTTAGTAATGTCTTGGACGCAGGGATGACACCATCCTGGATGCAATAGTTTCCATGTCTTGTCTTGTGGGTAGAGATAAGAGGATAGCTGACATTTCTGCAGGGGACAATACAGCATTAGAGGTGGGGGCGCGATCAGTGAAATCACCAGATATGCTAGGCTGATCAGGGCTGTCAGGTAAATCCTCTCTCAGCAGCACGGGTATGCCAGAGAGGCTGGAGCTCGGAATGGATAGATCCCTGGCAGTAGCAGAGGGAAACGGAGGGAAGCCTCCTACCTGATTCTTAACCGCGGGGGCTACCACGCTGTCTCTCTTGGCGGATTCCAGCGCCATTTTGTCTCTGGAGGACAACCTAGTTCTTGGCGATTCTAGGGTGAAGTACTGCTGGATGTCAGCGGGATGCGTTCCGCGGATGTCCCTGTGTTTAGGGCCTCATCTGGGCATGGATCTCTTGGGCAGACGCAAGTGATCTCTTCCTCGCAGGCATGTGGTGTGAAGCTCAGACAACGCGCGTTTTCACGCCGCCATAATGTAGCCCCACTCCCAACTTTTGCAAACTTAAGTGGAGATACTGTTCTGGCAGGCCCAGGTGTTGTGGTGACTGAGTGGGAGGAAAGGCTGGGAGATCGAGGGTGTCTGTAGGGGTGTGTAGCAAGATGGCCGCTACTTACTTGGAGGATTCTGGCATTTCCCACAGGCTAATGCCCGGCGAAGTCCCTGCGAGGGTTGTGGGAAGCAGTGGGTAGGCTGGCCGGTTGTTGGATCTGTGTAAGGAGGTAGCAGGGGGTCAGGAAGACCAGGATGCGGTGCTAATTGAGAGTCCGGGAGGAGCAAGATGGCCACCGCCATCCGAGACTAGGCAGAAGCCGCGGTCTTGCCTGGAATCTGCCGCTGTGTGGAGGATAGCCGTTCCGTTTGGGCCCCGTTCAGCGGAAACTCGTGGATCCGGTTTGGTACACGTGGAGGGTCCTTAGAGTGATCTGTCCGGCTGGGAAATGAGAGTGCCAGTGTCTAGGATCCCTGAAACCCAGGAGTATTGGATGGAGCTCAGGGAGCACACGTTCTTCTCCTTGCTGTGCTAAGCCACGCCCGTTTTAACCATGCCATGTTTGAACAATATATCATTTAGTGACAACTTTGTGTAAAAAAAAAAAAAAAAAATGTAATTTTCCCGAAACTTGTGGCAAAATATAAAATATTCCATGGACACAACATGTCTCTCAGCAAATAGCTTGAAGTATCTACTTGGGGTCATTTGTTGGGGTTTTGTGCTATCTTGACATTTCATGGTCTCCGAAACTGTGATGGGTAGTGAGGAAGTGAAATCACCATTTTATGTCCTTAGAAAGCCTGAAGGCGGTGATTGGTTTTCGGGTCCTGTACACTGCTAGGCTCCAAAAAAGTCTCAAATATGTGGTATCCCCATACTCAGGAGAAGCAGCAGAATGTATTTTTGGGTGTTAGTCCACATTTGCCCATGGCATGTTTGAGCAATATATCATTTAGTGACAACTTTGTAAAAAAAAAAAAGGTTTGTAATTTTCCCGAAACTTCTGGCAAAATATAAAATATTCCATGGACTCAACATGCCTATCAGCAAATAGCTTGGGGTGTCTACTTTCCAAAAAGGGGTCATTTGGGGGGTTTTGAACTGTCCTGGCATTTTATGCACAACATTAGAAGCTTATGTCTCACATCACCCACTCTTCTAACCACTTGAAGACAAAGCCCTTTCTGACACTTTACATAAAAAATCTTTTTTTTTGCTAGAAAATTACTTTGAACCCCCAAACATTATATATATTTTTAAAGCAATTAAATGTTGGGTGTTGCAATTTTTTTTCACACAGTATTTGCACAGCGATTTTTCAAACGCAATTTTCTTGGAAAAAAAACACTTTTTAAATTTTAATCCACTAAAACACAGTATATTGCCCAAATGTTTGATGAAATAAAAAAGATGATCTTTTTGGATCAAACACGATGGATACCAAACACGACATGCTTTAAAATTGCGCACAAACGTGCAGCGGAGTCAAACTACATACATTTTCAAAAGCATTTAAAATCCTTTACAGGTTACCTCTTTAGATTTACAGACGAGGTCTACTGCTAAAATTACCGCCCTCAATCTGACCTTTGCGGTGATATCTCACATGCATGGTGCAATTGCTGTTTACATACGACACCAGACTGATGCTTGCATTCGCATTTGCGCGTGAGCACAGGGGGACAGGGTTTTTTCTTTTTTAATTATTTATCTTGCTTTTTTATTTTATTTTTAAACTGTTCCTTTCATTTTTTTTTCTAGCTGACGGAAACACCGGCTGCATTCTTGGGTTCCCTGGTGGGACGGGAGAGCCCGAGAAAACCATGGAAGACGGGGGGGGGGGGAAGCAGTTTAGAGGCTAATTAGCTGCTAGGATTACTTTTACATGGCAGCCGACCGCTGGCTGAAAAGAGTGATACCAGGATGATACCTAAACCTGCAGGCATCATTCTGGTATAACCACTCAAAGTCCAGCAACATACTAGTACGTTGCTGGTCCTTGTTGGGCATATATTGTAATGTTCTTTTTTTCATGCAGCCTGTGGGCTGAACGAAAAAAAGAGATTAATCGGTGGGTATGCTCACAATTAGAATACCGCTCTTCATCCACCCACTTCTAATGATGGGCATACATGCACCATTTTTTTTTTTTTTACTGTGGTGGTGAAATCACCTCCTACAGCGCTGGATTCACTGATTTTCGTATCGTGAGAGCAAACGCTGTTGCTGTCAAGATAAATAAATCAGTTCTGCAGCTGAATGGTGTACCTGAAAAGCAAACAATGGTAACAATAAAACATTAACTCAATAAAACAACTTCATTTTTTTTTTTTTTTCGTTGAACAAAGTTTTTTATTGAAAAAAAATGATGCATACATGTTTAACGTATTGTTTGTGTACATACATATTGCATGATGAGTTCCATAAAGCAAATGTTGAATTCAATACAGGTAAATATTCTATAATGGTATATGCAGATATATTTTATGTTAGTGCTTCCACAAAATACTGCCAATGTAAAGATTGATTATCCATTCACGTATCTGCGCCTTTGTGTGTCGCTGATCAGGTTGGTGTTTTGGTGGGTAAAAGTTTTTATTTGAATATGAGTGGTGTGCATATGAGTGATGTAGCATTTGTATATATAGAGCGTATATTAAGGCCTATGGACAGAATACAACATTCAGTGTAAATATAACAGTTGTTATGAAATGGCATATGTCGTTTCCCATTTTATCATGTAGATTCATTAGACACAGCAGAAATAACTACCAATTGTAGGCATCCAAGTTTTGTGTTGCTGATCAGATTCATAATTAACCGCAAGTTTCTGGTTCCTGTAACCAACGATCCCAGATCTTATTGTATTTGGCCGAGCAGCCTTTATTGATATATACGTATTTTTGTATGGTAAGGTTGTATTGACTTCTGTCCTCCACTCTGCAAAACTAGGGGAAGATGATCTCATCCACTTTCTTGCAATTATTTTCCTAACGGAAAACAAAGTTTCGTGAAGGAATACTTTAGTGAATTTGTCTACAGTATCTGGAAATATCCCTAGAAGACATTGTTTCGGTTCTAGCGCTATGGGAGAACCCATGGTGTCATGCAGAAAGGTTACAACTTGTTTCCAGAGCTGTTGAATTTTTGTGCAGGTCCATATTAAATGGTAGAACGTGCCCATTTCTTGCCCACATAGTAGGCAGAGGGTGGACTGGTTACGCTTATATCCAGCTACCCGAATAGGGGTGAGGTATGTCCTGTGTGTTATATAAATCTGGGTCAGTCTATCTGAAAGTCTTGGTGATACCGCTTTACATGTCCCCAGAGCCTCCTCCCACTCTTCATTCTCCATGGGACCCACCTCTCTTTCCCAGCGAGGATTCAAGTCAAAAGCTATTTTGGAAGAGGTGGGAACCATAAGCATGTTATAGAATGTGGATATCAAGCCTGTGGATCTGTGTTCTTAACTATGGCCATGATAGGGTTGAGCGTGGGTGGTGTGTGAGCCTGTGGAAATTGCACTTGAGCCGCGTGTCTTACTTGTAAATATCTGAAAAACATGCAATTTTGAAGTGAGAATTCCTCCTTAAGCCTATCGTAAGTTTTAAGGGTTCTGTCGGAGAACAAATGGTGTAGATAGTATACACCCCTAGTTTCCCACAACTCGGGATCCGGGATATGTAAAAATTCTGTCAGATCTCTGTTATGCCATATGGGCGTATAGTCATTGCAATGGGGAATTCCTAATCTAGTAGAGGCGAGGTCCCAAATGCGTCTGTAGTGATATACCAAGGACTTCACATCACCTCTCAACTCCGCACCCCTGAGGCCCGCCGAAATTGCATACAACGAGTCACTTGTGAGCTGTGCCCCTCTTGAGCGGAGTAGGACCTGAAAACGTAGGTTATCCATCTTGTCTATGTGAAATAATTGTGACAGTTGAGACGCAATATAATAAAGATTCAAATCTGGTAAGGCTGTTCCCCCCATATCTGTTGGGTTTTTAAGTGCTGGCCAGGTAAGTTTATGCCTACTAGTCCCCAAACGAAGGGCTTAAGGAGGGCCTCAAGTGATTTAAAGAATTTTAATGGAAGATAAATTGGGGTATGCCATAATACATACAGGATTTTGGGAAGAAGGACCATTTTTATCAAATTTATACGTCCCCATATCCCTAAGGGTAGGCGGGCCCATATGCGTATTTTAGCTCTGACTAGTGAAAAGAGGGGTTCAATATTAAGCCCCCTTTCACACTTATACGACTTCAAAGTTGCACGATTTTACCGCGATTTGTCGGCCGCGATTTTGCCACGATTTGGGAGCAGTACTACTTTGTACGACTTTGCCACATTTTTGGCATTAACAAATGAAAACATACAGTGGCTGGTATGAATCATAAGGGGGAACTCCACGCCAAGTTTTAAATAAAAAAACTGGCGTGGGTTCCCCCCCAGGGGCATACCAGACCCATAGGTCTGGTATGGATTGTAAGGGGAACCCCCTACGCCGAAAACTCGGCGTGGGGGTCCCCCCAAAATCCATACCAGACCCTTATCCGAGCACGCAGCCCGGCCGGTCAGGAATGGGGGTGGGGACGAGCGAGCGCCCCCCCTCCTGGACCGTACCAGGCCGCATGCCCTCAACATGAGGGGGTGGGTGCTTTAGGGCATGGGGGCGCCCTGCGGGCCCCTCCCACCCCAAAGCACCTTGTCCCCATGTTGATGAGGACAAGGGCCTCTTCCCGACAACCCTGGCCATTGGTTGTCGGGGTCTGCGGGCGGGGGGCTTATCGGAATCCGGGAGCCCCCTTTAATAAGGGGGCCCCCAGATCCCAGCCCCCCACCCTATGTGAACGAGTATGGGGTACATGGTACCCCTACCCATTCACCTAGGGAAAAAAGTGTCAATAAAAAACACAGTACACAGGTTTTAAAGTAATTTATTAGGCAGCTCCGGGGTCTTCTTCCGACTTCGGGGGTCCTCTTCCGACTTCGGGGGTCTCTCCGGTGTCTTCTCCCGGTGTCCGCATCTTCTGCCGGCTCCACCGCTATCTTCTGCTGCTCTTTTGCCAGCGGTGGCCCGGACTTCTGGATCGTCTTCTTCCCTCTTCTCTTCCAGAGATGTTGACACGACGCTCTCTCCAGCTGCACTGGTCTCTAAACGCTCCGCAAAGGACTTATATAGGCGTTGACCCCGCCCCCTTATGCCGTCACAGTCCCTGGGCATGCTGGGACTGTGACGTTTTAGGAGGCGTGGTCACCGGGTGATGACCACGCCCCCTTATGATGGCACAGTCCCAGCATGCCCCGGGACAGTGACCTCATAAGGGGGCGGGGTCACCGCCTATATAAGTCCATTGCAGAGCGTTCAGAGACCATTCCAGCTGGAGAGAGCGTCGTGTCAACATCTCTGGAAGAGAAGAGGGAAGAAGAAGATCCAGAAGTCCAGGCCACCGCTGGCAAAAGAGCAGCAGAAGATAGCGGTGGAGCCGGCAGAAGATGCGGACACCGGGAGAAGACGCCGGAGAGACCCCCGAAGTCGGAAGAGGACCCCCGAAGTTGGAAGAGGACCCCCGAAGTCGGAAGAAGACCCCGGAGCTGCCTAATAAATTACTTTAAAAACCTGTGTACTGTGTTTTTATTGACACTTTTTTCCCTAGGTGAATAGGTAGGGGTACCATGTACCCCATACTCATTCACATAGGGTTGTTGGGAAGAGGCCCTTGTCCTCATCAACATGGGGACAAGGTGCTTTGGGGTGGGGGGGCCCGCAGGGTGCCCCCCATGCCCCAAAGCACCCACCCCCCATGTTGAGGGCATGCGGCCTGGTACGGTCCAGGAGGGGGGGGGGCGCTCGCCTGTCCCCACCCCCATTCCTGACCGGCCGGGCTGCGTGCTCGGATAAGGGTCTGGTATGGATTTTGGGGGGGACCCCATGCCGATTTTTCGGCGTAGGGGGTTCCCCTTTGATCCATACCAGACATAAGGGCCCGGTATGCCCCTGGGGGGAACCACTGCCGTTTTTTTCATTTAAAACTTGGCGTGGTGTTCCCCCTCAGGATTCATACCAGACAGCTGTCAGCACTCCCCGTCGCTCATCGCGAAAGGAAAAAAAGTTTTCCTTTCCCGATCAACGAGCCAGGCTTGTGCTTACAAAGTTGTACTGAAATCGTGTCTATATTATTCAGGCCCAATTTGCATGCTACTTGAGGGTTTAACATTGAGGTCTATGGAGTACAACTCGCATAGAAGTTGGACCAAAGTAGTGCAGGGACTACATTCAAGTCGGCACGACTTAAAGTTGTGTCAATATGAATGGTAGTCATTGAAAATCATGGAGGATGACTTGTCATACGATTTTGCAGTACAAAATCGTGGGACAAGTCGTATAAGTGTGAAAGGGGCCTTAGGGAGATGTAGTCGGCTGGGTTCCTAGATATGTGAATTCCTAGGTATTTTATGGTGTTTACTATTTGGAGCGGGATCTCTATCTGGGACTCTGATGGTGGAAAACTATCTATTAGAAGAATTTGGGACTTTCCCCAGATCTTCAATCCGGAGAATGTTCCGAAGCGTTCAATCAACGGGAGTGCAGCCTGGAGAGAGGGACCTGAGTCAGCAAGATAGAATAATGTATCGTCGGCGTATAAGCTAATTTTTTCAATTAGGGGTCCCATCTGTAAGCCCACGATCTCAGGATTTGTACGGATGGACACAGCCAAAGGTTCTGCGGCTAGGGCATAAAGAAGTGGGGAGAGAGGACAGCCTTGTCTCGTGCCTCGGCTGAGGTCAAACTCCTGAGACGGCCATCCATTCGCCACCACTTTAGCTGTAGGAGCCTGGTAAAGTAACTTAACCCACTTTAGAAACCTGGGGCCAAAGCCGTAGCTTTCCAGGCATCTCCAAAGGTACCCCCACTCCACAGAATCAAATGCCTTTGTCGTGTCCAGCGTCACAATCACCCGAGACCCCACGTTTTCATGTGTGGCCTGTAAATTAATAAATAATTTCCATAATTTCCGCAAGTTAAATGAGGTATTGCGACCTGGCATAAACCCTGCTTGGTCCGTATGAATTAATGAGAGTATAACTTGGTTGAGTCGGAGAGAAAGGACTTTGGCTAATATTTTAACATCCACCTGCAGTAGGGAGATGGGTCGATAGGATTCGGGATATCCAGGATCTTTTCCCAGTTTGGGTATGAGGACTATTGTCGCCTCTCTCATAGAGGTGGGGAGTGTGAATGTCTCGAATAGGTGGTTATATAGGGCTAGAAGTTTAGGAGTCAGAATTTCGCTAAATTGGGAGTAGAATTCTATAGGTAGGCCATCCGAGCCTGGGGACTTGGATCTGGCAAATCCGGCAATAGCCTCCGCTATTTCCTCCTCGGTAATAGGTGCCTCGAGTAGGTTGACCTGGTCTTCAGTTAATTGAGGAAGTACTGTCTCCTCTAAAAAGGAGTTCATCGGGCCCATGTCCTCAGGACTTTTAGAGGTATAGAGGTCAGTGAAGAAGTCTCTAAACATAGAGGTCACTCTATGGGGGTTAGTAATATATTGTCCATCGGGGCCATGTAGGGAAATTATCACTGGAGGTCTATCCTCGCAATGGACCAGGTATGCAAGGAGTTTGCCAGCCTTCTCCCCATGCTCAAACAGCTTCTGTTTGGCGAAAAACATTTTTTGTCGTGCTTTCTCGTATTGAAGTTGAGTCACTACTCTAGTCTGGAGTTTAAGCGTGCTAGAGTTTAAAGGGGAGGGGTCGGTAACATAGTTCTGTTCTGTGAGGGACAATTTCGCCACTGCTTTGTCAAATTCTCCCGCAGAGTCTAGCTTAATTCTGTTGATGCGAGATGTGAGTGTCATACGAACATGCGATTTAAAAGATTCCCAGATTGTCGCTATGGGGGCAGATCGGTCATTGTCTCTGAAGTATAACTGCCACTAATTAGTAAGTTCATTGTCCTTGGGGAGCAGCGAAAGCCAGAATGATAATAATAATCGCCAGTTCCGCATTGGTTTGTCTGTGGGTACACTTAACGTGATCCAGTATGGACTATGGTCTGATAGTAACCTTGGAGAGAAAACTGTCTCTAGCAGTCGTGGTGTTAGGCTTTGTGAAATCAGTATGAGGTCGATTCTAGACATGGAATTGTGTGTAGAGGAGAAACAGGAGTATGTTCGCTTATGGGGGAAGTTATGCCTCCACGAATCCACAAGGTGGAAAGGGGAGATTAATTTGAAAAATTTAGTTTCCCTGTCGGTTCCCGAGTTTGGATTCGAGGACTGAAGCCTGTCCAACGATGGGTTTAGTGTGGTGTTGAAATCCCCCAGCCAAATTGCTTGGACTGTGGGATGTCTTGCCATAAATGTGAATCCCTCTAGAATTATGGGTATGGAGAAAGGAGGGGGGACGTAGAAGGCCAATACGAGGAAGGGTTCCCCATATAATTTGGCAGATATAAAGACATATTGTCCCTGTGGGTCCGTGGATACCTCACTGAGTTCAAAGTGTACAGATTTGGCCACCAGTATAGATACCCCTCGTGCATGGGACGTATAGGTCGAGTGGAACGCCCATCCTACCCAGGGGCGAAGGAGGGCCATCTGTAATCTCCCCTCCACATGTGTCTCTACCAAAACTATAATATCAGCGTGTTGTTTTTTGAGGAATGTGAGAGCTGCCGAGCGTTTCACCCTCTCACGCAGGCCTCGCACATTCCAGGTCAAGAATTTTAAGGACACCATGGGTTCTCACCTATATGATAACGTGCTCGGGCCACCTTAGGCCTGTCAACGTCTCTGGTCAAGGCTCGCAGAAACTCAGGGAGCATGATCAGCAAACAGAATGGTGTGTATAGCATGATATTTAATACCTGAGACAGTAACAACGTACTTTGCTTTGTGTGTAGTCGGAATACATCATATACAAATCTGTTCAACGAATAAACTACCCCTCCCACCACCCCCCACCCCGCCCTGCAACTCCTCCAACTGTTGCGGGCATCATCCCCGAACCAATAGAACATCCCCAACAAGAGAAGAAAAAAGAACGTTACATTGTAGAGCCTATAGGAAGTGGATACTTGGAACCACTGCACAGCAGAGCAGTGTTGGAGCAAGCTCCGCATGAAGTAGGTGGTATATGTTCGTGTACTGCAGTGGCACCCATCCTCAAAACAGTGTTCACTCTTGTTAGGTGGGGGAAAGTCTCGCTGCACTTTGCATTTGGGGAGTAGGAACGTGTCAGTTCCGAGGCTCCGTCCGCCAATAAAGCGTAGTGGGCCACTCAGGACCAGGGGGGAGAACAAATAAGAAAGGGAAAAAGAGAAAAAGGGCATAAAATTGTAAATGCGTTTTGGCCTCCGTGAACCCTTGTCTGCGGCGCTGGACCTCCCGATCCTTAAAATTAAGGAGCTTGGCTATGAAGGTGCGTGGAGGTGCTTCTTGCAGGGGTGGTCTTGCAGGCATGCGGTGGGCCCTTTCCACGGCCAGCAGGGGAGAGAAGGCCTCCCTGCCATAGGTTGTGATGAGCAACTGTTCAAGGAATGTGGTAGGGTCTTTACCCTCTGCACCCTCAGGGAGGCCAATGAGTCGCAGGTTGCATCTCCTCAACCTGTTCTCCATGTCGTCCTGCTTGGAGAATAGTTGCTGAATCTGGCGCTGCATGCGTTCTGTTCCTTCTTGCAGAGGTGGAATGGCATCCTCCACGTTGCTGATTCTGGTCTCTGCTGTTTTTACCCGGTCACAGAGTTTGTGCAGATCCTGCCTGATGAGGGATATATCCACCTTAACCTCCTCTATTTGAGCCGTGAGCGAGGTCCGGCAGAAGGTGATGGCCTCAAGGAGCCGCTCCGTGTCTCCCGCCGCTCAGTCCCCCTCAGACTTCTCCGCGGCACCATTTTCCTCCATCTCCTCTCCCTCCTGCCGGCGATACTGGGCTAACTTCGCTGCCGTCGCGGATTTCTGCGCCTTCGTTGGAGACATTGTGATCGGGTCCTCAGTGTACACAAGAGGGAAGCCGGCAGATGCGATTAAGTCGTCTATGGGCTCAGGATAACTTTAAAGCAGGAGTAGTGTACGGAGCTCCTCGTGAAAGCGTCCTACTCCATGCGCTGGAGCATTTTTTTTGTTTTTCAATTTTTGGGTCCAGCAGACGACGTCATTAACGATGGATTACATCGAGGGACACTTTTTTTTAAAATTCTTTAATAAAGGACTTGTCAAAAACGGTTTCCTGTGGCCATTCATTTTTGACACTTTTTTGGTGAATGGGTAGGGGTACGATTCACATAGGAGGGGTGGTCGGGATCTGGGGGCCCCCTTGTTAAAAGGGGCTTCCAGATTCTGATAAGTTCCCCACAGACCCCGACAACCACAGCCCTGGGTTGACGGGAAGAGGACCTTGTCCCAATCAACATCAGGACAAGGTGCTTGGGTGGGCAAGTGGCCTGGTATGGTTCAGGAGGGGGGTGCTCGCTCATTCGTTCCCCCCCTTTCCTGGCCTGCCAGGCTGCATGCTCGGATAAGGGTCTGGCATGGATTTTGGTGGGGACCCCACGCCATTGTTTTTTTAAACTTTGGCATGGAGTTCCCCATAAAATCTATACCAGACCCAAAGGGCCTGGTATGGATTTTGGGGGGACCCCATGCCTTTTTTTTCTTAATTCTGTCATAGGGTTCCCCTTAACCACTTTGATACAGAGCACTTTCACCCCCTTTCTGCCCAGACCAGCTTTCAGTGCTCATTGGCGTCTATGGAAAATCTTGTTCAGCTGGACATAGTACTTCTCCTGGTTTTTAGCATTGGTGTCTATGGGAAATCTTGGTCAGCTTGACATGGCACTGCTCCCAAACCATCAGTGACAGGGACACCAAACTTGGGGAGCAATGAGAGGGGACCAAGGACTACAACATATCCAGGGTTGGCCAGCATACCTAGGTAATCAGTCATGCCTGTAAATGACTATTGCAATGCAGTACATGCATTGAGAAGTGAAAAAAGGTATTGTTTCACTTTAGGTACATTTTCGTTTTACATACACACTCTGGTCCCATTGTGTACCTAAACGTGGGGTATGCCTGTACACTACACTGACTGCACTAAATTGACTGAACACACTATCACTAACTACCTGCCTAATATCCATTATCACACACTATACTCGGCTGCTGTGTAAGCAGCAGCCTTCTATAGTGTGGGGCACTCTGCCTTTGGCCAATCATGGCTCTCACAGTACATTGTGCTGTAATTAGCTTAAGCATACAGGTCAGGTGCATGCTTTGGCCAATCATCAGCAATCAATGCACTGTGAGAGTGCAGCACTTTATGGGGCGTTCATCGGCAGGCAAACTTCCCGCCGAGCTCCCCGTTTGTTCGTGTGTTCATTGAACACGTGAACAGCTTATGTTTGAGTCGAACTTACGTTCGACTCAAACACACAGCCCATCCCTACTGATCACATGCACCCTCTCAAAAAGAAAAAAAAAATGCTATGCTTTCTAGAAATACACCCCAACTGAGTATGTGCACAGTGCCTCCTAGGGCTCTGTGCTATCAGCAGATGGATTGAGGACAGTGGAAAAAGGGGAGAATTAGAGATGACAGGCTCAAACTGCCTTTTTACACAATGCGGAGGATTAACCCCCTAGGTTCCACTGTGAATATAACAATCATGCTTTACTGCATATACAGACTGATTTTACTGTTGTGGGTTTAGTAACACTTTAGCAGCTGCCTAGTGACCAACAGTTTAGGAGAAACTTGAAACAGACATTTATGCAGTGGCTGTGCTTAAAGCAGGAATATAAATGCTAGGTGCTGTATAGGTCCCAGAACCCAACCTTAAACAGAGAATGGGCTTTGCCTTAGGTAGGGAAGGAAGGACTCATTCCCAGCAGTGGCGTCACTAGGGTTGGTGTCATCTGGTGCAGTAAAACTTAGGGCTAAAGGATAGCAAGTTAGGCAGTTCCTAATGGCTCAGTCCTTAGATCAGTAATGGATAATGGCCAACAGGCCCTCTTACCAGACCCAGCGAAACTGCAGCAGTGATCCCTCCGGCTCGACGTTCGCTCACTCTGGGTTGACCAGGGCAACTTTGGTCAGTAGTGTAGCACATCTGTACCCTAGCAGTGGCTCAGTCTTTCTCTGGTGGTGTTGGGCAGCTTGGCTTTCTCTCTGGTGGTGCTGGGCAGCAGCATAGCTCTCTCTCTGTTGGTGCTGGGCAGCAGCGTGTCTCTCTCTGGTGGTGCTGGGCAGTGTGGCTCTCTCTCTGGTGGTGCTGGGTAGCAGCGTAGCTCTCTCTCTGGTGGTGCTGGGCAGCGTGGCTCTCGTGAGATGGTGCTGGGTAGACATGTGCACTGCCGAAAAATATTTTTGGTTTTCGTTTCACTTGGGGTTTTTTTTTTCGTTTATCGGATCATTCATTATGATTGGCATTCTTTATTTCAATAATTCATAACTTCAGATGCATTCGAATTCATTACGTTCCATTCGTATAGATGCGGTATTCGTTATTTCGATAATTTGTAACTTTGGTTGCATTTGTATTCATTATGTTCCATTCATTTAGATGTGGCATTCGTTATTTTTCGTATAATTCGTAACTTTAGATAAATTTGTGTTTGTTGCTATTATTATAGTTTTTATTATTATATTTATTTATTATTAATAAAAAATAATAAAAAAACTATAATAATGGTTAATAATTGAATTATAATAGAAAATACGAAAAACAAAATTATCCGAAAGTTTTTCGTTCTTTCTGATTTTAGTTCTTTCTGATTTTTGAATTCTTATTCTTTTTTTTCAGATTTTCGTTCTTTCTGATTTTCAGATTTTCAAATTTTCGTTCCTTTATAAAATTTGTTTTAGAAAAAAATTGTCAAATAGTCTTTTGTTCATTCGGATGCTTCCGAATAAATGAATATGTCGAATTTTGGCGAAAAACGAATTTGGATCGAAACGAATTGCACATGTCTAGTGCTGGGCAGCGTGGCTCACTCTGGTGGTGCTGGGCAGCGTGGCTCGCTCTCTCGTGAAGCTGGGCAGCGTGGCTTTCTCTCTTGTTGTGCTGGGCAGCGTGGCTCTCTCTCTGGCTTCCCCCAGCACAGTCTTCTCTTTTTTTCCTTGTCTCCTGTAGCTGCTGCAGTGTAGCACTCTCTCCCTGAGCTCTTTCTCGGGTTAGAGGCTCTCTCTCCCTCCAGCAGAATGTATGCTGGGGACTGTAGCCTGCTCCCTGTGGACAACAATGAGGCCGCTAATCTTTTGAGACTACATGTCCTATGATGTTTCCCCAGTCTCTTCTGATTGGCCCTCTGCTGTGGCCAATGTTGAGGGAATAAAGAGTAGGCAGCAAGCTGGACGGCGAACCAGATGAGAGCTGGTCTCCCTTTTCCCGCATTGCTGACAGGAGAAAGGGGGGTGGTGAGTGGGGGAAATGCTCTGACAGCCCGCAGCTAACCTCTCCTTTGTCACACCGCCACTGCCTGATTTCTCTGGCAGACTGATCAGGGGAAAAGAGCCCGCAGTCACCACTTCCCTCATGTTGGGGAGGACTCGACAGCACCAGCTACATCTGCTTTCTTGATGGTGTCCCCCCCCCTCCCCCTCACCCTCCATAGCGACGCCACTGGTTCCCAGAGGAGCACAATGACTACCCAGTTGAGTGGAGTGGAGTGGAGGGAGGAACCCAAGAGGGACCTTCCTGTAAGGAAATAAGAGAAAAGGGGATAGATCCACTCATAAGAGGGACATAGCACACAGCCATAGATGTCATGCATGACCCCTAAGGCAGGCCATGCAACTGCTGCTGGAGGGAACATGAAGAAAGATCCACATTTAGAAGGATTTCACAGAATGGGAAACCTTTTGAATCAGAAGGGTAAGGCTGGGCTTGGGCAAGATCTCCAAAAAGGGGACCTGCCACGGCCCATGCTATCACAAAGGATGTTGTTGAACCATTGTGATAGCAATAAAGTTGATCCAATAAATGAAAAAAAATAAAAAGTAAAGCGTAAAAAAAAAAAAAAAAATGTTTTAATGAAAATAATACAATTTTAAAAAGTTTAAACTGCCCCCACCCCCCTGTGGTCATGTACAAAGGCAAAAGCTCATACATGCATATGTAAACGGTGATTGCCTATACATGTGAGGTATCGCCACAAATGTCAGAGCCATAGCAATTCTAATGCCAGACCTCTTGGGTAGCTCTAAACTGGTGGACCTGCAAAGGCATTTAAACATCGCCTATGGATACATTAATGTACCAAAGTTTGCTGCCATTCCATGGCCGTGACATATTTGGTATCTATTTGTAGCGGTACCCCCATGAGGGCTGCTAATAGATTCTGTACCCCACTGATTACCTCGACTCTGCAAATCCTCCATTACCTCTGACGCCCTGAGTTCAGTCATATTACCAACTGTATTAATAGAGACTCACACAGTATTAAAGAAACAGTTCTAGTATGTTTACTGTATTAGTGAGAACACAAGAATAATACACACGACTGTTTTTTCCGACTGAGTTCCGCTGAAACGGACTTGCCTACACACGATCACACCAAAGTCCAATCATTTAGAACGCAATGACGTAGGACAGGACTCGAAAAAGGAAGTTTAATAGCCAGTAGCCAATATAGAAAAAAGCAGTGCAGCGCTGGACAAGTATCACAAGAGTAAAATGTGTTAAATAAGTAAATAAATTACCAACTGAAGTGAGTAACAACCATTAAAGTAATAACGACTGGTATATATATTAATCAATCAATAAATTGCTCATAAAGATATTGTATATTGCATAAAAAATATAATAAAGTGAGCAACAATCAATATAATGAAGTGAAAGTGAAAATAAAGTCTGCCCACCACCTTGTGATAGAGTAATGGAGGCTTACCGGACAGCCTGCGACCACCCTTATTCAGGGGGGTCAAAACAGGCTCAGTAGAAATGTGTAGACCACAGGGGATATCCCACAGGGAGCTCTGTAAACGTTCCTCCACCCTCCTTCCTGAATAGCTAATCAGCAACACCAAGAAGCAACACCAAGGAGCAATACGAAGGATGCAATCCCACGGATACTTCTTATATGGTAATCAATGTTAGCTTCCGATTGGGTTCCAGCAGGGGTAAATGGCCAAAGGTGTTGCTTTAGGGAGACATTAAGGTGGGCGTGCCGGAGAACAGGCGAATCGTGCCGCAACTATGCCCTTGCGTCGTTTTTGGTCCGTCGGAATAGCATACAGACAAACGGTTTTCCCAATATAAATTGATTCCATCGGAAAGATTTAAAACATGTTTTATTTCTAGGTCCATCAGAATTTTCGAAAGAAAAAGTCAGATGAAGCCCGCACACGATCGGAATATCCGATGGAATGATTCCGTCGGACCTTTTCTGCCGGAAAGTCCGGTCGTGTGTATGCGGCATAAGTATATCTCAACACTGTAAGATAATAAAAAAAAAACACTCTTACAGACAAATACTTTATCTATACTTATGCAATAGGAAATATAATGATACGAAGTTCCTTTAACTGTAAATGAACACAGATATTAAACCAATCACAAAAACCTATGTGAACAGGTTAACAGGAGGGTAGAGTGCTGGCACTATGTCTTCTGCGTCAGGCTCCTCCCTTCTTCCTCCTCAACCCACAGGTCATTAAAACTTGCACAATATAAAGTAAAACAATATGCAGACTATTATATTAATATTGGCTGGCTCCCTTTAAATTACGTTCAATGCAATTAGAGCAAATGAGGGAAAAAGAAAAAAAAAAGCGTAAAAGGGTGTTCCTTGAAATCCATATGTCTGCTGGCAGAGTCAAACGGCGTCCCAAGAGGCCAATCTAGGCCGCGCCAGCCCCTTTTATATCCTTTCCCAGCATTCTGTTCTGTCCACTCAGCATTCTGTTAACTGTAGTTCAGATCAGTCTTGCTGACATTGAAACTTTAGCATCCTGAACTACACATCCCATGATGCTTTGCTCTGAATCTTATCACAAGAAAAGGAAATGACACATAGAGTCCAGCAAACACTAGAGGGAGCCAACCCCACATTAATAACACAGAAAAATGTCTCTGGTTTGCAGGCATAATAGCCAGCTCCTGGCTACATTCTCCCCCCACTTGAATTGTATGGTCTCCAAAGACACAGAGACCTTAACTTAATAAACTTTGAGAGAAGAAAAGGTTACTAACAAATTTATAATAACATCAACCACAATATAAATTCAACAGATATTAAAACACCTCTGGGTTTTACTGAAACCATTTATATACACTTTAAGTTAATTCAAAATCTGTTTTTGAACTGGCCAGAGCAATTGCTGTGTCCCCCCCACTGGTGTCAGATGTCAGAGCAGAGTCGCCCCCTACCCAAATAATGATAGCGGGATTAGGCATGGGAACTTGCCTTTGAATAGTATGAAACAGTTTAGCCGAGTTCTCTCCTAAAGTGTCATAAGTGAGTCTCTTTGGAGGAGGTATATTTCGTCTCAACTGAACCGGGTAATACTTCTCAGTGGGTTGAACAGGATTTGCAGTTGAGCTCCTAGCATGATCAGGACTGCATGGCTCCATAGGGAGATCCATAGCTGCAGACTCAGAACTTGGCAGTGGAGCGGAAAGATCAATCTCTTCAAGAAGTATAGAAATAGGTATCTGACATTCTCCGTTTTCCGCACCCATACAGGGAACTTCAGCCTCTGCAGGACAATCTGATTCAGGCAAAGGTTCATCAGCAAAATTGATCAAGTCTCTTGTTTTATTCCCAGAGATTGGGCTAGTACTCTCAACCTTGATCCTATCGCTTCCCTGAACAATGGTAGGACTTCCAGTTCTGGACTGAGTGATCTTCGTAAGGTTTCGGTCACTGTATTTGGCACTTTAGTCGGTACTTTAGTCAGTATTTCTCCTTTCACATTCATAGTTCCTGCATCATGTTAAGGTTCTGTAAGCCACATCCAGAAAGGCACTATTTCCACATCTTCTACTTCTTCTTCCTCATCATCATCTTCTTCTGCTGGTAATACAGAATACAGTGGGAGTAGGAACTTGTCGCGGTACATATTCTTCCTCCTCATCATCTTCTTCCTCTGGTAATACAGTGGGAGTAGAATATTATTTCTTCCACTTATATCAGGTTCCAGGCACAGGAAGTCAATGCAAACCAACTATAAAGGCTCTTGGCTCTGCAAATGTCCCATGGGAGCAGCCCTAACTGGTAATGTCTTACGCTGGATACATGCTAAACAGGAGTGACAATAACTTTCTATCTCTCCTCTCATATTGGGCCAGTAGAACCTAATCTAATTAGGCGGCAAGTCCTCTCTGTTCCTAAATGCCCATGGTCATCATGCAAAGAGGTCAGGATGGTTGAACAATGTTTCTCAGGAAGGAATACCTGCCATTTCTCCTCCCCATCCTCTGAAGGACCTCGCCTATACAGTACTCCATCCCTTAACTGCAATCTGTTTCATTCCCAATGCAGAATCTTCGCTCCGTTCACAGAGCTCTTCATCAGTAATCTGGGATCCTGCTTGTTCAGGGCTTGAATAGCCAGATGACATTGAGGATCCTGATCCCTTTTTAAATCTCTTTTGGACAACTGAGGAAGGCCCTCACCTTGGACTTGCATCAGCCCACAGCATCTGGGTATCCCAGAGGGGTGAACTCCAATAGATTCGGCTGCAACACCTCCCTTCATCTTCCAAGCCATGCCTTGGCACAAGGCCTGCACAGCTTTTGTGGTCACATAGGCCCAATCCCCTGACTCTTCTTCCCTTCTATGAGGTCTTCAAGATAAGGCATCTGCATCTCGATGTCCTGCTCTAGATCGGTACTTTAGGCTGAATTGGAATCCAGCCAGGGTGGCCAGCCATCTGTGTCCTGTCTCATCTAATTTGACGGAAGTCAGAAGGTAGGTCAAAGGATTATTATCCGTCTTTACTACGAGCTCGGCTCAATACAAGTAATCCTTCAGTTTGTCTACTATGGCCCATTTTAGAGCCAGAAACTCCAGCTTGTGGACGGGGTAGCTTCTCTCTGACGGAGTAAAGCTACGACTCACGTAGGCCTGAGACCACCGTCTTGTTCTTGATAGAGAACTTCTCCCAGAACATCTCTACTGGCGTCCACATGAAGTTCATAAGGCTTTCCAGGGTCAGCATAAACCAGGACCGGAGCTTCAGTGAGACTCTTCTTTAGATGCCAAAATGCCTTCTCACACTGATGAGTCCATTGATCTTGTACTGATTCTCTCTTCTTGCGACCACCAGACTTTTTTGCTTTGAATTCATCATCTCCTTCTCCCGTGGCCACTTGTAACAGTTCATTGAGAGGCTGAGCAATCTTGGCAAAATTTGCCACAAATCTGCGATGATAAGAGCAGAACCCCAGGAAGGATCTTTCAGTCACAGTTCTCAGCCGAGGCCATGTAGTATTGGCCTCCAACTTCTTTGGGTCCGTGGCAACCCCTCCTGCAGAAACAACATGACCCAAATACACGACGGACGTTCTGTAGAACTGACACTTCTCCAATTACAATTTCAATCCTCCTTTGTGTAGCCGTGAAAAAACCTTCTCGAACCGAGCTTCATGTTCTTCCAAACACAATGATGTTATCCAGATACACCAAGAGTTCTATTAGGTTCATGTCTCCTACCGTTCTTTCCATCAATCGGTGGAAGATTGCTGGGGCCCACCAGTGCCTCCTCATCCCACCTATCAGTGCCCATCAGTGCTGCATATCAGTGCTGTCTATCAGTGCCAATCAATTCTACATATTTACATATCAGTGCTTCCTCATCAGTGCCCATTAGTGAAGGAGAAAACAAAATTTTATAACCGAAACGAAGAAAACCTTTTTTTTTTCAAAAATTTCCGGCTTTTTTAGTTTGTTTAGCAGGTGTTGCTTACATGCTTATAAGCAGAAATGTGCCAATTTCTTAATAACCAAGTCTTTTAAAATGGCTCCTAAAGCCAACAATACACCAGTAGAATTTTGATAAAAAAAAGTTTGTTTTTGAAACGTTTGTATAATTTTCTAATGGTTAATGGGGTCAGATCTACAATTTTGTTCGATCATGGTGACAAGAAAATTTCAAGGAGCAGGTGGGACTGTTTTTTGAATGAAATTCTAACTGGGAATCTTCAGGAAAAAACAATTGTAATGCGCACACTCTGACACAAAAGAAACCAGTTAATACATCATGGATTCCATTTAAGTTACAGGTCTGGGTGAAAGGTGTCCTGCACTACAGAAAACATTGTGATAGGAGGAGAGGCTGGTTTCATGGCTTTGGCAGGTCATGTGATGGCACTTTTTCACATTCGTGAAAATAAATGGAGTTGGGCCACCTGTTAAAGCAAATTTGTGCTTTGTCCAATCAGGGGAAAGCAATAGGTCTTCTTTAATTCCCTCATGTATTTACCTTCATGCTCTCACATTGAATGTAAGAAAAATCCCAGCTACTTCTGGGTATAGAAGAGCATGTGACTCACCCCAGGGCTGGCCCAAGACATTGTGCTGCCTGGGTCCAAAAATGAAATGCTGCCCCTACACAAAAAAAAACACCACCCACCAAAAGGTGGGTTATTTTATATCATGGTAATTAAAACTAACATTAAATTTATCAGAATGTCAGATTAACATGCAACAGCACCTTGTCTATATGCAACATTATTATTTTCAATTCCAAACCACAAACGCTACATCACAGACCTTCCCATCACAGATCCCCCCCAATCACACACTCCCCTCATCACAGATCCCCCCATCACAGACTCCTCTCCATCGCAGACTCCCCTTATCACAGATCCCCCATCACAGACCATCCCATCACAGACCCCCCACCACAGACTCCCCTCATCACAGACCATCCTATCACAGACTCCCCTCTTCACAGATTCCCCCACTATCACAGAAGACTCCCCTCTTCACATATACTCCCCTAATCACAGATCTCCCCTCATCACAGATTCCCCCCACTATCAAAGACTCCCCTCATCACATCCCCCATCACAGACTCCCCCATCACATACCCCTCTCCATCACAGATCCCCCCCAGACCTTCCTCGTCCCAGATCCCCTCTCATCACAGACTCCTCTCATCACAGATCCCCCCCACCCCAGTCCCCCCTCATCACAGATCCCCCCCACCCCAGACCCCCCATCACAGACTCCCCTCATCACGTATCCCCCTCACTATCACAGACCCCGAATGATCAGAGGCCTGAGACTCTACAGCTGTGCTGGTATCAGTGTGCTCTGTGTCTAACTGAGCCGAAGATGCAGGAACTAGAGGTCTGGCGATTGTCGCGGCTGAGTGTCTCCTGCCGCCATTTTGTTGGTGTCCTCTGTTCATGATAAGGAAGAAATGGGACAGTTTCTGCACCTGAGGAGGATTGGATTGACGTATTCTTGCTGAATAGAGCGGACAGTGAGGATGTCAGGGAGCCTAGTAATAGCTTGAATGGTTGGCTGAGAACTGCGATGATGTAGGTATTCCCTGGATGCATCTTCTCAGGCAGTATCCACGTCGATACGTCCTAATTTTCTCAGATGGGAATGAGGGACACTGTTGGAAGGCAACATTTTTTATTTCATACTACAAGATGTTTTTGAATATGAAATCTGGATACACCTCCGCACTATTGGTGGCTGACTGGAATGTAACAGGTTGCACATCTAAGCTTTGTAACATATCAGAACCTTCATCTGAAAGAAGAAGTCATACTCCCTGGCAGGGGGAGTATGGGAACAAAAGAGACCAACTGGTGTGATAAAGATTGTAGTGCGTGATTACCACGTCTGCCGACAAGCTTCAAAGAGAACAACGACTGCCAAGATGGTTAATGAGTTGGGCTACAGAAGATCAAAGGGCTAGCTATCACTGAAGATGACCCAGGTCACATAGCGATGATCCATGGACGAATACTGCCCTTAGAGGCCACTACAACAGGACTGACAGAAAAATAATATATTAAAAAGGACTGCCTATTAACTTTTGGATTGGACAGAATACTAGATGGGCTGGCAATAGGGTGGTGTCTGGGCAGTGTATGAATGGGGTTTAAAAAGTGCTTATCGAGAGGAAAGCTCTCTCTTGCCATTTTGGAGCCCAGCTGACGAGACAATATCTAGTAGACATGTGCATTCGTTTTCGTCCGAATGCATTTTCGTCTGAATTTCAGGTATTTTCGTTATCGTTTTAACAAACGATAACGAAAGTGCAGAATCCGAAAAACGAAAGATCCGACATAAACAAATGCTTTATTTTCGTTGCTACAACAGTTTGATATAGATAGGAGATTCGACATGATGATGACAATAACAATCTGTGTCCATCAAACCTAGTCAAATGTGCCTAACCTTAACTCTATTAGTCCAAGATTATTCTACATAGAGAGAAAAGATTCGACGTAGGGGAGAAAAGATAAATAAAAATAATGATGATGATGAATGTTATTGGCTGATTGTAACCAAAGAGGAGGAGCAGTAAAATAGCTAGAACTAAGTACACACGTCGTATACGGCGTCGTACAGTTTAGCTGCTCCGTCGAATCTTCTTTGAACATTCGGCAGACACCATAAGCCTTCAATGACAGATTCGACCTTAATTTGGATTTTCGGACGAATGCAATTTTTAATGAAAAACAAAATAAATAAAAACTAATTTCGGGAACTAAATAAATGTATTTTTCGGACAAAAACAAAATTCCGAAACAAAATATTTCAGTGTGCACATGTCTAATATCTAGTGGACAGCCTTACGTTAAGTATCATTGATGTTCTTTTGTTAAATGCTCTGTATTATTTTCCTTTAGCATTCCTATTTTCTTGGGAAATAAGACGTTTTATTAAGCAGTGTGTTTATTTTCATAGCTCATTTCATTGTACTATCACCATTAATTATAGCAGAGCTTTGATAGTCTAGCTAAATATAGGAATAGACGTTAAATATAGGAATAGAGGAAGTTAATACATATATGGAACAAATAGAGGGAATACATAACCCACCAGGGAATATTTATTTTCAATATTTATTTTAGCATTTATTTCAATTGGCACCCAAAAGTAGGAGTTTGGAAAGAAATTCTGCACAGAACCCAAACCCTAATGTATTTTTGTCTTGATTCCCTATAAGCTAATGAGTCCTCAACTCTAAAAGAAACCCAGGACTGAAAGCCTTCTCTACTGTGGACAAGATTTGTGCTGGTTCGTGAATTCTGAAGCCCTGCTTGAGTGGTCCTGAAAGTTCTATGAAATATTTCATCAGTAAGCGGACGGGCATCTGGTGAGAATTTTGGCTGGTATATGTGTGTATGTGTTAACGTTTATTGTATTGCTAATGCAAATTGTTTTAGGCCTATGTAGCTGGTCAAGTGTGCCGGCGAGTGAGGGGCTGATCACCCTTGGTTATCTGATGTACTCTGTGGATTTATAGGAATAAACCAGACATCTTTGAAGACAAAAGGGGGGAAAAATAAATTATATTTTATATTTTTTTATATCCACGTAAAAGTGAAATAGCTTTTAGCTCTAATAGGAAATTAATCTGGCCTATGATCTGAGATAAGAGGGCTAAAATCAGTGGTAATAAGGAGATAGTAGGGCATTGATTAAGAGTGTGTTCCTCCTTGTGTGTTGTGGAACTACAAGTCAATGTTAGATTTTAAACAGCTTTATCTGTGTGTTTATTGGGTAAAATGCTGTGTATAGACTGGTTAAGCAACCTTCAGTGTGGACCTAATTTGCAAGTCAATGAAACTCATTGGAATGTTCCTTAAACATGCCTGTGTGAATTTCAACACTCTGGCAGAAAACGCTTTAACCCACCAATTTAATGATTTATTGAGACAATGTAATATTCATAATGATGAGATAAAACATAAACCATCATTGAAGAAAGGCAAGAATGCGAGAATGGCCAATGTTGTATGCATGTTATTGAAAATGAGAGACGTTGCTATAGAAAAAGAATTTGAGTGGTGTAAGGACCGAACAGAATTATTGGAGCAGGTATGAAGTGTAACTAAAACTATATTAACAATGGTTGCAAAGGCAGATGCAAATGTTTGTGGTCACATTGAACAATTGGTGACTGAGAAGTGTGTATTGGAACAGAAAATGAATGAATTAGAGGAAACGTGTAAACGAAGAGAAAGTTGTATTGCCTCTTTGAATCAAAGAGAGGCTGAGAATGAGCATATTGTAATACTGCTTAGGAAGGAATTATATGAAGCCCAGTCTGCCATAATGGACTTATCCTCCACACAGGCAAAAGCTGAACAGTCTCAGTGCCTAGCAGAGATAGATGCTCTGGAACAACATGTAGGAAAGCCAAATGCTCTTATTGCTGTAAGTGATGTTGCTATGGTAGGAATCAATGTTGGATATATGAATGAGGAGTATTTAAATAAAAGTGCGGTAACTATGATTGAAATGTATTCAGGAGAAATGGAAAGCGCGCCTGGTCTTTTCAAGAATAGTAACACAGTGACAGTGGAGACTTCTGATGAGTCCATTGCTAGTGACTACTCCTCAGACAATGAAAGTGTAAAGTCTGTTGACTCCAATTATAGTAATATTATGCAGCAATGTGAGTCTCCATCGCCATATGCTCAGAGAAGGGCCTATGCAGGGAGACCAGCTCTCAAATGCTTTGTTTGTAAAAAGGGGGTCACATCGCTAGGTACTGTTTGGTGGCTAATAATGATACACAAAGGAAATCACACTACCATAAAACTACACCAAGCCCTTATGAAGTTTATTCTGCGAGATGGGGGAGCAATCCAAGGCATAGAGGCCATAGTAATCAAACCCATGTCCCTTTTAAAACCCAAATGCTGAGACTACCACCCGAAAAGTCAGTTAAGGCAGGAAAGGCATCACTATGTAGAACAGCTGCATAAACTCAAAATGGAGGTAGCCGCATGTTCATTCAAATATAGCACTGGGGGAAGCAATGTTAGCAGTCCTTAGCGAGCTGCATGGATGGTAACAATTTTCTGGTTAATGTTTCTTTGCTATGAATAAGGTTTAGATGTGAGTTTCAGAGGTTTGGCCTTCATGTTTGGAATATTATAGAGGACCTTGATGTAATTTATTTTCAGGGATAAGCCTCTGGGTTTTATTTATTTTTTTCTATTATTTTTTTTTTTCTCTCTTCTTTTTATTTTTAATTTAATGTTAATTTTTTTTGTTTAAATTTTTTTTCCTCTCGTTTTGATATTTTTTATTTATTTTTTGTTATTTGTTTATTCATTTATTTTATTTTTGTTTTGTTCAGGTGGAAAAATCCCAAATTGTTAGGTTTAGTCCCCTGGAAAGGGGGGTCATTGGCTATGCCCTCCATTAGCAGCTGAACACATTTTGTAAGACAAGAGTTGGTAGGAAGCCATTTTAGCCGCTGGAGTTATTGTAGTTTTTTTTTTTTTTTATTTTAATTCAGGTGGAAACATTTCTAAAATGTTTAGGTTTTGTCTACCTGAAAGGGGAAGTAGTACATAGGTCTTAAGTAATAGATAAATGCATTGTTTTTTTTAGCGTTTAAAATTAGAATTTTTGAGAAGCAACGTTCATGTTCATTTTTTATTTTTGCTCTTACCATGGGGATCTATTTTAGAGTGTGTTCATCCTAAAAAAAAATCATGGCTGTTTTGATAATTTGTTCAGAGTTGCAGAAGCCAGGAATACTAAGTTCCGGGGTTCCAAGGAGCGAACTATAACTAAACATAGCAAGCGAGTAGATATTGTGGATAAGAATTTGATTCTGCTCTTGTTTTTCACTTCCAGAGTCCTGGTGGAGCGAGATTGGAGAGGTCTCTGGAACATGGATGACAGATGTTCATCTGGTAGGCAGTTTGTCTGTGCCATACCACACCGCATATTTGTTCTGACAAACATTTAGGGGAGAAGGGACAAACAAAAAGATTCAGATTAATACTTGCAATATAAGGTTTCTTTTTCTGGAGAATTTAACGCTAATGCTTAATCTGAAAGACTGTGCCCATCAACAAGACTTGTGAAACATTTTGCCGGAGTCTCTCCTGTCATTTATGAATGCAAACATACTATTAATACATGTGCAATCGGTTGGAGGTTGCGGAAGGCATATAACCTATCCAATCCTTCAGAACAATAAATGTAAAATATGTTTTTTTTTGGAGGGAGGAATTGAAAGAAGGAAATCATGTTTTTAATGTGTGTATTGGCATAACTGAATTAATATGGAGCAGGTACCCAGGAGGCTGTCACTTATGCATAGTAAGGTGTCTGTTGGCCATACTAGAGGGTGCCAGGTGACACATCAGTGGAGTGAAAATTTCCTTGTGGGGGTGGTGTCTCAATCTTAGCATTCCTACAGAGAGGTTCTCGGTTACTGGACAAGTGGGACACCAGAACTGGTTATGGGGGAGATACGCCTGGTTGATGTCTCACCTGAGAGGTTGGAACCTTGCACAGGTAATGCCAGTGACTACACACAGAAACATGCTCCATTAGAGAGAGGGAAACCAACACTGGCTCCCAGGATACAGTATGCCTTTACCACATGGCTCTTCAACATCTCACAGTGGTTGATAAAAACCTATTACCCTATATGTGCTGAGTATACACTGAATTGAGTGTGGTCATTGTACCAGTGGCTTACTCCCAGAGATGTGCGGACACGGAATGAGGTTCATTTAGGGCGCTTATTTCTGAGAAGTAACTGAAAGAGGAGGCATGTATTCAGCACTATATTGGGGGAATAGGAGCTGGGATGGGTGTTAAGGAAGTTGACGTCAGTATCCTGAGGAACAAACTCTCAGCCATAGCTTCAGACAGTAAGCGGGGCTTTGTTACTCAGAGAGATTGGTAACATCCTTAATAACATTTAACAAAATCACATAAATACCCAGGTTAAAGTGGCTCAAGATTTTGTCCACTATTTTGAGAGGTTGGTAGAGAGGGTGGTTGTACAGGGCATCTGTCATGGGCTCTGGTGTGCACGCAGGGGCGAGCAGAATTATCAACCAACTTCAAGCTGATTGTACAGTCTCTGTATGAGAGGCAGTGGCCTTATGAGTTAGCATCACAGCTCAGTAAGATTTTGCCAAAGCACATCTTTTACACTAATCCAAAGTGGTGGTTGAATGCCTGGATGGGCTGTGCTAATTTGGATTATGAGAGATGTTATGCTTCCTCATTGATCCCATATACAGAAGTGCAGACTTGGGCTGTATATTTGGTGGTATCAATAGTCTTACTGACTGGGGATTCTACCTTGTTGCATCTGAGGCTAAATTACCCACATGATCAGAGAGGATAGAAGCCGGAGGCAGGTTGATATTTCCCTCTGTCGGAGGCATGACCATGATGTCCTTTGTATACCAGGTCAATACACATCGGGGAATGAGAAATGTTGAGATATTTCACTCTATGTTCTGGATGGAGAGATCATTGCTGGGAAGGAAGCACCTGGGTATTTTTTGGGACATAGACAAGTTTGTTTTTATTTATTTGTATTTGTTTTTATTTGTCCTATAAGATGCCGATGCCGTTAGTGATGGAACTAGGGTGTTCCTTGAACCTAACAGTAGATAGAGGTGCATGGTATACCCTGGGCATGGTCTCTGAAATCCAGGCACAGGGTTGGAATGTTGTGCGTTTGTCATTGTTTCGGGTTTGTATGTGTTATTGTACTCAACATTTATATAGAAAGGTCTCACATTTATCTATGCAAGTTGAGGGACGAATGGACAGTAAGGTCTCTTTGTACAAGTTAGAGGCTTTGCTGCCAGTTCAGAGTCCTAAAGCCAAGTTGCGGTAGAAAAGACTATTTTGAGCAAGCCTGCCTAATCCCGACCTGTATCTACAATAAAGAGTTGTGGGAGGTTGGGAGTGGGATGGTTAATTTGGTGGGTCACATATATATGCAGATATTATGGTAACGGGTTGATTTGTGTGATGGTATAGTGTGACATATGTGTATTTTAGGTTAGTAATATGGGTGAGTAAGGCCCTCCTCGAGGTTCTGTATCTGAACGCTGGTTAATATGTTGCTCTGAGTGTGTGCTGGTGAATGGTGAGTGAATGGACACCCCTTGCCTGTATTGCACCGTGTTGTGAAGATACCGGAAAGGAGAAGACACAGAATGGTGACATGGAAGCTGTCGCTGAAGAATGATGGTGGTGTGTCACTCAGTGGCAAAGCGGCACATGTTAAGACAGTTATGGACTGTTCCGTAGGAGCCGTGTCTGAAGAAGGGTGATATGGGCCCTTTAGGTGCAAAGAGCATTATGTTGGAAGGAAACATGTTTTTTCAGTACAAAACTTTTTTTTTATTGTGAAACAGATTGCATACAAGTTATGTTATTTGCACATACTTATACATGTATACATTACAAGGTAATTGTACGTAAAATAAAGATGGTTACATACATGAGTGGTCTGTTGTACATTTCTACTGACGTTCTCTATTAATATTATCATTTAAAGTAGAATATTATTATTATACTTTCATTGAGGAGAGATTTTTTTCTGGTGTAAAAGCAATTTATAATGATCATGAGCAAGTTTCCGAGTCCTGTAGCCATCGATCCCATATTCTGTTGTATTTGTCTGGGCACCCTCTATTTATGTATATCACCCGTTTGTACGGGAGTGTCCCATTTACTTCTGCTTTCCACTCTTTAATCTCGGGTGGTAAGGGACGCATCCACTTCCTAGCTATTATCTTTCTACATGTGAAGAGGGTCTCCTGTAAAAATACCTTGGTATATTTTTCCAGTGGGTTCGGGAATACCCCCAACAGGCATTGTTTGGGGTCCAGTGTCACAGGTGAGCCCATGTTGTCGTGAAGAAAGTTCACTATCTGTTTCCATAGGCCCTGTATCTGTGGGCATGACCAGAGGAGATGATAGAATGAACATTCTGAGGACTTACACATTGGACACAAAGTTGAGTAGTTGTGTTTGTATCTAGCTACCCTATGTGGGGTTAGGTATGTGCGATGTATTATATATAAGTGTGTCAGCCTGTCCGACAGTCTGGGAGACACCTCTTTACACGTGTCCAGTGCTTCTTCCCATTCCTCATCTTCTAGGTTACCCAGATCCCTTTCCCAGCGGGATTTGAGACCGTATGCTATTTTTGTGGCTATTGGGATAGTGAGCATGTTGTAGAAACAGGAGATTAATTTTTTTGGGTCTGTGTCTTTTATGATTGCTATTAGAGGATTGGAAGCTGACTGTATTGGGAGTTGTGGAAATTGTGCCTGCATTGCATGTCTCAATTGAAGGAATTTGAATACCATATTGTTGGTCAAATGGAATTCCTCTTTAAGAGTGTCAAAACTCTCAAGGGTTCCACCCGACCAAACATGGTGTAAGTAGAGTACACCCCTCTCCATCCAAGGTCCCGGGTCCTGGATGTTGTGGAGCTCTGATAGGTCCCTGTTACACCATAAGGGAGTGAAGTCGTTATGTCTGGGTATATTAAGTTTATTGTTTGCGAGTTCCCAGATGCGTCTGTACTGGTATATCAGGGATGTTCTGTTTATGTTACCTTCATTGGTCTTAGTGCCCATGGTGATAGCATATATAGAATCTGAGGTTCCTTGGGCCCATCGTGGGCAAAGTAGCATCCGGAATCTTTCACTGTCCACCTTATCTATATGGTAAAGTTGGGAGAGTTGGGACGCAATATAGTAGTGATTAAAGTCTGGGAGTGCTGTGCCTCCCATGTCTGTTGGGTTTTTGAGGGTTTGCCATGCGATCTTGTGTCTATTTTTCCCCCACACAAAGGGTTTAATAAGGGACTCCATTATTTTAAAGTGTTTTAGGGGTATGTATGTTGGGGCATGCCAGAGTATATATAATATTTTAGGGAGTAGTATCATTTTTATAAGATTGATGCGGCCCCATACTCCTAAGGGCAGTTTGGTCCACGACTGTATTTTAATTTTAATAAGGGAATATAATGGTTTAATGTTGAGTGTTATATAGTCTGCTGAATTGTTGGAGGTATTTATTCCTAGGTATTTAATTGTGTCTACTCTTTGTAATGGTAGGGTGGCTTGGAATTTCGTGAGTGGGAAGGTGTCTATTGGTAAAACTTGGGATTTCCCCCAATTTATTTTGAGACCCGAGAATTTCCCAAAACGTTCAATTGTCTGAAGAGCCCGGTGGAGGGAAGGACCTGGGTCCGCCAGATATAGTAATGTGTCATCAGCATACATGCTGATTTTTTCTGTAAGGGTTCCGGTTTTTAATCCTATGATCTCTGGGTCTGTCCGAATAGAAATAGCTAGTGGTTCCGCAGCCAGAGCATACAGTAGTGGGGACAACGGGCAGCCCTGTCTCGTGCCTCTGTGGAGGTCGAACTTCTGAGACGGCCATCCATTTGCCACCACTCTGGCCTTAGGGTTCTGGTATAGTAATTGTACCCATTGAATGAATTTTGGACCAAAACCATATCGTTCAAGACAGCACCAGAGATATCCCCACTCAACCGAGTCGAAAGCCTTGGCTGTATCAAGGGTGACTATCACTCTTGTGCCTACATTCTCATGTGTAGCCTGCATGTTTATAAATAGTTTCCGTAGGTTAAAGGAAGTGTTACGTCCCGGCATAAAACCTGCCTGGTCAGCATGTATAAGACTGAGTATCGCTTGGTTGAGTCGCATGGCTAGAATTTTGGCCAGAATCTTGATATCAGCCTGTAATAATGAGATAGGGCGGTAGGATTCCGGGTTACCCAGGTCCTTGCCCGGTTTAGGTATTAAGACTATTGTGGCTTCACCCATAGAGGCTGGGAGGGCGAATTGTTTAAACATGGCATTGTAGAGGGTAAGTAATTTGGGGGTGATTATTTCATTGTAGTGAGAGTAAAATTCTATGGGTAACCCATCTGAGCCAGGGGATTTAGATTTGGCGAAACTCGCAATTGCGGTGTCTATTTCCTCCCTAGTGAGAGGGGCCTCTAGAAGCTCCCTTTGGTCAATCGTAAGTTGAGGGAATGCTATTCCTTCCAGGAAGGGAGTCATCTCATCTGGTCCCTCTTGGGTCCTAGAGTTGTATAAGTCCATAAAGAACTCCCTGAACTTAGATGATACAACAGGAGGATCTGTGATTTTTTGCCCTTCTGGGCCCTGAAGTGCAATTACCACTGGGGGCCTATCCTCATTTCGAGCCAGAAACGCCAGGAGTTTTCCAGCTCTCTCTCCCTGCTCAAAATACTTCTGTTTGGCAAAAAATAATTTCTGTCTTGCTTTTTCGTATTGGAGTTGATTCATAATCCTGGATTGTAGTTTTAAATGGGAGGCGTTAGCTTGGGTTGGGTCAGTTTGATATGTGTGTTCTGTGCGTGAGAATTCAGTTTCCGCCTTCTCATAAATGTCTGATGAGTTTGTTTTGATCCTGTTGATGCGAGTTATTAGGGTGGCCCTGGCGTGTATTTTAAAGGTCTCCCACACTATCAGGAAAGAGGCAGAGTTTGTGTTTTCCCGGAAGAAGGTCTCCCATTCGGCTGACAAGTCGTCATCCTCTGGCAACAACGTCAGCCAGAACGGATTGAGGCTCCATGAAATTGGTGGTTTATCTATGTGGAAGGTAAGGGTGATCCAGTATGGAGCATGATCCGAGAGCAGTCTAGGACCAAACTCTGTCTCAAGGAGACGTGCTAACAGATTTTGGGATATAAAAATAAAATCAATTCTTGACATAGTATTGTGTGTTGCTGAGAAGCAGGAGTATTTACGTGTGTGCGGATGTTTATGTCTCCAGGTGTCTATCAAATGAAAGGGTGAGAAAAGCCTGGCGAGTCTAGTATCCCTGGGAGGGTTTATAGCAAGTGGAGTTGGTCTCAGTCTGTCTAGTTCTTCATTGAGTGTACTATTGAAATCTCCCATCCATATTGTTTGAGCTGTTGGGTATTTTGCTATGAAGGAAATTCCCTCCAGTAGTATAGAGGTGGAGAATGGGGGAGGGACATAGACAGCCAGGATCAAGAAGGGTTCCCCGTGTAATTTAGAGGATATAAATATATATCTACCTTGTGGGTCAGTGTGTAGCTCGCATAGTTCAAAGTGCACTGTTTTTGCGATAAGTACTGAGACACCTCTTGAGTGTGTTGTGTGAGTGGAGTGGAACGCCCAACCCACCCATGGGCGACGGAGTGTCATCTGAAGTCTACCCTCTATGTGTGTCTCAACCAGGGTCACCACATCCGCTCTTTGCTTTTTAAGAAATGCGAGAGCTGCCGCCCGTTTAATTTTGTCTCGTAATCCCCTCACGTTCCATGTAAGGAACTTCAATGACAGTTTGGGCATTGTTGTTTGTGACTATATATTAGTATATTAATGTAGCCTTTAGCCCTATTGTGGCAGGGCGATGTAGAATGGCAAGACAGAAGGGATAGGTGATATAACACATTGCATTTGTCCAGGGGACACCCGATAGAACCAGGACTTGTTAGTGTTGCAGACGTATCAGTTAAAGTGCACACAATTAAGTTTAGTTTTTCAGCCTCCCTTCCCCACTCCCTCCTCCCTGCAGTGTCTCTCGCCCAGCCAATGTCAGCTTGCATCAGTAATAGAGTTTTCTTTATGCTTTTGCATCTGGCAGCATAGTAAAAGAAGAAATAATAAGAGGGCAATAAGTAAAGTGGGATGGACTTCTGTGTACCCAGCCTGAAGATCCCTTTTCTTAGGAGAGACAATACAGAGAGTATCAGGTTCCCAATACATCCGCCATATAACTTGTTATGGGTAGCAAATGAACACCAGATATACGTAGGATATAGCATTGTCATACATATGTGAACCAAAGCACGTGTGGTTGAATCCAGCTTTTTAGTTTCCCCCCCCTCCTCCCCCCTCCCTGAGACGTATTCTCTCCAATTGGTCTCGGTGTGCATGCATGACAATACTTTCCCTGTGGACTCGAACTTGACACTATATTGAGGGGTAGCGCATTGATATGGAAACGGGAGTTGTAGTAGAATATGTTTTGGTGGTCTCAATCCACACCCCTCTCTCCTTGATAGGAAAAAAATAAATGGGGTTAGATTCTTTCTGGTCATGTGATGTAACTCACTGCATACAGCACTCGAACACCAGTGAAACATAAGGTATGCCAGTGCTGCACGTCCGAACATTAAAACGCATATATTGAAATTCAACTTGTATGTTTCCCCTCCCCCCTCCCCCCTCCCTGCTTTGCATCTTCCCCAACTGATGCTAGCATTCACCCATAGCAAAACTTTCTTTGCAGTCTCGGCCTTGACGGCACATTGAGAAAAAAAATAATGAAAGTAAATTATTTGAAGTAGGATAAGTGTCTGTGCACCTCTAAACTTCTCTTTCCATAAAAGAAAAAACATAGAGAGGACTAGCCTCTCTTCACTCAGGTGTATATCTGGGGTTTGCACATTATCAGGGTTGGTGCTGTTGTGGTAGTTTCTTCTTAGGCCGTCAATTCCAGACTTGCATGGGGGCAGAGTACGCTGCACTCTGCTTGTGGATTGCAGGACTGTAGCAGCCCAGAGCTCCGTTGAGGTGTAAAAAGTAGTGAGTATAGTTCGGTTACTTAAGAAGTTATCCCAGGAAAGTTCCAGCATTGTGTATCATCAGTGGTCCGCAGAATATAAACTGGATCGAAGCCCACAACAGGGGAGTACGTGTGGATATTTGTGTAGCCACTGTGTCCCTCTACCCCTTAGGTTATCTTCACAATGATAACAACTGGTGAAGTAAATGGGGGTGAATGTTCAGTGTGAGAATTTGATATTGAGTTGCTGTTGCATCTATTGCAGGGTATGCGTGTGGAAGATTAATGTATAATTACATACTCACAGTCACCTTAATCCGCCTTCTCCAAGTTGTTTCTGCGTTCCATCCAGGCCATCAGCTCAGTGGGATCTTCAAAAAAGGAAACACGGCCATCGTGTTCCACACGGAGACGCGCCGGAAACAGCATGGCATATTTCATGTTGAGGTTTCTAAGCTTGCGCTTGGCTTCCATGAAATTTTGTCTGCGTCGCTGCACCTCCGCCGAAAAGTCAGGGAACACCGCTATTTTTACGTTGCCTAGGGGGATGTTACCCCTCTCCCTTGCAAGTCGCAAGGCAGCGTCTCTATCTCTGTAGTTGAGCATTTTGGCTATAAAAGTACGTGGTGGGGCTCCGTGCGGTGGTGGTCTGGCGGGCATACGGTGAGCTCTTTCAACTGCCAGCATGGGGGAGAAGGCCTCTCTACCATAAGTCTTGATGAGCAATTGCTCCAGGAAAAGTGTGGGGTCCTTACCCTCAGCCCCCTCTGGCAGTCCAATGAGGCGGAGGTTACACCTCCTGCTTCTGTTCTCAAGATCTTCTTGCTTGGAGAATAGTTGTTGGATTTGCTGCTTCATGTGGTGCACCTCCGTTCTCATTGGAGGAATGGTGTCTTCCATGTCACTGATGCGGGTTTCAGTTTCTTTAACTCGGTCCCGGAGTTTGTGGAAGTCTTGTCTGATCAGGGATATGTCTACCTTGACTTCTTCTATCTGCGAGGCAAGTGATGTTCTGCAGAGGGTTATTGCTTCCAGCAGCTTTTCCGTGTCTCCCGCTGTGCGTTCCTCGCCATGTGCAGCGTCGCCGCCATTTTCCGCCTGGTCCTCCCTGTCCTGACGGCGGAACTGATCCAATTAGATGTGGCGGCTTTCTGAGATTTCGATGGCGACATGATGTCCGGATGTTGGGGTATCTGGGGAGATGGGGACAGGAGCCAAACTTGCTGCGACAATGTGCGGAGTGTCACTCCTCTTCTTTCAGAGAACCCAGCAGACCGGAGCTATGTCCTGCAAGACACAGGGGGTCAAGTATATGCTGTTGAGAGGGGAACAACAGGACCCCTGACTGTGTCTGCAGCACAGGCAGGGGAGGAAGGTGTGCCAAGATGGCCGCCGTTCACAGCATGTAGGCCCAGGCTGCAAACCAGGCCGGTTATAGATGTCAGTCTCCTTGTGCCTCCGATAGCCAAATAGGCCAGTGATCAAGGGGATGAGTGCTGTCTAGCTCTCCCAGGGGGTTATCCAGCAGTTGAGTACCTGTATATTGAAGCAGGCTTCAGGCAGGGCCGCAGATGAGGAGGACCAAGATGGCCGCGACCTCCGGTGGTAGGCCGAAGCCGCGGTCTAAATTTATTTAGACCGGTCGGGTCGGCGCGCGCTCCTTCTCCACAGGGACCAGGTGGTTCTTTTCTAGGTGTCCCAAGGGTACAATCCAGCCGGAGTTTTAGTTTAGAATGTCCAGGATTAATAAGGAAAAGGAGTAATGGACGGAGCTCTGTGTTCACACGTCCTACTCCATGCTGTGTCAGGCCACGCCCCCCGGAAGGAAACATGTTTTATTTCATAATACAAGATCTGTTTGAATATGAAATTTGGATACACCGAGCCTCCGCACTATTGGGGGCTGACTGGAATGTAACAGGTTGCACATCAAAGCTTTGTAGCATATCAGAACCTTCATCTGAAAGAAGAAGTCATGCTCCCTGGCAGGGGGAGTATGGGAACAAAAGGGACAAACTGGTGTGATAAAGATTGTAATGCGTGATTACCACATCTGCCGACAAGCTGCATCTTCTCAGGCAGTAGCCACGCCCATACTTCTTAATTTTCTCAGATGGGAATGAGGGACACTGTTGGAAGGCAACATTTTTTATTTCATACTACAAGATGTGTTTGAATATGAAATCTGGATACACCGAGCCTCCGTACTATTGGGGTCTGACTGGAATGTAACAGGTTGCACATCTAAGCTTTGTAGCATATCAGAACCTTCATCTGAAAGAAGAAGTCATGCTCCCCGGCAGGGGGAGTATGGGAACAAAAGAGACAAACTGGTGTGATAAAGATTGTAATGCGTGATTACCACATCTGCCGACAAGCTTCTAAGAGAACAATGGCTGTCAAGATGATTAATGAGTTGGGTTACAGAAGATCAAAGGGCTAGCTATCACTGAAGATGACCCAAGTCACATAGCGATAATCCATGGACGAATACTGCCCTTGGAGGCCACTACAGCACGATGGACAAAAAAATAATATATTAAAAAGGACTAACTATTAACTTTTGGATTGGACAGAATACTAGATGGGCTGGCAATGGTATGGTGTCTGGGTGGTGTACGAATGGGATTTAACCACTTGCTTACTGGGCACTTAAACCCCCCTCCTGCCCAGACCAATTTTCAGCTTTCAGCGCTGACACATTTTGAATGACAATTGCGCGGTCATACAACACTGTACCCAAATGAAATTTTTATCATTTTTTTTCCCACAAATAGAGCTTTCTTTTGGTGGTATTTAATCACAGCTGGGATTTTTATTTTTTGCTAAACAAACAAAAAAAGATGTATAATTTTGAAAAAAATAAATCATGTTTCATAGTTTGTTATAAAATTTTGCAAACAGGTAATTTTTCTCCTTCATTGATATGCGCTGATGAGGCGGCACTGGTGGACACTGATAGGCTGCACTGATGGGCAAGGATAAGCACAGTTAAGGTGGCACTGATAGGGGGGCGTGTCCGGATGTGAGTGGAGAAGGACGTGTGAGAGAGGAGCTCCAGAAATCCGTACAATAATCCGTAGCCATCCGTGCATAAAAGCACTTAATTCAACCAGAAATTATAACCTGCATGTCCATCTAAATACTCCGCTGCTGCCTGAGGGTATATTGGACGTGATCCGGCCGGAAAGACGAGGATTCCTGCAGGCCCGCGGCCGCTGCCATCTTTCCAGCTTCCATCCTGCTGAAATGAGCTGTTTCTGGCCGGGGAGAGAGGTAGGGGACTTCCATCAGCATCCAGTAAACCCTCCTGTGTGTCCGGCGCAATCCGGGGGTCTGTTGGGCCGCCAAGATCGCCTGTGAAGGCCGCGGCCTGGTGCGGCCTAGTGCGGCCTAGTGAAGCCTGCCGAGCACCGGACTTTCCTACGCCGCCGGCCCGCGGAGGAGCGCCGCAGTCGGCACGGCCTGCAATCCGGAGCGCGGTTGTTGTCCCCGGCCACCCCATCATCCTAAAAGCTGAAGTGCCTGACAGAGATTGCTTGTGAGAGCAAGCCACAGAGTCCAGGAGCCCAGCATCCTATACACCCTCCTGATCCCAATTCTGGCTCTCTGGCTAAACCACCTGTACTGCCTGCTCTGCTGTAGGGTGGACTACTGGAGTCGGGGGCACATTTTGAATCATTCAATGCCATCCAGGAGATCAGGAAAGAAACAGCCGCCTCCTAAGAAACAGAGCCGACAGTGACACGTGCGGCGGTCGTTCGGCCCTCAGGTATAGACAGAGCCGCGGCCACGTTAACGGCACTGCAGCTTCTCAGAGATATGGAACAAAACGAGGGAGACCTGCGGTGGCCCTCGGGTGTGGGGCAGTCAGAAGCTACCGACTCCACTGCAGCTATCCTGGCAGCCATTAAGGAGAGTAAAACTATGGTCATGGGGAGGATAGACACATTGGCCATGGAGTGTGGCCTTATCCGACAAGACATGGACAAGTTTAGAGGCTGTGTCACTGCCGCTGAGAATCGCATCTCCGACCTAGAGGATACTACGGCTACTACCTCTCGGAATGTCGCTGACCTGCAACGCACAGTAAAGACTCTGATGGCGCGGTCCGAAGACGCCGAAAATAGACTGCGGCGCAATAATGTGCGCATGGTGGGCCTTCCTGAGGGTGCGGAGCGTTCACAACCAGCCCACTTTGCTGAAAACTTCTTTAAGATATCCTTGATTTGCAGCAAGTTTCCTCAGCATACATTGTGGAGCGGGCTCACAGGGTCCCATCGGGCCCGAGACTGCAGGGCTCCTTTCCCAGACCATTCCTGGTACGGTTTCTCAATTACAGAGATATATATCTCATCCTTGCTGCAGCTCGGAAGAAACCACAGCTCCGGTTTGAGAATACCACCCTGCATTTCTTCCGTCGCACGTTTGTGGAGGTTCGGAAGAGACTACGGGAAAAGGGGCTCAAATATAGCATGCTGTACCCCAGTAAGCTTCACGTTGAACACCAGGGCTCTGTGAAATTCTTTGAAGCCCCCTTGGATGTCTCAAACTGGCTGGATACCCTGGATTGAAGTGAATCAGCACCTGTATTTTATATGTTATGAAAATTTTTTTTTTTTTTCATTTTTACCAAAATCCGGTGCAATGAAGGCTGTCGGCACTTAGGTGGATACATATGCTTTAAATATACTCTCCTTCATTAGTGCTTTATGGCCTCGTGTGGGCTGAACTGGGTTCCTTGATCCGTACCCTATGGGGCTCCAGGAGGACACAAGCAAAGGACTTCTAAACTTGCTGAACAGTTCGGCACACGGTTAAGTACTCCCAGTTGGTCTTTTTGTTCTCCCCCTTTTTGGGAGTTTTTGGGACTAAGCCACATACCCGTGGTGGGGGGTTCTTTTTTTTTTTTTTTTTGGTTTCTGGTATAATGGCAGTAGGGGATAGTTTTACCACAGTTCACCACTCACAGGGAGGAATATGTATAGTTTATATGTGGCATTGGTCTAGTGTTTCTAAAAGTACTTGCAGATTGAACAAAGCACTGCACTCAGGCTCCTGCTATTTAATATTATGTTTAAAGGTTAATGGCTAAGTGTGCAACAATTGTCTCCTGGAATGTGAGAGGACTGAATAACAAGTATAAAAGAGTATCAATATTTCAGTTCCTTAAACAGTTCAAGCTGCATATCACCTTCCTGCAAGAGACCCATCTAGATGGTAGTAGGGTCTTGGCTATGCGCAGACCCTGGGTGCAAAAAGCTTTACATGGCACTTTTTCCACGTTCGCCAGAGGCGTCTCAATTCTTATCAGCAAGGCCCTACCATGTACCATACATCAGGTGTTCTCGGATGCGGGGGGTAGATATGTGGCTGTTCTTTTAGATGTTTATCATTATAAAATGCTACTGGTGAATGTATACCTGCCTCCTCCTGTAAATGTGCAAATATTATATGATTTGTTTACCAGATTGACTCCCTTTGCTCACCTCCATCTTGTACTGATGGGTGATTTCAATGCTATTTTAGATGCGTTGGACTCCTCAAATCCAGGGAGAGTGGGGTCTGGTGATCTTCTATCCTGGGCCTCGGTGACTGGGTTGACAGAGCTGTGGCGAGCCAGGAACCCATCTTGCAGAGCCTACTTTCATGTCTCACTGAGCCACCGTTCGTCGGCCAGGATAGATATGGCGTTTGGGAACCAGGCCTTGTTACCGTTTGTGAAGGACATAGCTTACCTGGCAGGGGGTATATCTGATCATTGCCCTCTGTCCCTTGATCTCAGTCTGTCGGCTGGAAGGGGGGCAGGGGGGTGACGGTTGTACCCAGGATGGTTGCAAAATGAGCAGGTATCTTCACGCTTACAGGAGTCTATCGCGTCTTACTGGACAGCTAATGAGAATACAGCGGACCCTCCGGTGGTCTGGGATGCATTTAAGGCAGTGATAAGGGGAGAATGTATTTCTGCGATAAAAACTGAAAGGGTGGCTCATAACGCTGAGGTCGTCAGGTTACAAGAAGATGAGAGGGAATGTGCGGAGAGTCCACATATTTGTCTCTGATGGAGGCTAGGCGTATTTCTGCATTTCTCGGATCTGGCCCATACTGAGTTGGGACACAGGGCGAACTCAGTTTTTGCAGAGGGTGACAAAAATGGGAAGATACTGGCAAGACTGGTGGCAGTTGATAATCAAATAGCGAACATCCCGGTAGTTAGAGGGCAGGATGGTAATATGATTAGTGGTATATTGGAGGAATTTAGAGACTTCTTTTCTAAACTTTATGCTCCTAAACCGAGATATGATCATGCTGATTTGAATGCTCTCCTGGATAAGCTGGCCCTCCCGAGTTTATCTGAGACTGACCAGGTGGAACTAGATAGTAAAACCACTAACAAAGAGATAATTGCAGCTATTTTTGACTTCCCACCCTGTAAGGCTCCGGGACCGGATGGCCTCCCCGCGGATTTTTATAAAAGCTATGCTGACAAATAGGGATGAGCCGAACACCCCCCTGTTCGGTTCGCACCAGAACATGCGAACAGGAAAAAAGTTTGTTCGAACATGCGAACACCGTTAAAGTCTATGGGACACGAACATGAATAATCAAAAGTGCTAATTTTAAAGGCTTATATGCAAGTTATTGTCATAAAAAGTGTTTGGGGACCTGGGTCCTGCCCCAGGGGACATGGATCAATGCAAAAAAAAGTTTTAAAAACGGCCATTTTTTCAGGAGCAGTGATTTTAATAATGCTTAAAGTCAAACAATAAAAGTGTAATATCCCTTTAAATTTCGTACCTGGGGGGTGTCTATAGTATGCCTGTAAAGGGGCGCATGTTTCCTGTGTTTAGAACAGTCTGACAGCAAAATGACATTTTGAAGGAAAAAACTCATTTAAAACTACCCGCGGCTATTGCATTGCCGACAATACACATAGAAGTTCATTGATAAAAACGGCATGGGAATTCCCCAAAGGGGAACCCCGAACCAAAATTAAAAAAAAAAAATGACGTGGGAGTCCTCCTAAATTCCATACCAGGCCCTTCAGGTCTGGTATGGATATTAAGGGGAACCCCGGCCAAAATTTAAAAAAAAAATGACGTGGGGTTCCCCCTAAATTCCATACCAGACCCTTCAGGTCTGGTATGGATTTTAAGGGGAACCCCGCGCCAAAAAAAAAAACGGCGTGGGGTCCCCCCAAAAATCCATACCAGACCCTTATCCGAGCACGCAACCTGGCAGGCCGCAGGAAAAAAAGGGGGGAAGGGAGTGTGGCCCCCCCTCCCTCCTGAACCGTACCAGGCCACATGCCCTCAACATTGGGAGGGTGCTTTGGGGTAGCCCCCCAAAACACCTTGTCCCCATGTTGATGAGGACAAGGGCCTCATCCCCACAACCCTGGCCGGTGGTTGTGGGGGTCTGCGGGCGGGGGGCTTATCGGAATATGGAAGCCCCCTTTAACAAGGTGACCCCCAGATCCCGGCCCCCCCCCTGTGTGAAATGGTAAGGGGGTACATAAGTACCCCTACCATTTCACGAAAAAAGTGTCAAAAATGTTAAAAATGACAAGAGACAGTTTTTGACAATTCCTTTATTTAAATGCTTCTTCTTTCTTCTATCTTCCATCTTCCTTCATCTTCTGGTTCTTCTGGCTCTTCTGGTTCTTCTGGTTCTTCTGGCTCTTCTGGTTCTTCCTCCGGCGTTCTCGTCCAGCATCTCCTCCGCGGCGTCTTCTATCTTCTTCTCCTCGGGCCGCTCCGCACCCATGGCATGGGGGGGAGGCTCCCGCTCTTCTCTTCTTCTTTTCTTCTCTTCTTCTCTTCTTCATTTTCTTCTCCGGGCCGCTCCGCAATCCATGCTGGCATGGAGGGAGGCTCCCGCTGTGTGACGGCGCTCCTCGTCTGACAGTTCTTAAATAACGGGGGGGGGCGGGGCCACCCGGTGATCCCGCCCCCCTCTGACGCACGGTGACTTGACGGGACTTCCCTGTGACGTCACGGGGAATGCCGCAGGGAAGTCCCGTCATGTCCCGTGCGTCAGAGGAGGAGATACTGGACGAGAACGCCGGAGGAAGAACCAGAAGAGCCAGAAGAACCAGAAGAACCAGAAGATGAAGGAAGATAGAAGAAAGAAGAAGCATTTAAATAAAGGAATTGTCAAAAACTGTCTCTTGTCATTTTTAACATTTTTGACACTTTTTTCGTGAAATGGTAGGGGTACTTATGTACCCCCTTACCTTTTCACACAGGGGGGGGCCGGGATCTGGGGGTCACCTTGTTAAAGGGGGCTTCCAGATTCCGATAAGCCCCCCGCCCGCAGACCCCCACAACCACCGGCCAGGGTTGTGGGGATGAGGCCCTTGTCCTCATCAACATGGGGACAAGGTGTTTTGGGGGGCTACCCCAAAGCACCCTCCCAATGTTGAGGGCATGTGGCCTGGTACGGTTCAGGAGGGAGGGGGGGCTGCACTCTCGTCCCCCCCTCTTTTCCTGCGGCCTGCCAGGTTGCGTGCTCGGATAAGGGTCTGGTATGGATTTTTGGGGGGACCCCACGCCGTTTTTTTTTTTTTTTTGGCGCGGGGTTCCCCTTAAAATCCATACCAGACCTGAAGGGTCTGGTATGGAATTTAGGGGGAACCCCACGTCATTTTTTTTTTTAAATTTTGGCCGGGGTTCCCCTTAATATCCATACCAGACCTGAAGGGCCTGGTATGGAATTTAGGGGGACTCCCACGTCATTTTTTTTTTTTAATTTTGGTTCGGGGTTCCCCTTTGGGGAATTCCCATGCCGTTTTTATCAATGAACTTCTATGTGTATTGTCGGCAATGCAATAGCCGCGGGTAGTTTTAAATGAGTTTTTTCCTTCAAAATGTCATTTTGCTGTCAGACTGTTCTAAACACAGGAAACATGCGCCCCTTTACAGGCACACTATAGACACCCCCCAGGTACGAAATTTAAAGGGATATTACACTTTTATTGATTGACTTTAAGCATTATTAAAATCACTGCTCCTGAAAAAACGGCCTTTTTAAAACTTTTTTTTGCATTGATCCATGTCCCCTGGGGCAGGACCCAGGTCCCCAAACACTTTTTATGACAATAACTTGCATATTAGCCTTTAAAATTAGCACTTTTGATTTCTCCCATAGACTTTTAAAGGGTGTTCCGCGGCATTCGAATTTGCCGCGAACACCCCAAATTGTTCGCTGTTCGGCGAACTTGCGAACAGCCAATGTTCGAGTCGAACATGAGTTCGACTCGAACTCGAAGCTCATCCCTACTGACAAAATAGCCCAGAGACTGAACACACTTCTGACCAAATGTTTAGAACTAAATAGTCTTCCGGCATCTATGCTGGATGCCTATATGGTGTTATTTCTGAAACCGGGTAAAGATCCTTTAGATTGTTCTTCATACAGGCCCATCTCCCTCTTAAACACGGATCTGAAGATTCTGACGAAGGTATTGGCCAACAGACTAGTCGGGGTGATCCCCTCCTTGGTCAATATTGACCAGACGGGTTTCATGCCAGGATAGTCCACTGACACTAATTTGAGAAGGTTGAGGACGGAACCAGAATTATTGTTTCAATTGACATAGAAAAGGCGTTCGATTCCATTGATTGGTCGTACATGTTCTGGGTGCTGGAGGTAATGGGGTTTGCAGCACTTTCAGGAGGTGGATAGCCCTGTTGTATTGCAATCCCAGAGTGGCAATTAGACTGGGTCAGAATATTTCTCCCTTCTTCTCAGTGGGCAGAGGCACCAGGCAGGGGTGCCCTTTGTCCCCATTTTTATTTGCACTTATGATGGAACCCTTAGCAGTAGCACTTAGAAAATCTAGTGAAGTCAAGGCCTAGCTTTATATGCGGATGACATGCTCTTGTTTTTGGAGGACCCTGGGTCATCACTGCAGGTGGTTCTAAAAATTTTCAATGAATTCACCGTTTTTTCAGGCCTAAAGGTGAACTGGAGCAAATCCTCCATTTTGCCATTAGATTCTGGGGCCAGGAAAGAGGCTGACCAAAGACTGCCGCTGGAGTGGGTTTCCTCCATCACATACCTAGGAGTTAAAATTACAGCAGACAGTGCTGACTATATGACTCTTAATTTACTGCCTCTACTGACTTTTTTTAAACAGAAGGCGCAGGCCTGGCAAAGGCTCCCTCTGTCACTGATAGGGAGGATAAGTTTACTGTAAATGAAAATTCTTCCAGTCATACTTTATTTTTTGAGACACGCTCCGATACGGCCTCCCAAAACCTTTTTCAAACAACTAGAGGGTATTACTAGTTCATTCATATGGGCTCCTAAACAACCACGCATTGCAATCAGGGTACTTCAGGAACCTTGGGGGCAGGGGGGATTGGCCCTGCTTGACTGGAGGAAACATTACCTAGCTGGTCAGATGGTATTTGTCCATAAATGGTTGACATCTGACGACAGAGACTCAGCAACTGTTGTGGAGGCGGCTCACTTGGGGTCATATGAGACCCTCCGTTTGGCCATTCACAGGGGTGGTAGGTCAGAGCTTCCATTGACATTGGCTATGAAGGCTACTATTAAGGCATGGGAGGAGGCAGTGGAGTTGGCGTGCCCGAGCTACTTGGGGTTCTCACCTCAGACTCCCTTGTGGGGGAACCCCAGGCTGTCTCACTTCTACTCATTCCAAGATCCCATGGTGTGGGTGGTCAAGGGAATTAAGTTATTAAAGGACATCACCAAGGATGGAACACTTCTGACCTTTGATCAGCTAAAGACTAAGCATGACCTCCCTAATGCATATTTCTTCAGGTTCATACAGCTTCGACACGCATTTCAGGCCCAATTCAGAGATAGGGTGGTAAATTTTTGCACAGAATTTATTTTACACCGGCCAGATTGGCAGTAATCTACCCATCGGTCTCCTCGACCTGTTGGAGATGTGGCTTTTCACCGGCAGATGCCAATCATATTTTCTGGGATTGCCCGCACATAAAGACCTTTTGGGAAGGGGTAATAAAATGCATAGAAGACATTTTAAAGATACCTATCCCATTGTCAATTAGAGTATGTTTGTTGGGCCTAGTGGAGGAGGTAGTTCCGTCCAGAGCTCTTAGAACTTTACTGAACATTCTATTCTTCTACGGAAGGAAAGCCATATTATTGAAATGGAAGAATTCCGCTCCCCCTGGGATCCCCTTTTGGAAGGGATTGGTAAATTCCATGATGCCTTATTATAAGGCAACCTACCACTCTAGAGGGTGCGGAAAGAAGTTTGATAAAGTTTGGCAGGCCTGGTTTGGCTCAGAAGAAAGGGCTGGCTAGTTCTGTCCAAGGTCTCATATGTGGTTAAATAATAGTCCTGGGAGTATGTTAAAACCAAACACATGAGGAAGGGTGGTAGTTTAAGGTTGTTGCATAAAATAGCTCAATATTAAGTTTAGTGCAGTGCTTTGGGGAGTATATTAAACACATATATGTATATTCACATGAGATTACTCCAAATGGTCCCCTATTGGTAAGATAATGAGAAGCAGGCCGCTCGTGCACGGGACGACGTCAATGGACGTCGTCCCGGCAAAGCAGGTCTGCGCTGTAGCCGTCATTCGGCTATAGCGCGGATCTCAGGTGGTTAAAGAGTGCTGACCAAGAGGAAAGCTCTCTCTTGCCATTTTGGAACCCAGCTGACGAGACAATATCTAGTGGATGGCCGTATCAGTGATGTTCTTTTGTTATATGCTCTGTATTATTTTCCTTTAGTGTCTTTTTATGTTAGCATTCCTATTTTCTTGGGAAATAAATAAGACGCTGTTTTATTAAGCAGTGTGTTTATTTTCATAGCTAACCTCATATCATTGTACTATCACCAGTAAATATAGCAGAGCTTTGATAGTCTAGCTAAATATAGGAATAGACAAGTTAATACATATATGAAATAAATAGAGGGAATACATAACCCTCCAGGGAATATTTATTTTCAATATTTATTTTAGCATTTATTTCAGACACCTATTAGCAAGAGTATGTAGGCATAGGACACACACCCATGTTATTTTATCTATTTAGTGAATTTCTCTGATCTATACACCAACATTTGTTTTTAATAAGCTTCATTAAGGCACTGTCGTTCACTTTTTTTGTGTGCGCTGCCTAGAAAGGAAACTCAGGAAATTAAATATCCTGTGGTGCGGTGCGGCTTCCAAAAGTGTATGTTCTGCTGTGTCACCTATTCACATTTAAGAATATGTAAACTGACTAGCTACCTTCTCTGAGTATTGTAGCCCAATCACAATAATATATATACTGTATACACAATATATATACTGTGTGCGTGTGTATATATGTATATATACATATACAGTGGAGACGGAAAGTATTCAGACCCCCTTAAATTTTTCACTCTTTGTTATATTGCAGCCATTTGCTTAAAACATTTAAGTTCATTTTTTTCCTCAATGTACACACAGCATCCCATATTGACAGAAAAACACAGAATTGTCAACATTTTTGCAGATTTATTAAAAAAGAAAAACTGAAATATCACATGGTCCTAAGTATTCAGATCCTTTGCTCAGTATTTATTAGAAGCACCCTTTTGATCTAATACAGCCATGAGTCTTTTTGGGAAAGATGCAACAAGTTTTTCACACCTGGATTTCGGGACCCTCTGCCATTCCTCCTTGCAGATCCTCTCCAGTTCTGTCAGGCTGGATGGTAAACGTTGGTGAACAGCCATTTTTAGGTCTCTACAGAGATTCTCAATTGGGTTTAAGTCAGGGCTCTGGCTGGGCCATTCAAGAACAGTCACAGAGTTGTTGTGAAGCCACTCTTTCATTATTTTAGCTGTGTGCTTAGGGTCATTGTCTTGTTGGAATGTAAACCTTCGGCCCAGTCTGAGGTCCTGAGCACTCTGGAGAAGGTTTTCGTCCAGGATATCCCTGTACTTGGCTTCATTCATCTTTCTCTCGATTGCAACCAGTCGTCCTACCCCTGCAGCTGAAAAACACCTCCACAGCATGATGCTGCCACCACCATGCTTCACTGTTGGGACTGTATTGGACAGGTGATGAGCAGTGCCTGGTTTTCTCCACACATACCACTTAGAATTAAGGCCAAAAAGTTCTATCTTGGTCTCATCAGACCAGAGAATCTTATTTCTCACCATCTTGGAGTCCTTCAGGTGTTCTTTAGCAAACTCCATGCAGGCTTTCATGTGTCTTTGCACTGAGGAGAGGCTTCCGTCGGGCAACTCTGCCATAAAGCCCTGACTGGTGGAGGGCTGCAGTGATGGTTGACTTTCTACAACTTTCTCCCATCTCCTGACTGCATCTCTGGAGCTCAGCCACAGTGATCTTTGGGTTCTTCTTTACCTCTCTCACCAAGGCTCTTCTCCCCTGATAGCTCAGTTTGGCCAGACGACCAGCTCTAGGAAGGGTTCTTGTCATCCCAAACATCTTCCATTTAAGGATTATGGAGGCCACTGTGCTCTTAGGACCCTAAGTGCAGCAGAAATTTTTTGTAACCTTGGCCAGATCTGTGCCTTGCCACAATTCTGTCTCTGAGCTCTTCAGGCAGTTCCTTTGACCTCATGATTCTCATTTGCTCTGACATGCACTGTGAGCTGTAAGGTCTTATATAGACAGGTGTGTGGCTTTCCTAATCAAGTCCAATCAGTATAATCAAACACAGTTGGACTCAAATGAAGGTGTAGAACCATCTCAAGGATGATCAGAAGAAATGAACAGCACCTGAGTTAAATATATGAGTGTCACAGCAAAGGGTCTGAATACTTAGGACCATGTGATATTTCAGTTTTTCTTTTTTAATAAATCTGCAAAAATGTCAACAATTCTGTGTTTTTCTATCAATATGGGGGGCTGTGTGTACATTAATGAGGAAAAAATGAACTTAAATGATTTTAGCAAATGGCTGCAATATAACAAAGAGTGAAAAATTTAAGGGGGTCTTAATACTTTCCATCCCTACTGTGTGTGTATATATATATATATATATATATATATATATATATATATATATATATATATATATATATATATGGGTATATATATATATTATATATATATATATATATATATATATATATACATATATATATATGTGTGTGTGTGTGTGTGTGTGTGTATATATATATATATATGGTGATTTTGGCCTGTCAACATGCACACAAGTTGACACACAGGGGTTTGAATGGCTATTAAAGGTAACCATCCTCACCTGTGATTTGTTTGCTTGTAATTAGTGTGTGTGTGTATAAAAGGTCAATGAGTTTCTGGACTCCTGCCAGACCCTTGCATCTTTCATCCTTTCATCCAGTGCTGCACTGATGTTTCTGGATTCTGAGTTAAGGGGGAGAGCAAAAGAATTGTCAAAGAATCTGCGGGAAAACATAGTTGAACTGTATAAAACAGGAAAGGGATATAAAAAGATATCTAAGGGATTGAGCATGCCAATCAGCAGTGTTCAAACTCCAATCAAGAAGTGGAAAATGAGGGGTTCTATTAAAACCAAACCACGGTCAGGTAGACCAGCCAAAATTTCAGCCACAACTGCCAGGAAAATTGTTTGAGATGCAAAGAAAAACCCACAAATAACTTCAGGTGAAATACAGGACTCTCTGAAAACATGTGGTGTGGCTGTTTCAAGATGCACAATAAGGAGGCACTTTAAGAAAGATGGGCTGCATGGGCGAGTCGTCAGAAGAAAGTCATTACTACGCAAATGCCACAAAGTATCCTGCTTACAATACACCAAACAGCACACAGTCAAGTTTCAAACCTTCTGACACAAAGTCATTTGGAGAGATGAGACCAAAATTGAGCGACGCTCGCAGGGAATGGAGCCCGGCACAGAGAGGCTTTGGGAGGAGGACAGAGCCTGCGGACACAGCGAGGGGACATCGCAGGATCCTGGGGACAAGGTAAGTATACCGCACCAGTATCCTGAGAAGCAATCCCAAGTGTGGCTTGGGGTTACCGCTAATGGTGCTGAAATTTAACCCCGAGCCACACTCGGGAAAACCGCCAGGGAGGTTAAACCACTCAAGTGTTACTTTAGCAGTGTGTTTGGGGTCATTGTCCTGCTGGAAGGTGAACCTCTCTCCTAGCCTCAAATCACACACAGAGTGGAACAGGTTTTGCTCAAGAATATCCCTGTATTTAGCACCATCCATCTTTCCCTCAATTCTGACTAGTTTGCCAGTCCCGACTGCTGAAAAACATCCATGGTGTTCTTTGGGTGATGTGATGTGTTGGGTTTGCACCAAACATAGCGTTTTCTTTGATGGCCAAAAAAGTTAAATTTTAGTCTCATCAGACCAGAGCACCTTCCTCCATACATTTTGGGAATCTCCTCGCAAACTCAAAATGTGCCATTTTGTTTTTTGCTGAAAGTAATGGCTTTCTTCTGGCCACTCTGCCATAAAGCCCAACTCTATGAAGCGTACGGCTGTCAGGACTAGGCTCAGCCCTTCCTTCTCTGAGCTGGCCGCTCAGCTGTCTACTAATTGCCAGCTCCCATCTCTCTCCACAGTTACCCAGCTGTTGTTGATTCTGCTCGTCAGTCCTGCCTACTTAAAGCCGTCCAGCTCACTTGATCTCTGCCTTCGCCAACATCACATAAACTTTCTCCTGCGTTCCTGTTGCTCGGACTTGCTCAGCTGACGTTCTTTCTGGCTCCTGATCCTGCTTGCTGTACTACTACGTTTATCCCTGGCTCTCTGACATTTGCTTGGCTGACTACCCGATCCGGTTACTGAACTCCGGCTTGTTTTGACTACGCTTACTCTGTTTACCTTATTATTATTATTATTAAACAAGTGTGATTTTAAATGTACTCCTGTCTCGGTCTGATTCATGGTTCCTGATAGTAGGCGAAGGCCATGAATTCAGAAGATACAGTCAATCCACTTGTTGGTAATATTTTTTCCAGATTAGATGAGCAAGATCACTGCATGGATCAGTTTGCCATAGCGTTAAAAACGCTCCTGAATCGCACGGCTCACCTGGAAACTCCCACTGTGGCTGCTCCGGTACAACCTGAGTTGCAGGCCGTCCCTGCTGCTGCACCAGTCTCTGTGCAGGCACCCGCCTCGAGTATTACCTCTATTAGAGGTATGTCTGGTTCCGCTCTGCTTCCCCAGCGATTTGGGGGCGATCCAGTTCAATGCAGAGGGTTTCTCAACCAGGTTGAGATATACTTTGAGATGCTGCCCCAGGCGTTTCCCACGGACAGAAGCAAAGTAGGTTTTGTGATATCTTTGCTTTCTGAGAGAGCCTTGGCCTGGGCAAACCCTCTGTGTCGGTCAGTGAAGATGAACCCATGCACTTGGGCTTCACGCGTCTCTCTGCGGATGAGAGAGCCTTTAGGAGGAGGGAGAGATTGTGCCTTTTTTGTGGCCAGGCAGGTCACTTTTTGAAGTCTTGTCCTACCCGTCCAGGGAACGCCCGAACCTTGAGGTCCTGTCATGGACAGACCTTAGGTGGCATTGTTTCATCCCCAGTTATCCAGAAGGATAAGCCCCTGGTTTCGGTCACCCTTTCTTGGGCTGAGTCGTCCATCGAGATACAGGCTCTAATCGACTCTGGGGCTGCAGGCCTGTTCATTGATGCTGCCTTTGTATCGCAGCACTCAATTCCGCTGCAGCTGCGTGACACTCCACTTGCCATTGAGGCTCTTGACGGGAGACCTCTACAGCCTGCCCATGTGACTCATGAGATAGTCCCGTTGTCCATGGCCGTAGGGGCCCTTCATCATGAGATAATCCAATTCCAAGTTATTTCCTCACCTAGGTTTCCGCTGGTTATTGGTTATCCTTGGTTACAGAGGCACAACCCCTCTTTTAACCACTTGACATCCGCGCTATGGCCGAATGACGGCCACAGCATGGACCTGAATTCCCGGGAGGCCGTCATATGACGGCCTGCCCTGTGCACGTGCCCTGCGCGCACCGTGCAGGGCGCGCGCCGAGCACGCTGTGATCACCGAGTCACTGAGACTCGGCTGATCACCGATCCGAGTAAGGGGCCAGTCCAGGCCCCTCACCATGTGATCAGGTGGGTTTTTTTTCCACTCACACTGATAGCGTGAGTAGAAAAAAAGCTGATCACCGGCTCAGATGCGAGGGACAAAGGTCCCGAAGTGGAAGAGGCACATCTGCCTCATCTGTGCCACCTAACAGTGCCCACAGTGCCACCTAATAGTGCCCACAGTGCCACCTATCAATGCCCACAAGTGCCAGCTATCAATGCCCACCAGTAGTGCCAATCAGTGCCACCTAGCAGTGCTGCCTATCAGTGTAACTGATCAGTGCCCATTATTGCCACCCATCAGTGCCCATCACTGCCACCTATCAGTGCCGCCTCATCAGCGTACATCAATGAAGGAGAAAAATTACCTGTTTTAAATTTTTTATAACAAAATATAAAAAAATAATTTTTTTTTTATTTTTTTAAATTCAGTCTTTTTACATTTTTTAACAAAAAATAAAAAAAAGCAGAGGTGATCAAATACCACCAAAAGAAAGCTCTATTTGTGGGGAAAAAACGACAAAAATTTCATTTGGGTACAGTGTTGTATGACCGCGCAATTGTCATTCAAAGTGCGTCATCACTGAAAGCTGAAAATTGGTCTGGATAGGAGGGGTGTTTAAGTGCCCAGTAAGCAAGTGGTTAAATGGCTCCGTGCTGAGGTTCTCTCTTGGTCACCACAATGCAGTGAGACATGCTTCCAGAAGGTAGCCAAGATCCTGTGCACCTCTTCACTCTCCTCCCTGCCGGATGAGTACACCGATTTTAGCGATGTCTTTGACAAAGGTCAAGCCGGTAGTTTGCCTCCACAGCGGCCTTATGATTGCGCAATTGACATTCAACCTGGTGCCATACCCCCTCATGGCCAGGTTTACCCTTTGTCAGTCTTGGAGGATAAGGCCATGGAGGAGTATGTTGCAGACGCATTTTCTCGAGGTTTCATCCGCAAATCCTCGTCTCCTGCTGGTGCTGGTTTCTTCTTTGTGAAGAAGAAGAGCAGGGAACTGAGACCTTGTATTGATTATAGGGGTCTCAATCGTTTCACGATTAAGAATGCCTACCCGATTCCGTTGATTACAGAGTTATTTGACCTCCTCAAGGGAGCAACAGTTTTCACGAACCTTGATTTGAGAGGGGCATACAATCTTGTGCGGATTAAGGAGGGCGACGAGTGGAAAACTAAGTTTAATACCAGAACAGGCCATTATGAGTACCTCGTAATGCCTTTTGGCCTTTGTAACGCCCCGGCAGTTTTCCAGGAATTTATTAACGATGTCCTCCGAGATTTGTTGCAGTTATGTGTGGTGGTTTATCTCAATGATATCTTCATATTTTCCAAGTCCCTGGAGAGCCACCACACAGATGTCTGTCGTGTGCTTCAGAAACTAAGAGAAAACAATCTCTACTCTAAACTGGAGAAGTGTGAGTTCCATCGTGAACAGGTTAAATTCATTTCCACTGCTGGTTTTTCGATGGACCCAGAGAAACTTTCGGCAGTCCGACCCGTGGGTTTACGTCCTCTGCAGCGTTTCCTGGGATTTGCCAACTATTATCGGAAGATAATTTGTAACTTCTCGTCTCTGGTCAAGCCCCTGACTGATATGACCAGAAAGGACGATAACCCAAAGAGTTGGTCTCCGGAGTCCATTAAGGCCCTTGAGAGTCTCAAGGCTGCCTTTGTTTCTACTCCTGTGTTGGCACATCCTGATCCTACGTTGCCTTTTATCCTAGAAGTTGATGCTTCTGAGACTGGAGTTGGCGCCCTTCTGTTTCAATGTTCTAACTCTGAGAGCGCTATGCATTCATGTGGCTACTTTTCCAAGAAAGTATCACCTGCAGAGTGCAATTACGAGATTGGTGACAGAGAGCTGTTGGCGATCATTTAAGCCCTGAAAGAATGGAGACATCTCCTTGAAGGTACCACTGTGCCGGGTTCTCATTCTTACTAACCATAAGAATCTCACATTCTTGTCTGAGGCTAAGCGCCTCTCTCCCAGAAGGGTGCGATGGGCTCTTTTCTTGTTGAGTTTTAATTACATTGTCTCATTCTTACCCGGTACTAAGGATGTAAGGGCTGACGCCTTGTCATGACAATTTTCCTCCACTTCCAAGTTGGATTCGGTTCTGGTTCCTGTGATTCCTCCTGATCATATTCTGGCTATGGTTCGCACCAGTCTTACTTCTCCTTTGGGTGACACAATTCTTGCTGCTCAGGTCCATGCTCCTCTTGAGAAACCTTGTGACCGCTGCATTGTCCCAGAGAGTCTCCGTACTACCGTGCTCCAGACTTACCATTCTCCCAAGGCAGCTAGCCACCCTGGAAAGAATCAACTCGTTTGGGCCATTTCCCAAGAATTCTGGTGGCCTAATCCATGGGCTGATGTAACTGCCTTCATAGCTGCCTGTTCCGTGTGTGCTCAGAGTAAGACTCCACGACACCTTTCAGTGGGCCTCCTACAACCCATACCCAATGGAGAGAGGTCCTGGACCCACCTGTCTATGGATTTCATTGTGAAGTTACCCAACTCCCAAGGCAACACTGTTATCCTTATGGTGGTTGACCGGTTCTCAAAGATGTGTCATTGTATTCCACTTCTGAAGTTGCCCACTTCTAAAGAACTGGCTTCCATTTTTGCTCGGGAGATCTTTCGCTTACATGGGCTACCCAAAGTGATTGTCTTGGACAGGAGTAGTCAGTTTGTCTCGGTTCTGGCAAGCCTTTTGTGCAGAGTTGGGAATTCAGCTTGCTTTCTCCTCTCCTCTGCATATCACCCACAGTCTAATGGGGCCGCAGAACGAGTCAATCAGTCCTTGGAGCAATTCTTACGTTGCTATATTTCTGACCATCATAATAACTGGTCAGACCTATTACCGTGGGCAGAGTTTGCGCACAACAGTGCCTTGAGTTTTGCTTCCCGATTGTCCCCGTTTATGGCGAATTATGGTTTCCAACCTACCATGTTGCCTGACTCGTTTGTTCCACAGAGTATTCCTGTGTTAGAGGAGCATCTCTGTGGTCTTTGTTCCACTTGGGCACAAGTTCTTGAGGCTTTGCATCATGCTAACGATAGGTACAGACTCCATGCTGACCGCAGATGCCTGCCTGCACCTTCCTACCAGGTTGGAGACAGAGTCTGGCTGTCGTCTCGCAACCTCCGACTTCGCGTTCCTTCTTTGAAGTTCACACCTCGGTTTATTGGTCCTTTCCGTATCCTTCGCAGGATTAACCCAGTGGCTTACGCCTTGGACCTTCCTCCTAGTATGCACATCTCAAATGTGTTTCATTCCTCGTTATTGAAACCTTTCTTCTGCAATCGCTTTACCACCTCGGTGTCAGGTCCTCACCCTATAGAGGTTGATAACCATGAGGAGTTTGAAGTACAATCCATTGTTGTCTCCCGTAGGTTCCGTGGGCGCATACAGTACCTGGTGCATTGGAAGGGGTACGGTCCGGAGGAACGCTCTTGGCTCTCATCCTCGGACGTACATGCCCCTGTCCTCCTCTGTGATTTCCATAGATGTTTTCCCCTCAAACCCGGTGGTCCTCCAAGGGGGAGGGGTCGTTGTGGAGGGGGTACTGTCAGGGCTGGGCTCAGCCCTTCCTTCTCTGAGCTGGCCGCTCAGCTGTCGGCTAATTGCCAGCTCCCATCTCTCTCCACAGTTACCCAGCTGTTGTTGATTCTGCTCGTCAGTCCTGCCTACTTAAAGCCATCCAGCTCACTTGATCTCTACCTTCGCCTTTGTCAACATCACAGAGACTTGCTCGGCTGACGTTCCTTCTGGCTCCTGATCCTGCTTGCTGTACTACTATGTTTATCTCTGGCTCCCTGACATTTGCTTGGCTGACTACCTGATCCAGTTACTGAACTCTGGCTTGTTTTGACTACGCTTACTCTGTTTACCTTATTATTGTTATTAAACAAGTGTGATTTAACTTTACTTCTGTCTCGGTCTAATTCATGGTTCCTGATAACGGCTTATTGTCGTCCTATGTACAGATAATCCAGTCTCTGCTGTGGAACTCTGCAGCTCCTCCAGGGTTACCTTAGGTCTCTGTGCTGCCTCTCTGATTAATGCCCTCCTTGCCCGGTCCATGAGTTTTGGTGTGCGGCCATTTCTTGGCAGGTTTGTTGTTGTGCCATGTTCTTTCCATTTAGTTATGATAGATTTGATGGTGCTCCTAGGGATCATCAAAGATTTGGATATTTTTTGATAACCTAACCCTGACTTGTACTTCTCAACAACATTGTCACTTGTTGGGAGAGTTCCTTGGTCTTCATGGCAGTGTTCGGTTAGTGGTGCCTCTTGCTTAGGTGTTGCAGCCTCTGGGGCCTTTCAAAAAGGTGTGTATATGTAATGGCAGATCATGTGACACTTTGATTGCACACAGGTGGACATCATTTCACGAATTATGTGACTTCTGAAGGTAATTGGTTGCACCAGAGCTTTTTATGGGCTTCATAACAAAGGAGGTAAATACATATGCACATGTCAATTATTAGTTTTTTATTTCTGAAAAATAGTTTTATGTATATATTTTTCTAATTTTACTTCACCAACTTAGACTATTGTGTTCTGATCCATCACACATAATTCAGATTAAAAAACATTGAACTAAAGGCTGTAATATAACAAAATAGGTAAAAAGCCAAGGGAGTGAATATTTTTGCAAGGCATTGTGTGTGTATGTATGTATATGTATGTATATATATATATATATATATATATATATATATATATATATATGTTACTAAACTGTCATATTGTAACATATACAGTAGTCTTTATAGTACAGTAGTATGTGCTGTGTAAACAGGAAAAAAAGAGAAGTTTAATAAAAATCATCAGATAAAAAAAAATCATATACAGTAGTTATTCTTTGGGCCTGTCAGGATATCCTTCATAATTTTTTCTCTGCTCCTGCTTACCTGGTGAATCTCTAGGCATAGTTTGGATATGCACCCAGCCACCAGATACAGTGTTGTCCTGCTGACATCCTTCCATCAACAGACACCACTGGGTCCCACATGGCAATCTTGTGATGTCATTGAGAGGTTTGCCGGCTCTTCCAGGTCAGCCGTCAGGGATATGTGATGATGCACCGCTAGGCCCACCTCTCCCTACTTGCTGAATGAATTATTAAAGGTCTCCTAGCATATGTGCCGTGCATATCCCAGGAGGCCCAGCGCGCACTATGCACGTCATTCGTCTAAGCCAGTGATGTCAAGCCTCGTCACACCAGATGTTTTGAATCTACATTTCCCATGATGCTCAACTATAATACTGAGTGCATTTGCATCATGGGAAATGTAGTTCCAAAACATCTGGGGTGCTTAGGTTCACCATCACTGGTCTAGGCGAATGATGTGCAATGAGGGGTGGGGCCGCATTGTTTGGCAAAAAAAAAGGTAAATAAAAAAACAAACACTGCCCGATTTGTGTAGAGGAGGGCAGGAGGGGTAGAGAGGGGGAAACTTGATATAGAGGGTGAAGGTCCACTTCAAGGTATATTCAGATTTATAACATAATTTCTTTGGGTCTGTTCTGCAAACATTTAGCAAAAGTAGGCTTGAAGGCTAATTAAAAAAAAAAACAAAAAAACATCAAACCAAAAAAGAGTAATCAATAGGAATCAATGAGATATGTTTTTTTAGATTTTACATAATGATTACAGAAAAAAATAAGAGCAAACAACAAAGTCTGTCACATATTAATACATAGTGAGGAGAATTTCTTATGTCGCGTACACACAGCCAGGCTTGCCAACGGGCTAAACTCCGTCGGCATTCCCAACGGAAAGATTTAGAACATGTTCTATATCTGAGTCCATCGGAAATGCAGACAGAAAAAGTCTGATGGTGCATACACATGGTCGGAATGTCCGACCGAAAGCTCCCATTAGACTTTTTCTATCGGAAAGTGCAGCCGCGTGTACGCGGCATTAGATGCGAACATTGACAAAGTAGAGTCAACAAGCATATATGGCCTTGGATTCAACGTGTAATAATGATTGCACTGTGGAGGGTATTGTCCAGAACCCCTAGACACCCTGACTGGGGACAAACTGTGTCTTGGGGTGGGGGAAGGGAACAATACTACCATCCTTTAGCTACCCCATAATGCTTTCAGTAGTGGTTTTATAGTAGTGCAACAAGTACAGGCCCTAAAAAAATTTTCAACCAAACAGATACAGTGAATTCAAGAATCTGAACAGCTTTCCATTAGATGATACGATTAATACCATTCTGTATAGGGTGATGTAGGCCAACATCACAGTGCAAATACCGTAGTCAACACAAGAACGTAATACTGTTAAGTGCAATGAAGTTGAGTAACTTCTCCATCAAGACTATCATTGCCAATGATAGGTCAATCACTTTTAGGTTCAGGTTTTATGTACAGTGTTGCCATTCTAGCCATGGTTGCCAAATGGCTAGGGCCGTGGAGTACGCCCCCTTGCTAGATGCCATCATTAGTTCATAGCTGTGATGTGTGTTTACCAGGTCGAGGGTATCTTCAATGCTAGGGGAATGGTCTGATTTCCACAGCTTCGTTATACTTAGTCTAGCCAATAATAGGATATGCGTTATTACATGTCTGTAGGGTGGAGGGGAAGGGGGCAATATGGCATTTGGTGATGTCTTCTAAGATCTGGAAGATGTGTGACCAGTATGTTTGTAGTAAGGGGCAGGTCCAGAAGATGTGAAGTATGTTCCCTTGTGTTGTTTTGCATCTCCAGCAGGAATCAGATGACACAGCTGAAGGAGGCTAGTCTCGAGGGTGTCAGGTACCATCTTTTGAGTTAATTCCTATAGTGCAGAACAACAGGTGGAGTGATATATTGATTTTAATGCCCTTCGCTACTTTTGCTCCGAGTATGAGGCCTACAGGTTTGATTCCCAGAGCAGATGGGCATCAGACTTGGTGATTTCTTGTTTCTGGTGGAACGTGTTGTATAATAAGGAGATTCCTTTCTGTGTGGGAGATGTATATTTTAGAAAAGACCAGGCAATGGAGGGGATGGAATATCAGGGGATAGGTAGGGTAGATAGACAGTGGGACACTCGTAGGTAAGTGAATTGCTCAGAGATAGGAAGGTTATATTCTTTCTGTAGATAGGAAAAGGATTTGAGGCATGATGTGGACAAGAGGTCCTGGGTTGTTTTGATGCCTTTAGTAAGCCAGTGAGATATTGTTAGGTCTGGAGTTAGATGTTACAGTACTTCTAGCGGAATTGGTGGTGTTGTGAATTGGGAGGTTGGTAACTTTATACCTGTCATTTTTTCCATGCTTGAGCCGAAGCTTTCATGGTTGGGGAAAGATCAGCTGGTATAGGAGTACCTAGTGGGATTCTGAGTAGCCAGGTTTGTAGGTTTGGTCGCAGCAGTGAGGAGGATTCTATTATACCCCAGAGTGACTGCGGAGAAGTGTGGAACCAATCTTGTAGTTGGGTTAAGATGCAGGCCACAGAGGGAGGAGCCGGATGTGGGCGTCAGGCAGACGCCGAGGCTAAGCCCATGAGGTTGGCCGTATCTCTCCCCGCGATGCGAGTCTAGGCGTCAGCCCCCTTATCCCCCGTGCCTTTCAGCGTCCCCCCCACGGATCAGCACGGGATCAGCCCGGCGCCGGTGTTCCCGGTGCTCCCTCGTATCCAACGTGCCCTATACCCAGATAGCAGCGGTGGGCTTTACCTGATCCGCAGTGTCAGTGTTGGTGTCAGTGTTGGTGTCTCTGTGTGTCTCGCGGCAGCCTCCCGCGGCTCGTGACTTGTTCCGGCTGGCAGTGGCCTCTCCGCACCCTCCGTGTCTCTGTCTCTCCCGCTGCTCCTCGTGTGGGTCTGTGGGTCTGCGGGTGGAGCCGGACCGGGGTCGGAGCGTGGCTGGGGGCGTGGAGGAGTCCTGGAGACAGCCAGTAGTCTCCATCCAACACTATACTCAGCGCCGTGAGCGGAGTAGGCTCTCGGTCCCCCGGAAGAAGCAGAGAGACAGTCTGTCATTGCAGGTGAGAGGAGATCTCGTGAGCGGCTGTGAGAAAGAACAGAAGGACACAGAAGGACACAGAGGGCTCGGTCAGGTGAAAACCTGCAATATGTAATAGCAATAGTAAGAAACTGAATGCATATCTAGCATAACCTAATGGTGCCCGGGTGGCGTTGGAGGCGGAGGAGTGATCGGGACTTTGTGATTGGAGCGTCTGAGGCACAGTCACTTTTTTTTTTGTGGGTGAAATGAAGTTTAAAGTCTCCCTGTAAATCTCTGTAAGCTCTCACCCAGCGCTATTTATAATAATATATACATATATATATATTATCCACAGAGGAGCGACATCTCCACATAACAACATATATGGACACATAACATAAAGAGGGGAAGAAAAAAAAAAAGCTTGAAGGGGGTTAAAACGGAGCCTGTACACAAGGCTTTTGCTGCCTGAAACCCTACCATATCAGCTCTATCTCTGTCTACCAGTCAGTTCTATACTAACTGTCTGTGTTGCTACTTTGTTGTACTTTTTGTTGACTTTTGCATTTTTTTTTTTTGTGCTGAACTGTGTCCTGAATCGAATCAGTATACCCGAACACCCAAATATTCATAGGGTACGGGGGGGGGGGGGGGGGGGGGGATGGACGTCAGGAGTGGACTTAAGACACATAGAGAACCAAGTATCAACTGGTGGGGGGAGGAACGGAGGGGGTTCGGAGAAACTGAACGCACCCGGTTTACAATTACAATTACATAGAAAAACTTATATGTGCAAACCTGTATTCATAATTATACCTGATAGTATCACCCCCCCCCACTAATATCAAGGAACAAAAAGGAAGGCATGAGTGGTAAATCAACAAAAGGGATGACAGCCAATCCACCTAGAACAAGCGCAAGCCCGGGAACTATCAGGAAGTACATGGTACAGGATAGTAGTAGAGAAAGCCCAGGTAAACAAACGGGAGCTAAAAGTAAAGCTCCGGAGAGCTTGCCAAAGATGGGGACAAGAAGACAAATAGCAAAGATAGAGATTCATGCAGCAAGTGGTGAGATTCAGGAGACAGAAATAGAAGATTCCCAAGAAAAACAACTACCAACTAAAAGCGAAATGGCAGAGATGTTCGCGAAGTTGGAAACTTCAATAAAAGGAGAAATCGATTCCTTACGAGAAGACATGAACCAAACACTAAAAAGGGTGGAAGAGGCAGAAACAAGGTTAGATCAACAGGGATAAGTGCTGGAAGGTGTCAAAAAACAGATAGAGGAGGTTATAAAATAAAGAGAAACATCCTGTATAGATTGGAAGATCAGGAGAATAGGAGCAGAAGAAGGAACTTGCGAATAAGAGGTCTCCCAGAGATTCAGGGAGAAAAAGAGGATCTTCAAGGAAAAATGGACGCAATCTTCGGGGGAATGATCACCCCACCCAACATAAATGGTAAAATAAAATTTGACAGAGTGCATAGGATTCGCAAGCCCCCAGAGATCAAGGGGGACGTCCCAAGAGACGTGATCGCGCGATTTCACAACTTTCAGGATAAAGAACTGGTGAAGACATGCATAAAAAAGAATCAACCTGTGCGGTATGGAGAGACGAACTTACAAATTTTTGCGGACCTGGCGGCGGAGACGCTGACCAGGAGAAGAGTGTTGAAACCGCTGCTGGCCCAGCTTCAAGCGCACGAAGTTAAATGCTCTTGGGGTTTTCCTGCCTGCCTGAACGGATTCAAGGAAGGCCGCTCGGCAACTTTAAGATTTCCCGAAGAAACTCAGAAATTTTGTGACCGCTTGGGGATCCCTTTAGTCCCAGGATGGTGGGAAAGAACAGAAAATCGGGATCCCACCAAAGAACAGCAGGCCTGGCAGCCAGTTCTCAAGATAAAACTGAGATAAATTGAGATAATTAGATCTATACTTGTAAGGCAACAGAAAATAGACGCCTAAGCCGAGCTTCACCTCAAGAGGGATAACCAGTGGGCCAGGTGGGGGGGTAGGGCCCATGGTTTCTCAGGTCAAGGGGAGACCAGATTACCCCAACCGAGGGGGAGAGGTGGGAGGGGGGGAGGGGGAGGGAGGATTTGGGGGGTAGGAGGGGTTGGGACGGGGGGAGAAGGGGGAGGGAGGGAGGTGATGGGGGGGTTTAGGGAAGAGGGAGGGAGGGGGGAATCTACCAGTAATAATAGGGAAGAACAAGGACGTGGCCCTCGCTCTCGCAAAGTGGTGCGACCAAACACAAAAAAAAAAAAATAGAGGGTCTAAAGATAATTACTTATAATGTACGTGGCATAAATGCTCCCAGGAAAAGAGCGAATATTGTGGGCGAGTTGAGATTCCTGAGGGCGGACGTGGTCCTACTTCAGGAAACCCACTTAGCTATAATAAATAACAATAAGATAAGCTCAAAAGACTACCCCATATGGTACTATGGTGATTCCCCACTTAGCCGAGCAAAAGGAGTAGCCATAGGGTTTGCCAGAGGTGTAAAATTTGAACTAGATGAGAGACTAGTGGACCCTGATGGGCGATACCTGTTCTTAAGAGGAAAATTAAATGGAGTAGAGTGCACCCTGGCAAACATATATGGCCCAAATAAGAACCCCATTGGCTACCTTCTGATGCGGTTAGCTGATTTAATGGAATTTAAGAAGGGGGGCCTTATAATGGGGGGCGATTTCAATTTCTGCCCGTAACCAAAAGAGGATAGTACGTCGAGTGCACAGGGGACTGGAATGAGATGGAGGAACAAAATAAAACAGAAACTGCATCAATATCAATTGGTAGATGTATGGAGGCTACAACATTCCAAAACAAGAGACTTCACATTCCACTCCCCTGTCCACTCGTGATACTCTAGACTTGACTACTTTTTAATAGAGCATAGGTGGTTAGAGGTGGCTATTCGTACAAACATCGGTATAACAACGTTCTCTGACCACGCGCCGGTAATGTTACAACTAAAGATAGGAGAGGCAAATACAAGGAGCAAGGGTTGGAGATTAAATGAGGAACTCTTACATGATAAAGCAATAGAAGAACGAATGAAAAAAGAATTCGAGATTTATTTTAAAGAAAACAACACAGAAGGGGTATCTGAAATGACGGTGTGGGAGGCTCATAAGGCCTACATAAGAGGCATCATGATAAAAGAGGAGGCGGAGAAAAGAAGGTGCATTAGAGAGAAAACCAGGGCCCTGAGCAAAGAAATTAACACACTAGAACAGCTCCATAAGAACAAGAACGACAATGAAACTTTGTTAAAACTCAGCCGAAAAAGGGAGGAGATGAGAGAACTCATAGAGCAAGAAACAAGAATGATGTACAATAAAGTAAAAAAAGAAAGGTACCTATACGGGAATAAACCGGGGAGACAGCGCAGGCTCTAGCAAAAAAAAAAATCAGTAAATTACATAGAAAAAATACAAGCAGGTAACGGGGAATTCGCACACAAATCAGTGGAAATCGCCAAGACGTTCAAGGAATATTACGCGAGTTTATATGATATAGGTACCAAAGATGAGGTCGAACAGAAAACGGTTAAAACAAAAACATACCTGAGAGAGAGCGGTCTAAAGAAAATCACAGAGGAACAAATCAGTCAGTTAGAGACACCCATCACTGAGGAAGAAATAACAAAAACCATAAGAGAAACACCGATGGGGAAAAGTCCGGGGCCTGACGGCCTGACAATTCTCTATTAGAGAAAGTTTAAAGACATCCTGATCCCAAAAATGTGTAATCTCATGAATAGGATTGGGGATAAAGAGGAATTACGTAAAGAAGCCCTAGAAGCTACTATTATTGTTATCCCTAAGGAAGGGAAGGATGGAACGCTATGTTCAAGTTACAGACCGATCTCCCTCCTACATTTAGACACCAAAATTTACGCTATAATCCTTGCAGACAGGTTGAAAAAAGTTATGCAAAAAATAATACACCCAGACCAAGTCGGCTTCATCACGGGGAGGGAAGGGAAAGATAATGGTACCAGGACCCTGCTAGCAATACAGGAGATGAAAGGTAATGGGGCCCCAGGACTACTCCTGTCGATAGATGCAGAGAAAGCATTCGACAGGGTAGACTGGGGCCTCATGCAAGGTACATGGGAAGAAATAGGACTGGGTGAGAAAATGATAAAACGCATAAAGGCCCTATACATTAGACCTACAGCAAGGGTAAAGATAAATGGGATAGTTTCAGATCCATTTGAAATGTTCAATGGAACGAGACAAAGGTGCCCACTATCCCCCTTGCTATTCGTGTTGGCATTGGAACCACTCTTAGCTAGGGTAAGACAGAATCCAGATATAAGGGGGATAAAGTTGGGGGAGGAAACACACAAGCTAGCCGCGTACGCGGATGATATCCTGTTCTATGTAACCAGACCAAAGACATCTCTCCCAAATGTAATGAAAACCTTAAAAGAGTATGGCGAGGTCTCCAACTTCAAGTTAAACCCATCGACGTCTGAAACCCTCACGTTTAATATTCCAAAAAGTGAGGAACTTTTACTTCAAAAGAGTTTCGCATTTGTTTGGGGTAAAAAAGAAATAAACTACTTAGGGGTTAAGATGACCAAAACCAACGTAAGTCTATACCAAGTAAATTTCCTCCCACTACTAGATGAGATTAAAAATGAATTAAATAGAATAACAACAGGAAATATTTTGTGGGGTGGAAGAATAAATATTATCAAAATGGTCATCCTCCCCAAAATCATATATAAAATGCAGATGCTACCGATCCCACTCCCGGACGCCTTTTTTAAAACAATACAAAAGCTTTTCACAAGTTTTATTTGGAAAAGGAAAAAAGCAAGAATAAGTATGGCACAGTTAATTAAAGATAGAGTAAGAGGGGGTTGGGGCGCACCGGATATTAGAAATTACTACAATGCGGAAATATTGTCACGGGTAGTAGAATGGGCTAAAGAAAATAGAGAAAAGAGATGGGTGAAGATGGAAGGCACAATAAGCACAGTTAATTCAGGTAAAATAATTTGGATACCTCCACAATACAGAAAATTAGGTAAAGGCACAAACAACATCACTAGACACGCACTAAAAATATGGGATCACATACACAGAAAGGAAAAATGGGAATATAACTCACCACTAACACCCCTAACAAACACAGAATATTTTATACCGGGAATCGAGGCCTGGTTTGGGAAATGGATAACACTAGAAAATGCACAACTGAAAGATATTATGGACCAAGGTAAAATCTACACGTATCACGAACTAAAGAGCAAAAGGGAGTGGAGATCGATAGATGAATGGCAATACAATCAATTAAAACACTTTACAGAGTACTTACCTCAGCCAATAAGATCGGAAGCAAATTTGCTTCCCTTAGAAAAAATTTGCGTGGACAAGGGGAAGAAGAGGGTGATCTCAAAAATATATAGAGCACTCATAGAAAGGATTGGTCCGGATATTCCACCGTATATTATTAAGTGGGAAAATGAACTAGGGATTTGCCTGAGGAAGGAAGAGATTAGTCAAATAATGCGTCGGGTACACACCACTACAGTAAATAGTAATATGAGGGAGATGAACTACAAATGCTTGGTGAGATGGCATATCACCCCCGATAAAGCGCATAAAATTCAAAAAGAAAAATCACAATATTGTTGGCGAGGGTGCAAAGAGATTGGGACAATGGCCCATATATGGTGGCAATGTCCGGTAATTAAAAAATATTGGGAAGGGATCAGGCAAATAATAGGGGAAATAACCAACACAATGCTTCTAGACGATCCATGGAGTTGCTTATTCCACGGGATAAATATCCCGAACAAACAATATCTGAAAAGCCTATTGCCGCCACTCCTAAACGCAGCCAAAAGTCTCATCCCCAGACATTGGAAGGAACCAATGAGACCCACAATGAGGAACTGGTGCAATAAAGTTAACGAGATCCAAAACTTAGAGTACTTAAGGTATAGTGACGGGGAAGGTCTGGAAGCCTACGAGGTAAAATGGCAAGAATGGGATAAATTCAAACGAACGATGAGATATGCCGAAGCTATGGGAGCTTAGGGAGTAGTTGAACGACTGTGCCAAAGGAATAGGAGAAAAACAGAGGTAGTTGACAATCCAATCGGAACACAGAAGAGTAACTGAGAGAAAGGCCCGGAAAAGCGACTGGTAGATAGGGGGGATGAGGGGGTGGTGATGGGTGGGAGGGATATGCGATAAGGGGGGTCTGGGAGAAAAATAAAGGCATTTATTTACGATATAAATCATCGAAATGTATACAGAAGGGAGAAAGGGAAGACTGCAAAACAGAAAAAAAAAAAAGAAAGAAAAAGGCTACTATGATGTAATTGTGAGGGAAATAAATGAACGGAAAAGTTGATTTAAGTACCTCAAAATAACAAAAAACTGTAGTAGCTTAAAAAAAAAAAAAAAAAAGATGCAGGCCAGATAGTAGTTTTCAAAGTCTATATTTCTTGTTCATGCATCACGGGGCACAGAGACTTGATAATTACTTAGTGGGTTAGATAGTCACCATTAGGTGATTGGACAATGGCAAGCCTAATTACAAGGCGAGTTCCTCCCCTATATAACCCCTCCCTTATGGAGAGTGCCTCAGTTTTTTCGCCAGTGTATAAGGTGGTTGGTCACGCTAGAAGATGTGCTAAGAAGAAAGCTCTGCTTGATGGTCTCTGCGGGGGCCTAGGAGCTATACAACTGGATCCATACCTCGGGCCAATATATACACCTAAGATGGATGGTACCCGGGCCTCATGTGTGAAGAAACAAGGTTTTGCTTGTAATGTCTCTCTTTGAGGACTGGGCTTTGGGATCCAGTGCTTTGGTGCACAAATTAAGTTGGGTGAAAAGTTTTTCTGGCAGAGTCTTCTACAGGTCCAGGGAAGAGGATCCTGTGAGTAGGAACACAGAACCCTGAAGGTTGGCACACCACTACCCGCCATGATTGGTGAAGGTTGGATCTGTTATCAGCAGTCCTGCGGTGGGGATAAGGTAAGTGAAGACAATCCTAAAGTATACATTATGGATTATCTTCTTTTGAGTAGTTGCATGTCTTACCTGGTATCCGCCACTAAAGGGAGTAAGAACATACCTGGTGTATACTTACATGCCATCCAGGATACACTCTCAATGAAGCTGGTCTGAGAAGCCGCTCACCTCCACCGCTGCAGGCATTGCCACATAATATAGAAGGGGGGATCCCACGCTGTCCGGGGGTCCCGCGCAGTTCTCAGGGAATGCCCTTTTTCCCCCCTCACCCCAGGCCGAAGCCATGTGAGTCATACGTGTGCGCGCAGGGGACGCGCTTTTACGGTGATTTTCAGCAGGAAAGGAGGGGGGCGTGGTTGCGGCGCTGTGCACGTGTGGCGTGCACAGCGTACCAGTGCGCAGGCATGAAGCGGCTATGTTCAAAGCCCAGTACGCCAGAGCTCCTGTAAGCAGTGCGACACAGAGCTGTGGGTAGTAAGTATCTCAGTGGATTCGGATCTAGGCATACCTAAGACACCTACTCGGCATCAGGTTGTGCAGGCTGAGCTAATGTTTATATTGTAAGACCAGATCACAGCAGTGATTGCTTTTGTACTAGTACCTCTGCTTTGCAGCTTAGGACTATGTCTCCTCGTAAGAGGGCTTCAGGGGGAGGTAAAAGAGGCACTAAAAGAACACTGCCTACTTCTAGGGGTTCTGGGCATGCCTGCAGGATTCCATCCCCCTCCTGAAAGACTGGAGGCAGCCTCACAGGATGAGTCTGTGCCCCTGTCAGGCTTTGCAGCCTCTCCCAATGTTACAGTCCCTGTATATGTCACTGAAGACAATATGAAGGCTGCATTGGATGGTTTTGAAGGAAAGATTACTACTTTTATCACAGCTTCCTTAAAGAGTTGCAGAAAAAGGGGTAGATCCCTTCCCTCTGTTTTTGGTTCCCTATCGGATGAGCATTCTGATGATGAAATATCCCTGTCTGGGGAAGGGGATCGTGAGCAGTCGGACGATTCAGGGGAAGAGGAGAAGCTCCCTTCTGCCTCCAAGGCCCTCAAAGTACAGGTGCAATACTTTACTGAGTTGGTGCATACCACATAGATATTGCCCTCTGCTGAGGCTGCCAAATCCTCTGTTTCCTCCCTGGGATCCCGGAATCCCCACAGGCTGCATATACCTTCTCAATTCATCCCTTATTGGAGAAGTTGTATGAAGATTGGGGTCACCCAGATAAACTTTTTTCTCCTCCTAAGAGGTTTTCTATGCTTTATCCGGTAGAGGAAAAATTCACAAAAAATGGGAGGTGCCAGCAATAATGTGGCTATTTCTTATGTGAATAAAAGCCTGACCTGTCCTGTGGACAATGCTCAGGGGTGCAAGGATCCAACTGATAAGAAGCTTCCTTTTCTATGGCTGGCGCTGTGGTCCAGCCTGCGGTTGCAGCAATCGGCAAGTGACAGTTCCTCAAGGAACAAATGAAGCAGGTACTTAACCTCCTCCCCACTGAGGAGGGTGAGGTTTATGCAGACCTTCCTAAGGCCTTATGTTTTGCGGTTGATGCCATTATGGATGACATCCCGCCTTTCCCTTCTGCTCGTACACATGCACAGGGCCCTTTGGCTTAAGCATTGGGCAGCTGAGGCTTCGTTCAAGATATTTGACTGCGTTCCCGTTTTATGGGAATGCTTGTTTGGGGGTGACCTGGACAAATACCGGTCAAAAGAAAGGGTAAACGTCCCACAGTTAGACGTTCTCTGTCCCCAGCCCCTGGAGCCTCGTCCTCCAGGCAGTGGCGACGGCCTCCCCAATCCAATACTAGGGGAGAGGTCCAAGGCCAAGCCCAAGGGCAAAAGAAAATTCGGGGTTCAAGATCTGTTAAGCAGAACCCCAAAACCTCCCTATGAAGGGTCGCCCTCGCTCGGCTGAGTTGGGGGAAGGCTGCTGCAGTTTGCAGGTGCCTGGAAGAGATTCTGGACAGATGGGTAACCTCCACGGTGTCTCTGGGCTACAAGCTGGAGTTCCAGGGATGTCCGGCTTCTCGTTTCCTAAGGTCAAGAGTCTCCAAGGATCCAGAAAAAAGAAGACCCTTGTTTCTGGCCTTAGAATGTCTACTATCCCAAGGGGTGATTATAGAGGTGACCCCAGAGGAGCAAGGCTCAGGGTTCTACTCAAACCTCTTTAAGGTTCCAAAACCAGGGGATGTCAGACCTATTCTAGATCTAAAAGACCTGAATCAGTTTTTAGACATTCGTTCTTTCCGCATGGAATCTATCTGCTGGTTAGTTTCCACCCTTCAGGGGGGAGAATTCTTGGCATCAATGGACATCAAAGATGCATATTTGTGCCATGTGCCAATATTTCCCGCTCACCAAAGATTCCTGAGGTTTGCTGTGAATCAGCGCCACTTCCAATTTGTGGCCCTACCATTCGGTCTTGCTACAGCACCTCGAGTGTTCACAAAAATTCTAGCCCTGCCCTTGACAAAACTAAGGGCACAGGGCATAACAGTGACAGCTTATCTGGATGATTTGCTTCTTGTAGAACAGTCCGTAGCAGTGTGTTCAGCACAGTAGAGTGCTTACAGTACCTAGGCTGGGTCCTCAATCTAGAAAAATCTTTCTTAAAGCCCCTAAAAAGGCTGGAGTATCTGGGCATGGTCATAGACACAATCCAAAGCAGAGTATTTTTACCCGGGTCAAAGGCCAAATCCATAAATGATTTGGTCTGGGTAGTCATGGCAAGGAAGAATCCCTCCATTCGACTATGTATGAGACTATTAGGGAAGATGGTGGCCTCTTCGAGGCTGTCCCTTATGTTCAGTTTCACTCAAGGCCTTTGCAGAGCAGCATCCTCTCTGCCTGGAGCAAAAGGGTACAAGCCATGGATCTCCCAATGTGCCTGTCTCCTTGGGTAAGCCAGAGCCTCAATTGGTGGCTGCTGACCAAGAATCTGCTGAAAGGAAAATCTTTTGTTCCAGTTACTGTGAAAGTGGTAACCACAGATGCCAGCCTAATAGGCTGGGGAGCGGTTCTGCAAGAAGCTTCCACCCAAGGAAGATGGTCCAGAGCCGAAAGGCTCTTGCCCATCAACATTCTGGAGATTCTGGCTAGCCCTCAAGGTCTGGACTTGCAGGTTGCAGGGTTGTCCTGATGTCCGGATACAGTCCAACAATGCTACTGCTGTGGCATATGTCAATCACCAAGGGGGCACCAAGAGTCTGGTTGCCTAAAAAGAGGTGAATCACATTTTTTCATGGGCAGAGAGACATGTTCCTTGCCTGTCTGCGGTCATCATCCCAGAGGTAGCTGTGCCCAGGAGAATGGTCTCTACACCCCAACATATTTCAGGTCATATATTGAAAATGATGTACCCCGGATTTGTACCTGTTGGCCTCCAGGTTCAACAAGAAACTGGACAACTTTGTGTCAAGAACAAAGGATCCGCTAGCACAAGGGTCAGATGCCTTAACAATTCCAAGAGATCAATATTCTCTGATCTTTGCGTTCCCTCCAGTTCCACTTCTCCCACGATTCCTTTAGAGGGTCAAAAGGGAAGGAAAGCTGGTAAATCTGGTGGCTCCGGCTTGGCCCAGATGACCTTGGTATGCAGAGGTAATAAAGATGGCAGAGGGAAGACCTTGGGTTCTTCCGCTCCGCCCAGATCTACTCTCACGGGGTCCAATATTCCATCCTGCCTTACAAAGTCTAAATTTGGCGGTGGAGACCCACATTTTAAAGGGTTGTGGCCTCTCTGGGTCAGTCCTGTCCACCCTGGTTAATGCTAGGAAGCTGGCTTCCAGGCTCATCTACTACAGAATCTGAAAGGCATATGTTTCCTGGTGTGAATCCAGAGGGTGGCATCCTAGAAAGTATGCCATTAGCAGAATTCTTGCCTTTCTCCAATTAGGCGTAGAAATGAAGCTGGCCTTGAGTACTATCAAGGGCCAGATCCCGGCCTTGTCAGTATTCTTTCAAAGTCTGCTTGCCTCTCATTCTCTCGCATGGGCCTTTGTTCAGGGAGCACTACGCTTGAATCCACAAGTTGAGCCTCCTGTGTGCCCATGGGATCTGAATTTGGTTTTGTCTGTTTTACAGAAACAACCTTTTGAACCATTGCACCAAGCTTCTTTAAATCTTTTAACAAAGAAGTTGGTGTTTCTGGTAGCCATATCCTCGGCTAGAAGGGTATCAGAATTAGCAGCTCTTTCTTGTAAAGAGCCATATTTGATCATTCAAAAGGACAATGTGGTGTTGCGCCCTCACCCGACTTTTCTACCTAAAATGGTTTCAGGATTCCATCTGAATCAAGATGTGGTCCTACCGTCCTTTTTTCCAGTTCTGCAGTCAGCGGAAGAAGAGTTGTTACACTCTTTAGATGTTGTGAGAGCAGTTAGTATCTATCTGTAGACAACCGCTCAGATACGAAAGACTGATTGTCTCTTTATTTTGCCAGAGGGCCCCAAAAAGGGCCAGGCAGCATGGAAATCCACTATCTCTACTTTGATTCGACAGGTTATTATTCAGGCTTATGGTGTAAAGAAGAAAGTTCCCCCTTTTCAGGCTAAAGCGCACTCTACTAGAGCAGTTAGTGCTTCATGGGCAGTGCATCACCTGGCCTCCATGGCTCAGATCTGCAAGGCTACAACTTGGTCTTCAGTCCATACATTCACTAGATTCTAACAGGTGGATGTAAGAGGGCATGAGGATGCCGCCTTTGGGTGTAGTGTGCTGCAGGCAGCAGTATAGTTGCTCTAGTCCATTGGCGGTCTATATCGGGAGGGCACAATACTGGGAGCAGGAGAACACAGTACAGAGAGGTCAGGAGGGCACAATCCTGGGATCAGGAGGGCACAGTACAGGGTGGTCAGGAGGGCACAGTACAGGGGGGTCAGGAGGGCACAGTACAGGGGGGGTCAGGAGGGCACAGTACAGAGGGGTCAGGAGAGCAGCATGTAAAGAGGGGTCAGGAGGGCATGACCAAGATGGCGAAGGTGCAGGATGCTTAGTCAAGGATCTCTGCAGCCATCGCAAGGAATTTATCCTGATATTCCATCCTGATAACCTCCTAAATCATCCGAAGTACCTCCCGCTCTCCCCTGCGTATGCGGACACGGAGCCGGCGTCTTTTTGATCACCGCAGCCTGAGAAACACTCAGATTAGTCCCAGAAGTGTGGCCTTACACGTGGGAGCGGTGAAAACTATGGCGACCCAGACGGGTGGTCCGGAGCCTGCTCTCACGGAGCAGAGTAACTTCGCTGCTCTGATGCAAGCCATCACAGGCTGTCAGTCCTCCCTGTCTACCCTCACCACGAAGATAGACACTGTGCAATTGGAAATCGGCCTCATCAGGCAGGACTTTGAGAAAGCGAGGCAGCAGGTTACAGAGGTGGAGCGACGGGTGAGGGACACAGAGGATGCGGTCAGAGATCACTGGGCTTCCCTGCATACCTTGCAAGTGAGGGTGAAACACCTGGAGGCAAGGGCCAAGGACTCTGAAAACCAAAATCGACGCAATAATTTGAGAATAATTGGACTGCCTGAAGGGTCAGAGGGCTCTGACACGTCCGCCTTTCTCAAAGTATTTTGCTGTTGAGAGGGCACGCAGGATGCCACCGGCCCGAGGAGGCCCTCCCGGGGCTCCACCCCGCACATTTATATTTCGGTTGCTCAACTTTAGGGATCGTGACCTGATACTTCGTGAAGCTCGCAAGATGGCGAACATCCGACATGAGGCGGCCCGTTTGATGTTCTTTCCAGACTTCTTGGTGGATACCCAGAAGCAGCGCAAGTCATTTGACGCCGTGAAACAGGCCCTCAGAGCCAAGGGAACGCGGTACAGTATGTTATTTCCTGCCCGGCTCCGTGTACAAGACGGCGAGAGTGTCCGATTCTTTACTTCCCCTAATGAGGCCTCGCAGTGGTTGAACAATCTGCCCCGTCACTAGGGGTGATGCCATCCTGATACCTGCTAACTGCTCTCTGAGGCTAGCCCGTTGTCTGGCCCAGTGGTTTGATCTCGGGGGAACCCCCCCCACTGACTGGATGTTATCATCTATTGATCCTCTGGACTAGGGATGAGCCAAACACCCCCTCCCAGTTCGGTTCGCACCAGAACCTGCGAACGGACCGAAAATTTGCACGAACGTTAGAACCCCATTGATGTCTATGGGACTCGAACGTTCGAAATCAAAAGTGCTCATTTTAAAGGCTAATTTGCATGGTATTGTCCTAAAAAGGGTTTGGTGACCCGGGTCCTGCCCCAGGGGACATGTATCAATGCAAAAAAAACTTTTAAAAACGGGGGCGTTTTTTCGGGAGCAGTGATTTTAATGATGCTTAAAGTAAAAAAAAAAGTGAAATATTCCTTTAAATTTCGTACCTAGGGGGTGTCTATAGTATGCCTGTAAAGTGACGCGTGTTTCCCGTGCTTAGAACAGTCCCTGCACAAAATGACATTTTTAAAGGAAAAAAAGTAATTTAACACTGCTTGTGGCTTTAATGTAATGTTGGGTCCTGGCAATATGGATGAAAATCAGTGAGACAAACGGCATGGGTACCCTCCAGTCCATCACCAGGCCCTTTGGGTCCTGTATGGATATTAAGGGGAACCCCACACCCAAATTAAAAAAAGGAAAGGCGTGGGGCCCCCAGGCCCTTAATAATCTGAACAGCAGCATACAGGCAGTGCAAACAAGACAGGGACTGTAGGTTTGTTGTTAAGTAGAATCTGTTTGTAATTTTGAACTGGTACATTTTTAAAGTGTAGCTCCAGCCAAAAAATCTGTTTTTAAGCTTTTTGGAAAACATAGGGAAGGGTTATCACCCCTGTGACATTTGTTTTGCTGTCTGTGCTCCTCTTCAGAAGATTTCACCTCACTTTTTGTCCCAATGACAAATGTTTTTTGAAAATTTGGGGTTTTTAGTGAAACAAGGATTGGTGATAAAGCATCAGTGAAAAGGAGAAAAGTTTTTCCCATATTAACTCTTACAGGAGAGAATTTCCCTTCCTATGGGGTAGATTTCATCTCACTTCCTGTTGTCTCCTTCCGTTTGCAAGTAGGAGTCGTTTGTAAGTTGGATGTTTGAAAGTAGGGGCCTGCCCTTTATACTCAGCAGAAATTTGGGCCTTAGGTGTTGTTGTGGCCTCAACACTGTAAGCCCTCACAGGGCCCTGCTGTGAAATATTAGATCAAGAATTGTAATTACATGCCCCTGTTGAACAGGGCCAGAAAAATTGGGCCTTTGGTGATGGTGGTGGTGGTGCTGGTGCCACAACACTGTAAGTCCTCACAGTTAAGCTTACTGGACACTGGAACAGGCCCTGCTGTGAAATATTAGATCAAGAATTGTATTTACATGCCCCTGTTGAACATGGGCTGAAAAATTGGGCCTTTGGTGTTGGTGCTGGTGCCACAACACTGTAAGTCCTCACAGTTAATTTTGGTGGGCGCAGAAACGTGCCCTGCTGTGAAATATTCAATCAATAATTGTAATTACATGCCCCTTTTTGAACAGGGCCAGAAAAATTGGGCCTTTGGTGGTGGTGGTGCTGGTGCCACAACACTGCAACCTCTCACAGATACTCTAGTTGGAACGCAGGAAGGAGCCCTGCTGCAAAGTATTGCATCAAAAATTGTAATTACACGCCCCTGTTAAACAGGGTCTGAAAAACTGGGCCTTAGGCACTGGTGCTGGTTCCACAATACTGCAACCCCTCACAGATACTCTAGTTGGAACGCAGGAACTAGCCCTGCTGCAAAGAATTGCATCAACAATTGTAATTACATGCCCTTGTTAAACAGGGGCTTAAAAATTGGGCCTTAGGCACTGGTGGCGGCGCCCAGAACCAAAAATGTTCTTACAAGCTATCAGCATGATCATTGAGGAGGAAGAGGATAATTACTCAGCATAACAGGATAGTCACTCAGCATCAGCATAGGCAGTCTTTGAAGGGATCTGAGATTTCAAAAAAAAATATTCGGTTACATCAGCATCAGGTGCTTGGTAGCTGGTGGTGATCCAAGACTGATTCATTTTTATGAAGGTCAGTCGATCGACTGAGTCGGTGGACAGACGCACCCTGTGATTTTACAAAGCCTCCAGCAGCACTGTATGTGCGTTCCGAAAGAACGCTGGATGCAGGACAGGCCAGTAGCTCAATTGCATACTGTGCAAGCTCTGGCCAGTGATCCATCCTCAAAACCCAGTAACCCAGAGGATTTTCGGTGGGAAAGGTGTCCAAGTCAGATTTTGCCCCTAGGAATTCCTGCACCATGTAAAACAGACGCTGGCAATGTTTGCTGGAACCGATCATACCTTGGGGCTGCGGACTAAAAAATTGTCTGAACGCATCGGTCAGACGGCCACCTTCTCCACTGCTCCTTCTTTGATTGACCGAAGCCTCTGCAACATGTTGTCCAGAAACAGGAGTTTGTAACCTCCTAGTCTCTGGGAACGCGTTGCACAGACCATTCTGCAAGGCCTCCCGTTTCATCCTCTGCTCCCTCTGCGACAGCCAGATAAGGTCCGCAACCTTACCCTTGTAACGTGGATCAAGGTGGGTTGCCAGCCAGTATTGGTCCTTCTCCTTGATACCACGAATACGAGGATCCTTACGCAGGCTTTGCAGGATCAGGGAGGCCATGCAGCGTAGGTTTGCTGAGGCATTCGGTCCGGAGTCCTCTGGGTCACTAAGGACGACATGGTTCGCAGCCACCTCCTCCCAGTCACGTACAAGTCCATGTGCTTCTTGGGACTGATCCCTTAAAGACTGCTGCTGAGTGCCAGGCTCCACCTCCATACTGACACAATCCTCCTCCTCGTCCTCTTCCTGTGTGATCGGCGGGCACTGTCTAAATAAAGGGGGCCTTGAGAGCTAAGGAAGTCCTCCTCTTCCTGCCTCTGTTCTGCCTCAAGTGCCCTGTCTATTATTCCACGCAGCGTGTGGTCCAACAGGTGGACAAGGGGGACAGTGTCACTGATGCATGCCATGTCACTGCTCACCATCCTCGTGGCCTTCTCAAATGGTGACAGGACAGCGCATGCATCCCTGATCATGGCCCACTGGCGTGGGGAAAAAAAAACAAGCTCCCCTGATGCTGTCCTGGTGCCATAGTCGCACAGGTACTCATTGATGGCCCTCTGATGCGTGTGCAGCCGCTGCAGCATGGCCAACGTTGAGTTCCACCTGGTGGGCATGGCACAGATTAGGTGGTTCTTGGGCAGGTTAAACTCCTTTTGGAGGTCTGCCAGCCGAGCACTGGCATTATATGACCAGCAGAAATGCACACAGACTTTCCTAGCCTGCTTCAGGACATCCTGTAAGCCCAGGTACCTGCCCAAGAACCGCTGCACCACTAAGTTAAGGACATGAGCTAAACAGGGCACATGGGTCAGTTGTCCCTGTCGGAGGGCGCGGGAGGAGGTTGGTGCCATTGTCGCAAACCACCATTCCTGCCTTAAGTTGGCGTGGCGTCAACCACCTCTGAACGTGCCCCTGCAGAGCTGACAGAACCTCTGCCCCAGTGTGGCTCCTGTCCCCCAAGCACACCAGCTCAAGCACCGCATGGCATCTTTTGGCCTGTGTACTTGCGTAGCCCCTTGAATGCCTACGGAGCACCACTGGTTCCGAGGACAAAGCACAGCAAGAGGACATGGAGGAAGAAGAAGAGGAGGGGGTGGAGGAGAGAGGTGTGTCACAATTATTAGTAGTGGCATTTTGGAGGCGTGGTGGCGGAACAACCTCCAACACTATTGCACCTTGTCCTGCATCCTCCCCAGCTGCCAGCAGAGTGACCCAATGCGCCGTGAGACTTAGGTAACGTCCCTGTCCATGCCTGCTGGACCATGAGTCAGCGGTAATATGCACCTTACCGCTGACCACCCTGTCCAGCGAGGCCAAGACATTGCCTTCCACATGCTGGTAGAGAGCCGGAATCGCCTTCCGTGAGAAAAAGTGGCGTTTGGGTACCTGCCACTGAGGAACTGCACATTCCACAAACTCACGGAAGGGGGCAGAGTCTACCAACTGAAAAGGTAGCAGTTGAAGTGCTAGCAATTTTGCCAAGCTAGCATTCAACCGCTGGGCATGTGGATGGGTGGGAGCAAACTTCTTCGGCGGTGCAGCAGCTGGGGCAGGGAAATTTGCCTGGTACAATCTGACGTTGGTGTACCGAAAGCAGATTGCCCACAAGTACTTGGCTGTGACACACCTAATTCTACACCTTCATTCCTCTTAGTGCAGGTCTCAGAGAGGACTGAAGGTATACTTGGGTTGGAGATCTCAGCTGATGAGGAGCAAGGAGAGGTCCTCTTTGTTCTTTGGTGTGGGTCTTTTAGATATGCTTGCCAACGAACTGCATAGCAGGTCAACATATGTCTGGTCAAGCATGTGGTGCCCAAGCGGGAGATGTTTTGGCCACGCGAGATACGCTTGAGACATATGTTGCAAATAGCAGCGGTGCGATCTGATGCACTCGTCTCAAAAAAGGCCCACACCAAAGAACTTTTGGAATAACGCGCAGAGACAGCAGCGCCCTGCACATGCGGAGCTTTGCGGTGTGATGCAGTCAGTGTGCTGCCCTTAGGCTGACCCCTGGAGGGCATCCTGCCTCGTTGGTGATGTGCCTCCTCCTCCTCTCTCCTATCAGGCACCCACGTTGAGTCAGTGACCTCATCATCCCCTCCCTCCTCATCACTGGAGCAAACCTGGCAGTATGCTGCAGCAGGGGGAGCATGACTGCCAGATTGCTGTCCTTCTTGGGCACCCCCTCTATCCGTGCTCACGTTACTGCCTTCATCTAGCTCAGTATCATCATCAGAGTCTTCTAAACGCTGGGCATCCTCCTGGAGCATGTACCCAACACTGTGGTCAAACAGTTTGAGGGCCTGCTCAGGAGGACATGATGGGGCTAGGGAAGGAGTCACTGATGCCATTGAGCCGAGGGAAGAGGCCGCGTTGGCAGCTGCTTTGCCAGACAAAGTACCCTGAGCATGGGTGAGGGAGGATGAGGACGGCTTGGTCATCCACCCGACCATATATATATACTGATACTGCAGCTAGCAAAATCAACTGCCTGCCTACAGTATGAGAACACCACCAACCTTCTACAGGTAGCTTTAGCTGAACACTGTGCAGAGGTCGCACTACACTAACGTGTAAATAATTTAGCTGCCTGCGGTAGTGATAGGATCAGGAAAACACCACCAACCTTCTACAGGTAGCTTTAGCTGAACAGTGCAGAGGTCGCACTACACTAACGTGTAAATACTTTAGCTGCCTGCGGTAGTGATAGGATCAGGAAAACACCACCAACCTTCTACAGGTAGCTTTAGCTGAACACTGTGCAGAGGTCGCACTACACTAACGTGTAAATACTTTAGCTGCCTGCGGTAGTGATAGGATCAGGAAAACGCCACCAACCTTCTACAGGTAGCTTTCGTTGAACACTGTGCAAAGGTCGCACTACACTAACTTGTAGCTTTAGCTGAACACTGTTCAGAGGACGCACTACACTAACTTGTAGCTTTAGCTGAATACTTTGCAGAGGTCACCCTACACTAACTTGTAGCTTTAGCTGAACACTGTGAGGACGCACTACACTAACTTGTAGCTTTAGATGAACACTGTGAGGAGGACGCACTACACTAACTTGTAGCTTTAGCTGGACACTGTGCAGAGGTCGCACTACACTAACTTGTAGTTTTAGCTGAACACTGCGAGGAGGACGCAATACACTAACTTGTAGCTTTAGCTGAACACTGTGAGGAGGACACACTACACTAACTTGTAGCTTTAGCTGAACACTGTGCAGAGGTCACACTAAACTAACCTGTAGCTTTAGCTGAACACTGTGAGGAGGACACACTACACTAACTTGTAGCTTTAGCTGAACACTGTAAGGAGGATGCACTACACTAACTTGTAGCTTTAGATGAACACTGTTCAGGGGATGCACTACACTAACTTGTAGCTTTAGCTGAACACTGTGCAGAGGTCACACTAAACTAACCTGTAGCTTTAGCTGAACACTGTGAGGAGGACGCACTACACTAACTTGTAGCTTTAGCTGAACACTGTGAGGAGGACGCACTACACTAACTTGTAGCTTTAGATGAACACTGTTCAGAGGACGCACTACACTAACTTGTAGCTTTAGCTGAACACTGTACAGAGGTCGCACTACACTAACTTGTAGTTTTAGCTGAACACTGTGCAGAGGTTGCACTAAAATAACTTGTAGCTTTAACTGAACACTGTGCAGAGGTCGCACTACACTAACTTGTAGTTTTAGCTGAACACTGTGAGGAGGATGCACTACACTAACTTGTATCTTTAGCTGAACACTGTGAGGAGGACGCACTACACTAACTTGTAGCTTTAGCTGAACACTGTGCAGAGGTCACACTAAATTAACCTGTAGCTTTAGCTGAACACTGTGAGGAGGACGCACTACACTAACTTGTAGCTTTAGATGAACACTGTTCAGAGGACGCACTACACTAACTTGTAGCTTTAGCTGAACACTGTTCAGAGGACGCACTACACTAACTTGTAGCTTTAGCTGAACACTGTACAGAGGTCACACTACACTAGCTTGTAGTTTTAGCTGAACACTGTGCAGAGGTTGCACTAAAATAACTTGTAGCTTTAGCTGAACACTGTGCAGAGGTCGCACTACACTAACTTGTAGTTTTAGCTGAACACTGTGAGGAGGATGCACTACACTAACTTGTATCTTTAGCTGAACACTGTGAGGAGGACGCACTACACTAACTTGTAGCTTTAGCTGAACACTGTGCAGAGGTCACACTAAATTAACCTGTAGCTTTAGCTGAACACTGTGAGGAGGACGCACTACACTAACTTGTAGCTTTAGATGAACACTGTTCAGAGGACGCACTACACTAACTTGTAGCTTTAGCTGAACACTGTGCAGAGGTCGCACTACACTAACTTGTAGTTTTAGCTGAACACTGTGCAGAGGTCGCACTACACTAACTTGTAGTTTTAGCTGAACACTGTGCAGAGGTCGCACTAAAATAACTTGTAGCTTTAGCTGAACACTGTGCAGAGGTCGCACTACACTAACTTGTAGTTTTAGCTGAACACTGTGAGGAGGACGCACTACACTAACTTGTAGCTTTAGCTGAACACTGTGAGGAGGACGCACTACACTAACTTGTAGCTTTAGCTGAACACTGTGCAGAGGTCACACTAAATTAACCTGTAGCTTTAGCTGAACACTGTGAGGAGGACACACTACACTAACTGTAAATAGTCTAGCTGCCTGACTGTGGTACTAATAGGATCAAAAGAACACCAGAAATTTTCTTCAGGTAGCTGTAAATACTGTAACAAGACAAGCCTGCCTGTCAGTAGGAAGATAACAGGAACGGATCTATCTAAACTGAATAACTGAATACAGTGTATGTATATATATATATATATATATATATATATATATATATATATATATATATACACAACACCTGGGATGCATATATATACACAATACACTGTAAGTGCAGCTAACTGACTGACTGTCCTGCCTAATCTATCTAACTCAAATTAAATGACACTGTCTCTCTCTCTATCTCTCAGACGCCGGAACACACTACACAGGGCCGCCGTGTAGGCGGCCTTCTATAGTGTGGGGCATGTTCTAAAACCCCTGAGCTTTGGCCAATTACAGCTCTCTCTACTGAAGGCGCTGTGATTGGCTAAGCATGCGGGTCATAGTGCATGCTTGGCCAATCATCAGCCAGCAATGCACTGCAATGCCGCAGTGAATTATGGGCCGTGACGCACCACAGGAATTTGGCGCGAACGGCCCATATTGTTCGCAATTCGATGAACGGTCGAACAGACGATGCGAAGCTCATCCCTACTCTGGACTATTATTCTGGCCTAGCGGCGAAGTTTTCCCAGAGTGTGGCCTGTGCTTAATGTCGTGACCGGGGACCTCCACCCGGTTATTCTTCCCCACCTGGTCTGATGTCTGATGGGCACTCTAAATGACAAGCGGCCCTCAAGTGGGTGGCGAACTTCCGCATATTTGCCCTGGAGCTTTATTGACTACCCTGGATTTTGACAATTGGCGGTCCCACGTGCTTCATGGGGTTGCGTTGGGGTGGTGGTGACCCCTCCGTGATTAATTGATGGGGGAGCTGCTGACCAGGCCGCTGCAAGTTTTAGTTGCTGTTTATTTTAGTAATTGTTCTCCGGCTCTTTGTTTAAAGGATGCAGAGTTTTGTTAAACTCACTCACCTTATTCTAGATTTGTGCGTTGGGGGGGAGGGGGGGTTTTATCTGCAGTTTAATTTCCAAGTATGTGCCCCTGGCCTTGGCCGGGAGAAAAGCTCTGTGAATTCCCGCTCAATGGCGGCATCTTCTTCAGACTGGGACTATTGTACCTTGAGTAGAGGTTATCTACTTTCAGTCCTCTAGTTCATGACCCCGTTTGGTCGATGACCTTATCTGGTTTTGGGGAACGGGCGCACCCTGGTTTGGGGGGGGTGCGGGGGGGGGTGATTAAGTTTGAAAGGGAAATGTTATGCAAGTTTTACACAGGAATGTAAGCTGTACTGCTATCTTGGTTTACAATGTTGGTCATTAACCCATACAACGCTTCTTAATGTGCTGTGGGGGCTGGGTTGGGCTCTCTTCCTTGGGGGTCCGAGTGCGCTCCTCCTGCAGGCTGATCCAGATTGTTTAGGCTTCCCATGATCCCCATAATGCTAATTTCATGGAACGTTCGGGGGATGAACTCCCGAATAAAACGTTCGCTAGTGTTTAATTTTCTTAAACTGCACCGCCCAGATATTTGCATACTACAGAAGACTCACCTCACTGGAAGCCGGGTCCTTAGTCTTAAAAAACCGTGGGTAGGCCATTATTACCATGCCACCTTTTCCTCCTGTGCCAGGGGGGTAAGTTTACTAGTACACAAGGCCCTATCCTTTACACCGCTGGACCTGCACTTGGACCCTGAGGGTAGATTTGTACTACTTCATGCGGTTGTGGCAAATGTGCCCATGGTGGTAGTGGGACTTTATATAACCCCGCCGGCATCACTACAGGTACTTCACAAAATTACTAAATTTATAGCAGACTGTTCCACTGATAATTTGATCTTGGGGGGGGGAGACTTCAATATGCCTCCTTGTCCTAATATGGATAGGCTGATGCCGGACACGGCTGTGAAGTCCCCCTTATCTAGATGGACTACCACATTCGGTCTCACGGACGTCTGGCGTTGGAAGAATCCCCTTCTAAGATCCTTTACCTGCCAATCAGCTTCCTATAAAGCTATGTCTCGTATTGATCTGGTGTTCGCCACTAATACCATTCTTGCTATGGTTCAGGAGATCTCTCATTTACCTAGAGGTATATCTGATCACTCCCCCCCGTCTTGCTCCGGCTGAACGTGAATCCTGCCCCCACTGACTGTCTTTGGTGCCTGTCCCGGTTCTGGGTATCAAATGATCATATACCAGGCGCTGAAGTGGATATGCAGGATTTCTGGACTGACAACCCGCCCGCTACGGCACCCGCATCTAGTTGGGAGATATTCAGATACCATGCTAGGGAACATTACCAGACTATAAGTCGCGCCCAACGTCAGACTGGGGCGGCATTGCTCCAGGCTGAGCGGAGGGCTACCGATTTAGAAGCCCAATATTCTGCTAGCAGAGACGAGGTTCACAGAGTGGATCTGCAGTGCGCTGTACGTGAAGTCGCGCTCCTTCGGGTAGCGGCCACAAAAAAGCTGCTGTTACATCAATCGCAGTGTATATTTGAGCAGGGTGAGTGGACTGGACGACTCCTGGCATGGCTGTCCAGGGAGCAATCAATGACAACCACAGTAGCCAATATTAAGGACGTCACGGGACAGTTGCTATCTGATCCCAGAGACATAAATAGCTGCTTTGCCTCGTACTATGCGGACTTAGATACGTCCAGAGTGCGATACTCTGCAGATGAACTTCAAGCCTACATGGATGCCATTGAGTTGCCCTCCTTATCGGAGGCGGCATGTAAAGGACTTGATGCTCCGCTTACCCTTAAAGAGCTCTAAAATGCCATTGGCTCCCTTCAATCGGGAAAGACCCTGGGGGATGACGGGTTCCCATTTGAATTTTACAAAACACATGCTGAAACCTTGGCCGTCAGGCTACTTGAGGTCCTCTCTGCCTCCTTTGACTCTGCCTCCCTACCCCCCTCCATGTCCAGAGCTGTAATTGTGGTGGTTCCTAAGCCTGGCAAGGACATTGAACTTTGCTCCTCGTACAGGCCCATCTCACTCCTTAACGTGGATGCAAAAATACTTGCAAAAGTTCTGGCAACCAGGCTCAATACAGTTATCCTGTCGCTGATACATGGGGATCAGACCGGCTTCATGCCGGGCAAGGGAACGAATATTAATCTGAGGAGATTGTTTACTGTGCTGGCAAGCCCGGCTGCTGAAGGGGAGATCAATGTGGTGGCCACCCTGGATGCAGAAAAAGCCTTTGACTCGGTGGAGTGAGAATACCTATGGCTTATTTTGCATAAATTTGGGATATGACCTAAATTTATAATGTGGTTGCGCCTATTATATTCCGACCCAACGGCTAGAGTCCGTACCAATGGTGTCCTTTCGGCCTCGTTTCCCCTCCACCGAGGCACCAGGCAGGGCTGCCCACTCTCCCCAGCTCTATTTGCCCTGGCGATTGAGCCACTGGCAGTGCTTCTCAGAGCTTCGGCGGAAGTGACGGCTATCTTGTTTCCTCCCCTAACTGAAAAAGTTCCTTTATACGCAGATGATATGCTTTTATATCTCCGTGATGCCCAACAGTTGCTTAGAGCAGCCCTGTTCATTATTGACCGATTTGGCGTGTTTTCTGGGGTCAGGGTGAACTGGGAAAAATCACTCCTGTTCTCCCTGACTGATGCTCCGACACCGGCAGGTCCCCTAACGAGATTCAAGTATCTAGGCATTCAGATACAAACTGAACTACAGAGCTATCTAGTTGATAATATATATCCCATCCTTCAACAATTTATTCAGCGTTGCTCGGTGTGGAAAACACTACCACCGGGAGGGAGGGTGAACCTAATTAAACTGTCCTTCCTTCCTAAATTTCTATACGCCTTTCGTCATACTCCAGTCCCCATTCTTTGTAAAATTAGATCAAGCTATCTCCTCTTTTGTCTGGGCAGGGGCAACACCCAGAGTAGCTAAACACACATTGCAGTTATCGCTTACTGAAGGAGGCCTTTCCCTACCACATTTTAAGAAATACTATTGGGCAGCGGTGCTGTTCTCAGTGCGCTGGTGGTTCGCTCAGGACATCACCAACCCAATGGTCAATCTAGAAGCAGCGATTCTGGGCTCATACTCTGAACTCAGTAATTTAGTGTATAGAGGTCCGAGATACAGCCCCCAGGTCACCACACCTATGAAAATGACGGTGAAGGTATGGCAACAAGTATCTTCATGTCTTAATGATCAGAATACCATCTCTCCCCATGCCCCGTTGTGGGGTAACCCAACAATGCCGCACTTCCAGTCTGTTCCAGATCCTCAGGTCTGGACCAGGTATGAAGTCCGGACATTGAGCCATATTGTTAAGGAAGGTCAACTCCTCTCGTTTGCAGAATTGAAAAGCAAATATAAATTCCCCTCATGGATGTTTTTCAGGTTCTGACAACTTATGGGATAGACCTAGCTGTCCACTCGGTCGAATCCCTGCTGACGGCTACTAACATAGACCGTACACTGTCCTCCATATATTTAAGACTTACATGTAAAGATACCTCCAAAATGCTCCCACTGTTCACTAAATGGCAGCTGGATAACCCGGCTCTGACTGAAGAGGATTGGTCAGAGGGATTGCAGCAATGCATTCCATTTATGATCTCAGCAAGAGACAGGTTTGTATAGTTGAAGTTTCTTCATAGGGTGTATTACACCCCACATAGACTGTCCACTATTTACCCAGGATTGGATGACACTTGTCCTAAATGCAGACAGTCAGTGGGGACTTTCTTTCATGTGGTTTGGTCGTACCCAGTCCTTCAGACCTACGGGCGTGATGTAGTGGCTGATATAAATGGAGTGGCGGGACTGCATCTGGATCCTGTTCTGTTCCTCTTGGGCATTACAGACAATCTAGCAACTACTAAGCATAAAAAAATGTTCGTGTTTTATACAGCCTATTATGCCAGGAAAGAGATGACAGATGGAAGCTATCAGATCCCCCTACGGTAAAGGCATGGCGAGCCCAGGTAAATGCGGTACTACCACTATACAAACTCACCTACATGGGCCGGAACTGCCCCCAGAAGTTCGATAAAATATGGGCGGCTTGGGTGGAAGCTAGACACCTTGTAGTGTAAATACACTTTGATGTTCTCCCCTAGAAAACCGGCTGACTGGTGGTGAATGTATTGGTCCTATCCTTAGTTCCAAGAGACTCAGATGCATGGAGGCATCAGTTTTTGTAGTGTACTGTGGGGCCCAGTATTCTCCCCCCTCTTCCTGCTTTCTCCACAGTTTCTCTCTCTTTTCCTCTAATTCTCTCGTGGCTCCGTCTGTTAAATACCCAACTGCTCTCCCCTGGGGACCCTCCCCCCCCCCCCAGCCCTTGGCTGCTTCCCTCCATCTCCTTCTTTCCTTCCCCTCCTTTCCTGCTTCCCACCTCCAGCCTCATCTCCCCCCTCCCCTCTTTATTGCAGTACGATCCCCTGGTAGGCTGGGCTCCCCAATTTGTAAGCTACATCAATTTATATGTTGCTTTTAGAATAAGTTGGGATTAGAAATGGTTCTTACACTAAAATGTCTGGATAGCAACATGGATGACGTGAGTTCCTACCTAAACTATACTTCTAAGGTTACACCACTATGAATTGTATATCCTGTTATATGTGCTCCTGTATGTGATATACAACTTGCATTTCCAAAAGTAATGTGCAGTTCATTCAATAAACATTACCTGTGTTAAAAAAAAAAGAGGGGTCAGGAGGGCACAGTACAGAGGGGTCAGGAGGGCACAATACTGGGATCAGGAGAGCACAGTACAGAGGGGTCCGGAGGGCACAATACTGGGATCAGGAGAGCACAGTACAGAGGGGTTAGGAGGGCACAATACTGGGATCAGGAGAGCACAGTACAGAGGGGTAAGGAGAGCACAATACTGGGATCAGGAGAGCACAGTACAGCTTCTGGGACGCTGCTCAGGACATGGCCATCCTGGGACAGCTTAGTAAAAAGTGTGACTGTCCCGCCAAGTATGATGTAATGCAAGACTATCATGGGGCCCCATGCACCTGGGGCCCCTGGGCAGTGCCCATGCATTAAGACAGCCCTGCCTTCAGAAACATTACAATCTTTTTTACATATCCTCAACAACAATGCACTAAATCTCAACTTCACCATGAATTTTGTTTTTGCATTCTATAACCTTTTTGGACATTGAAATCCATAAAAACAAAGCTGGTTCTATTTCTAGCAACCTTTTTAGGAAAAGTACAGCAGCAAACTCAATTCTTCATGCTACGAGTTTCCACCAATGCTCTTTAGTGTCATCAATTCCATATAGTCAGTACCTGAGAGTCCGCCAAAATTATTCTGATGAAACTACTTTAAAAAATGAAGCCGAAAAATTTAAACAGAGATTACTTTTAAGAGGCTACTCTATTACATCATTAAAGAAAGCGTATAAACGCACAATGCAAAGGACTCGGCAAGAACTACTATATGGCCGCAAAAAATGTTATTCAAATGAGTGGCTATTGCTTTGGCATAAATTTTAGGTCAATATTTAGTAAAGAGATTGGTCTAAAATTTTGAGGGGCTGTTGGCTCCTTACCTGGCTTTGGAAAGGGTTATAATCAACGCCTGCAACATTTCAGAGGGGAATGTAGAAGAGGAAGGAGCAGCGTCATTAAACAGTGTGGCCATGTGAAGGGTTAACGATTGTGAGAATTGTTTGTAGTATTCACTGGTAAGCCCATCTGGGCCAGGAGCTTTCCCCATAGGTAAAGATTTGATTTTCACTGGCTGTGAAGGGGTCGTTAAGGGTAGCAAGCTGGTCTTCGTTCAGGGTTGGAAGGTTGATTTACTTAAGAAAAGTGTTAATATCATCTATAGAGGGTTGAAAAGTTAGGGGGTATTGCTTTACATTGTATAGATCCCCATAATAGACGCTAAAGGCATCAGCTATGCTCTGGGGGTTTAATAGTTTGTCGTTTAGTGTGAGTCGGGTAAGTTATTCTAGCTTTAACTTTCCTTTAATGTTCCGTGCTAGGGCTTTCTCTGCTTTATTGGAAGTAGAATAAGAAGCGGCTTTTAGTTTGCGTTGTAATCTTTCAAAGTACTGAAAAAGTAGGGTTCTAAGTTCTTGACGTAGGGTTAAAAGTTTGGCCAATTGTTGTGCTCAGGGACTGATTTTGTTTTGCTTCTCTAGGTCATTTATTTGGGCCATTAGGGTGTCCAGACACTGTGTTCTCTCCTTTTTAATTCGAGAGCTCATTTGTATAAGTACACCTCTTATGAATGCCTTATGGGCGCTCTATACCATACCGGGGTCAGGTACCGAGCCTACATTGTTTATGAAAAATTCAGATAGCTGGGTTGCGAGCACTGTGCTGCAGGTCGGGTGTTGCAATACAAAGTTGTTCGCTCGCCAAAGTCTGTTGGTCAGGGTGGTAAAGAATCAGCAATAGAAATGCTGATAGGCGCGTGGTCTGTCCATGATATGGTATGGATATCAGACGACTATTCTTTGGAGGAGCCACTTATCAGTGAGAAACAAGTCTATGCATGAATACGATTTATGGAGTCAAGAGAAGTACGTATAGTCCCTTTCGGATCCATGGTGACAGCGCCACACGTCAAAAACACCTTGAGCAAGTAAGAATTTTTTCAGAGGGGATTTGTGTCTTTTGGCAGTAAAGGATGAGTCCAGGAGTGCATCTGGAATTAAGTTGAAGTCACCACATATTAGCAAGTGACCTTGTTGAATTGGTTTGATAGTGCACATGAGTTTCCTGATGAAGCGCATTTGGCGGGTGTTAGAGGAATAGATATTCACCAGTGTATAGGGATCATTGTTGATGGTGCATACCAGTATGATATATCTGCTATTTGGTCTAGGACCAATCTGTGTGATTGGAAGGTTACTGTGTCTTTTATGGTGGCCATGACTCTTTGGAGAAGAAGGAGGCTTGAAAGACATGGGGGAATCGGTTGTTAGAGCATTTGGGTGTGGCAGAGACTGAAAAGTGTGTCTCTTGGACACAGAAGATGGCACAGTTGTGTTCTTGGACGGTTTTCCAAAGGGAGTGTCATTTGGCAGGGTGATTGAATCCGTTTGTGTTGAGTGATATTATGTTAAGTGGCATTGTTGCTGGGTTATTGTGTGGTGTTAGGGGTTTTATCCACTTACAGTTAGCAGAGGCAGGGGGAGGCAATCCGGCTATTATGGAGAGTTGACTTGGAGTGGATGGCTGTTCTTGATTATAGGATGGCTATATGTCTTCCCTTCTTTGTTGGAAAGCTAAAACGGCAGACAAAAGTCAACAGCATGCAAAAAAAGAAAAAGAAAATAAAGCAGAAGAATATTTTAACAGTCAATGTTAATCTAGCGGGATGTATTTGTGGCGGAACAAATGTGCTGAACTCAGCAGTCCGCGTGGGGATATAACAGTCAAATAAAGTAGACGGTCGATAGAATAACAAGCCATGAACTGGTGTCACAACCCGCAACCACCTGTATCAACCATAGGGGTCCTCGCAATCGCATCATGTCAATCCTTGGCACTCTTGTTGGTGGCCTGTGTCCTGTGGCACCCCCGTATGAGTATAGTGAGGCCTCTAGCACATATCTCATATCGAGATGGCAGCACCGAAGTGCTTCCTGTTATAGACAGCAACTGCATCACTTCCACCACACCCTCCGGAGGTCATTTCCTGTTTGATCACTATAAAGCTGAGAGGTTCCAGAGAGAGAGTGCTCAGCTTAGAGCTACCCACAGTGTGTACCTGTTCCTTGCCGTGTGATATCGCTACCTGACCTTTGCTACATTTATTGTCTCTGATCCTTTGCTGCCTGCCCTGACTTTCTGCTACGTTTGGCTTTGATTATTGGACTTTCCCTTTTGTACCACGTTTTTGGAAACTGTGCTAGATTCACCTCCTGGGTATCCTTATCCAAGGTGTATACCTCTGCTATTGGGCTCCCCATACCCAAACACTGACAACTGGAGAGTATGTAAGTTGCTCCTAGCCCATCCACTGGCTAGTGGCTGTAGGGGTTAGTTGGATTTTTTCCCTTGGTAACGTTGATTGTATTGATGTTTACGTTGTGGTTAGAGATACCTGGGATCCTGAGTCTGATCCACAATTATACCCCATGTATAGAGGAGTTTCATTACTCCCATTAGGGTGGTGACCGTGTGGTATGTGCCCTCTTTGGTAATCAATAAAGTTAGTGGGATAGCGCCATTTGTACTGGATTTTGTGATTGTTTAGTGCTTTAGTGACAGGGCTGATCTGTCTTCAGAGTTGGAGGGTATATTTGGATAGATCAGGGAATAGTTGAACTCCCTCAAAGTTCGCAGGGAGGGTTCCATTAGATCTAGTGGCCGCAAGTAACATTTCTTTAGCATGGAAAAATGTACCCTCATAAGAACATCCCTGGGTACCAAGTTTGCCAGGAGGGGCGGTTTGAGTAATCGATGGATTCTGTCAACAGAGCTTTCAAGTGGATTAGCAGTGGGTAGAATTGCGTGCAAGAGGTCACTGGCATATTTATGAAGGTCAGCAGGCATTACAGATTCAGGTATGCCACGCAGCTTTACATTATTAGGAGGCGACCTGTCCTCCAGGTCTGCCAATATGGCCTTGATCCAGGATTGTTCTTCTTGGACCTCATCATATGCATCCACTAAGTCATTGACAGTTGTAGTGCATTCCTCCATTTTAGCCATGAATGCGGGCAGTCTTCACTCCAGATCTCTCCCCAGTGATCAGAGCTTTGTGGTTAGGCGACCATCACGAGCGTCGGCAGACCACTCCCCCATAGTGTCAGGAAATGTTCCATCCACTGGTAATACCTGTTATTTGGCATGCAGTACTGAGGTCCACCAGCAGGTGTCTCCTGGCAGTTTGGAACTGTCAGGAGAGCTTTTTCCTGTTAATAGTATATCATCTTTGGGCCGCAGTACTGGCGTCCACCAGCGGATGGATCCTGGCAGTGTGGAGCAGACAGTACCTCCTACAATCAGGTGTCACTTGAGGCCAATCACAGGCCTATAAATACCCACATTCACATGTTTGCCTTGATTTCTTCATTGCCTCCTGACCTGCTAGCATTCTGATCCTGTGCCCTGAACCTGATCCTGTCTCGGACCCTATCCTGTCCCACCTGTTACCTTGCATCCCTGCCTGCAGTCTGACCCATCCATCCTCTCCCTGTCCAGTGTTCCATACCCCATCTGCTGACCTCCCTGTGTATGACCTTGGCCTGGTTTACGTTTATGTCTCTGGAACATCCCCTGTCCATCTGCTGATCTGCTGTGTATGACCCTGGCCTGGCTATTGTTTATGATCCTGGTATTTCGCATTTATTGCACTTATCTGTCTGTTGTTATTTGTGGGTCTCTGTCTGTGGTTGGTTATTGCACTGTGTCATATTGGAGTTGGTTGTACTATATTACTCACTTTCTTTAATAAATTATTATATTTTCACGTATATACCTTTGGGTGTCCTCTGTCACAGATCACACAGTTCTGGTCACACCTGTTCATGACACATAGATATGTTTTTTAATTAAAGTCAGGTTCATGAGAATTAATTTTAAATAGTTGCCATGACTTACTATACTGTCATATTTGTCTTATTGAATAAGGCTGAGTGTTTAACTGGCAATCTGCCTCTTACTAGAAATTATACTTAATTAACTTAAACTATAAAAGAAAGAACACAAACCTCTTACAGTATATTTCAATGCATTTTAATATCTCAAAAATCCCTACTGCTTGAGATCTCTGTACCAGGCAGGATATCTCATTAAATGGCCACTTCTGATCATATCCATATATTTGAACAAGATTTGCCAGTAACTCACACTGGAGGAAAACTATGGTCTTAATGTTTTTTACAAAGATCATCCAAATCATAGGAACTCTCTTTAGTATATGTTAAATAATATCCAAACCCAAAAACTAAATTATAATATATTGCAGATTACCAGTGTTAAACGTGGCAGTTGCATTCATTTTCTTTTAAAAGTGATAATAAACCCTTACATAATCTTACTGAAATGACTAGTCTCAGGTGATACACAGTGATGAATTAAACTGTCTTACAAAACTTTACCTGTTTATTTGCAGTATTCTTCAAGGAGGCAGGGGGCATGGATCTGATGTCACACATTCCACAGCACCGAGCTGAGAGTAATTTGACACCTGACTGGAGGGAAGACGCACACTCCCCTCTACACAGACTTAAAGTGGTGTTCCGCTTAAAAAAAATAAAATAAAAGTCAGCAGCTACAAATACTGCAGCTGCTGACTTTTAATAATCAGACACTTACCTGTCCTAGGGTCCAGCGATGTGGGGGATCGAAGCCCCACTCGTCTCCCCCTCTGCTCGGCGGTGCCGGCATTGTAACTGTGGGCGCCCGGCTGTGGCTTCACAGCCAGGCACCCACTGCGCATGTGCGAGTGGCACCGCGATTGGCTGCGCAATCACCTGGGACCTGTGATGTGTCCCAGATGATTGACAAGAGGGAGGGGGCAGAGCTGATCTCCCTTCCTGCGCCGAGGGAAGTGATGTCAAGAGCCCAGGCGCTGAAGGAGGCAGACTACGAGGGACCCCCTAGCAACAGGCAGGTGAGTAAAAAAAAAAAAAAAATGTCTCCAAATTTTTTTTATGCACGTTAATGAATTTTTTTTTTTTGAGTGGAACTTCACTTTAACCACTTGCCTACTGGGCACTTAAACCCCCTTCCTGCCCAGACCAATTTTCAGCTTTCAGCGCTCTCACACTTTGAATAACAATTACTCAGTCATGTAATACTGTACCCAAATTAATTTTTTTGTCCTTTTTTTCATACAGAGTTTTCTTTTGGTGGTATTTGATCACCTCTGGGTTTTTTATTTTTTGCGCTATAAATGAAAAAAGACCAAAAATTTTGAAAAAAAAAAGAATTTTTCTTAGTTTCTGTGATGAAATTTTGCAAATTATTAATTTTTCTTCATACATTTTGGGCACAATTTATACTGCTACATATCATTGGTAAAAATAACCCAAATTAGTGGATATTATTTGGTCTTTGTGAAAGTTAGAGAGTCTACAAGCTATGGTGCAAATCATAAAAAATTGATCACACCTGATGTACTGACGGCCTATCTCATTTCTTGCGACCCGAACAAGCCAGGAAAGTACAAATACCCCCCAAATGACCCCTTTTTTGAAAGTAGACATTCCAAGGTATTTAGTAAGATGCATGGTGAGGTTTTTGATGTTGTCATTTTTACCCACAGTTCTTTGCAAAATGAAGATTTTTTTTTTTTTTTTCCCCCACAAAATTGTCATTGTAATAGGTTATTTCTATCACATGGCATGTATATACCACAAATAACACCCCAAAATACATTCTGCTACTCCTTCTGAGTATTACGATACCACATGTGTGGGACTTTTTCACAGCCTGGCCACATAGAGAGGCCCAACATGCACGGAGCACCATCAGGTGTTCTAGGAGCATAAATTACAGATCTAACTGGTTGACTACCTATTACATTTTTGAAGGCCCTGGGGCACCAGGACAATGACACGTGACACTGACATGGCACTGATGATAGATGACACTGATATGTGGCACTGATGACAGATGGCACAGGTACGTGGGACTGATGTGGCACTGATGACAGATGGCACTAATACGTGGCACTGATGACAGATGGCACTAATACATGGCACTGATGACAGATGGCACTAATACGTGGCACTGATGACAGATGGCACTAATACATGGCACTGACATATGGCACTAATATGTGGCACTGATGACACGTAACACTGATGACAGATGGCACTAATATGTGGCACTGATGACAGATGGCACTAATACTTGGCACTAATAACACGTGGCACTGATGACAGATGGCACTAATATGTGGCACAGATGACAGATGGCACTAATACGTGGCACTGATGACAGATAGCACTAATACATGGCACTGATGACACGTGACACTGATGACAGATGGAACTGATACGTGGCACTGATGACAGATGCCACTGATACGTGTCACTGATGACACGTGACACTGATAACAGATGGCACATGACACTGACAGGTGGCACTGATGACAGATGGCACTAATTTGTGGCACTAATGACAGATGGCACTAATATGTGGCACTGATGACAGATGGCACTGATGACAGATGGCACTAATACTTGGCACTGATGACAGATGGCACTAATATGTGGCACTGATGACAGATGGCACTAATACGTGGCACTGATGACAGATGGCACTAATACGTGGTACTGATGACACGTGACACTGATGACAGATGCACTGATACGTGGCACTGATGACACTGATGACAGATGCCACTGATACGTGGCACTGATGACACCTGACACTGATAACAGATGGCACATGACACTGACAGGTGGCACTGATGACAGATGGCACTAATATGTGGCACTGAGGACAGATGGCACTAATACTTGGCACTGATGACATGTGGCACTGATGACAGATGGCATTAATACGTGGCACTGATGAAAGATGGCACTAATACGTGGCACTGATGACAGATGGCACTAATACGTGACACTGATGACACGTGACACTGATGACAGATGGCACTGATGACAGATGCCACTGATACGTGGCACTGATGACACGTGACACTGATAACAGATGGCACATGACACTAACAGGTGGCACTGATGACAGATGGCACTAATATGTGGCACTGATGACAGATGGCACTGATGGCAGATGGCACTTATACGTGGCACTGGGCACAGATGGCAGTGGGGACAGATGACAGTGGGGACAGATGGCACTGACGTCACTTTTTTCGTTTTTTTTTTTTTGGACTCAAGCTGCAGTGGTTAGCTCTCCCTCCTCACGCGCTGTCTCTGTGTGAGGAGGGAGAGCCGGCGATGAGAGATGATCTCATATACATATATACATATGAGATCACCTCTCATTGGCACCACCGATCGCGCTGTAAACAGCCGCTGTGATTGGCTGTTTACAGCGATCTGTGACTGGCTGTGTCCAAGGGACACGGCCAGCACAGAACTTCCCCGATGCGCGCCCGTGGGAGCGCGCATTGCGGGAGCGCGCATCGCGGAAGTAAACAGAAGGTCCAGGGACGCCCTCCCGGCAATTGGCGTCCGCGCTGTAGCTGTCTTTCGGCTATAGCGTGGGCGCGAAGTGGTTAATGGCAAACATGCAAATCTGAGGCTGTCAGTCACCTGCTGTGTGCTAGATGTGGGGATGGGCTATCTCCAAGGATTACCTGGTGCCTGCAGAAACTGCCAGAAGTGAATCATGCAGATAACACAAGGAGAGAGCAGAATGGATACACACTAAGTGCTATGGACAGAGGCAAGTACACACCATGTGAGGATATACTTTGTTTTATTTTGTTTTTTTTCATATCAGAGATTTACAACCACTTTGTGGCTTTTTTTAAAATGTATTTGCCAGAAACACACTTCCCCTTCTACTGTAGGTGACAACGTACATTCACCTTACTATATCTATGGAGGAACAGCATTGTTACCCTAGGCCCCTAGGCTGATTTGGACTGCAAACACCTTCCCTTCCCCTTATCTCTATTCCATATAGAGATAGGTGTTTTGTAGTTCACAGAAGATAGATGAGGAACATAACATTTTTTGAGTTTTCATTTCAGTACAAAGGAAGTTACAAGGATATTGCAATTCTATCAGGATCGGTGGGTATTTTTCTGTAGTTTGAAGAAAATGTATTTATCCTGAAAAAATAAAACTAATGTAGCCTCCAGATGTAAGGACTGGTAAGCTACAATTTATTACATTTTTATTATTGGGTTTAATTATCCTTTAATGTATTAAAAGTTTTGTTTCTATAGCTTGACTTCTTATTTTGCAGCTGATTGAAAACAATAGTTTTCCTGTAGTAGTAATTGGTCGCAAGAGACTGTGTGATCTAGCCTGGGAGCTAGTGACCAGATCTGAACCTAGTAGGTCTCCCCTCCCCCTGTGTCTGTCTGCCCCATGTTGGCATTGTGTCCACTGTACCATTTGCAGTAGCAAAGAAGAGTAGGATTGGCCATAAGAGGGATTACTTTGACGTAGTTGGCCAGCTTAAACTTGTATTGCAATATGTGTGAACTAAAAATCCCTGTTTTGCATGGCATAGTTTACTGGAAAGGTTGTATAGCAGTGTGCACAGGATTCATCTAGAGTTTCTAGCCTGGGAGCTGGCAAACATTTTTTACATTGCAAATAAGTTTTTTTTTAACCCAAAAATAACGAGATTTGGTGATGCTGACATGTGCCTATTGAGATTCTAACTGAATGGAGGGTGCATACCCTGTGCACCATAGGCCATTGGCAGTAAAATATAACTTTCATTTGAATTATATAAAACATCTCTGGACTGTATATATGTGTAGCGCCTACCCTGATTTTCCGGGAGCCTGATGGTGACTACCGGGGGTGGGGATGGCTAACATACCTTCTCAGGGTGCAGGTTTGTGGGCATGGTGGGTGATGAACGAGAAAGAAATTGAGTGCCTTTCACTTTTATGCTTTAAACGATACAGGAGTTTATTTCTCAGAACAGAAAAAATGTGGGAGAGAGGGGACAGGGCACAGGACACCCTTAAAACGATCAGCAACAGGCAGATTGGCAGACTCCATAGACAAAAATAGTGAGATAAGGCAGACAGCAGTACAGGAAAAGAGAGCCTTTAACCTGAATCAGCACATCTGTACTTTGTAGGGTATGCTGTCTCCTCTAGTAACTGAACTCTACTCACTGCTTCTTGCATAGATTCTCTTGGATGAGTTTTCTCCTGAAGTCATTACAGCCACTTCATAGCCTCCTGCTCATGAAGGGTCACCCCTGGGGCTTCCTTAGAACTCTATCCCTCTAGAATAGTTTCCGGGGGGGGGGCGGAGCTAGCAGCGGACATGTGAGCAGCTCTTCACAGGAGCTCCGGCCGGGACTCAACATTCTGTCTTAATCCTGAGTGTCAGAGACACGGATCCTGAACGATACCGGCACCCCCTTACTCACCGGACCCTACAGATAGACTGGGTATGGTTAAATACGGGCCGGCTTCCATGGAACCGGCTGCAGAGCGTCTGTCCCGTTATGCCTGGGGAAGCCAAGATGGCGGCGCACACGAGGCGGTGGAACAAGGCCCCAGCAGCACACAGCGGAGCGGAGCGGACAGGACATCCTCACAGCCTGGGAAGGTAAGCCCGCTGCCACGCAGATCTCCGGGCAAAAAAAGAGGTTTATACCTGGATAGACTCCCCTGTGATGATATAGCCACAGAATCAGCAGTTAATGCGGAGGAACCCTCTTTAAAGCAAATTATGGAGGCCATTTACACATGCCAAACTACTTTGACTGAACATATTGATGGGATGAGAGCAGAAATGTCCTTTCTGAAGCAGGATGTGCAGACCATTAGAGAGAGGGCCTCTGAAGCTGAGCAAAGAATCAGTGACATGGAGGATGTGGTGCGGCCTATGGAGGGTAAAGTACAATATCTACATAAAGAAATAAACGCGCACACAGATAAGCTGGGAGACATGGAAGACAGACAAAGAAGGAACAATGTCCATTTTGTAGGTTTCCCCGAAAAAGCTGAGGGAACACAGCCGGAAGATTTTCTGAAACTTTGGCTTAAATATAATATGGCTGACACTACATTTTCCAGATTATTTGCTATAGAAAGGGCACACAGGATTCCTTCCAAACCCCCTCCACCTGGAGCACACCCGCGCCCTATGATTGCACGCATATTACACTTCAGAAACCGGGAAAGCATACTCAGAGCAGCACGCACTGGAGGTGAATTGCAATACAATGGGAACCGTATATCCATTTATCCCGACTTTTCTGCGGCCACGCAGAAGCAGAGAGCCAGCTTCATTCATGTAAAAAAGAGACTCCGAGACTTACAACTCCCCTACAGCATGTTGTACCCAGCGAAGCTAAGAGTAGTTGATGGGGGGAAAGTCTCCTTCTTTAATAACCCCACGGAGGCCTCAAGATGGCTGGATTCCAGAGGACGTCGCAGCCCAATTGAACACCGGTAACTGTGTAAGGAGATGCTTTGGAATACACATGATGACTATTGCAAGTCTTCCTATGCTAGGGTGAAGAGGTATCCATGTTTAGGATAATCTTTGGCACTACAATACCATGGCATAGTGTCCCGCCAGATGTAGCATACAATTTATAACATCACTTAAGTGAACTGCTCTTGATATCAGAGTGAGAAGAAACAAGAACTATTGGAAGGAGAAGAAGAGGAAAGAGGAGAGCACAGAGGTTTTGGCTCATATCTTGAGCAGATATTTTTTATTGATATAACTTTTTTCCTTTCCTCTATTCAATCATATCACCTTCGATTGCTATCAACCACGGAGATACCCCCCCTGGTCGTACTGTATCAGGTTTTTTTCCCCTTTTTTTTTTTTTGTTTTTGGATGTTGTTTTTGTTTCCTTTCCTCCCCCCCCCCCCCCCCCTTTTTTTTTCTCGTTTTCGAAGGGGAGGAAGAAGAGAGGGAAAAGAAAATTTTTTTTTTCTGTTGGTGAATATAAGGTGACTTTGTTCTTTTCAGAAAACTGTGACCCCCTGAGGTCACTTTAATTCTTCTGCCTTTTTGTTATGGGAGTAAGGCACACAACAGGTTGGGTGTGTGTGCAGGGAGGGGGGAAGGGGCTCATGTTACTGTTTAACCTTGGTTTGTGCTGTGTGCTGCTGATGTGTTTTGTTCTCTCCTCACAGGGGATCTGTCCAATAGGAATGAGACTGGCTAACAGTTATTCCTTGTTACCCTGCAACTGTTCCTTTATACATGTAAATGTAGGGTAAGATAAAGTTACTGTCATGGAATGTGCGTGGTATGAACTCCAGGATTAAGAGATCTCTCATCTTTGACTTCATAAAACGATACAAACCTCATATCATAATGTTGCAGGAGAGGCATTTGCAGGGATCTAAGGTTATGGCACTAAAAAAACCGAATGTGATGAGAGTTTTGCATGCTGAATACTCAACATATTCAAGGGGTGTAGCTATTTTAGTTACCAAAACTGCGGCTGCACAAATCTTGCACATCAAACTAGATCCGAATGGCAGATATGCTATCCTGGTATGTCGAATGTATAATGTATTTCTGACATTGGTATGTGTTTACATTCCACCCCCATTCTCCTTACCAATACTAGACAAAATTATTAAAGAAGCTATATTGATTGCTCAAGGCCCATTATTATTCTTAGGAGATTTTAATGCAGTGTCAGATGGAGCTCTGGACAGGCATGGGAATGTTTCTGGGTCCAGACATAATTTATCTTCCTGGTTGGAGAGTTATGCACTCACTGACGTTTGGAGAGAGCGGAACCCTGGGGTCAGGGAGTTCTCATGTCACTCTGAGACCCATAAGACACTCTCTAGAATAGATTTGGCGCTGTCGTCTAAAGATGGCCTTCATTACATAACCGCTGTCAGATATCTCCCTAGAGCTATATCAGACCATTCCCCTTTGGAGGTCACTCTAGATCTGAGGGCTCCACGGGGAAGGAGACAATGGCGGATGAATACAAAGTGGCTCCAGGAGGATTATGTTACCATAAAATGCAAGGAGAGTATTGGGCACTATTGGAAGGAGAATGGGAGGGAAACAACACTAGCTATTCAATGGGATGCCTTTAAGGCAACTATGAGAGGGGTATTTGCATCGGAAACAAGAAGTTTCACCAAGGCACTTAACTCAGATATGAAAGATGCAGAAATTAATGCCTCAGAAGCTGAAAAAGAATATATTCTTGACTCATCTCCAGGAAGTTATCAAATTTGGCAGGAAAAAAACACGACAATACACCTTGCTATTAACTGAACACACTGAAAAAACACAACTACGGCAGGCTAGATCATTCTTTGAGTTTGGCGATAAGAGTGGACGCTTACTATCTTTTTTGGCAAAGTCCACTTTATGCACCGGTCTCAATAGGCAAGATAAAGAAACTAAATGGTGAGGTAGTTGAGGAGGCCCAAGAGATTCTAAATGCTTTTCTAGACTTTTACGAGAATCTTTACCAGACGCAGACCCAGCATACTGACCAGGAACTGGAAAGGTATATTGACAATTTAACACTCCCATCTCTACACCAAGAAGATAGAGAACTTTTGGAACAGCCGATCTCCCTGGAGGAGATTGGTGGTGCAATCTCATCCTTTAGGCCGGGTAAATCACCTGGCTTGGATGGATTTCCAGCTGAATGGTACCAGTTGCATAAAGAACAGATAGTGCCATTACTACAAAAAGTCTTTATAGCTGCAGAGAAAGTAGGCATATTACCAGAGTCTATGAGGGAAGCATTAATAATAGTGTTACCTAAGCCAGGAAAAGATCCGCAGGAATGTGAGTCATACAGGCCAATTTCTTTGATAAATACCAATGTCAAGATACTGGCCAAGATTTTGGCCGGTAGGTTGAAGTCGGTGATCCTTAAACTAATTAACTCGGATCAAACGGGATTTATACCCGGACGTTCCACTCAAATGAACCTACGTAGACTATATGTTAACCTCCAAACGCCTCATGATAATAAAGGAAAAAGAGTTGTGGCATCTTTAGACACCAAAAAGGCGTTCGACTCTGTAGAGTGGAACTATTTATTTTTGCTTTTAGGTAAGCTGGGTTTCGGATCAAAATTTATTTCATGGATTAGACTTTTGTATAATGACCCCAGAGCAAGTATCAGAGTGAACGGCTCTATTTCTGCACCTTTCAAGATCTATAGGGGAACGAGACAGGGTTGCCCCCTGTCTCCTCTTCTGTTTGCTTTGGCCATAGAGCCACTGGCAGCTACACTTAGAACTAATGTTACGCTACAGGGGTTTATGATAGGAGATCTGGAAGAGCGTGTGTCGTTATACGCTGACGACATGCTCCTATACTTGAGAGATCCAGAGCAGTCGTTGGCCACGGCAGTCTCATTGATACGGGAGTTCGGGAATTTCTCTGGCTTCAGGATCAACTGGACCAAATCAGTCCTCTTTCCACTAGACTCACAGCCGGACTTAATACTCCCAGCCCAGTGCCCCCTGGCTATTGTAGAGAAATTTAAATACCTGGGTGTAGTGGTCCAACTACCTGTAGATTAATTCATTGAGGACAATTTATGGCCTATCATCAAAGCATTTAGTGACAGAATACAGAAATGGAAGGACCTTCCACTTACACTCTATGGCAGGGCTAGCATATTTAAAATGATCTTCCTTACGAAATTTTTGTACATCCTCTCTAACGCCCCAATCTATATCCCAAAAAGAATTTTCAAACACATAAACTCCCTATTAACATCTTTCTTATGGGGTAATAAAGCGGCAAGGGTCTCTCTTGAGGTGTTGCAATTACCTGTTCACAGAGGTGGTCTGGCGATACCTGACCTGAGACTATACTATTTAGCAACCCAATTAGTATTTATTCATTGGAGAATGTTCCCACAATTAAATAATGCTGCGGTTGCAGTTGAAGCAGCAACGGTGACATCATATGAAACCTTACTGAATTTCTTTTTCAGGGGAGAAGTCCCCACCGTAGGGGGCAAGGAGATACTAAAATCTGCTAAAAAGGTATTGGGGATTTGTATGAAACATATAAAAGATAACCCTCTTCATTTATCCCCTAATGCGCCGTTGTGGTTCAACCCCAACCTGAAAGAATTCTTTAATTTAGAAGACGGATTTAGATGGTCTAAATATGGGCTCACATATCTGCACCAATTGTATATCAATGGGGAACTAAAAACCTTTTCGCAGTTGCGAAGAGAACTGAATGTTCCAGAGACCTGGCAATACCAATTTACCAGATTGAGACATGCTGCTTATGTTCATTTTGGGGTTGGACCAGTGACACTGGAAAACTCTACAATAGAAAGACTTCTGGCTACTCCAGATCATACTAAACGAATTTCTACATACTACAATACACTTTTGGCAGAGGAGAATCCTAGAGAAAGTAAAATTAAAGGAAAATGGGTGGAGATCATACCAGAAATTACAGATGGTCAATGGGAAAATGTTCTGGCATCATACTTGCCCACAGTTATATCTGCTAGAGACAAATTAATACAGCTAAGGTACTTACATCAGATGTACTATACCCCTTTGAGACTCTATAAAATGGGAAAGAAGGTGGACCCTACTTGTCATAAATGTTTGAGGGAAGAAGGCTCTTTTATACATATGGTATGGGAATGTGACAGAGTTAGGCCATTATGGTCTCAGGTGACTCAATTTATTGCTGATACTTTAGATATACCGAAACATATGCAGCCCTTTGCTGGGCCTTTTGGGGATCATAGAAGATGAAGTTATGAGTAATAACACGAGAACACTACTAAGACTACTGTTTTACTATGTAAGGAAATTAATTGTACTTCATTGGGTCAGGAGAGACTATCTTACATTGAATGCCTGGAAAGGTTTGGTTAACGCCAATATCACCATGTATAAAATGACATATGAGTCTAGAGGATCAAATAAAAAATTTAATAAAGTATGGGGAAGATGGATTAACTCTGAAAACACGCTACAATCCACCCAGTAATTCCATAGGACACTAGAGAATCAAAGGATAGTAATTAAAAGATCTAGTGGGGAGTTGAATCACAGCAGCACGCAGCACAAAAAGTTTTTTTTTTTGTGTTTTTTTTTCTCTCGTTTTTGTTTTTTTACTTTATGAGGGATATTCCCTCTAGTTGCTTTTATTTGCCACTCGCCCAACGAATTAAATTCAAAATACTAACAATAAGTTACAAAGCCATCCACAACTGTGCCCCCAGCTACATCACTAACCTAGTCTCAAAATACCAACCTAAACGCCATCTCCGTTTCTCCCAAGATCTCCTGCTCTCTAGCTCCCTCATCACCTCCTCCCATATCCGCCTCCAGGACTTCTCCCGAGCCTCGCCCATCCTCTGGAATTCCCTACCCCAATCTGTCAGACTGTCTCCAAATTTATCCACTTTTAGGCGATCCCTGAAGACTTTCCTCTTCAGAGAAGCCTATCCTGCCTCCATCTAACAACTGCATTATTTTCTCCATTAGCTCATCCCCCACAGCTATTACCCTTTTGTATAACTTGACCCTCCCTCCTAGATTGTAAGCTCTAACGAGCAGGGCCCTCTGATTCCTCCTGTATTGAATTGTATTGTACTTGTACTGTCTGCCCTAATGTTGTTGTAAAGCGCTGCGTAAACTGTCGGCGCTATATAAATCCTGTATAATAATAATAATAATAATATTTGAATATTGTATAGCTTTTGTTCTATGCAACTGTTTAGGCTAAGATTAGTTAGTCCTGAGTTTCAAGAAAACAGCCAATGATTTACAGAGTAATGACAAACGCAGCATAATACATGTAAAATTTCTTTATTTGTATGCAGATTCTGCTTCTGAATGCATTCTGGACTGTAACATGTATACTTTTGTCTATTATATTTTGCAAATAAGATGTATAATTTTTTGGCAAATAAAAAACCTTTAAAAAAAAAAAAAAAAAAAAAGAATAGTTTCCGGATCTTTGGCAGGCTTTTCTCTGCAAAACTTGAACACCCGGATAGGCCTCGGTTAGGCCTAGCAGCCGGCAGCCACCTGGATAGGCCTCAGGCTTCAGGCCTAGCAGCCAGGAACTGTACTCACACCTCCACCCAGGCTGAAGCCCCTGGGCGGGAAGACTGACCCTGATCACCTGACTTTGTTCCATTAAATAGCTTTTCCCAGCATGTATCATAGCAAATATTATTGGCTGGGAAACGTATGTTTACCCATAACTTGCATATACTGTAGCTCATCATACTAATGTCAAATGCAACTAGCTACGACTAAGGCTATTGCCGAAACACGTCAGCTTTATTGTTTTATTGTCACTCTGATGTACCAATAAACGTCACTTCAAGGATTACAGTTTTGCCGGCTCTCCTTATTACTGTTGCATTGGAGTGTGTTGGGACACATCGAGCCTCGGCACCTGTGAGTGGACCTGGTGTATGGATTAAGTTGTCCCTGCAGAGAGCGCTGTTACCTTTCTTCTTTTCAAATGCAACAGTGCCACCTACTGACAAAAGGCAGAATCCACACTGAAAAAAAATAATTTAATCATTAAACACTACAAATTAGCCAGGCTGGCTACCACCCAGCATAACTAAATTTACCTGTAACCCTACTTTTATTGACGAGGGCACTACATATGTACAAAAAGGGAGGGTTTTGTTTATTGGATGGCAGATAATGTTAATGATGATTAGTGTGTACAATAGTAAAATGATCAGGGCAGAATATGTGTCTATTGAGCTCAGGTTCACACTACTCCAACATGAAAACCGCATGACTTCCGATCCGACTTTGCCCTGCAACTTTGATCCGATTTAATATGACTTTTTACACTCTATGGCATTGAAGTGGTTTCAAAATCGGACCAAAGTAGTGCAGGAAGCTTTACTAAAGTCGGACAGACTTGTGTAGGATCAGTTTAGACAGCTCTCATAGGGAAACATTGAATGTTATATGTCATCTAACTTTGTGTCTCACAAGTCGGATCCTATGTCGCATCAGTGTGAACTGAGCCTTATCCATGTGAAATGTTTGCTCCATTTTAAACCTTTTGCTTATTCCTGCTGTTATGAACAGCATTTGATGCTTTAGATACATACTGTACAAGATGATACAATCACAGGCTGTAGTGGCAAAAATAAAGCTCACTCAAAGCTAAGAATCTCACTGTCCTTATTATGTTATCTTGCAAGTGGGTTAAATGGCATGACTACATTAATTCCATACTGAGATAAAGTAAAGGTTTTTAGAGTTTTTTTTTTTTTTGTTTTTTTTTATCATACCCTTTACAAATATAATTGAACTGCTACGGCGTACACATGAAGAAGGGAGTTAGAGTTTCATACCTTTGGATAAATCCGACAGCAGATATCACTCCGAGAATGTAAAGTCAATGTTTGTGCTTTGCATGAACTTATCTATTTTATATACAAATGAAAACTGCATAGACATAATAATAATAATCATATTAAAATGAAACAGAACCTGTATCTTTGATATCTCCCTGGCAGCAACTTCCTCAAACTTTCCCCAGACCTACCATCTGGAGTGTGTGGGTGGATGGTGATTGGTTTTTATTCATAGGGAAAGATGCTGAAGGCATTGTGGGAGGCTCTGATTGTGTCAAAGAACCTGACATAAGTTGTAAACGCAACTGCCCAATGTTGGCATAATTGTCAGTTTTATTTTTGCTATGGCATACCTCTTTTATGCCATCATATAGGACCTCGGGTTATGATATATTAGGACTCCATTATTTCTAAACATAATAATGCTCATATGGTTTATCTATAGCTAGTTAAATGGTAACTATTTTAAATAAAAAAGAATTATAGAAATGGAAATGGGGTCCTGAGAAATGCAATGCTTCCAAAATCTGTTAATGTAAGTCAACGCATTGTATGGTTTTTTTCAAGTTAGAATTTTTTTGAAAGGTTTATATCGCACAGGAGCAATCTTACACAGCAAAGGTAAAAGTATGTGTAGCACCCTCTAGTGTGCTAAAAAGTGTATATAGCTGTTAGAATATTGAATGAATGTTCACTATTGTCACACTGATTCTCCTCCCGGCCAATCAGGAAGCAGGTCCTGAGACCCGTCACCCAATTGGCCAAAAGGAGATTCGATCAGATTAGCTGCCAGGAGGAGGAGGGAGGAGACACAGGGGAAGCTGCCTCACGCCGCTTGGAGCGCTGCCCGTGATATTGGGTAAGTGCAGGCCCCTGACCCGGGGGCGTGCCGCCTGTGACCGACCGTGACCGACCTGACCGACCGGGGGCATTAGTTCCTCGTTGCATACATTCCTAAATGTTGGTACACTGTCTAGCCATTGCCAGCTGTAGCAGCCTTCAGCCTCTCATAGACTTTTTAGAGGCTACTTGCAGTGGCGCTGGATGGTGCACCTGTGTCTTCCACCTGCATAATAATGCTGAAATCTCAGGCACAGGGGCTAAACACTCAGTGTGTATGAGGCCTAACCAGTGTGCTCGACTGATTACATCAAGTCAGCTGTTCTTTAGCACAGTGCTTGTTCATGCCACAATGTGCATTAAATGATTGGACGTAAGAGTAAAATACATACTGTATATGTGTGTGGGGAACTGCCATTCATTGTTTATTACACTCAGGTGAGATGCGTACTATGGAGGGCCATGACATTCCGCCCTAGGTACAGCTGTGCTGGGGGGGGGGGGGGGGGGCGGTGGCGTTCGGTTGCTTTCTTTGCGGCCCCCCCACCCTACCAAAAAAAAAAACACCAGCCGCCACTGGGTGAGAGGTTAGGAGGAGCTGCCTGGAGTATTGAGAAGGACCCCAGCCAATCCTCAGCAAGTGAGCTGGCAAGGGGTGGGCAATGCTTAAATACTCTGGGCCGTGCCAGCAGGGAGCAGTCAGGTGGGAGATGGAGAAGGAGTGCTGAGGAGGCTGGTGGTGGCCCTTGAGGGGGGTGACCTTGGACCTGGGAACTCAGGTGCTGGAGAGATCCTCTACAACACACGGAGGAATCCTTTCCTGGATGCATGGAAGCAGGTGTGAGGACAGCGGGAGAGAGTCAGCACGTCCAGGAGTTCTCCAGGAGAAGACAGCCAGGTGGACTGGTGAGTGTGCAGTCTGAAAGGACTTTGGAGAAATAGCCAGGTGGGCCAGTGAAAGGGAAATCTGCAACCAGGTGGGCTCACAGTGCCTAAAGAGGTGGTGCTGGGATAAGTAGCCACAGGGATGTACGCTTAACACTGTATTTTGCTACACAACCCAAGGGGCCCAGGGGCCCTGCCTATAAAGGGCTTTTGCTTCAAAATCTGTTGCCTTTTTTGTCAGATTAACCATCAGTGTGCCAGCTGGAATTCTGCAAGCAAGTTTAGTGCTGGAGGAAGAGAGGAGTGTATATAGCTGTACAGAGGAAATTTGACCCTGAAGAATTGTTCTGAAGTCAAGTGGGCATCCTATAATTACCCTAATCCCTATCCATGTTGTATTCCCTCAATAAAACATAAAACAAAGTGCTGGACTGTTTTCTGACTCTGGAAGCCTGTGAGAATTCGGTGTGTGCCTGGCTGTGCAGGGTGGGGATCCCTATTCATCAGCGGCTCCTACGTGAGGTGCGCTAAATTTAGATGACCAATAAATGTTAAACATAATATCTTCAGTCTTTGCAAATAAATGTGAAAACAATACTATTGGGGGCGTGGTTTGGGCATGCAGTGGTGAGGACGCTTCTCTCCTGAGCTCCGACACTGACCCTGTAATTAAGGCACTTATTTCATCCTTAAACCACCATTAAAGCACTGGAGAAGATGCGAAAGAGGACTGGCAAATCCCTGCTGAAAAAAAACACCTCCGCAGGCTCCATTAAGCGGTTCCTAGCGACGGATCCAGAGGAACTGGCGGATATGGACGGCCTAGGCCGCTCTCCACGAGGCACAAGCTCCGACGCGGACTCCGCCTCTCGTCATAGGCCCGAGCACAGACGCCAAACTCAGCCACATCAGCCGGTGCGGAAGGGGAAGAAAATACCTCCAGGCAATCCGAAGTTGCAGCGCTGGTGAGCGGACTCCCTACCAGAACTGAACTAGCCTCCATGCTTCTGGGACTCGAACGAGCTATCAAAAAGGAGGCATCTGCAGTACGAACGGATTTGTCTCAGCATCCACACGATCGCTGCACATTGCACACAGAATGGCTCTTTACAAGATCGAAGACCAGGAAAACAGAAATCGGCGGAATAATATCCGCATCCGAGGTCTTCCAGAGGCGACTGGTGACGATGATCTCCTACCATCGGTACGTGGCATCTTTAACGGCCTATTAGGTCATGCAGCAGACCACCCTTTAAAAATAGACCGAGTTCACAGAGCCCTCCGGCCTCGCAACTTATCCACAGACATCCCACGGGATGTAATATGTAGGGTCCATTACTATGAGGAAAAGGAGCTCATCATGAAAAAAGCTAGAGATGCTGCACCCCTAGATTTCGACGGCGCAACCTTATCTTTTTTCCCAGATTTGGCACGAGAGACACTGGACCGTCGCAGGGCTCTGAAACCTTTGACGGAGAAACTGCGAGCAGCCTCCATCAATTACAGATGGACCTTTCCAGCGGCTTTGATTGCACGTAGAGACGGGAAAACAGCAGTGCTCCGGTTCCCAGAAGACCTGGAAAAGTTCTGTATGGATGTAAGCATCACCCCACCGGAACTCCCCGGCTGGCAAGACACCATTCCACCCTTACCTCATAACTCAGAACCAAGATGGCAGAAAGTGGACCGCAAGAACTGCTCGGAGGTTCCTGACGCATCACCCTAGATAGAGTGATCACCGTTACGAAGGACCACTAGCACTCTAGGCCCACTAAACCCCGGGTTCGGTTTGTCTGATCCTCTTTGAACGCAAGTATAAGCTCTCTTTTAAAATGGCTCCGGACTTCAGCGCCCATATGGGTGCTAAACAGGCTCCACTTTAAATTACCACCTACTAGACTTTACTTACTCCAGTTCAAATGGCCTTAGTTTAGTTCTCTCGTTTTGAGTTCAGGGTGCCAGTCTTATGGTACTAGGTTGTTAAGTACATTGTTTAGATTAAGTGCTTCATTTTATAGCCACGCCCACTCCGGGTCGGTGCCAGGGTGAGGGATTGCCACGTTCACCAGCTTAGGTGGTCGTGCGCTGATGCCCGAGGCTCCCCACCTCCCCCCTAGGGGATGTCGGGTGGTTCGGCGCCCTCATGCCTCTGCCCGTTTACGGGTGGTGGGTGTGTGGAGGTTGGTCCGCACGATTTTCCCCTATTTGCACAGCAGTTTTATGCGTGCACATACTGGCCATGTACTGACATGGTCTATGGTTTACATGATGTTGTTTTTTGTCTGTTCTTTTTTTTCTTTTTCTGACATTTCCTACTCTCTTTTCTTCTACCACCCTTCCCCCATCCCTGCCCTTCCCTCCCCCCCCCCCCTTCCCGCATCAGGTATTACTCACTAGGAAAATATTAATTATGGGGTCTCTCTGCTGGTTCCATTGGCTGCAGTGAAATTAGTATCCCTTAATGTGAGAGGCCTCCATGCCCCAGGTAAGAGACACAATTTGTATAGAGAGCTGGGTCGACTGGGGGAAGACATTGTTTTCCTACAGGAGACCCATCTAACGCTCACAACATCTGTAAAACTTTTCTCACCTCAATATCCCACATGGTATTATAGCCTATCGGATGTTCACAAAGCCAAAGTTGTGGCCATTGGGTTCCGCAGAGGAACCTCATTCACACTAGATTCCATGTTAAACGACCCTAGTGGGCGCTTTCTGTTCCTGAGGGGTAATTTGGGTGGTATGCCCTGTACCTCAGCGACTTTGTATACCCCTAACCGGGACCAAGCAAGTTTTATCGCATCCACTATCAACAGACTGAAAGACTTCGCCCGTGGATGCATCCTCTTACCCCATTAGAGACTTGTATTGATACATCCCAGGGGACATCTAGCATCCCACACAAACGTTTGGTGTTCATACGCAAACGATTACATGATGCCCAGTTAATGGACATATGGAGGATTATGCATCCGCGGGCGAGAGATTATACCCATTTTTCCCATGTGCACCAAACCTATTCTAGAATCGATTCTTTTCTTCATAGATCATCGCTACCTTCCCCTACACACGAATGCTGACATCGCCACTTCCCCCATATCGGACCATGCTCCGATAACACTTACTTTAAAAATTCCCTCCATGCCACTTAAAACCACTAATTGGAAGCTCAATGAGAATCTCCTACATGAAGATATTGATAAGAAGATGATAGGGGAGGAGTTAGCCACTTATTTTAAAGAAAATGTACACCCGGACATTTCACCTAGTGTACTCTGGGAAGCGCATAAGGCCCATATCCGCGGTAAACTTATTGAGCTAGGGTCCAGGAAAAAGAGAGAACGCATCCACCAACAAAATGAATTGATTCAAGACATAACTGCTCTTGAACAACAACACAAAGCTAATCAATCTCAGGCTGTGTTTCATACTCTAACACTAAAAAGGGAGGAACACACTATAGCAGACCAAGACACTAGAACTTCCCTTATCAATACTTATTTAACACAAGCTGAGTTACCCAGGCTTCCAGCTGACACCTTAACCACATTAGAGGGAGAATTCACTATTGCAGAGTTACGCATTGCATTGAAGGCCATGGCTAATGGCAAGGCACCAGGGCCAGATGGCTTCACTGTTGCATATTACAGAGCTTTCGCAGACATCCTACTGCCCCGCCTGGCCTCCTATGCCAACGTGGTCCCCTCGGGGAGGACACTACAACCAGAATCCCTCCACACACACATCACTGTGATCCCCAAACCCGGGAAGGATCCTAGTATTTGCGGTAGCTATTGTCCAATTTCTTTGCTGAATATAGACGCCAAGTTATACGCAAAGGTTATTGCAAATAGACTCCTTCCCTTAATCCCCCCATGGGTCTCTAGTGACCAGACGGGATTTATACCGGGAAGAGAAGCACGGGATAATTCGTTTCGCACCTTGTCCCTAATGGCCCATGTTCGGAGGGCCTCCCAGCCCACCCTTCTATTATCAACAGACGCAGAAAAAGCGTTTGATAGGGTGGACTGGGAGTACCTTATGGCAACACTATCCCATCTTGGTATTGGCCCCTCCCTTCTAACTCACATATCAGCGTTATATAACCGCCCTACAGCCCAAATAAGAATAAATGGTACACTAAGTGAACCCTTTACACTTTTCAACGGCACCCGCCAAGGCTGCCCCCTCTCCCCCATCTTATTTTCCTTATCACTGGAGCCGTTCTTATCATTGATCCGACGTGACCCTTGTATCCACAGAGTTACTGTAGGAGGCGTGGAACATAAATATGCTGCTTATGCGGACGACATTCTATTCTACATTCAGCAACCCAGGATCTCTATACCTAATCTTATGACAGCTTTCTCGAAATTTAGTGTTATCTCCAATTTTAAGATTAACATGAACAAATCCGAGATCCTAAATATCTCAGTGCCAAATGAAACCATAGGTCACCTGAAACAGTCCCTCCCCTTCAGCTGGCAAACAAATAAGATGAAGTACCTAGGGATTTATCTCACCCCTGACCTGGCTTCTCTTTTTCGCACCAACTTTGTACCCCTCCTCAACACAATAAGAGCAGATTTGCAAAAATGGTCTCAAATGTCGCATTCGTGGTTGGGGAGGATCAGCGTGGTAAAGATGAACATACTACCCAGGTTGTTGTTCTTACTCCAAATTATACCATATGGAATACCCATTGGTTTCTTTACGCTGGTTAGTTCATTGATAGGCAGATACGTATGGAACAGAAAGCGACCCAGATTGGCTAGGTCTCTCCTTGGCAGATCAAAAAGGCAAGGTGGTCTTGCTTTACCTAATCTCAAGCAGTACTTTTGGGCAATAGTATTAAATAGGATCTCAGACTGGAAATACCGTAAGAATTCCAAACTATGGGTCAACTTGGAAATGACACTCAGCGGAGCAGATCTCTTCTCCCAAATATGGATCCCTAAGAAATATAGATTTTTATCTTCGACCTCTTCACCGATCACGCATTCGACTCTAATGGTGTGGGACTCTCTATGTAAAGCACAGAAATGGTCATACAACTCTCCTCTTATGCCACTGACGGGTCATAACTATTTTCTCCCCAGAAACTTAGACCCTAGGTCACATACCTGGACTTTGGTGATTCACCTCTCCTTTGCCAAGTTGTCACCCAAACAGGTATTGTCTCTTTCTCCACACTACTTTCTACCCCTACAGCTACACCCCTGGACCATTGGAGATACCGCCAATTGACGGCGTTTGTTCACTCTCTCCCGAAACCTATCAGAGACGCTACAGATTTAACACCCATAGAACTTGCTTTCTCAGAAGACCAGCCGGTTGAGAGACCCATCTCCTATTTCTACCAAGCTTTACAGATGATCAACTCCACAGGCAATCCCACCTTCTTAACCAATTGGGAGAAGGATCTTAATAAAGAATTGTCTGAAACTCAGAAGTTCACCATTCTCCTAATGGCTCACACCTCTTCAATGGCTTCAAAAACAGCGGAATTGAACTATAAACTGCTAACAAGATGGCATTACACCCCAGCTGTGCTACATAGCGTGTTCCCTGACTCCTCGCCACTATGCTGGTGAGGTTGCGGAGAGCGTGCTACACACACACATATATGGTGGTATTGCCCACTGATTCGCCCATATTGGTTATCTATCTTATATTGGGTGAAAGAGATTCAAGGTACCGAAATATCCAATGACCCATGGGTTATACTACTCCACTGTACAGGCTCACCAGCAGGAACATATAAAAAATCCATTACAACCCACTTGCTTAATGCCGCAAAGGCTCTCATTCCACGTTATTGGAAGCAATCGCACATTCCTTCCCTACGCCAATGGCTAGCGGAAGTAGACCATACATATTATATGGAAGACCTTACCTACTCCCTCAGAAATAAATCCGATTTAGTCCAGAAAATATGGTCCTGCTGGTTTGCCTTCAAGTATACATCTGCATATGCGGAAATTATGTCTCAAAATAAGTAAAAGATGTGATATAGGACACAAAGTATTTGTAGTATCTTAGTTAGATCGGTCTGATGCGGGTACCCCTACCCCCCCTCCCCCCCCCCACACAATTACCCTTATCCCTTCCTCCCCCCTCATCTCTTTTCTTTATCTCTTTTCCTTCTTTTTCCCTCTTCTTATTATTATGGAGATTATATATATGTTTACACGCGAATGATGGCCCACATAGAGGCTATTCTGTTATTCACGTTACTGGTTAGCTGACATCCACAATGGTCTGCACTGCCGGGCTATATGTAGGAGAAGTTACACATTCTACTCAACTATGTGTCAGGTTTATGACACCATTATTGGACTTTAAAATGTTTAACGATTACTTTACCTCAATTGTCGGCTACCCTGTGTTCTCAGGGCCCACTTGCAGATAAGATTGTTTTCTTGTAAATATTTTTTATTTCATACTTTCTCAATAAAAACTGATTAAACAAAAAATAAACAAACAATACTATTAATCTTTTGTGATTCTGTTGTTTGACTGGAGGTACATAGATCATATCGGTATAGTGTCAGAAGGAGAAAAGAAGAAGAGAGATAGGGATTTTTTTTTAGGAGAGGGGAATAATAGAGTTATATAGTGGACACCTCAGAAGCCAGTCCATTCATCTAGTTTCAAGCCCTTCAAGCATAGATGGAGAATCTCAAGGCTTGGAAGTCCATGGAATCCTTGAAGGGAACCCAGAGGCTCCAAAAGCTATTAAACTGGCCTTGTTTATCCTTTGAAAACTAATTGGGAATGGGGGAGGGACACGGGCAAGTTAGGTATAGGTAGTTGGTCAGTCAATTGACTGATCGGTTCCTGACCAAGCATGTGTAGAGTGTAATTGCTGTAACCAAAATTGACTGCATATAGATCAGGGCTAAGGAAACGGGGGAAGGGGTCTTCGGTATAGAGAATACCGGAGGGGAAAGAGGTTACTTATAGCAATTAATGGTCAGGGAATGATGTGATAATGTAAAAGATAACAATTTATTGATACATATTAAAATCACCTGGGCAAGGTGGGGCATACAAATATGAAGGTAATGCACTGTAGAAAGCAAAAGACTTCAAATCAAAGGTATTGCTAAAAACAAACTGACAAACACGACAGAAAACACACACAAACACAACGGCACAGACATTGTCCGGACTATATATGTTGCTCGGCATCAGAGCAGTCAGATTGAGTCATGGCAGTCAGATGTACATCCCAATACTGGGTATGGGCCAGTTTAAAATTTAGTGGGATATGTTGCCGAGGAACATATGCAGGAGCGGGGAGGGGGGAGGAGGACCTGGTGGGGAGAGAAATTTATGGCCAGAGGGAATGGCTGAACAAGTCCTGCAATGGGAAATGAGCTGCTGGAATTAGATACGATCTGGGTGGTCCACGGCAATGGGACTATGAGTGTAATCACAGTGAAATCCAATCATGCAATGTAAACGGCAGCGATTAGTCTGAATTGCTTAATATGGATCTTAGTTCTCAGCGTTCAATGACAGCCTTCAGAAGTGTGCATAAAGTGCAATGAGATGCGGTGTGGGTTGGTCCGGTATATGTATGACAAAGATGGAGACAATTAGCATACGTGCAGCTGTATAGTGTCACCTATATAGGTGAACTGGAGTTTGCTCATACTTTACCCTCCGCAAACGATTCTTGAGGGCTGGTTCGTAGTCCGTTCTGTGGGGGACTGACGGGTCCCAGGGATAGCAGGAGCAGCACAGTGGCAGCAGCCGAAGATATCAGTGATGGTATCGCGGCGTTCCCCTCGTAATGTAGGGATTCCTTACTGGACTCAGGTCGCCTGGGCGGCTCGGGGCTGGATCAGCATGTGCTGTGTGCTGCGGATTGCCTCACAGCTGTTCAGCTCCTCTCACTCGGCCCGCTCCCTAGGTCGTATTAGTGCCGGTGATGACGTCAACGCGTTTCGCTGTTGCTTAGTAGCTTAGCTTCTTCCTGGACGTTTGATTGGTGAGGCCAGCACACACCTTTATATTGTAGTGTGCTGGCCTCGGTATAACCAATCAGCAGTGTGGTTGGATAAGATACAATGTTTCCAACTATGGAATAGTATAGAGCGTGTCATTCATTCACCATTAGCAATCCAGCATAAGTTTAGTTAGAACTGAAACACAAAGTTTACAGCCGAAGCCGTCACTTTTGTGGAGTCTTTTGCAAGTCGTTTAGCATGGTGTGCATGAATTATAGGAAAATGCATTAATGTAAAGTGCATAGTATTAGGTTCCCGAGAGGAGAAGGGGAAGAAACATGAGGTTAGAGACAGAAAAAACACTTCACGGGACATTCAGGGCAGCATTAAAACGTGGAGTCATTTTACAAGGGTTGGTATCATTTGTGTAGTTCAAACATTAATCGTGACACATGAATTTACTGGGATTAATCCGGTGGAAATTCTTTATAATTTCTATATGTATTTTTTTTTTTAATTTTTAATTTTTTATTGTTAATCATTTCCATATTTCAGATGATATAGATAGCTGGATCATAAAGGTACCCAAATATCACCTATGGGCTTAGAAAGGCCTGCAGGTTTAGTTCGGTGTTTAAACCTAGAGGGACAAGGGACTTCAAACGGTACACCCACCGTTTCTCCTTTTGTAGGAGCACACGATCGAAGTCTCCTCGTCTACTGGATAGCTTCAACGCATAAATGCCCTTTACCTGCATGCCCTTGGTGCTTCTACCATGCTCTAATGCAAAGTGTTTGGCTAATGTTTTCTCTGGAATTTTTTCTTTATCCTTAATCTCCCTTAAGTGCTCTCCAATACGCACTTTGAGGGGCCTCTTGGTTTTCCCTACATAGATCTTGGGGCAGGGGCAGGTTATCATGTAGACAACCCTGGGTGTGGAACAGTTAATTAGATCTCGTATTTCAAACTGTTCTTTTCCCAGGGCATCAAAGAAAATGGCTGTTCTATGTACAAGTTGGCAGATCTGACATTTATTGCAAGAGAACATCCCTTTACTTCGTGGGTAGTCAGCTAGCCAAGTGGGGTCGGAATTTTTTGTGAATTCAGATTTTACCAGCATGTCGCCCAGGTTTCTGGCCCTTCGGGCCACCAACATGGGTGAGGTGTCAACTATATTAAGCAGCCCTGGGGAATTAGTGAGAACCCCCCGTGTTTCTTCAGGATGGAGCGAACCTCCTTCCACTGTGGACCAAAAGGTAGTGATTATCCTAGTTTGGTCACCTACCGCCGGTTTAAGGGCAGTGGAGTTTATTGGATGTATCTTTAGTAAGCTGTCCCAGTTCCTTGCTGCAGCTTTTTTTCTTGCATTTCTGATTTGTCTATGGGAGTAGCCACATTCGCGGAATCTCGCATAGAGTTCTAGGGACTCCCTTCTGTAGTCACTAAGTTTGGTACAGTTCCTTTTTATTCGCAAGAATTGTCCCACCGGAATGCCATTCTTTAGCCAATGTGTATGATGGCTATTGGCACTCAGAAGAGTGTTTGCAGACGTTTCTTTACGAAATGTACAGGTAAGTAATTGACCATTTTGAAGTGTAATCAGTAGGTCCAAAAAGGATAGGCTGATCCGATCAAAATTATATGTCAGCCGTATATTTCATTGATTGATGTTCAGTTGAGTCATGAAGTCATGTAGGTCTTGTGTGGTGCCCATCCAGATCATAAGGACATCGTCGATGTACCGCAGCCAGGTATGTACGTGGCTGCGGTACATGGACGAAGGGTAAACGTCTTCTTCCTCTTAAAGACCCAAATGGACGCAGGCATAGGCTGGAGCCCATGCTGCTCCCATGGAGGTGCCCCTGATTTGCTTGTAGAAGGTGGTCAGGAACTGGAAATAGTTGTTAAGTAATGCAAAATGCAATATTTCCACCAGAAACGCATTTTGTGGTTCTGATTCTGGGTACCATTGTTCCAGGAACACCCTCACCGCATTGATTCCGCATTCATGCGGAATCGAAGTATACAGGGACTCGACATCAATCCCCACCAGTAGGACGTCATCCAGATGTGTCAAGTCATCTAGCTCAGAGATCTTAGCCAGTACGTGTCGAGTATCCTGCACATAGGACTTTAGATTGGTGACCATGTCTTTTAGCAGGGAGTCCAAGTACCTACTTTCTCCAGAGGGCCTTGGCAGGCCGAAACTATCGGCCTGCCTGGCGGATTACTCAGATTTTTGTGAATTTTGGGAATAATATAGAAGGTAGGCACATTGAGCTCACGAACAAAAAGGTGATCAAATTCACGTTGTGTCAGTAGACCATCATCCTTGGCAACTATCAGTTTGTTATTTAGTGACTAAGTGAGGAAAGGGGTTATTGTCCAGTTTCCTATAAGTGGATTTGTCACTCAGCAGGCGCTTTACCTCTGTCTCATAGTGTCGCTGATTCAGTAGGACTACATTACCTCCTTTGTCACTCTTTTTTATGACAATGTTCTGTTTTTTCTGAAGGTCATTAAGTGCTCGTCTCTCATCAGTAGTTAGATTGTCAATGGTCTTTTGGGTCCAGTTGACCTTCTCAAGGTCAGTCTGTACTAGTTCTAAAAAGGTTTGTAACCACTTATTTTTTGAGAGAGGGGGCATTTTTTGAGACCGGATTCGCAAGTTTGCCTGTCGTCTAATTGGGGCTTCTTTTGAAGTTAATCCCTCATTCTCTTGAAGAAGAGAGTGTAGGATGTCTAATGCCTGCTGGTCTTCAATATTTAGAGGTGGCGTAATGTCTTTAGGAGTCTCTCGGTCAGTGTATAGTGATTTTAAGAAGACTTTTCTCAGAAACAGTGCTATGTCCTTATACACTGTGAATTCATCCATGTTGGATACTGGAGAAAAGGACAAGCCTTTCTGCAGCAGACTTATATGGTCAGGAGTCAATTCAAGGTCGGACAGATTGATTCCTTCATGTCAGTTTTTCGATGAGTAGTCGCTAACTGTGATAGTTGTGTCACTTTCTTTTTTGGCTCCTGGTGTTTGTCCTTTCTTTGACTATTTTTGACGGTTTGCTGGTTCTGTCAGCAGATTTGGTTGTAGGGGACGTCGCCTGGTTGTTGATTGGCGCCGGCCCCTCCTGTTCTAAAAAAGTCACTTTAGTTATCTCGTCTTCTGAATCACTTTGAGATTTGTGTCTATTTTGTCTAGACTGTTGGCCCCGTCCTCGATTTTTGGATCTACTTCGTCCACGTTGGATTGTCAAGTTAAAGGCTTCGTCCTTTTCGAAGTCCATGGTATCACGCTTAAATTTACTTTTGTTTAGTTATTTTAAGGTTAAGTTGAACTTTTTCAATTTCCTTTTTTAGATTTTCATTTTGTTTAATAAACTCCTCCTTATCTTTGAGTGATTCTAGACCTCTTGCGCTTTCCTCAATTTGTTCCTGTAATGAAGTCAACTGCATTTTCCTCTTCAACAATCAACTCCATGACAGCAATGGCATGGTTTACACATAGTTCCTTCCATTTATGTAGGAAACGTTCAGTGTGTAGGTGTTCAGCTGGGTCAGGATGTGCTCTGTTTGCATACGATGACAAAGCTTCTGGACTCCTTTCTTTTTTGTTTACAAACATTTTTGTTTATTGAAGTATATGAAATATACAATCTTGTGACAATATACATTATAAAATTGACGTCAAGAGTATATCTTTGATAACAAAAATAAAGAACAATTGCATGCAGAAGAGTCATTAGAAAATACTGATCAGTTACTGTCTAAAATAACAAATATATAAAGAAGCAGGGGAGGGGTATACCTGAGAGTATTGTTCATGCGAGGCATGGTAACTTAAATTGGTATTTAGTCCTGTGATAGCAAAATATGCCTATGGGTTTTCCACGCTTCCCATCTACGTTCAAACAGGTGCATTTTATCCTGTAGGGTATACAAAATCCTCTCCATTATCATAACCATATCAATTCTGTCTAGAATGGAGGATAGGGGTACTACGGGGGACTTCCAATGAATGGGCAATAGCCCATAAGGTGGATATGCAAATAGTGTGTATAAGACATTCCTCCTTGTGGAAGATACCTTGTGAGCTGTAGGGGAGTACCGGAAATTGCAGAAGCAATAGCAGTCACACTGGAGAAAGTAGCCCACAATCCAAAAATATATGTTTAAAGGTACCTAGGAGCTGCCATCTCCTGAAACATAGTCCAGACATTCCTGGAAAGATGGCCCGGAATCCGGAAGGAGTATAATACCATCTGTCAATACCTTATAGGCCATTTCCCTAACTGCCAAGGATTTTGTAGATTTGCATAAGTTATCCAGCATTGTATCCCAATCCTCTGGAGCAAACTGTTCTTCACAGTCAGTTTCCCATTTACTCCTATATGGAGGCTCACTAGAGAAATATGAAACCAATGCTGTTTTGTAGCGAACTAAAAAGTGGCCCTTGCCTCTGTGGGAGTCACGGCAGATCTGTTCAAAGGATGTAGTTGGGGAGGATGGGGTAAGACTATAATGAGAGATATAAAAGTGTCTTATTTATATAAAGTGATAATGTTTTCTAAGTGGGATTTGTTTCTGTGAGCGGAGGAGATCAAACGTGGCGAATGTACCTCCTAGTTGAAGATCTGCTAGGGTGACCAGGGAGTTGGATTTCCACCATGAGAAACTTTCCAGGTGGTCAAATGCTGGGGTAAATAAGAGTTCTCCTAAAAAGGACAAACCTTGGGGTGCAGATGAAGTCAAGCCAAGTTTACTTTTATAGTGGTTCCAGAGGATGAAAGATTGTGTTACGATAGAATTAAGGGAGGTAAGTTTATGTGCAGAGTTGGAGGGTGACCATAGTATATATGGGAGGCAATAAGGTCGGATGGAGTTGGATTCAAACCTGACCCAGGGTACCTTTGAATCCGGGATATTCCACTGAGCTATCTGTGAAAAGCAAGCTGCTAAGAAATAAAACCAAAGATTCAGTAGTCCTAGGCCCCTATGGCTTGAGATTTATATAAAATGTGTCTGGAAAATCTGGGCCCTTTGTTCTGCCAGATAAGCTACAACAGGAAGTTAATAGATTTGTCAATAAAAGTTTTAGGGATAGTGATAGGGAGGGCTCTAAAACAAATATAGGAGTTTTGGTAACAGGGTCATTTTGACTGCCGTGACTCTTCCCAAAAATGAAATGCGATAGGAACTCCAGACTTTAAGCAAATTCCAAAGTCTGGACCCCTTTTTTTAATAGGAGGGCCATGAAGGCTTCTCAAGGCCTAGTCATGACTGTTGATGGGTGGTGTGGAATCCATAATTAGAGCTAAGGCTTCATGCAGGACGTAAAATACACAGCTTTTACAGGCATTTTACTTTTTTATTCAACCTGTAAATGCACGTTTATGTTAGCCTATGAGGCCATGCAAACATAGGTGGTTTCAGGCATATTAGTGTAGCGGCATTTAGAGGCTGAAAAAAAACACACCACCAGCACATTCAAGAGAGGAGCTTTTGGGCAGAAAAAATACTGAATGTGCCTAAATGCTAGGTGCGTTTAGTTATAAGTTAATATTTTGGCCAATGGAATCAATGAATGCCCAAGCACACCTAAACATATCTAAGCACACCAAAATTTGTGTGCAAAACACGGCTTTAGGTGCGTTTTTAAAGCTGCGTTTTTCCTGCCAGGAGCAAGGGCATCCAGGGGAGGAAAAAAATTGTCTTGTGTGCATGAGGCCTAATAGGATAACCTGTGGCACTATTGTAATCCTTAAATGAGATTGATGGTCACAGCAAACATTTTCATTTAAAAAAACTTGATTGTAATAGCAATATAAACAGTAGGTGTTTTTGACAACCCGAAATAAGGTTACATAAAAAAATCTTCGTTCATGTTGTGAGTGCTGCCTGTCTGCTGGTCATTTCTTTCTTCCTGTATTCCCATCACGCTTTTCAGTTTTTACTCTGCTCATTTGTTTTATATTATATTTGTTTTATATTCGGTTTATATTAGGTTTCTAAGGACTACAAATCCCCTGGTACCTTGCTGCCTGCAAAAAGTGATACCTGTACTGTACTGACTCCAGCTCCTTAAACTCTTTCTTCCCCTCTGTAGTTTAGAATGCAGGCTCTATGTCATGTACCTGGTTGAGGCTGAGTTGACGAGAGGGCTTCCTTTACATCTCCTGCCCCATTTTCCTTGGGGTTGATGACAGGGTACAACAGAGCACAGAGTGACATGGTTGGCTGTAGGAGGTAAGGAGATCTTGTAGCAGATGCAAAACTGAAGACAGTGAAACAGACGGCAGATGCAGGATCTTGGATGCATGGTCAGACAGCCAGGAGTTGGCAATGACCGGACAGCAAGACACAATCGGGAACCAGGAGCATAGTCAGAGCCAGGTCAAGGTTAGTATCAGACAAGCAGAGGAAGTACGGGAACAGAAGGTCAGGTCAAAAGCGTGAGTCAGCAACAAGGGTTCAGGAACAAGCAGGGTCAACAATCTGGGTCAGGATATGGGTATACATGCAGAATCAGGTCACAGGCAGAAGCAGCTGGGCAGGAGCCCTACTATTATACAGGCAGTGCTCCGTCATGATCTGTCACCTGCTGTGCTCACTGGACATGGCCGATGACAGATCACTGTACCGGCCGGGTGTCAGTACCATGTGATCGCTGTGGCCAGATACAGATGTGGTGTATCTAGATTTTGCAAAAGCATTTGACACAATGTCCCATAAACGCTTACTGTACAAAACAAGGTCCGTTGGCATGGACCATAGGGTGAGTACATGGATTGAAAACTGGCTTCAGGGGCGATTTCAGAGGGTGGTGATAAATGGGGAGAACTCAGAATGGTCAGGGGTGGGTAGTGGGGTCCCCCAGGGTTCTGTGCTGGGACCAATCCTATTTATTTTGTTCATAAACGACCTGGAGAATGGGGTAAACAGTTCAATCTCTCTATTGTGGACGATACTAAGTTAAGCAGGGCAATAACTTCTCTGCAGGATGTGGAAACCTTTCAAAAAGATCTGAACATATTAATGGGGTGGGCAACTACATAGAAAAATGTAAAATAATACATTTGGGTGGTAAAAATATGAATGCAATCTATACACTAGGGGGAGGACCTCTGGGGGAATCTAGGATGGAAAAAGACCTGGGGGCCCTAGTAGATGATAGGCTCAGCAATGGCATGCAATGCCAAGCTGCTGCTAACAAAGCAAACAGAATATTGGCATGCATTGAAAAGGGGTTCGACTCCAGAGATAAAACAATAATTCTCCCGCTCTACAAGACTCTGGTCCGGCTGCACCTAGAGTATGCTGTCCAGTTCTGGGCACCTGTCCTCAGGAAGGATGTACTGGAAATGGAGCGAGTATAAAGAAGGGCAACTAAGCTAATAAAGGGTCTGGAAGATATTAGTTATAAGGAAAGGTTGCAAGCACTGAACTTATTCTCTCTGGAGTAGAGACGCTTGAGAGGGGATATGATTTTAATTGATAAATACCGTACTGGTGACCCCACAATAGGGATAAAACTTTTTCGCGGAAAGGAGTTTAACAAGACGCATGGCCACTCATTAAAATTAGAAGAAAAGAGGCTTAACCTTAAACTATGTAGAGGGTTCTTTACTGTAAGAACGGCAAGGATGTGGAATTCCTTTCCACAGGCGGTCTCAGCGGGGAGCATCAATAGTTTCAAAAAACTATTAGATAATCACCTGAATGACCGGAACGTACAGGGATATACAATATAATACTGACATATAATCACACACATAGGTTGAACTTGATGGACTTGTGTCTTTTGTCAACCTCACCTACTATGTAACATGACAATTGTACACATTGAAAAGTGATGAGTTCATCACTGGTCACAGTGATCACATGGTACAGACAGGGCCAATCACAGCCCATCTGTACCATGTGATTATCTGTGTTTACTTAATAGTAAACACTGAATTAATAGTTTTTATTCAGAAAAAAATGGTTGCTTAGAGCTGTAAAATTCACAGTTATAAGCAATGCTTGTATGTAAAAAAAATCCTTCTCAAAATAGGATGTCAGGGGTGCAACAAGGGAAAGGAAGGCTGGGATCCCAAGCCCAGATTTGGGTTTTAATTTACACAAACATCTGCTCTCAATACATTCATAATCCTCTGGGTGAAAGGAACTGGCAGCTCCAATTTACCTCCTGTGGATGATATCACTGATGGGAAATCATTCAGTAGCTTTTTGTTTTTAGCAGAGTTTGGACTTGTATTAATGGGCAATTGCAGCTTCCATCAGGTGTATTCGGCCTGCATTTGAAATCAGTTTGAGATGCTTTCGAGATCATTCAGCATTCAGTGACAGATGCATTTGATCTGTAGTTGACCTCCTTCTAATTTACATCAACCTGCTTCAAGCCCGCTGACACATGGTTTTAAAAATGTTTGATGGCCGGGCAGGAGCCCTATTATTATACCGACAGCGCTCCGGCGAGATCTGTCACCCGCTGTGTCAGCCAGACGTGGCCAATGACAGATCACTATTAGAGTTGGGGCGAATGGTTCGGCTCGAGCATGAGTTTGGGCCAAACATTGGCTGTTTGCCCATTTGACGAACACCCACATTATCGGGGTGTTCGACCATTTCTTCGGCTCGCTGAATGACCACAATGCACTGCGCCACCACACAGTGCATTGGAAGCCCTGATTGGCTGAAGCAATGAAAGCTTTGCCCAATCAGGGCACAGAGCACTGTCAGAGCCATGATTGGAGAAAGTAATGATGACTCTATCCAATCACGGCTCATTGCCCCTTAGTCCCGCCCCACACTATAAAAATCTTCTCCCCCATAGCGGCCATTTGCAGTGTGATATTTGCGTGGAGATAGATAGAACATGGTTCTGTTCAGTGCTGCTTACGAGTTAGTGTGCTATTGTGCCTCTATTGTCAGTGTATCAGTTTAGTGTGACTCTTGTGATAGTTCAGTGTGAGTGTGGTGTTACCGTTCATTTTTACTTTAGTGTCAGTTTTTGTAAGTGCGGTGTGACCATTCATTTTTACTTTAGTATCAGTTTGTCAGGTCACCTTGAGGCTAGGTGACAGATGCACTCTGTAGGAGTCGGAAGTGCACCGCTAGGTAGTAGGCCCTAGGACTGACTGCTGCGGATTGAACCCTGGGAGGTTCAGGAAGCAGGTCTACTGGATCACTAACACAGATTCCACTGGGAGCTAGAGCATAGATTCCCCAGGGTGCGGAGTCTAAGAGCCAGCAGGTGTTCACAAGAGCCCCTAGTGGTGAGGATGGACTGAGCTGCAGTCTGGCTCCAGGTCGCGGCCCCCAGGGTCTCAGAGCTCACACTCATGGTAGACTACAGGAGAAGAGGAAGGTGAGGTGAGAGTCAGCTGGTCTTTAGAGATGAACACATGGAGACAGGTAAGCTGACAGACAAAACTATTGCATAACCATGACAGAGTTTAATTTGTCAGGGCAAGTTTCCTGCAGTTCGTATCAGTGCTTTACTGCACATTTTACGCAGTACAGTGCCTTGAAAAAGTATTCATACCCCTTGAAATTTTCCACATTTTGCCATGTTACAACCAAAAACGTAAATGTATTTTATTGGGATTTTATGTGATAGACCAACACAAAGTGGCATATAATTGTGAAGTGGAAGGGAAATGATCAATGGTTTTCAAAAGTGTGACTTTCATTTGTATTCAACCCACTTTACTCTGATACCCCTAACTAAAATATAGTGGAACCAACTGCTTTCAGAAGTCACCTAATTAGTAAATAGAGTCCACCTGTGTGTAATTTCATTTAAGTATAAATACAGCTGTTCTGTGAAGCCTTCATAGGTTTGTTAGAGAACCTTAGTGAACAAACAACATCATGAAGGTCGAGGAACATACCAGACAGATCAGGGATAAAGTTGTGGAGAAGTTTAAAGCAGCGTTAGGTTATATAAAAAAAACCCAAGCTTTGAACATCTCACGGAGCACTGTTCAATCCATCATCTAAAAATGGAAAGAGTATGGCACAACTGCAAACCTACAAAAGACATGGCTGTCCACCTAAACTGACAGGCCGGGGAAGGAGAGCATTAATCAGAGAAGCAGCCAAAAGGCCCATGGTAACTTTGGAGGAGCTGCAGAGATAAACAGCTCAGATGGGAGAATCTGTCCACAGGACAACTATTAGTCATGCACTCCACAAATCTGGCCTTTATGGAAGAGTGCCAAGAAGAAAGCCAATGTTGAAAGAAAGCCCTAAGAAGTCATGTTTGCAGTTTGTGAGAAGCCATGTGGGGGACACAGCAAACATGTGGAAGAAAGTGGTCTGGTCAGATGAGACCAAAATTGAACTTTTTGCCCAAAAAGCAAAACGCTATGTGTAGTGGAAAATTAACACTGCATATCACCCTGAAAACACCATCCCCACCGTGAAACATGGTGGTGGCAGCATCATGGTGTGGGGATGCTTTTCTTCAGCAGGGATAGGGAAGCTGGTCAGAGTTGATGGAAAGATGGATGGAGCCAAATACAGGGCAATCTTAAAAGAAAACCTGTTATGCTGCGTACACACGAGCGGAATTTCCGACAGAAAGAGTCCGATGGGAGCTTTTCATTGTATATTCTGACAGTGTGTATGCCCCATCAGACTTTTTCCGTCGAAAATTCAAACGGACGTAGATAGAGAACATGTTCTATATTTTCCCAACGGAACAAATTACTATCGGAAAAAACGCTTGTCTGTATGCTGTTCCGACGCACCAAAAACGACTCATGCTCTGAAGCAAGTACGAGATGGAAGCTGTTGGCTACTGGCTATTGAACTTCTGTTTTCTAGTCCCGTCGTACGTGTTGTACATCACCGCATTCTGGATGGTCGGAATTTGGTGTGACCTTGTGTATGCAAGTATTGTGAAATATCCTAAGATAGACTTCTGCGCTACTAAAGTGAAAAACGTGTAACAATTATGTATGTGATGCTGCAAAATCAAACATTAGTGAACACCACTCACTATCTATGAATTAAAATTAACACAATCCAGATCAACTGTGTCTGTGATTTCATGCAAAACTTCTAAATAAATTGATTAATTAGTAAACGATCAAAGGATAAATACATTAGGTGATAATATACTAAAATTATAAATCCACCATTGCTAGCAGTGATTATGTATATAATAGTCCATAGGTAAATAAAATGTGACTCCAGTGCCGATCAATCAAGTGAAATAAATAAATACATAATAAAAATAAGTGAAATGTGACATCAAAAAAGTGCAGGTGCGTTGATAGGAGATCTGGTGACTTTCGTGGTATTGGATACCCACTAAGGGCTCCCAGAACTCTCACCTTGTTGACACAATAAAAGTGCCTTTCTGTAACCATTCAGGGCTGTGCTCGTTCCGGTCCGATCGGTGTTGTTGTTCCGATACATCTTCTTAATTGGACCCACATTACATAGGTCTAATGCGCTTAGGGACACTTCCAGTACATTCAAAGAATCCAGGTATCACTCCCTCTTCCTTCTCTGGTTTATCCAAAATTGAAGGGGGTGTCCCTTTTAAGGAGTCAAGAGATCCATTGTCCTTACTTATTACTTCAAATAAGAGACACTGGGATACTTTCACTTGTTCAGTCACTGCTTTCTATTTATTTTCTGTTGTTTGCTTTGCTCCTCGTGTAGTTCTTATATGAAATTTTATACCTTCCTTGACATTTTCATCCTCTCATGCTGTCTACAGCCCAGCTAGTAAAAATCAAGTGTTGGGCTGTCCACACCTGCACGTTTACTTCCCATAGACTTGAATGTCGGAATTTGGTGTGACCTTGTGTATGCAAGACAGCTTGAGCGGAATTCCGTCGGAACTCCGTCAGAAAAACCTTCAGAGTTTATTCCAATGGCAAAACTGGTCGTGTGTACAGGGCATTAGAGTCTGCAAAAGACCTGAGACTGGGGTGGAGGTTCAACTTCCAGCAGGACAGCGACCCTGAACATACAGCCAGAGGTACAATGGAATGGTTTAGATCAAAGCATATTCATGTGTTAGAATGGCCCAGTCAAAGTCCAGAAATAAATCCAATTGAGAATCTGTGGCAAGACTTGAAAATTGCTTTTCACATATGCTTTCAATCCTAACTAGAAGAGCTTGAGTTGCAAAGAAGAATGGCCAAAAATGTCACTCTAGATGTGCAAAGCTGGTAGAGACATACCCAAAAAAACTTGCAGCTGTGCAAAATATTGACTCAGGGAGGCTGAATACAAATGCACGCCACACTTTTCACATATTTATTCATAAAATATTTGGAAAACATTTCATCATTTTCCTTCCACTTCACAATTATGTGTCACTTTGTGTTGGTCTATCACATAAAATAGAAAAAAGGGGGAAATTGCTGTGCTAAACTACTCGGTATAAAGCTGCTGTCACTAAACAAAGTCCAGATAAATGTAATATATAAAAGTAAAGTGCTATATATATATCAGTGGGACACCATATGAATGGTGAACCTAAAAATGATAAAAAAAAAAAATCAAGGGGACAGAAACAACTGCTATACACACAATATAAAAACTTATGACATGATATTCAAATATCCTGTGAATGAAGTAAAATGTGTTCAAACAATAACGTGAGTGTGTCTGAACCCCAAAAATAATATAAGTGCTAAAAACACAAATTACAGTGATGGTCTAATATCCTGTAAGAAGACAAAGATAATGTTCAAAATTGTAACATGGGTGTATCTGAACACCATAAAAGAAGTATGGATAAACTTCATGAACCAAAACTCCAATCAGGTGACTTGATAGTGGGTCTTTAGTGGAAAATGGTGCACAAATGCAGACACAGGACTTGTGGCACATTCAAAAGGTGAGTACTTTTCAGAATGAAATTGTAGATAAATACTTCTTACCAGACAAGGTGGACCCACCTACCATACGGCAGTGGGTCAATCAGGCTTATATCGGCTAAAAGCCGGACGGGCGATGATGATACCAACTCCAATGGAACATATGAAAGGATCACTCGGAACTCCAGATGTTCAATCGATCGATCAAAGATGAATCTGGTGGTGTGGCATGGCTGAGTATCACGAGTTCGGAGAACTCATCAGACCAAAAAACATTTTGGCTTCAATGGAGGATCAAGGACCAGCAATTTGATGAAAATGGTCGCGCATTAAGACCATAATACAAAAAAAGAAGAAAGAAGCTCCACGTGGTGCAGGTCAAAAAAAGAAAAAGATTTTTAGTCTTTAAAAAGTACAAACATGGAATCCAGATGCATGTATAAAATTGTGATCACAAAAAATGTTAAAAGCAATGTGGGAAGCACGCGTAGCAAGCCCGACCTGTTTCGACCTAGAGGTCTTCAACTGGGGCATGCTAGCGCTTCACTTTTATATATCACATAAAATCCCAATAAAATATATTTACATTTTTGGTTGTAATAGGACAAAATGTGGAAAATTTCAAGGGGTATGAATACTTTTTGAAGGCACTGTATATATCAGTGCGTTAGTGTTACGTTTAGTGCAGTATATATCAGTGCGTTACTGCGCGTTTAACGCAGTTTATATCAGTGTGTTACTGTACATTTAACGCAGTATATATCAGTGCGTTACTGCGTGTTCAGTGGAGTATATTTCAGTGCGTTACTGCATGTTTAACGAAGTATATATAAGTGCATTAATGTACATTTAATGCAGTATAATTCAGTGTGTTAGTGCGCATTTACCACAGTATATTGCAGGGCATCAGTACAGTTTTACTGCAGTATATTGTAGCGTGTCAGTGGAGTGTGTCTGTGTAGTGAGTATTCAAGGTAAAGTGCACCAAACACCACTTTCCATTGATAAAAGTGCATCCACGTACACAGTTCCACATTTGTATTACATTTGGTTAATAAGTGCCCCCCCATCATGTCTGGGAGGCCAATAAGGAGAGGCGGACGTTCCCATGACACTGAGGGGGCCAGCAGCATATGTGTCCACAGGCAAAGGTGGACATGGTTCATACTCGGGCACGGCATCATTTCCTCTGTTCCTCTGATGTTACCCATGCCATCCAGCCACAGCATGCAGAGGAGGTGGTGGACTGGCTTACTAAACCATCATCATCCTCCTCATCCTCCGTCACCCAAGCAGAGACTAGTGTGCAGTCCACTGCAGCTACCAGAGTGGCTTATTCTGCCTCCTTGTCCGCAGCTACTCCTGCCATAGCCCCAGCATCAGGTATAAAGGAGTCAGCTGAGTTATTTGAATACAGCATCAGCCACTTGCTCCTTGATGATTCATAGTCATTTCTTGATTAAGATCTTGGTTCTGAGGATGAGGAAGGTAGGAACATGAGCCATGAGAACACTGGTAAATAACAAATTGGCAGTCGTGTTCCCACAGCCGCAGCGTATTGCCAAGTTGTCTCCAGTGATAATGATGATGGAGGGGATGATGATGAGGTCACTGATGCGTCTTGGGTGCAGAGGAGGAAAGTGAAGGTGAGGGAGTCCCGGCCCACTTCCCACAGCTCAGCTGTTTGAGCCTTTTTTAGCACATGTGCAGCCGATCGCACTGTTGCAATTTGCAAACTTTGCCTCAAGCACATCAAGCATGGCAAAAACACAAGCCATTTGGGTACCACATGCTTGACAAGGCATTTAACTTCCCAACACTCAGCCTGCTGGCAAGAGCACCTAAAAGCCACACAAAAGGGATGCAATTCTGCTCCTCCTCCCTCCTCACCTTTCCGGTCTACCCCCACTATATCTCATGACCTCTCATGCCCAGCATTTAAATTCAAGCTTGTCAAAGCTGCTGGCATTACATCTCCTGCCTTTCCGTCTTGTGGATTATTCCCCTTCTGTGAATTTGCAGAATGTGCTGTACCACAATGGCAGGTTCCCAGTCGCAATTTTTTTCACGTAAGGCTATTCCAGCTCTCTACCATCACGTAGAAGGCAATGTTGGGGCATCGTTGGGCAAGGCAGTCAGCTGCAAGGTCCACGTAACTGCTGACACATGGTCTAGGGCACAGGAGCCACACTGGAGCAGAGATTCTGGCAACTCTGTAGGGGCAGGCCTAGAGGTGGTTCTTGCCACACCAGCTGGAGCCAGGAATGGTGGTGTGCAATAATGGCACAAACCTCCTGTTCACCCTTAGACATGGAAAGTTGACACATGTGCCATGCCTGGCACATGTCCTCAATTTGGTGGTGCAGCATTTTTTAAATAGGTACCCAGGGTTGGAAGATCTGCTGAAGCAGCCAAGAAGAGTCTGTAGCCATTTCAGTTGGTCATACACAACCAGTGCTCCATTGGCTGAAATTCAGCAGGAATTTCACCTGCCCGTAAACCGCCTGATTTGTGACATGCCCACCAGGTGGAACTCGACTTTGGCAAGGCTGCAGTGACTGCACATGCAGCAGAGGGCTGTCAATGAGTACCTGTGCAAGTATGGCACAATGACAGGCTCAGGTCGACTATGCTTTTTTTCCCCAGGCCAATGGCTGCTGATAAAGGATGCATGCACTGTACTGTCACCATTTGAGGAGGCCACAAGGATGGTGAGCCGTGACAATGCATGCATCAGTGACACATTCCCTGTTGTGTTCCTGCTGAAGCAGACTCTGCTTGGCATTATGGACAGGACACTTGAGGCAGAGCAGCGGGAGGAAGAGGAGGACTTTCTTTCCTCTCAAGGCCCTCTTTATGCAGACACCATTCTTTCTATGCCACAGAACACACAAGAGGAGAGGGAGGAGGAGGAGGATTCTGGCAGCTTTGGAGGCATTGAAGCAGAGCAAGACATACCCTTAACAAATGGTTTTCCAGAACCCTTGGGATCAGTACATGGCTGGGTGGAGGCAGTTCCAGATACTGTAATCCTCAGTGACCCCAAGGAATCTGCTTCTCATGCGTCCGCAAACTTGCGGTGCATGGACTCTCATTCTTCAAAGCCTGCAGAAGGACCCGATAATGCATGGCATCAAGGATGATCAAGAAGGATCACTATTGGTTGGTTACCCTCCTTGACCACCGTTACAAGGGGAAAGTCTCGGAACCCATCCCATCCCCACAGAGGGAGCAGAAGATGAAATCTCTTGAGGATACCTTAAAGAGAAGTATATGCAATGTCTTTCCCAACTTTGGTAGATTACAGTCTGGTGGAAAATGTCATTTTGAGGCTTCTGTTGGTCAAGAGAGAAGATGTGGAGATGGAGGCTGCCTCAGTGCTGCTTTTCAAAATTAGTTTAATGCTCGGGGCTCAGGGCTGTCAGCTTCCACATCCCATCAGCAGCGTCTTCATCATATGGTGGGGGATTATCTAGCGGCAAAAGCAGATATGGAAAGCTTTCCAGTTGACGATCCACTGGGTTACTGGGTCATGAGAATAGACCACTGGCCAGAACTTGCCCATATGCAATTGAGCCGGTGTGCTGCTCTGCATCCATTGTGCTTTCTGAATGGGCATTTAGTGCTGCCGGAGGTTTTGTGACAAATAAGAGAGCGCGTCTGTCCACAGACTCCGTGGACTGGCTGACATTTATCAAAATGAATCAGTCCTGGATTAACAGCAGCTATCAAGCCCATGATGCAGAGGTCGCTGATTAAGTGCTTTGTAGATCTCGAATCTCTGAAAGACTGTCTAGGCTGCCTAGCTTTGTGGGTATTCATTTCATCTGGAAGAAACGTTTTGGTGTAGGTTTCATGGGCACAATTAACACCCAAGGACCAATTTTTCCACACCTTTTTGACAGGTGCATATCATTGCAATTTTTGACAGCAAGGCCAATTCTTGCTTTCATCAAGAGTACCTTTATAGGGTTACGGTGTGAAGGCACCACCAACACCCAAAGACCAATTTTTCCGCATCTGCTTGCCAGGTGCATATCATTGCAATTTTTTACAGCAAGGTCAATTCTTGCTTTCAACAAGAGTACCTCGATAGGGTTATGGTGTGAAGGCACCACCGACACCCAAAGACCAATTTTTATGCAACTGATACTTTTATCCAAAGTCTGCGAAAGAGACATCAGGATTTATCCAAAAAATCTCTAATCTTGTTTCCGAGTGCACTAAATTGTAGCACATTGCAGACAGATTAAGTGGACCCCCCTAGCACTATATTTAAATACATTTTTAATTTTTATTGTTATTTCTCATTTTGATTGTTTCACTTGAAGCATCAGTAAATCACTGCTCATTTAAAAATGATGTTTTTTACAAATGTTTTTTTATTGATACATGTCCCCCAGGGCAGTACCCAGACCCCCATAACCATTGTATGCCCAATTACTTTCAAATAAGCCTTCAAAATAGTCGCTTTTGATTTTTCCAGTTTGGGTCCTATAGACTTCAATGGGGTTCGTTATTCACTTACGAACTTTTGTGATGTTCGAAAGTTCTGCCGCAAACCGAACATGGGTTGTTTGGCCCATCTCTAATGACTATACTGGCCTGGTGCCGGTACCATGTGGTTACTGTGTCCAGTCCAAGCAGATTACATGACAATTGTACAAAATGAAAGGTTTTGATTCATGTCATTCATTGTGTACTATTGTGATGAATTCTGTGATTGGTCACAATGATCACATGGTACAGACAATCACAGCCCATCTGTACCATGTGATTAGCTGTGACCAATCAGAGCTAATCACAATAGTAAACACTGAATGAATAGTTTTCATTCAGAAAAAATGGTTGCTTATAACTGTAAAATTACAGTTATAAGTGTGTGTAAAAAAAAACCCCGATCACCTCCCCAGAATAGTACAGTGTTACTATGGTAACACTGTATTGTCCTGGTCACTGTATATAAAAAAAAAATTGTGAACAAAAATAAAGTCAAAAACATTATATATATATATATATATATATATATATATATATATATATATATATATATATATATATATATATATATATATATATACACACACACATATACACACACATTTTACATACTGTTAACAGTCAGTGTCCCTGATCACTGCCACACCAATAATATGATAATGCTGTACTGCACTGGTGACAGAATGTAAAAAATGTTAGTGTAAATGTGAAAAAAATTTTTTTATATAATTTAATTTTCCAAAAAATTGTTACAAAAAATTTAACTTAAAAAAACTTGCCATGGCTCTTACTAAATAACTTGGACTTTCTACTTTCCAAAAAGGGTTAATTTGATGGATACTTGTACTGTCCTGGAATTGTCGAGCCTCAAGAAATTGGATAGGTCTTTAGTACATTAGGATTGATCAGTTTTCAGATATATACCATAGTTTGTGGACGCTATAACTTACTTATCCATACACATAAGTGGCAGATTAGATTAACATGGCTCGTTATGGTCCTACTTGTCCTGTGGATCCTGATCGTTTTTGGTGTTTCAATAATACCCCTGGATCAGGCAAATTTTTGAATTCTTCTAGCATGAAGTTAATATTGGCTAAAATAATTCATGCCTAAACCAAGCATGGGCAAAAATAATAACACTACATAAATAATATTTGGATCCCCACTGCTCAATAAAATAAAAAAGTAGTTCCAGCTGCTATACTCACCTCCTCACCAGTGTTGTTCCCCTCCCCGGATTCACTGCTTTCTACAGACTGAATAATATACACTGATTTGGGTTATTTGCACAAAAGAAATATAGCAGTATACATTTTGGCCTAAATTTATGAAGAATGCTTCTTAATTTGCAAAATGTTTTAACAGAAACTAAGAAAAACACATTTTTTTTCAAAATGTTTGGTCTTTTTTTGTTTATTTAGCATGAAATAAGAAATAAGAAAAAAAAAAACAGCGGTGAATAAATACTTCGGAAAGAAAGCTCTATTTGTGTGGAAAAAATTATAAAGGTTTCATATGGGTACAGTGTTGCATGACTGTAATTGTCATTCAAAGGGTCACTGGCCTGGGCAGGAAGGGGTTAAAAGTGTCTGGTATTGAAGCAGTTAAATAGGCTACTAATGCCAAAGTCCATCCAAACATGCATGCTCTTGTGCTGTAATAACATTTTGTAAATAAGTAGGTTTTTCTCCTTCACTGATGGGCACTGATGAGGCTGCACTGATGGGCACTGATAAGGCGGCACCAATGAGGTGGCACTGATGGGCACTAATATTCAGCACTGATGGTCACTGATAGGCGGCACTGATGGGCACTGATGGACATTGATAGGTGGCACTGATGGGCACTCATAGGTGGCACTGATAAGTGCCCATCAGTGCAGCCTTATAGTGCTTATCAGTGGCACTGATAGGTGGCGCGGATGAACACTGATAGGTCACGCTGGACACTGATAGATGGCACTGAAGAGCATCACTGATAAGGAGGCACTGGCAGTCATTAATGGGCACTGATTGGCATCCCTGGTGGTCATAGGTGGCATACCTGGTGGTCATCATAGGTGGGCATCCCTGGTGGCCCTGGTGGTCCTGATGGGCATCCTCCAGGGGGCTACGCTGATAATCTATCAGCACAGAACCCCCTGTCAGGAGAGCAGCTGATCGGCTCTCTTCTCCTCGTGTCTGTCAGACACGATAGAGGAAAAGCTGATACATGGCTTTTCCTGTTTACACAGTGGTCAGCTGTGATTGGACACAGCTGATCATCTGGTAAAGAGCCTCCGTCAGAGGCTCTTTACCTATATCAGAGTTGCGGTGTGTCAGACCGACATACTGTATCACCGATCGCCGTGCTGCGCGCCCCCACAGGCATGCGCTGGCATGTTATTCTGAAAGACGCCATATGACGTCCAGTCAGGATAACTGAACCACTTCCCAGCCGTCAATCTGCTATAGGCCAGGCGGGAAGTGGTTAAAGGGGTTGTAAAGGTTTTTTTGTTTTGTTTTTTAAAGGAACATGTTATACTTACCTCCTCTGTACAAGGGTTTTGCACAGAGCGGCCCGATCCTCCTTTTCTGGGTTTCCCCAGCGGTGCTCCTAGCTCCTCCTCCGCATTGAGTGCCCCCACAGAGAGCCGCATTCCATGGGGGCACTTGTGCGGGCACGCTCCCGAGTCCTGCTGCTGCATCCTTTGACACAGACAGCAGGACTCGGACTCGGACCCGGCCCGGGCTCCTGTGTCACTGGATTTGATTGACAGCAGCGGGAGCCAATGGCTCCTGCTGCTATCAATCTATCCAATGAGGACCCGAGACAGCGGCTGGAGCTGCTGCGCTCTTCCTCGTCACTGCAAAGATCGGGTTCAGGTAAGTAAAAGAGGGGCTCTTGGGGGCTGCTGCACTACAGAAGATTTTTCACCTTAATGCATAGAATGCATTATGGTGAAAAACCTTGAGGGTTTACAACCCCTTTAAAGGCCACAATGCTTCACTTACCTGGAAAGATAATCTATTAGCCATTTCAGTAGTAGATTGACCTCAAACTAGGCTAATTACTGTTTCTGCTACCGCAAATTTAACAAGAATTCATAGACTCACTGTACTTTCGTAAATATTTAATAGATATTTGCTCAAAGCAGAACATTTTTTTATAAATTAATAAATGTATGGCAAGAATGTGTTTTTCCTCTCTAACATTATTCTAGGAAATACATAACAAAAGGTGTGATTTTAAAGGCCATCACTGATTAAATTATTTATTAGAATAACATTATATAAAACTGAGCTTGATTGCTCTAGTTGTGTTGAGTTTAAACTGCAGTCTAGATAAATATTTTTTAACGGTTTGCTTCGGTAAGGTTGCAATGATTCATCCCTAGAGGGCTTACTGCTTTCAGAGCATATGGCTAGCAGAAAACAAGGTCATTTGTGTTCTGTCATTTATCCTGTTAATATAGAAGTAGTTGTAGGCTTAGATGAGTTAGTATTAGTATGAAGATTTACTGCACATTTTACTTAGATCAACTACTTCACGGGATTGATAGTTTGACTCAAAGAACATATATTATATTACATTTCATATTTGTGCAGTATGATAAAGATTAGGCCTCAATGAGCAATATATACACTGCGCAAAATTATAAAAGCAACACTTTTATGTTTGCCCCTATTTATCATGAGCTAAACTCAAAGATCTATGACTTTTTCTATGTACACAAAAGGCCTATTTCTCTCAAATATTGTTCACAAATCTGTCTAAATCTGTGTTAGTGAGCACTTCTCCTTTGCCAAGATAATAAATATACCTCACAGGTGTGGTATATCCAGATGCTGATTAGACAGCGTGATTATTGCACAGGTGTGCCTTAGGCTGGGCACAATAAAAGGCCACTCTAAAATGTGCAGTTTTATCACACAGTACAATGCCACAGATTTTGCAAGTTTTAAGGGCGCGTGCAATTGGCATGCTGACTCCAGGAATGTCCACCAGGGCTGTTGCCCTTGAATTGAATTTCTCTACCATAAGCCGTCTCCAAAAGTGTTTCAGAGAATTTGGCAGTACATCCAACCGGAGTCACAACCGCAGGCCACGTGTAACCACACCAGCGCAGGACCTCCACATCCAGCATCTTCACCTCCAAGATCGTCTGAGACCAGCCACCCAGACAGCTGCTGCAACAATCGGTTTGCATAACCAAAGAATTTCTGCACAAGCTGTCAGAAACCGTCTCCGGGAAGCTCATCTGCATGCTCGTCGTCCTCATTGGGGTCTCAACCTGACTGCAGTTTGTCGTCGTAAGCGACATGAGTGGGCAAACGCTCACATTCGATGGCGTCTGGCACTTTGGAGAGTCGTTCTCTTCACAAATTAATCCCGGTTTTCACTGTACAGGGCAGATGGCAGACAGCACGTATGCCATTGTGTGGGTGAGCGGTTTGCTGATGTCAACGTTGTGGATCGAGTGGCCCATGGTGGCAGTGGGGCTAAGGTATGGGCAGGCGTATGCTATGGACAACGATGTTGGAAGGATCTGTACACAATTCCTGGAAGCTGAAAACATCCCAGTTCTTGCATGGCTAGCATACTCACCGGACATGTCACCCATTGAGCATGTTTGGGATGCTCTGGATCAGCGTATACGACAGTATGTTCCAGTTCCTGCCAATATCCAGCAACTTCTCACAGCCATTGAAGAGGAATGGACTAACATTTCACAGGCCACGATCAACAACCTGATCAACTCTATGCAAAGGAGATGTATTGCACTGCGTGGTCACACCAGATACTGACTGGTTTTTGGAACCCCGAACCCAGGGCCGTCGTTTCGCATGGGCAAGCTGGGCAATTGCTCGGGGGCCCCACTTGCCCCTGAGCCACTGGTCTCGTATTTCTCATGTAGAATTATTAGCCCCGAGTGTAAACATCCAGTGATTTATGGACTAGCTGGGGGGCGGGGCCCACCCATCCATCCCCAACATCAGTGCTTAGATTTGACAGCTCCACTCTCACTGCAGCTGCACGCCCCCATACCGATATGCGGGGTCCCCAGAAAACTGCCTGTATACACTGTGACTGCTGGCTGGGGAGGAAGGTGGCGGGACCCATTGCAACTACTGCATGTGCACAGTTCCAGGGCATGCTGCAGAGTATCACTAAAATAAACCATAAACAATACCGCGCTAACATAAAGGTTGTTCTACTAATGATTAGCAGAGTGAAATAAATATTAAGCTGCAATCTTATCGTGAGGCGTGCACACAAACATAAGAAGAAAAAATCAAAAAAAAATCAAAAAAAAATCAAAAAAAACAAAAAATCAAAAAAAAAAAATCAAAAAAAAAAAAAGACTGCGCTAAGACAAAAGGCAACAATCATGTGATATGACTAATCAGAACATATGAATATGTTTAAAATTGAGTTTTTCAAAATTAATATTTATGAATAAAAAACACCAGAGCTTTCTTAAAAAAGTGACTGAAAATATATAATAACCAAATAAAGATATAAAAAGTCCCAAATGAAGGTAAGAAAAAGTGACTAGTGTCACAAAAACACACAGTCCCTGGAGCCAAGGCAAAATGCAAACAATGATCTTGGACATGTAACGCAATCCTTGGAGCCAAGGTAGATGTATTCAGTGTACATAGACGTAAAACACCCAGTGAAAAATCCTCCACCTAATAAGATGTCCGCTTACCAGAGGTAAGCTGTGAATCAGCTTAGTATTAACCTCTCCACGGGGAAGATCAGCTCCTCAGGTCTCCAACCAAGGAAGGGGGTGGGCAGGATCTTACGATGTGTTTAGCTCAATCCACACAGTAGGAGGACCCTGCAGGTAAGCTTATAATAAAGCTTGAATCTAGCAGCCTCAAGCAGACTCACAGCTCTTCAAGACAGGTGTATTCGCCAACTCGAGTTGGCGAATACACCTGTCTTGAAGAGCTGTGAGTCTGCTTGAGGCTGCTAGATTCAAGCTTTATTATAAGCTTACCTGCAGGGTCCTCCTACTGTGTGGATTGAGCTAAACACATCGTAAGATCCTGCCCACCCCCTTCCTTGGTTGGAGACCTGAGGAGCTGATCTTCCCCGTGGAGAGGTTAATACTAAGCTGATTCACAGCTTACCTCTGGTAAGCGGACATCTTATTAGGTGGAGGATTTTTCACTGGGTGTTTTACGTCTATGTACACTGAATACATCTACCTTGGCTCCAAGGATTGCGTTACATGTCCAAGATCATTGTTTGCATTTTGCCTTGGCTCCAGGGACTGTGTGTTTTTGTGACACTAGTCACTTTTTCTTACCTTCATTTGGGACTTTTTATATCTTTATTTGGTTATTATATATTTTCAGTCACTTTTTTAAGAAAGCTCTGGTGTTTTTTATTCATAAATATTAATTTTGAAAAACTCAATTTTAAACATATTCATATGTTCTGATTAGTCATATCACATGATTGTTGCCTTTTGTCTTAGCAGAGTATCACTGCTGGCTTGGGTGCATGGCGGGTGGAGTGCATGTGCAGGGTGACAACAGTGAACCTGTTGAACATCCTGCCTGGGTGTCCTCTTCTCTCCTGTGTAACTCCTCCTTCCCCCACCCTTGCTTTCATCCTTACAATAAGCAGGTAGAAGACAGAATGTCCAAGCAGAAGGTGGGAGCTGTCCAACTTTTCAAGTTAAAAAGCCTGTGATTTGTTGCTAGGGACGGTCCTAGAAACCAGTCGTTTGTCTGTTACATGGAAAGTTGAACAGCTCCTGCCTTCTGCTCGGACATGCCGCATCCTCTGTCTTCTCCCTGCTGTGTAAGGTAAGGGAGGGAGCACTGACATAAAGGGAACTGTGTTTGTTGCAAAGAAAGAAGATGGCTGTAAAGGGGACCGGGATACCAGAAAGGAGGGGACTGTGAAAGGAAGTGGGTGTTAGGGGGGGGGGATCAGTGTATGTGTCAGGAGGGGGATCGGTGTATGTGTCAGGAGGGGATCAGTAGTGTAGGGGTCTGGTAGGTTGGTTTAGTAGTCAGCATGGATGGGCACTGGTGAGCCAGGCAGCAACCAGCAAGTGAGTAATTTCTTGCTATTCAAACTCGTGTTATAGTGTCCAAACATTGTGTTAATGTTTAAACACTGATTTTGTTGGAAGTACCGATAAATATAGCCTTTATGATCATTTTCATTTTTATTCTCGTGAGTGATTGTGTAGACAGGACCCCAGTGCACTGTATTGCCCGGGGGCCTATAATGCTCTTAAGGTGGCACTGCCTGAACCCCCCGATAAAGTAAAACTGCACATTTTAGAGTGGCCTTTTATTGTGACAGCCTAAGGCACACCTGTGCAGAAATCATGCTGTCTAATCAGCATCTGAATATGCCACACCTGTGAGGTGGATGGATTATTTCGGCAAAGGAGAAGTGCTCACTAACACAGATTTAGACAGATTTGTGGACAATATTTGAGAGAAATAGGCCTTTTGTGTACATAGAAAAAGTCATAGATCTTTGAGTTCAGCTCATGATAAATAGGGGCAAACACAAAAGTGTTTCACGTTTTATAATTTTGCTCAGTGTAGTTGTCAAAGTGTATACAGGGTCATAATTCTGGAGTTCATATGATCGAAATGTAACCATGCTGCTGCCTGTATCTTCATTATCTAGACCTAAGAAACAACACATCGGTTGGTAAGCATAATTGATTGTTCACTGGCACTGCAGTTTTAAGTTTATATTTATCAACATCATAGAAAAGGTTACAAAATCATTCAAATTTTGCATATCCAAGCAGCTTCTTCAGTTCTAATGAGTGACAGGAACATACCCTTGCAACCTGGTAATTCAATCACTTTAAAGCGGAAGTAAAGTCATTATCAGGAACCATGAATCAGACCGAGACAGAAGTAAAGTTAAATTACACTTGTTTAATAATAATAATAATAATAATAATATTATTATTATTAAGGTAAACAGAGTAAGCGTTCTCAAAACAAGCCAGAGTTCAGTAACCGGATCGGGTAGTCAGCCAAGCAAATGTCAGAGAGCCAGAGATAAACGTAGTAGTACAGCAAGCAGGATCAGGAGCCAGAAGGAATGTCAGCCAAGCAAGTCTTCAAAAGGAACACAGGAGAAAGTCTCTGTAATGATGACAAAGGTGAAGGCAGAGATCAAGTGAGCGACTTTAAGTAGGCAGGACTAACGAGCAGAATCAACAACAGCTGGGTAATTGTGGAGAGAGATGGGAGCTGGTAATTAGCCGACAGCTTAACGGCCAGCTCAGAGAAGGAAGGGCTGAGCCCAGCCCTGACAGTCATCCATTTAACAGTTTCAAAAAACAGTTACATTTCTGGCATGTGGCAGAAATATAACACTCCCATTGGTTGTGCTCTCAACCAAACTCAAACCATCCAATGGCTGGTGTCATAACTGATCATGTGCAGCAGCATGACAGCTGTAGAATAACCGCTTGCCGACCATATAATGTATATATATATTGCGGCAAGGCAGCTCCCCTGCTCTTGATCACGTACCTAGTACGTGATCCACGCTCCCTAGCAGGGGCCACGTGTGTGCCTGAGGCAAAAAGGAAGTTCTGGACAGCCGCACTCCGGAATATAGCCTTTATTAGTTAAAAGTCCAACAGATAAAAGCCACAGCAAAAAAAAGGGACAAACGAGCTGATGCGTTTCACACTTAACAGTGCTTAGTCATAGCCTAGGCCCACAAGCTATGCTCTTTAGGGAGGGGGAGATGGATTCCCAGGGTTTTTTTCCTGTTAACAGTCTTGCCGCCGTGTTTTGGATGAGTTGTAAGCGCGCAAGCTGATATTGGGGTAGTCCTACGTAGAGCGAATTTGCGTAGTCATTAGGTACAGTGTACAGATTTTTTTATTGATCACTGTATTAGTGTCACTGGTGGCACTAGGTAGCGTTATCGGCAGTCCCAGATAGCATCAGGGTACAAGTCACATATTCGCTAATAACGTTTTACCCCCCTGATCACCCCCCAGTTAACCCTTTCACTGCCCTGTTACAGTGTCATTAGTACAGTGTACAGATTTTTGTTTTGATCACTGTATTAGTGTCATGGGTGATGCTAGATATTGTTAGCGTCAATCCCAGATAGCGTCAGATTTCCCGCCACATATTCACTAATAAATGTTAACCCTTTGATCGCCACTAACACACACACACACACTATACACCTCCATTGCTAGAATAGTGTCTGAACGTATCAATATCTTTGATCATATCAGAACTATACTAGGGCCCCCAATAGTATAATGTCCACAAAAATGCAGCATTAGCAGGATCAACCTTGACACCTGCCAGTGCCAGCACCTGCGTTTAGCCCCTCGCCCCCCCCCCCCCCCCCCCAAGTCAGTAGATCACTGTCACTTCTGATACACAGTACACAACACCACAGCATTTGCAGAATCAGGCCTGATCTCTGCTAGCACTAGCAGGTAAAACATTTTTAGTGGTTCAAACAGTCTTTTACAGCCAGGTGCTTTTGTGAGTCGCACTAGGTACCTGTAAATTTAGTGGCCAAAATTTCAAACGAAAGGTACACTAGTGAAGAGGCCTACAGGATACTGAGCATGACAGATGAGATTGATGGGGAGTCCTCACTATCAGAATCAGGCTCAGTCTAAGAACCTGTAGAGAGCAGCGGCACCCTGACAGCTTAGACAATGGAGTAGTGGTCCCTGCTATGGTCAGGCATACCCGACCCCTCGCCCAGGTTCCTGAGGTGATACTGTTGCATGATGATTCCTGTATGCAGCAGAGTGCTAGTGCCGATCTATCTTCTGGTGAACTGGTGAGCACCAGCGGCCTAGTACACCCTGGTCATAGTCAAACCAGCACTGCAGTAACACTTGGTGACGTGGCAAGTCCCATAAGTGCAGTTCAAGCTGGTGCGGTGGCTAGCACAAGTAGTGTCCCGCAGCCAACAAGAATGCAAACACAGCCCAGTAGAGCCCATAGTGCCTGCAAGTCCTAATTGGGAGCCCACAGATTCTGCAGTGCCTGTACTTCTCCCATTCCCTGGCCTACCCTGAATTCAGGTGGAAACAGCAGATTTAAGCCCCCCTGTTTTTTGGGGCTGTTTTTCGTGGATGATTTAGATTACATTTTGAGAGACCCTAGCCTGGAACGTTTAAAGTTTTTTACAGTTACAAAAAAAAAAAAAGAAGAGGTTTAAAAAAACCTATACAAAAATTAAAAAAGCCAAAAATAGTTGTCCTTTTTTTGAGTTAATGTTCTGCTCTTACTGTTGTTACTGTGTTTTATTGTTAACCATTGTTTGCTTTGCAGGTATGACATTTATCTGCAGCACTGATCTTATTATTCTGACAGCAACAGGGTTTGCTTTTAGAATACATAATGTAGGAGGTGATTTCATCCCCCACAGTTAAAGCAGAGTTCTAGCCCGAATTAAAAATATTTAAAAGTCAGCAGCTACAAACAGTGGCATTGCTAGGGGGTGGCTTCTTGGGCTATAGCCCTGAATATGGGGCCCACAGCTCCGAGTCTCTTACTGGGTGCAGCCAGGGCCGAATTAACATAGGGGCAGGGCTCTAGTCCTGTGGGAACGCATGGGAACGGCGTTCCTGTACTTTTGCACAGCAGGTATGTCGTTCCCATTAGCAGGAGGGCTGATCCTGTGCCGTGGCTGCAGCGGCACCCAGGGCCGATCCTGGGAGGCTCAGGTGCAGAGTCCTTCCCTCCCTCCCTCCTTCCTCTTAAGTGCCTCTCTGGGCTCACTGCAATGTTCGGCGGCTGGCCACTGTAACAAAGTCCCACTCCTAGACTGGCTTCTGTCCTAGGCGGAACACTGATTCCATTTCCTGGCATTGGAACAGTGTTTTGCCTATCACAGGAGCCGCCAGCAGTCTAGGAGGCGGGACTTTGTTACAGTGGCCGGCCGCCGAACATTGCAGACCCATGCTCCATGACACAGCAGGAGATGCTCACTGTGTATAATCCAGTCAGGTGAGTCTGCAATGATGGGCACAGTGAGGCGGCATTGATGGGCACAGTGAGGCTGCGTTGATGGGCACAAGTGAGGCTGCGTTGATGGGCACAAGTGAGGCTGCGTTGATGGGCACAAGTGAGGCTGCGTTGATGGGCACAAGTGAGGCTGCGTTGATGGACACAGTGAGGCTGCATTGATGGGCACAGGTGAGGGCACAGTGAGGCTGCATTGATGGGCATAGTGAGGCTGCATTGATGGGCACAGTGAGGTTGCATTGATGGGCACAGTGAGGCTGCATTGATGGGCACAGTGAGGCTGCATTGAAACATCATGACACATTGTGGTGTTTTTTTTTTTTGTTAGTATAGCATACGGGTTAAATTCTTTTGTTGTTACATCTGTTCTATGTTTAATGCATGTGAATTTTGGAGGTGTCCTCGTAAACTGGCACTTTATAATAAATGTTGCAGTTTATGTGTTAAAAAGGGAGTACGTAGGTGGGGGAATATTGGGTGGGTTCCCACAGTTTTTTCCCAGGACTTGACCCCTGTGTAGGGACTATTTGAGTTGCAGCTCCAGGCCCCTACCATATTTTAAGCTTAGCTGCCCAAAATGAACAGGCCCCCTGTCAGCCCCTGCAGCCCACCATATCACAGCCGTGTCCCTGATGCAGACTCCTATCCTCCCGAGCCACCTTGTGCCTATATTCGGCCATACCATGTGTGCAGGGGGGAGATCTTCCATCTGCTGTATGGGGAGCCTTACAGGAGGTGCAGGCCACTGTGATCTAACACACAATGCAGACATGGAGTAGCTGTTGGCTCCTTACCCTTACCACTGATTTGGAGCACTGCAGGGAAGTTGAAGGAGATTTAACACCAATAATAGATCCCCACTGTTCTGACCCCCATACTGACCCCCCCTCACCAATGCCACCTCCCTGCAGCGCTGCTGCCCAACTTCCCTACGGCTGGCTGCAGCTACTGCAGGGGAGCTTCAGGCCAGGGAATCCAAATCTGTCAAAGTATCCTCTTACCTCCATGGCATTCCAGCACTTCCTCTACTGGGCTCCCCTCCGCAGCATAAACTCTTAGGGCTCATTTACACTAGTGTTGCCCATGTTCGGATCGCTCTTCAGAGGGCATTTGACAGGCATCGAGGAGGCATTGTATTGCTTCCTCACTGCCTGTTCTAACCCCTTAAACCCCACACTAGTGTGTCACAACCACATTCATTGCACTCGGTTGCCCACTGAATGCAACAGCAGTGATAATTTTTGGTGCACCACAATGCAGCAGCATATGTACTCCCCCATTGCTGCATAAGGGGGAATGGCTGAGGGGTGGTGTGATGGAACCGTCCCACACTCTGCTTGAGTGCTTCTGTCAGTATACCGCTTCTCCCAGTCTGAACATAGATATCAGATATTATAGCCGCATATTGCAACCAAAAACTAGGCGAGACTACCTCATCTGCAAAACTGGAATTTTTATTGAACAAACTCACACAGAATATATACCCCACAGGAGGACATCCCGCTCCTGATCATATTACCATAACAATACAAACTGTACACAGGAATATAAATTACCATAGCTAAACAACAACCAACATGTACTATAAACATTAGATTAATTAAATAACTAGCCACCTGGACAATGTTGTGATTAATCAGATATCCCCACTTCAGGTCAGACTTCCTGACCCCAAGCTCACAAAGTGCACTACACCTTATCATAAGTTCAACATCTCCACAGTACTAGTTTGCTAGCAGACAATAGGTGAGTAATTTAGTACAATTAACAATTAACCATGGGACAGACATGCTTAGCAGAAAACACATAACACCTCAATACACAGACAATAGCAGGAGACCACCAGTAACAGACTGTCCGGCTCCTACATTGAAGAACATGGAACAGAGATCAATGTGACTAGCTCTTTCAATGAACATGTATAGTTCAGAATCAAACAAACCAGGCATAATCTTCATATATTTCTTGAGAGATATTGTTGATAAATATTCCTGTCCCATTTGAAGTAATCCAGACCACATTCTCAGTGTCCATTAAGTAGTTGTCCATCATTTTCTCAGTCACCCTTTGCCCCTAATAGACACAGGTAACGTACACATGAGAGGGGCTGAACAAGGAGTTTCCCAAGCTCTCTAAAGTAAGCTTGGTTCCACAGGCCCCCCACCCAAAGGGACTCCCACCACAGGTGGTAAAAATATGACTCAGCTGCACATTTTTATTGCTACCAACCAACAGTGGCCTCACTAGGACTGGTGTCATCTGGTGCGGTAAACCATGGTGCCACCCCCCCGGGCTCTCTCCTGTCTAGCCTGCCACAGTGCCCTGCAGGGTGCTGGGCAGGCTATTTTCGGGCTATTAGCACACAGTCATGGTGCGCACCCAACCTGCCCCCTGTAAATTATGCAGTTGGACATAATCTCATACTTGATGGTGTCACCAGGGCCCTCTTTAATATTGATTGGACCCTGGGAAAACATTTTCTTGGGGCCCCCCTGCAGACCTACTACGGAAGAGGGTCAGAGACTGCAGACCTACTACGGAAGAGGGTCAGAGACTGCAGACCTACTACGGAAGAGGGTCAGAGACTGCAGGCATCCTATGGAAGATGGTCAGAGACTGCAGGCATCCCATGGAAGATGGTCAGAGACTGCAGGCATTCTAAAGGAGACGGTCAGAGACTGCAGGCATCCTACAGGAGACGGCCAGAGACTGCAGGCATCCTACAGGAGACGGCCAGAGACTGCAGGCATCCTACAGGAGACGGCCAGAGACTGCAGGCATCCTACAGGAGACGGCCAGAGACTGCAGGCATCCTACAGGAGACGGCCAGAGACTGCAGGCATCCTACAGGAGATGGCCAGAGACTGCAGGCATCCTACAGGAGACGGCCAGAGACTGCAGGCATCCTACAGGAGACGGCCAGAGACTGCAGGCATCCTACAGGAGACGGCCAGAGACTGCAGGCATCCTACAGGAGACGGCCAGAGACTGCAGGCATCCTACAGGAGACAGCCAGAGACTGCAGGCATCCTACAGGAGACGGCCAGAGATTGAAGACATCCGACAGAAGACGACCAGAGACTGCAGGCATCCTACGAGAGAAGGTCAGAGACTGCAGGCATCCTACAGGAGAAGGTCAGAGACTGCAGGCATCTTATGGGAGACGGCCAGAGACTGCAGGCATCTTATGGGAGACAGTCAGAGTCTGCAGACTTACTGTGGGAGACTGCCAGAGACTGCAGGCATCCTATAGGAGACGGTCAGAGACTGCAGGCATCCTACAGTAGATGGTCAGAGACTGCAGGACTACAATGGGAGACAGTCAGAGACTGCAGGCATCCCACAGGATACGGTCAGAGACTGCTGGCATCCTACAGGAGATGGTCAGAGACTGTGTATGGTGTGGGGATGTTGCAGTCAGTGTACACAGCTCTGAGGAAGCCTGTCCTCCCTCACTCGCTCGCTGTAGAATACACCTGTGTGATCCCTGCTCTCTCCCCCTCCTCTGTGTGCAGCTATCACCAGACCTCAGCTCACTTTTCCCCCAGGACCCTCACTCACATTAGCAGTGTCCTGGTCCCCTCAGACTCCCGGTCAATCAGCTCCTTAACAACCAGTGATGTCACCAGCCTGATTCACTTACATGGCCAGGAATCCCAGGCCATGTAAGCAAAGAGGCAGTGCGGTGGTGATGTCACTGGCCATATTTGGTCAGCGATGCCACTACATCCTTGGCCCCCCCGTGTATATAAACCCAATGACCGTACCAGAGAGCTGTCAGTGGACAAATCGATATATTGACAAGTTTTTTTTATTTTCTCAGATGATCAGCGGGAGATCATCATTGTGGTTAATGCTGGATTTTTTGGGGTTTTAACATTAGGACTTGTAAAAAAACTTGTATCTGTTTATTTACAACTGACTTTTTATTATGAAAAAGTAGAAGTACTATATACTTCTTACTCATTTACGTGGAAGAGGGAAGGATATATGTAGGCTTTCAAATTTCAATACGTTCTCGCCTGCATCCCAACAACTACCAGGCCATGGTTGTGGGGAAAAGGCCTTTGCCCTTATCATCATGACCCCCAATGTTGAGAGCATGTGGCCTGGTATGGTTTGAAGGAGATGTGTGTGTGCTCTGATTAAGAGTCTAGTACTGATTTGAAGGGACCCCATTCCATTATTTTTTTGCTGAGGGTTCCATTTTTTTTTTAAACATTTACAACAAAAGTGACATATAGAAAAAGGGCCATTAATTCACTTTTCCCTGCAACCTTCCTTTGTGAAATGTAAAGTAGCAGCATTTTAAATGGCTTTTTTTCCCCTTTTTATATGTCACTTTTGCTATACTAGTTTGTTTACATGATAGAGATGTTCCACTCCACAGACAGACTTGGGGGGCCCTCCAAAAAGGTTTTTCTTTTACACAAAAGTGCATTTTTAATGCTTAAACTAAAATAAAAAAAAAATGTTATACTTACCAATGCTAAAAATAAAAATGTTAAAATGTGTTTAAATAATTTTAATCAGGCATTTATTTTTTGCTATTTGGTGCTTTTAAATGTTTATTTGTAAAAACAAAAACAGTCCTAAAGCCATTACACTCTTAAGTAATTTTGTGAAAGTTGGTATGTAGTTGGCTGCACACATTACTATTATTATAATAAGTGTTATATATATCATATAATCACTTTGTATATGGCTAAATCTAGAAATCATGCCGTCTTCAGATCAAATATATCCTTAGTTCATTATAGTTTTCTTGTCACAACATATCTTGCAGGATAATGTGCTTCTGGCACTTGTGCTCTTTAGTTAAATGTAGTCTTTAAAATGCCCTTTTATTTTCATACTGCTAATTTCAACCCACCAGCACTGGGTACAAAAATCATGTTTTATACAAATACTCCCACTAATTGTAGAAAGAATTATGAAAGGACTAACTTGTAGATGTGTCATCTTGTTTACAGAAAAAGAGTAAAATAAAACTTCTTGAAAAGTATTGTTTGCAGTGGGTGGAAGACTGAAGAGTTGTCATGAAAATTGAATGGTTCCTATAAAGAATCATTGCATTTTATGGATCCTTACCACTGCACTAAATCTATTAATTTGTTAAATTTGTTGATCAGTTAAAACTTTGGAGCTTTTAGATGAGAAGACTCATTACACAGAGGGAACACAAACGGTGCAGTCTTAGTTTTCCTGGAAACCCCATTAATGAAACACTCATGTAAATGTAGATAAAGTCCATAAAATACACTTATGGTCGTGGCCCTAAGACCGAGACAAATGTGGATCACATAAACACGCAACAAGACTCACAACATAAATAGACCTGAGGTGTGGCTTTTGGTCGTCTGGTAGGTATGGCAAGAAAAGGGGCCAAAAATAACCAGGTAGGGAAGTATTTTTATTACCTCTAACCTCATTGAGTGAGCTTGGAGAAAGGGCCATCTTGAGGTAATATATATCTGGTAAAGCAGGCAGACTTTCACCTGCCTAGCTTCTTGGTCACATGGTCTGGTACTCCGTGCTGAGATGTGGCTGAGGCTGCGCCTGATCCAAAGGAATATCCAGAATACCGCCCGGGGTCTAGGCCTAAGTTGACCAGTAGGACCCAAACATGTTTAATAAACTGATTTCCACTCAGGGGGTTGACCTGAAAAAGGCAGTAACGGGCTGGAGACTGGCTGGCTGGGTAGTTGAAAGAGCAGACGGTCAAAAGATCGTTGCTGGGCACCAGGCATTGCTTGTTCGAAAGAAGTTTATATCCACTCCGGGTCCGGTTTGTTGCGTTTTGGAGACCGTAAGATAAAGGACATAGTGGCTTGGATACCGGCCAGGTACAGCCTGATAGGGGTATGAGGTAGAGCCAGCTGTGTGTGGCAATAAGATATAAAGGCTAGGACATGAGTGACGTCATCTACTGTGGTTCCGGGACAAGTGGCAAGGAACCTACGTTAGGTGTTCCAGGCCGTGGGATAAGCCTTTAGTGTGTTGCTAGACAGTGAGTGGTTGATGAGCCGGGTTGCATTGGCAAGGTGTGGCTTCAATCCATTGTTAGTTGAGACCAAGGTGGGATAGGAGTGGATGATTGGTCGGTTCCGGGTTCCTGCTGGAAGAATGAGACAAAATTGGAGCGGGACAGTGCATCGGCTGCGGTATTGCACTTGCCAGGGATATGCTTACAGTAACTGTTAAATTTGGTGATGTAGTGACAATTGCAGCAGACTGCGCAGGAAGGACATGACGGGGAGCGACTTGGATCTACCCTTATTAATGATGTCAGCTGTAACCTGGTTGTCTGTGGTGAAGAGCTCTGTCTGATCTGTCCACGTGTGGCCCCAGACTTGGGCTGCTGCCACGATGGGGTACAGCTCGAACAATGACGAAGATCGAGGGAAACCAGGAATCAGACAGATTTCCGGGGGCCAAGGTCTGGCAAACCAGTGATGGCCAAAAATTGCAGCAAAGCCAGTGGAGGCTGCAGCATCTGTGACTACCTGGGGCGACTGAGCTGATACTGAGGGAAAAAACATTGATATGTCATTCCAGTTGAAGAGGAACTCGTCCCACATAGCCAAGTCTGCTATTGCTGCTGGATCTAGTCTGAGGACTTGGTCGGGTCCTGCACTCGGGCAAGAAAGACTAAGAGCCTTGAGATGAACGACCGCCCCTGAGGAATTGTTCTCATAGCGAAATTGAGCATGCCTATCAAGGACTGCAGCTGTCTTTTAGTACATTCCTGTGACCGGGTAAACTCCTGAATGACCAACCTAACAAGCTAATTTGTCAGAAGGCAGGCTAGGCTGCATGCCGTGCGTATCCAGGACGATGCCTGAGAAACTTATGAAATGTGTTGGGCCTTCCACTATGTGTTCATTGAGATTGTTGAAGACCTCTCTTAGCTTGTCTAGATCTACCGGGGGGGTATGTCTAGGTGTTCGATAAGCAGAAAATCGTCCGGATAATGGATAACCCTGTGACACTGGGCCTGGTGTGACAGGTTCAAGTGAGGGATTGGGCGAAACCGTCAGCTTTGTGGGCGAAGTGGCGACAAAAGTGTTCAGTGTCTGTGAGGCTCCAGTCAGAGCTTATCTGGAACTGGGCGAGTCTCGCTGCTGCTTTGGTCATAGAAGGCAAAACCTCCATATTTGTAAGCAAGATCTGTCACTGCATGAAGGTATAAGTCCCGCTCCTCCCTCCTGCTGAGGGTGGCTGAACAAAGTACATCTCTGAACATCCCGAAGGCCAGGGCGAACTCAGTGGCTGACAGCTTACGACTGAGGCTGGGGTCTCTCGACTTGACAACCACTGAGACATCCCCCCCAGGCGTATGATTTGTTGTCAGCCAAGTCATGGACTGAGATGAGCAGGGATGCCAACTGACGTCTTTGCCCTCCAATATATCCTCCCTGATGCTGGTCGGGACAAGATGAACGGGGAGGACGATAGGTGCAGAGCCTGGTGTACCTGCAGAAGGAGAAGCTGTCATCAGGACCATGACCAGGTCCGGGAGGGCCATGGATGGGCGAACTTTCAAAGGTGTGACTCTGGTCTGGACGTCCGAACTGTTGCAGCTAAGGGGGAGACTAAAGCGTGCAGCTGGGCCCCGTGAATGGATTGCAGGGATGCCTGTTGGGCCCAGCTGCAGCTGGAGGCGGGAAGAGGAGCCTGAAAAGCTTTGCCTTCCTGGCCGTTAGCAGGAAAGGGAATATCCCTGCGACTCAGCTATGAGTTTGGGGATGTTCCGTCCCCTGAGGGACTGCAGGCAGCCGCGCTCTGAGCCGCTTGGGGGGGGGTAACAGAGGGGCGGGTGTGAAGTCCTCGCTGCCAGAAGACAAAAAGGGGGCTGGGTGCTCATATTTAAGAGGAGTCATAGCCATAGGATAGAGAGCGGAGTGGTAAAGAGAAAACTCAGAGAGGAGGAAAAAGGAAGAAGTACAGAAAAAGGAATGATAAGCATAGACAGGAGCTGACAGAGTTCTGTTGTGCAGAACTTATGTTGAGTGGAAATTTAGAAAACTCAGAAGAGTGTGTGGCGACCGAGGTGGGCCAGGAGGTGACTGGCCAGATAACCGATAGCTCGGGTGCCTGTCTGTGGCAAGCACAAACCTGAAGACCAGAACCCCAGGGCGTACTGGGGCGAGAAGTAGAAGTCTGGTACGGCCTACGTAGGAATGTTGCAGTCTGTAGGGGGTGACGTGTGCTCGGCCTGCTAACACTTGCACTGCCAGCAAGTCTATTGTTAAGCGACCTTGTCTGCGAGGTGAAGGGTCGCCCTTCGAAAACAGAGTGTCATGTATAGACATATGTGACAGAAATAACGCCTGGAGATCACGTCCAATGATGTATGTGAAGTAACGGTATAGTGAAAGGGTGCTGCAGAATGATGTGATAGAAAAGCCCATGAACTAGGCCCTGACTGACGCTCTAGTAGCGAGGTCCTGGTTAGGATCGAAACTCGGTCGACTGGGAACACCTGCAGTAGGGGTGACATGAGTGCAACAAGATTTCTTTACTTTTTTTTTTTCTCTTTTTTATGTGTCCCCCCTTGTATGCGACTGGCCCCGGTGAAGATGCAAACATAGCATTTTTTTTTTTTTACCTGGTACTGGATGGAACCTGAACGCGACTGACCTGAGGGAGAAAAGATAGACGAAAATGATGAGTGGCTCGTATGAATGCCACTGGAGACGAGTGCCACTAAAAATTAAGTGGGCTGTATGAGCACCACTGAGTGTGCTTGCAGCGATTGCAAGGAGTATATGTTGAGATGCATGTTTGCAGCGATTGCAAATGGGTATATGCTGAGATGCGTGTTTTGTAACGATTGCAAGGAGTTTATACTTAGATGCGTGTTTTGCAGTGATTGCAAAAAAGGTTAAATGCTGGGATGCATGTTTTGCAGCGATTGTAAGTGGGTAAACACTAAGATGCGTGTATTTGCAGCAATTGCAAGGAGTTTATACTGAGATGCATGTTTTGCAGTGATTGTATACGGGTAAATGGTAAGATGCGTGTATTTGTAGCAATTGCAAGGAGTTTGTACTGAGATGCATATTTTACAGAGATTGCAAAATGGGTATATGCTGAGATGCGTGTTTTTTTGCAGCAAATGCAAGGAGTTATGATGAGATGCGTGTCTTGCAGCGATTGCAAGGAGTTATGAGGAGATGCGTGTCTTGCAGCGATTGCAAGGAGTTATGATGAGATGCGTATCTTGCAGCGATTGCAAGGAGCTATGATGAGATGCGTGTTCTTGCAGTGATTGCAAAATGGGTATATGCTGAGATGCGTGTATTTGCAGCAATTGCAAGGAGTTTGTACTGAGATGCATGTTTTGCAGAGATTGCAAAATGGGTATATGCTGAGATGTGTGTTTTTTGCAGCGATTGCAAGGAGTTATCATGAGATGCGCATCTTGCAGCGATTGCAAGGAGTTTATACTGAGATGCATGTTGCAGCAATTGCAAAAATGGGTAAATGTTGAGATGCGTGATCTTGCAGCGATTGCAAGGAGTTTATACTGAGATGCATGTTGCAGCGATTGCAAATGGGTATATGCTGAAATGCGTGTTTTGCAGCGATTGCAAGGAGTTATGATGAGATGCGTAGCTTGCAGCGATTGCAAGAAAGTTCACCTACTGATAGGCGAAAAAGAAAAGGATAGCAGAAATTGTATATGTAGGAAGGAACTGCGAAGTGGCATACGTAACGAATCGTAGATTTGTTATAGGGACTGTTACGTATTGGTGTGTGGGATACTCGTGAAGCGAACCGTTGTGCTGCTTGTGAGACTAGGTTCGGAGTGGACTGTGATGCATGTAGCTGCTGAGGTGATGTGAATCGGAAAATAAAATAAATAATGAATCGTAGGGCAAGAACCACTACAAATTGGTGTGCAGGATAAGACCGATTCAAACCGTTGTGCCGCAGAGGCGACTAGGCTTGAATCCGACTGTGATTCGTATGACATGAAAGCAATACGAAACAGTCAGTAGAAAATTACATAAAAAACAAACCATTTGTGGGGTACAACAGGGACCAATAGGAATCAGTGAGCGGGATGCATCCGATGCAAACCGCTGTGTTGCCGATGCGACTAGGTTCGAATCGGATTGTAGCAGGTATGCAATATGAATCGGTTGTAAAGAGATGGCACTGATACAAATCGGTTGTAAGATGTATGAAGTGAATCCAATACAAATCGGTTGCAGCGTGTATACCACACCTTACTTCTAAAACTGAACACATACCAACCACCCAGCCCCCCAGGCTAATCAAAGTGCAGACAAGGCCCCATGTGGGTCTAGTTACCACCTCAGACACAGAACCCATGCCAATAATAAATGCTGATCTCCAAATGGATGAGACAGCAACCCCATAGACAGTGAATCCTATGAGAAAATGAAGCCTGTATCGAGTGATATCAGAGAACAACCGACAATGGCTCAGAGGCTTGGATCTACGAACGAATCCTATGTTTGTGGATAGGATGGCAAGCAAGGCAGAGCGAGCCTGCAAATCTAAGTTTGCAGGTATAGGAAACATATCCAATGGTAACATTGCATATGAACAAAAAGGTTTGAACCCTACCTGCAACAGCAAGCGAGAACCGCCGACGAAGACGCCGCAACCCACTTTTAATCGAACGCACAGACTTATGAACACAAGGTAAGCTGGGAAGAGTCAGCACAGTGACATGTAGTATTGTGCACTGAAACTGACAAAGAGGAAGGGGAAGTGGTCAGCTTAAATATCCTCCGGGCTCCTCCCATAAATTCAGGCCAGCACACTGGCCTTCTAACTTATCTTAATTACACAATAGTTTGGGTAGAAATTCCCTATTTATTGTAGGTGCAGCTGCTCCCAGGCCTGCGAAACTGGCTGGCATGTATTCTGCCCACTCCCCAATAAAATCTGATATTAAAATCTGCAAACTGTATCTGTGCTTATAACAATATGGCAATGCATGCTCAGTATGGTGACAGGATATAAAAAAACAGTCATACACCTGGCAGTTTTTGTCTACATATACAGTGCCTAAAAGTATGCATACCCCTTGAAATTTTCCAAATTTTTTCATGTTACAACCAAAAACGTAAATTTATTTAATTGAGAATTTATGTCATAGACCAACACAAAGTGTCACATAATTGTGAAGTGGAAGGAAAATGATAAATGGTTTTTAAAACTTTTTACAAATAAATATCTGAACAGCTTTTCTGTGAAGCCCTCAGAGGTTTGTTAGAGAACCTTAGTGAACAAACAGCATCATGAAGGTCAAGGAACACATCAGATAGGTCAGGGATAAAGTTGTGGAAAAGTATAAAGCAGATTTAGGTTATAAAAAATACCCCAAGCATTGAACATCTCACGGAGCACTGTTTAATCCATCATCCGAAAATGGAAAGAGTATGGCACAACTGCAAACCTACCAAGACATGACCATCCACCTAAACTGACAGGCCGGGCAAGGAGAGCATTTATCAGAGAAGCAGCCAAGAGGCCCATGGTAACTCTGGAGGAGCTGCAGGGATCCATAGCTCAGGTAGAAAAATCTTTACACAGGACAACTATTAGTTGGCCTTTATGGAAGAGTGGCAAGAAGAAAGCCATTGTTGAAAGAAAGCCATAGGAGGTCCGTTTGCAGGTTGCGAGAAGCCATGTGGGGGACACAGCAAACATGTGGAAGAAGGTGCTTTGGTCAGATGAGACCAAAATTAAACTTTTTTGGAGCCAAAATACAGGACAATCTTAGAAGAAAACCTGTTAGAGTCTGCAAAAGACTTGCAGGTTCACATTCCAGCAGGACAACGACCCTAAACATACAGCCAGAGCTACAATGGAATGGTTCAGATCAAAGCGTATTCATGTGTTAGAATGACCCAGTTAAAGTCCAGACCTAAATCCAATCAAGAATCTGTGGCAAAAAAATTGCTGTTCACAGACGCTCTCCATCCAATCTGACAGAGCTTGAGTTATGCAAAGAAGAATGGGCAAAAATTTCACTCTCTAGATGTGCAAAGCTGGTAAAGATATACCCAAAAAGACTTGCAGCTGTAATTGCAGTGAAAGGTGGTTCTACAAAGTATTGGTATAGGGGGGCTGAGTACAAATACACGCCACACTTTTCAGATATTTATTTGTAAAAAATTTGCAAAACCATTTATCATTATCCTTCTGCTTCACAATTGTGCGGTGATCAGGGGTTCTGTGCCACCTGGACGACTGTCTGAGTGGACGTGCGTTGTAATGCCCCGAATTGCTAGGCCATAAGCCTTGGGCCAATCCCAGGGACATCTGGCTACTAGGCTGTCTGAAGGCCTATCCAGAAGCAAGAGAGCAGCATAGGGTTGGGACTGCGGCTTACAGTCCAACAAGAAGTAATGGTTCCCCTGCCCGGGGAACCAGTCATGGTTGGAGGTAGAAGGAAAGCTGTCGCCACTAAGGGACTGTCCACCTTGTTACAGGGGACCACTGTGAGTAAGCTGAGGCCAGTACCAGAGCATACGTCTCGCCAGCCGGGGTAGGTGAAGAAGTGGGAAAACTTCAGCAAGTGCTAAGTCAGGGACCCAGCGGGACAGCAGAGGTGACGCTTGTGGAGTGCCAAGCCAGTGACCTAACGTGTCAACAGTGGGGATGCTTGAGGAGTATCTGTGAGTGCCAAGCCAGGGACCCAGCAGTGAAGTGGGGGTAAGGAAGATACTGAGTGCTAGATTGGAAGAGCTCAAGGGAGTCTAGCGAAAGACTGAGGGCTCAGTGGATGTGAAGTTCTACAATAGGAGATTGTAGAAGAAGTGAAAGAGTTCATTGCAACCTTTGTTAGAAATTGTTACAAGACTGTTGCCATATGAGACAGCGTTCCTACTCATGCAGATGTGATGTCTGGCTGGATACCTTCTCCTGCATGGCTGTCTACCTTGGAGTCTGCCAATTAGCATTGCATCTACTTAAGGGTATCCTGGCCCCAACCCTCTCTCAGTTCTGTTTAAAAGACAATAAATCTCTTTGCATTCAAGAAGTGTCTGGCGCCCATCAATCTACTTTGCATTACACCCACCATGCCTTGTAACCCACTCTACACAGAAGTATTTCAGCTGTCCCTAACCCTGGAGGTCACCATTAGACTTTTGGAGGTCTGGGATCTTGCTACATTTGGCACCCCACGTGGGGCAAAGGCGTTATCCTTGCAGCAGTCACCCATGGAAACCGGCTACAGCTACATCGGGATTTCATCTGGCTCCATTTGAAAGTGGCAAGTAACATCTCTACTTCTTATAGACTGTGTTATTATGCATTCCAACAATGTGGGAAGAACAAGCAAGTCTCATTGCTCATGGGAGAGTACCAGCCTGGTCTTTTGACACTTCCCACCAGCGCTGCTAAGGTTAAAACATACTCCGTTACAGATTTGGCATGTTCCAGAAGGAAAAAAGGGGGTGCTGAAGTTTGCAGAAGGTATCTGCACCAATCCATTGGCGGGGGGAGGAGTCCCCGCTCTGCAGAGGAGGATAAGGAAGTTCTGCCACGTGTGCCTGGTTGTGGGTTGGAGAAGATGGCGCAGTTTGGAAGTGCAATGGCGGATTGGAAGATGTATGCTCCGGGTGTTGGCTTTGGTCTGAGCGAGTCAAAAACCATTCTGACTGACATAGGAGTGCGGTATACACCTAAGGGTAGTCTTGCCCTGTACACCGCTGGAGGCTATGAGGCTTTGGGACTGATCTGCTTGAAGTGTTCCGGTTTGGCCATGCATCTGAGGCCTTGGATTGTCTGTGGACGCTACGGGGAACCCCTGCTTGAGGTAGTCTCCACAGCTCAACCTCCGTGGATACTGCAAGCGGAATGGGACAAGAATGTCGCTGTCCCAGTTGAGAGTGATCAAGAGCCCACCTGCCATCACCCGAGTCCTGCGGGAAGCTGCTCCTCCTGGCCCACCTGCTCGCATTAATGTCGGAGTCACCGAGGAAAAGGGAACCGGAGTCAGGTAAGCCTGCAAGGGGTGAAAGCAGTGTGTCAGTAGGGGAGGTGATACCTGTTGCCATTAAGGGAGACAACACAGTTGTGCCGGTTAAAGCCAGTGCCAAGCAAAACTATATCCCGGCCAAAGAATGCTCCACCATTTCAGATTTGGACACCCCCCTCTGACGAGATCTCTGAACTGTTTTCCGACACTTTGTCCCAGACTGGAAAGGAGCAGTTGTGTAGCTTGGAAGAGGATGAGGTCCCTCAAGTGCAAAGATTGAACTGTCTGCCAATACCGCACCAGCTGTGCGTATTACTAAATCTTTTGAGGAGAGTCGTTGGGAGCAGGGCCGATCCTGGGCGGATGCTTAGGGTGCAACGCGCCCAGGCACCACAAGCTAAGGCGGGGGGGGGCGCTGAAGCTCAGGTGCCGTGGATCCCCCTCCCGCTTGCTCTCCCCGCCGGCAAATGATGGGAGTGGGTCCAAGGAGGAGAAACTGAGTTGCTTCCCTCCTCCCCCTAGCTTGAGGTGCTGCTATCAGAAGAGGGCTCTGTTTCCTGCCCATTCCCCCTTCTATCAGCGGGCAAAAGAACAGCATGAGATCGGAGCGGCTGTGTCTCTTGTGTGGACAGAGAGCAGCCGCGGGCTCTTCTTTCTCCCCCTCCCTCTCCTCCTCATGCTTCTCTTCTCGGAAGAGGTGCTTGCCAGGACAGCCAGCCACTATGTTTCCTCCCCCTTTTCCTCCCATTGGCCAGGGGAAAAAAAACAAACAACAAGAAGGAGAAAAGAGGATCATGGTCCATGTAGTCCTGAGGACTGGCTGGCACATTGCAATCCTAGGGGGAAACTGCAGCCCCCAACATACCCAGCTGAAGGGGAGGGAGAGGAAGCCAGGCTATGAGTAACACAATGCATCTGATGACAGGCAATGGTGGCAAATGGCAGGAAATGGTGGCAAGTGGCAGGCAATGATGGCAAGTGACATGCTGCATCTTGTGGCAGGTAATGGTGGCAAGTGACAAGCAATGGTGGCAAGTGGCAGGCAATGGTGGCAAGTGACATGCTGCATCTTGTGGCAGGCAATGGTGACAAGTGACAAGCAATGGTGGCAAGTGTCACACTGCATCTGAAGACAGGCAATGGTGGCAAGTGGCAGGTAATGATGGCTTCCATGTTCGTATGCCGGCCGGCGACTTATACTCTATGCGATACAAGTGTTTTTATCCTGTAAGTGCATTACTTTACTTATTAAACTCGATTTTAAACGTACTTCACCATGGAAAGCTTATCATTTGTTTTCTGGGTTGTGTACTGATGATGTGGACTTCGGGCTAATGTGGATGAATCAAAGTGTTCCTTGCCAACTTTTGATCCGCTTCCAACTCATTTAGAGCATGCTTATCACCGTGAGTCGGGGTTTTAATTTGAAAACGGACGGTGCTGACTGGTCTATCATTCCAGAGGCCCTGGCAGGGTTTTTTGCCATCCGCTCATATCACTGATATTTCTGGTAAGAGCAATCATAGCTCATTTGGATTATTATTTACATTCAAACTGAACATTCTACCATTTTGAAGATCTGGACTTTATATTATTTCTTAAATATTTGCTGGTGTTAGGTTATACTACCACTTTACTTCAAACATAAGATTTTTGTTTAGCGCAGTTTATAATTTTCTTTGTTCTGATTGGTGTTGTTGCACTGTTTACTGCTGCTTATCTTTATATGCTTCTAGCGCGGAATTTTTTTATTATATAATGATGGCAAGTGACTGGCTGCATTTGGTGAGAGGCAATGGTGGCAAGTGACATGCTGCATCTGGTGACAAGCAATGGTGGCAGGTGGCAGGTAATGGTGGCAAGTGACCGGCTGCATTTTGTGACAGGCAATGGTGGCAAGTGACACGCTGCATCTGGTGACAGGCAATGGTGGCAAGTGACAGGCTGCATCTGGTGGCAGGCAATTGTTGCAAATGACACGCTGCATCTGGTGACAGGTAATGGTGGCAAGTGACAGGCTACATCTGGTGTTAGGCAATTTTGGCAAGTGACAAGCAATGGTGGCAAGTGTCACGCTGCGTCTGATGACAAGCAATGGTGGCAAGTGACATGCTGCATCTTGTGGCAGGCAATGGTGGCAAGTGACAAGCAATGGTGGCAAGTGACAAGCTGCATCTGGTAACAGGCAATGGTGGCAAGTGATAGGCAATGGTGGCAAGTGACAGGCAATGGTGGCAAGTGACATGCTGCATCGTGTGGCAGGCAATGGTGGCAAGCAACATGCTGCATCTTGTGGCAGGTAATTGTGAGAAGTGACAGGCTGGATCTGGTGATAGGCAATGGTGACAAGTGACAGGCTGCATCTTGTGGCAGGTAATGTTGGCAAGTGACAGTCTGCATCTTGTGGCAGGCAATGGTGGCAAGTGACATGCTGCATCTTGTGGCAGCAGGCAATGTGGCAAGTGACAGACTGCATCTTGTGGCAGGCAATGGTGGCAAGTGACGAGCAATGGTGGCAAGTGACATGCTGCATCTTGTGGCAGGCAATGGTGGCAAGTGACAGGTTGGATCTAGTGATAGGCAATGGTGGCAAGTGAAGGGCTGCATCTTGTGGCAGGTAATGGTGGCAAGTGACAGGCAATGGTGGCAAGTGACAGTCTGCATCTTGTGGCAGGCAATGGTGGCAAGTGACATGCAGCATCTTGTGGCAGGCAATGGTGGCAAGTGACAGACTGCATCTTGTAGCAGGCAATGGTGGCAAGTGACATGCTGCATCTTGTAGCAGGCAATGGTGGCAAGCAACAGACTGCATCTTGTGGCAGGCAATAGTGACAAGCAATGGTAGCAAGTGACATGCTGCATCTTGTGGCAGGCAATGGTGACAATTGACAAGCTGGATCTAGTGATAGGCAATGGTGTTAAGTGACAGGCTGCATCTTGTGGCAGGTAATGGTGACAAGTGACAGGCAATGATGGCAAGTGACAGTCTGCATCTTGTGGCAGGCAATGGTGGCAAGTGACATGCTGCATCTTGTGGCAGGCAATGGTGGCAAGTGACAGATAACATCTGGTGGCAGGTAATGGTGGCAAGTGACAGGCTGCATTTTGTGGCAGGTAATATTGGTAAGTGACAGGCTGCATCTTGTGGCAGGTGATGGGGGCACACTGCATCTGGTGACAGGCAATGGTGGCAAGTGACAAACAATGGTGGCAAGTGACAAGCAATGGTGGCAAGTGGCAGGCAATGATGGCAAATGACATGCTGCATCTTGTGGCAGGCAATGGTGGCAAGTGACAAACAATGGTGGCAAGTGGCAGGCAAAGGTGCCAAGTGACATGCTGAATTTTGTGGCAGGCAATGGTGGCAAGTGACAAGCAATGGTGGAAAGTGTCATGCTGCATCTGATGACAGGCAATGGTGGCAAGTGGAAGGTAATGATGGCAAGTGATCAGCTGCATCTGCTGACAGGCAATAATGGCAAGTGATATGCTGCATCTGGTGACAGGCAATGGTGGCAGGTGGCAGGTAATGGTGGCAAGTGACAGGCTGCATTTTGTGGCAGGTAATGGTGGCAAGTGACAGTCTGCATCTTCTGGCAGGCAATGGTGGCAAGTGACATGCTGCATCTTGTGGCAGGCAATGGTGGCAAGTGACAAGCAATGATGGCAAGTGGCAGGCAATGGTGGCAAGTGACATGCTGCATTTTGTGGCAGGCAATGGTGGCAAGTGTCATGCTGCATCTGATGACAGGCAATGGTGGCAAGTGGCAGGTAATGATGGCAAGTGATCAGCTGCATCTGGTGACAGGCAATGGTGGCAAGTGACAAGCAATGGTGGCAGGCAATGATGGCAAGTGACATGCTGCATCTTGTGGCAAGCAATGGTGGAAAGTGACAAACAATGGTGGCAAGTGGCAGGCAATGGTGGCAAGTGACATGCTGCATTTTGTGGCAGGCAATGGTGGCAAGTGACAAGCAATGGTGGCGAGTGTCATGCTGCATCTGATGACAGGCAATGGTGACAAGTGGCAGGTAATGATGGCAAGTGATCAGCTGCATCTGGTGACAGGCAATGGTGGCAAGTGATACGCTGCATCTAGTGACAGGCAATGGTGGCAGGTAATGATGGCAATTGACAGGCTTCATCTTGTGGCAGGTAATTGTGGCAAGTGGCAGTCTGCATCTTGTGGCAGGCAATGGTGGCAAGTGACATGCTGCATCTTGTGGCAGGCAATGGTGGCAAGTGACAAACAATGGTGGCAAGTGGCAGGCAATGGTGGCAAGTGACATGCTGCATTTTGTGACAGGCAATGGTGGCAGGTTACAAGCAATGGTGGCAAGTGTCATGCTGCATCTGATGACAGGCAATGGTGGCAAGTGGCAGGTAATGATGGCAAGTGATCAGCTGCATCTGGTGACAGGCAATGGTGGCAAGTGATACGCTGCATCTGGTGACAGGCAATGGTGGCAGGTGGCAGGTAATGGTGGCAAGCGACAGGCTGCATCTTGTGGCAGGTAATGGTGGCAAGTGACAGTCTGCATCTTGTGGCAGGCAATGGTGGCAAGTGACATGCTGCATCTTGTGGCAGGCAATGGTGGCAAGTGACATGCTGCATCTTGTTGCAGCCAATGGTGGCAAGTGGCAGGCAATCTTGGAAAGTGACAGGCTGCATCTGGGGACAGACAATGGTGGCAAGTGACAAGCAATGGTGGCAACTGACAGGCTGCATCTTGTGGCAGGCAATGGTGGCAAGTGACAAGCAATGATGGCAAGTGTCACGCTTCATCTGATGGCAGGCAATGGTGGAAAGTGGCAGGCAATGGTGGCAAGTAACATGCTGCATCTTGTGGCATGCAATGGTGGCAAGTAACATGCTGCATCTTGTGGGAGGTAATGGTGACAAGTGACAGGCTGGATCTGGTGATAGGCAATGGTGGCAAGTGACAGGCTGAATCTTGTGGCAGGTAATGGTGTCAAGTGACAGTCTGCATCTTGTGGCAGACAATGGTGGCAAGTGACATGCTGCATCTTGTGGCAGACAATGGTGACAAGTGACAGACTACATCTTGTGGCAGGCAATGGTGGCAAGTGACAAGCAATGGTGGCAAGTGACATGCTGCATCTTGTGGCAGGTAATGGTGTCAAGTGACAGTCTGCATCTTGTGGCAGACAATGGTGGCAAGTGACATGCTGCATCTTGTGGCAGACAATGGTGACAAGTGACAGACTACATCTTGTGGCAGGCAATGGTGGCAAGTGACAAGCAATGGTGGCAAGTGACATGCTGCATCTTGTGGCAGGCAATGGTGGCAAATGACATGCTGCATCTTGTGGCAGGCAATGGTGGCAAGCAACAGACTGCATATTGTGGCAGGCAATGGTGGCAAGTGACAAGCAATGGTGGCAAGTGGCATGCTGCATCTTGTGGCAGGCAATGGTGACAAGTGACAGGCTGGATCTAGTGATAGGCAATGGTGGCAAGTGACGGGCTGCATGTTGTGGCAGGTCATGGTGTCAAGTGACAGGCAATGGTGGCAAGTGGCAGGTAATGGTGGCAAGTGACATACTGCATCTAGTGACAGGCAATGGTGGGAAGTGACATGCTGCATCTGGTGACAGGTAATGGTGGCAAGTGACAGGCTGAATCTTGTGGCAGGTAATGGTGTCAAGTGACAGTATGCATCTTGTGGCAGACAATGGTGGCAAGTGACATGCTGCATCTTGTGGCACGCAATGGTGACAAGTGACAGACTACATCTTGTGGCAGGCAATGGTGGCAAGTGACAAGCAATGGTGGCAATTGACATGCTGCATCTTGTGGCAGGCAATGGTGGCAAGTGACAGGCTGCATCTAGTGATAGGCAATGGTGGCAAGTGACAGGCTGCATCTTGTGGCAGGTCATGGTGTCAAGTGACAGGCAATGGTGCAAGTGACAAGCAATGGTGGCAATTGACATGCTGCATCTTGTGGCAGGCAATGGTGGCAAGTGACATGCTGCATCTTGTGACAGGCAATGGTGGCAAGTGACAGACTGTATCTTGTGGCAGGCAATAGTGCAAGTGACAAGCAATGGTGGAAAGAGACATGCTGCATCTTGTGGCAGGCAATGGTGACAAATGATATGCTGCATCTTGTGGCAGGCAATGGTGGCAAGCAACAGACTGCATCTTGTGGCAGGCAATGGTGGCAAGTGACAAGCAACGGTGGCAAGTGGCATGCTGCATCTTTTGGCAGGCAATGGTGACAAGTGACAGGCTGGATCTAGTGATAGGCAATGGTGGCAAGTGACGGGCTGCATCTTGTGGCAGGTCATGGTGTCAAGTGACAGGCAATGGTGGCAAGTGGCAGGTAATGGTGGCAAGTGACATGCTGCATCTTGTGACAGGCAATGGTGGCAAGTGACAGACTGTATCTTGTGGCAGGCAATAGTGCAAGTGACAAGCAATGGTGGAAAGAGACATGCTGCATCTTGTGGCAGGCAATGGTGACAAATGACATGCTGCATCTTGTGGCAGGCAATGGTGGCAAGCAACAGACTGCATCTTGTGGCAGGCAATGGTGGCAAGTGACAAGCAATGGTGGCAAGTGGCATGCTGCATCTTGTGGCAGGCAATGGTGACAAGTGACAGGCTGGATCTAGTGATAGGCAATGGTGGCAAGTGACGGGCTGCATCTTGTGGCAGGTCATGGTGTCAAGTGACAGGCAATGGTGGCAAGTGGCAGGTAATGGTGGCAAGTGACATGCTGCATCTAGTGACAGGCAATGGTGGGAAGTGACATGCTGCATTTGGTGACAGGTAATGGTGGCAAATGACAGGCTGCATCTGGTGACAGGCAATGGTGGCAGGTAATGGTGGCAAGTGACAGGCTGCGTCTGGTGACAGGCAATGGTGGCAAGTGACACACTGCATCTGGTGACAGGTAATGGTGGCAAGTGACAGGCTGCATCTGGTGACAGGCAATGGTGGCAGGTGGCAGGTAATGGTGGCAAGTGACAGGCTACATCTGGTGACAGGCAATGGTGGCAGGTGGCAGGTAATGGTGGCAAGTGACAGGCTACATCTGGTGACAGGCAATGTTGGCAAGTGACACACTGCATCTGGTGACAGGTAATGGTGGCAAGTGACAGACTACATCTCGTGGCAGGCAATAGTGGCAAGTGACATGCTGCATCTTGTGGCAGGCAATGGTGGCAAGTGACAGACTGAATCTAGTGATAGGCAATGGTGGCAATTGACAGGCTGCATCTCGTGGCAGGCAATGGTGGCAAGTGACATGCTGCATCTGATGACAGGCAATGGTGGCAAGTGACAGATAATGATGGCAAGTGTTCAACTGCATTTGGTGACAGGCAATGGTGGCAGGTAATGGTGGCAAGTGACAGGCTGCATCTGGTGACAGGCAATGGTGGCAAGTGACACACTGCATCTGGTGACAGGTAATGGTGGCAAGTGACAGACTACATCTCGTGGCAGGCAATGGTGGCAAGTGACATGCTGCATCTTGTGGCAGGCAATGGTGGCAAGTGACAGACTGGATCTAGTGATAGGCAATGGTAGCAAGTGACGGGCTGCATCTTGTGGCAGGTAATGGTGTCAAGTGACAGGCAATGGTGGCAAGTGGCAGGTAATGGTGGCAAGTGACATGCTGCATCTAGTGACAGGCAATGGTGGGAAGTGACATGCTGCATCTGGTGACAGGTAATGGTGGCAAGTGACAGGCTGCATCTGGCAATGGTAGCAAGTGACACACTGCATTTGGTGACAGATAATGGTGGCAAGTGATAGGCTGCATCTGGTGACAGGCAATTTTGGCAAGTGATAAGCAATGGTAGCAAGTGACAAGCAATGGTGGCAAGTGTCACACTGCATCTAATGACAGGCAATGGTGGCAGGTGGCATGTAATGGTGGCAAGTGACAAGCTGCATCTGGTGACGGGCAATGGTGGAAAGTGACAGGTAAACAATACTTCCGCGCCAGTGGTGTCAGTATATGTGAACTACACAATGAAAATAATCAATTAATTAAAAAAATTGAAAAATTACCATAAATAGAGGATCAGTAATTGTACTGACCCAAAAAATGTATCACCCGTGGATGATCAAATGAATAACCAAAAACCAATGAACACAAGTGCAAGCTGCTCCCCTTATTTTGAATAAGATAATCAAATAAGGAATGGTATACAATAGGGGGCGCTAAAGACCTATAAACATAAGTGCTATTACAATACTGCCACTAGAGACACACACAATCCACATCAAACGCTGTGAGCTAAGTTGTAATAATTGTGCTGAAACTAAAATTTACCAGATACTTGTTATGTGGTATTTCAAAAAAAATACAAATTATAAAATAATAATATATGTTAATAAAGAAGTCCTTAGTTGTAGGTGTAATTAATAAATTCGTGATAGTTGATTGTCCCAATCCATTGAAAAGATTAGAGCAAAAAATTGATTGGAAAACACCAAGGCAGACACATAAATCTTCATAGATGCAACAAAATCTTAGCGGTGGTAAAAAGGTTCCGTCACCAAAGAGGAAGAAATCACCTTAGGATAATAGATATCTGCTTACCAGATACCAATGACTCCTTTAACTAAAAAGAGAGTCATTAGCGCTTGTACAGGATTGTGCCTGTTCACATGAAGGCTGGAAGGCTGGGTGGTGTTTTAGGCATAGATCCCTCCCGTCCCATTCATTCAGGATAGGAAATATGAGAAACAAAAAGGAATCTCCATAGTGTAAAACCGTTTAATATATATAAAAAAGAACAATAAAAATAGCCAAATGGCCTCTTACATTGATCGGTGCCTACCCGGCACTGGGACTGATTGCATGTCAGGGTAAATGGTGTCCAAGACCCTTAGCATCACATCGCACATGCGGCATGCGTTCCACCCCGTGCGTCTAGTCAGCCAGATGAACCGGAAGTTGGTAGGACGAATCTGGACATGTGACCATGTACCGCTCCGACGTACGTTTCGTTGTGAACATCTTCAGGGAAGCGTGGAAAGTGACAGGCTGCATCTTATGGCAGGCAATGGTGGCAAGTTACAGGCTGCATCTTGTGGCAGGCAATGGTGGCAAGTGACAAGCAATGGTCGCAAGTGTCACACTGCATCTGATTACAGGCAATGGTGGCAGGTGATGGTGGCAAGTGACAGGCTGCATCTGGTGACAGGCAATGGTGGCAAGTGACAGGCTGCATCTGGTGGCAGGCAATTGTTACAAGTGGCGCGCTGCATCTGGTGACAGGTAATGGTGGCAAGTGACAGGCTGCATCTGGTGACAGGTAATGGTGGCAAGTGACAGGCTACATCTGGTAACAGGCAATTTTGGCAAGTGACAAGCAATGGTGGCAAGTGTCACGCTGCATCTGATGACAATCAATGGTGGCAAGTGACACGCTGCATCTTGTGGCAGGCAACGGTGACAAGTGACAAGCAATGGTGGCAAGTGACAAGCTGCATCTGGTAACAGGTAATGGTTGCAAGTGATAGGCAATGGTGGCAAGTGACAGGCTGCATCTTGTGGCAGACAATGGTGGCAAGTGACAGGCTGCATCTTGTGGCAGGCAATGGTGGCAAGTGGCAGGTAATGGTGGCAAGTGACACGCTGCATCTGGTGACAGGCAATGGTGGCAAGTGTCACGTTGCATCTGGTGACAGGTAATGGTGGAAAGTGACAGGCTGCATCTGGCAATGGTGGCAAGTGACGCATTGCATTTGGTGACAGGTAATGGTGGCAAATGATAGGCTGCATCTGGTGACAGGCAATTTTGGCAAGTGACAAGCAATGGTGGAAAGTGACAGGCTGCATCTGGTGATGGGCAATGGTGGCAAGTGACAAGCAATGGTGGCAAATGTCACGCTGAATCTGATGACAGGCAATGGTGACAGGTGGCAGGTAATGGTGGCAAGTGACAGGCTGCATCTTGTGGCAGGCAATAGTGGCAAGTGACAGACTGCATCTTGTGGCAGGCAATGGTGGCAAGTGACAAGCAATGGTGGCAAGTGACATGCTGCATCTTGTGGCAGGCAATGGTGGCAAGTGACAGGCTGGATCTAGTGATAGGCAAAGGTGGCAGGTGAAAGGCTGAATCTGATGACAGGCAATGGTGACAGGTGGCAGGTAATGGTGGCAAGTGACAGGCTGCATCTTGTGGCAGGCAATAGTGGCAAGTGACAGACTGCATTTTGTGGCAGGCAATGGTGGCAAGTGACAAGCAATGGTGGCAAGTGACATGCTGCATCTTGTGGCAGGCAATGGTGGCAAGTGAGGGGCTGGATCTAGTGATAGGCAAAGGTGACAAGTGACATGCTGCATCTTGTGGCAGGTAATGGTGGCAAGTGACAGACTGCATCTTGTGGCAGGCAATGGTGGCAAGTGACATGCTGCATCTTGTGGCAGGCAATGGTGGCAAGCAAAAGACTGCATTTTTTGGCAAGCAATGGTGGCAAGTGACAAGCAATGGTGGCAAGTGACATGCTGCATCTTGTGGCAGGCGATGGTGGCAGGTGACAGGTTGCATCTCATGACAGGCAATGGTGACCGGTGGTAGGTAATGGTGGCAAGTGACAGGCTGCATTTTGTGGCAGGTAATGGTGGCAAGTGACAGTCTGCATCTTGTGGCAGGCAATGGTGGCAAGTGACATGCTGCATCTTGTGGCAGGCAACGGTGGCAAGTGACAGGCTGCATCTTGTGGCAGGCAATGGTGGCAAGTGACAAGCAATGGTGGCAAGTGACATGCTGCATCTTGTGGAAGGCAATGGTGGCAAGTGACAGGCTGGATCTAGTGAAAGGCAATGGTGGCAAGTGACAGGCTGCATCTTGTGGCAGGTAATGTGGCAAGTGACAGGTAATGGTGGCAAGTGACAGTCTGCATCTTGTGGCAGGCAATGGTGGCAAGTGACATGCTGCACATCTTGTGGCAGGCAATGGTGGCAAGTGACAGACTGCATCTTGTGGCAGGCAGTGGTGGCAAGTGACAGACTGCATCTTGTGGCAGGCAATGGTGGCAAGTGACAGACTGCATCTTGTGGCAGGAAATGGTGGCAAGCAACAGACTGCATTTCCTGGCAGGCAATGGTGGCAAGTGACAAGCAATAGTGGCAAGTGACATGCTGCATCTTGTGGCAGGCGATGGCGACAAGTGACAGGCTGGATCTAGTGATAGGCAATGGTGGCAAGTGACAGGCTGCATCTTGTGGCAGGTAATGGTGGAAAGTGACAGGCAATGATGGCAAGTGACAGTCTGCATCCTGTGGCAGGCAATGGTGGCAAGTGACATGCTGCATCTTGTGGCAGGCAATGGTGGCAAGTGACATGCTACATCTGGTGGCAGGCAATGGTGGCAAGTGACAGGCTGCATTTTGTGGCAGGCAATATTGGTAAGTGACAGGCTGCATCTTGGGGCAGGTGACGGTGGCACCCTGAATCTGGTGACAGGCAATGGTGGCAAGTGACAAACAATGGTGGCAAGTGTCATGCTGCATCTGATGACAGGCAATAGTGGCAGGTAATGATGGCAAGTGATCAGCTGCATCTGGTGACAAGCAATGGTGGCAAGTGTCACGCTGCATCTGATGGCAGGCAATGGTGGAAAGTGGCAGGCAATGGTGGCAAGTAACATGCTGCATCCTGTGGCAGGCAATGGTGGCAAGTAACATGCTGCATCTTGTGGCAGGTAATGGTGGCAAGTGACAGGCTGGATCTGGTGATAGGCAATGGTGGCAAGTGAAATGCTGCTTCTTGTGGCAGGTAATGGTGGCAAGTGACAGTCTGCATCGTGTGGCAGGCAATGGTGGCAAGTGACAGACTACATCTTGTGGCAGGCAATGGTGGCAAGTGACAGACTACATCTTGTGGCAGGCAATGGTGGCAAGTGACAAGCAATGGTGGCAAGTGACATGCTGCATCTTGTGGCAGGCAATGGTGGCAAGGGACAAGCTGGATCTAGTGATAGGCAATGGTGGCAAGTGACAGGCTGCATCTTGTGGCAGGTAATGGTGTCAAGTGACAGGCAATGGTGGCAAGTGACATGCTGCATCTTGTGGCAGGCAATGGTGGCAAGCAACAGACTGTATCTTGTGGCAGGCAATGGTGGCAAGCAATGGTGGCAAATGACATGCTGCATCTTGTGGCAGGCAATGGTGACAAGTGACAGGCTAAATCTAGTGATAGGCAATGTGGCAAGTGACAGGCTGCATTTTGTGGCAGGTAATGGTGGCAAGTGACAGGCAATGGTGGCAAGTGACAGTCTGCATCTTGTGGCAGGCAATGGTGGCAAGTGACATGCTGCATCTTGTGGAAGGCAATGGTGGCAAGTGACAGGCTACATCTGGTGGCAGGTAATGGTGGCAAGTGACAGGTTGCATTTTGTGGCAGGCAATATTGGTAAGTGACAGGCTGCATCTTGTGGCAGGCGATGGTGGCATGCTGCATCTGGTGAAGGCAATGGTGGCAAGTTACAAACAATGGTGGCAAGTGACAAGCAATGGTGGCAAGTGGCAGGCAATGATGGCAAGTCACATGCTGCATCTTGTGGCAGGCAATGGTGGCAAGTGACAAGCAATGGTGGCAAGTGGCAGGCAATGGTGGCAGGTGACATGCTGCATCTTGTGGCAGGCAATGGTGGCAAGTAACATGCTGCATCTTGTGGCAGGTAATGGTGACAAGTGACAGGATGGAACTGGTGATAGACAATTGTGGCAAGTGACAGGCTGCATCTTGTGGCAGGTAATGGTGGCAAGTGACAGTCTACATTTTGTGGCAGACAATGGTGGCAAGTGACATGCTGCATCCTGTGGCAGGCAATGGTGGCAAGTGACAGACGGCATCTTGTGGCAGGCAATGGTGACAAGTGACAAGCAATGGTGGCAAGTGACAGGCTGGATCTAGTGATAGGCAATGGTGGCAAGTGACAGGCTGCATCTTGTGGCAGGTAATGACGGCAAGTGACAGGCAATGGTGGCAAGTGACAGTCTGCATTTTGTGGCAGGCAATGGTGGCAAGTGACAAGCAATGGTGGCAATTGACATGCTGCATCTTGTGGCAGGCAATGGTGGCAAGTGACAGACTGCATCTTGTGGCAGGCAATAGTGGCAAGTGACAAGCGATGGTGGCAATTGACATGCTGCATCTTGTGGCAGGCAATGGTGGCAAGTGACAGGTTACATCTGGTGGCAGGTAATGGTGGCAAGTGACAGGCTGCATTTTGTGGCAGGCAATATTAGTAAGTGACAGGCTGCATCTTGTGGCAGGCGACAGTGGCATGGTGCATCTGGTGACAGGCAATGGTGGCAAGTGACAAGCAATGGTTGCAAGTGGCAGGAAATGGTGGCAAGTGACATGCTGCATCTTTTGGCAGGCAATGGTGGCAAGTGACAAGCAATGGTGGCAAGTGTCACACTGCATCTGATGGCAGGCAATGGTGGCTTAGTGGCAGGTAATGATGGCAAGTGACAGGCTGCATCTGGTGATGGACAATGGTGGCAAGTGATAAGCAATGGTGGCAAGTGACAAGCAATGGTGGCAAGTGTTACACTGCATCTGATGACAGGCAATGGTGGCATGTAATGGTGGCAAGTGACAGGCTGCATCTGGTGATGGGCAATGGTGGGAAGTGGCAGGTAATGATGGCAAGTGACAGGCTGCATCTGGTGACGTTCAATGGTGGCAAGTGATAAGCAATGGTGGCAAGTGACAAGCAATGGTGGCAAGTGTTACACTGCATCTGATGACAGGCAATGGTGGCAGGTAATGGTGGCAAGTGACAGGCTGCATCTGGTGACAGGCAATGGTGGCAAGTGACAGGCTGCATCTGGTGACAGGCAATGGTGGCAAGTGACAGGCTGAATCTAGTGATAGACAATGGTGGCAAGTGACAGGCTGCATTTTGTGACAGGTAATGGTGGCAAGTGACAGGCAATGGTGGCAAGTGACAGTCTGCATCTTGTGGCAGGCAAAGGTGGCAAGTGACAGGCTGCATCTTGTGGCAGGCAATGGTGGCAAGTGACAGGCTGCATCTGGTGGCAGGTAATGTTGGCAAGTGACAGGCTACATCTGGTGGCAGGTAATATTGGTAAGTGACAGGCTGCATCTTGTGGCAGGCGACGGTGGCACGCTGCATCTGGTGACAGGCAATGGTGGCAAGTGACAAACAATGGTGGCAAGTGACAAGCAATGGTGGCAAGTGGCAGGCAATGATGGCAAGTCACATGCTGCATCTTGTGGCAGGCAATGGTGACAAGTAACATGCTGCATCTTGTGGCAGGTAATGGTGACAAGTGACAGGATGGATCTGGTGATAGGCAATTGTGGCAAGTGACAGGCTGCATCTTGTGGCAGGTAATGGTGGCAAGTGACAGTCTACATTTTGTGGCAGACAATGGTGGCAAGTGACATGCTGCATCCTGTGGCAGGCAATGGTGGCAAGTGACAGACGGCATCTTGTGGTAGGCAATGGTGACAAGTGACAAGCAATGGTGGCAAGTGACATGCTGAATCTTGTGGCAGGCAATGGTGGCAAGTGACAGGCTGGATCTAGTGATAGGCAATGGTGGCAAGTGACAGGCTGCATCTTGTGGCAGGTAATCGTGGCAAGTGACAGGCAATGGTGGCAAGTGACAGTCTGCATTTTGTGGCAGGCAATAGTGGCAAGTGACAAGCAATGGTGGCAATAAAATGCTGCATCTTGTGGCAGGCAATGGTGGCAAGTGACAGACTGCATCTTGTGGCAGGCAATAGTGGCAAGTGACAAGCGATGGTGGCAATTGACATGCTGCATCTTGTGGCAGGCAATGGTGGCAAGTGACAGGTTACATCTGGTGGCAGGTAATGGTGGCAAGTGACAGGCTGCATTTTGTGGCAAGCAATATTAGTAAGTGACAGGCTGCATCTTGTGGCAGGCGACAGTGGCATGGTGCATCTGGTGACAGGCAATGGTGGCAAGTGACAAGCAATGGTTGCAAGTGGCAGGAAATGGTGGCAAGTGACATTCTGCATCTTTTGGCAGGCAATGGTGGCAAGTGACAAGCAATGGTGGCAAGTGTCACACTGCATCTGATGGCAGGCAATGGTGGCTTAGTGGCAGGTAATGATGGCAAGTGACAGGCTGCATCTGGTGATGGACAATGGTGGCAAGCAATGGTGGCAAGTGTTACACTGCATCTGATGACAGGCAATGGTGGCATGTAATGGTGGCAAGTGACAGGCTGCATCTGGTGACGGGCAATGGTGGGAAGTGGCAGGTAATGATGGCAAGTGACAGGCTGCATCTGGTGACGTTGAATGGTGGCAAGTGATAAGCAATGGTGGCAAGTGACAAGCAATGATGGCAAGTGTTACACTGCATCTGATGACAGGCAATGGTGGCAGGTAATGGTGGCAAGTGACAGGCTGCATCTGGTGACAGGCAATGGTGGCAAGTGACAGGCTGCATCTGGTGACAGGCAATGGTGGCAAGTGACAGGCTGAATCTAGTGATAGGCAATGGTGGCAAGTGACAGGCTGCATTTTGTGACAGGTAATGGTGGCAAGTGACAGGCAATGGTGGCAAGTGACAGTCTGCATCTTGTGGCAGGCAAAGGTGGCAAGTGACAGGCTGCATCTTGTGGCAGGCAATGGTGGCAAGTGACAGGCTACATCTGGTGGCAGGTAATGTTGGCAAGTGACAGGCTGCATTTTGTGGCAGGCAATATTGGTAAGTGACAGGCTGCATCTTGTGACAGGCGACGGTGGCACGCTGCATCTGGTGACAGGCAATGGTGGCAAGTGACAAACAATGGTGGCAAGTGACAAGCAATGGTGGCAAGTGGCAGGCAATGATGGCAAGTCACATGCTGCATCTTGTGGCAGGCAATGGTGACAAGTAACATGCTGCATCTTGTGGCAGGTAATGGTGACAAGTGACAGGATGGATCTGGTGATAGGCAATTGTGGCAAGTGACAGGCTGCATCTTGTGGCAGGTAATGGTGGCAAGTGACAGTCTACATTTTGTGGCAGACAATGGTGGCAAGTGACATGCTGCATCCTGTGGCAGGCAATGGTGGCAAGTGACAGACGGCATCTTGTGGTAGGCAATGGTGACAAGTGACAAGCAATGGTGGCAAGTGACATGCTGCATCTTGTGGCAGGCAATGGTGGCAAGTGACAGGCTGGATCTAGTGATAGGCAATGGTGGCAAGTGACAGGCTGCATCTTGTGGCAGGTAATCGTGGCAAGTGACAGGCAATGGTGGCAAGTGACAGTCTGCATTTTGTGGCAGGCAATAGTGGCAAGTGACAAGCAATGGTGGCAATTGACATGCTGCATCTTGTGGCAGGCAATGGTGGCAAGTGACAGACTGCATCTTGTGGAAGGCAATAGTGGCAAGTGACAAGCGATGGTGGCAATTGACATGCTGCATCTTGTGGCAGGCAATGGTGGCAAGTGACAGGTTACATCTGGTGGCAGGTAATGGTGGCAAGTGACAGGCTGCATTTTGTGGCAAGCAATATTAGTAAGTGACAGGCTGCATCTTGTGGCAGGCGACAGTGGCATGGTGCATCTGGTGACAGGCAATGGTGGCAAGTGACAAGCAATGGATGCAAGTGGCAGGAAATGGTGGCAAGTGACATTCTGCATCTTTTGGCAGGCAATGGTGGCAAGTGACAAGCAATGGTGGCAAGTGTCACACTGCATCTGATGGCAGGCAATGGTGGCTTAGTGGCAGGTAATGATGGCAAGTGACAGGCTGCATCTGGTGATGGACAATGGTGGCAAGTGATAAGCAATGGTGGCAAGTGACAAGCAATGGTGGCAAGTGTTACACTGCATCTGATGACAGGCAATGGTGGCATGTAATGGTGGCAAGTGACAGGCTGCATCTGGTGACGGGCAATGGTGGGAAGTGGCAGGTAATGATGGCAAGTGACAGGCTGCATCTGGTGACGTTGAATGGTGGCAAGTGATAAGCAATGGTGGCAAGTGACAAGCAATGATGGCAAGTGTTACACTGCATCTGATGACAGGCAATGGTGGCAGGTAATGGTGGCAAGTGACAGGCTGCATCTGGTGACAGGCAATGGTGGCAAGTGACAGGCTGCATCTGGTGACAGGCAATGGTGGCAAGTGACAGGCTGAATCTAGTGATAGGCAATGGTGGCAAGTGACAGGCTGCATTTTGTGACAGGTAATGGTGGCAAGTGACAGGCAATGGTGGCAAGTGACAGTCTGCATCTTGTGGCAGGCAAAGGTGGCAAGTGACAGGCTGCATCTTGTGGCAGGCAATGGTGGCAAGTGACAGGCTACATCTGGTGGCAGGTAATGTTGGCAAGTGACAGGCTGCATTTTGTGGCAGGCAATATTGGTAAGTGACAGGCTGCATCTTGTGGCAGGCGACGGTGGCACGCTGCATCTGGTGACAGGCAATGGTGGCAAGTGACAAACAATGGTGGCAAGTGACAAGCAATGGTGGCAAGTGGCAGGCAATGATGGCAAGTCACATGCTGCATCTTGTGGCAGGCAATGGTGACAAGCAATGGTGGCAAGTGGCAGGCAATGGTGGCAAGTGACATGCTGCATCTTGTGGCAGGCAATGGTGGCAAGTAACATGCTGCATCTTGTGGCAGGCAATGGTGGCAAGTGACAGGCTGCATCTTGTGGCAGGCAATGGTGGCAAGTGACAGGCTGCATCTTGTGGCAGGTAATGGTAGCAAGTGACAGTCTGCATTTTGTGGCAGACAATGGTGGCAAGTGACATGCTGCATCCTGTGGCAGGCAATGGTGGCAAGTGACAGACGGCATCTTGTGGCAGGCAATGGTGACAAGTGACAAGCAATGGTGGCAAGTGACATGCTGCATCTTGTGGCAGGCAATGGTGGGAAGTGACAGGCTGGATCTAGTGATAGGCAATGGTGGCAAGTGACAGGCAATGGTGGCAAGTGACAGTCTGCATCTTGTGGCAGGCAATGGTGGGAAGTGACAGGCTGCATCTTGTGGCAGGTAATGGTGGCAAGTGACAGGCAATGGTGGCAAGTGACAGTCTGCATCTTGTGGCAGGCAATGGTAGCAAGTGACATGCTGCATCTTGTGGCAGGCAGTGGTGGCAAGTGTCACGCTGCATCTGATGACAAGCAATGGTGGCAAGTGACACGCTGCATCTTGTGGCAGGCAATATTGGCAAGTGACAAGCAATGGTGGCAAGTGACATGCTGCATCTTGTGGCAGGCAATGGTGGCAAGTGACAGGGTACATCTGGTGGCAGGTAATGGTGGCAAGTGACAGGCTGCATTTTGTGGCAGGCAATATTTGTAAGTGACAGGCTGCATCTTGTGGCAGGCGACAGTGGCATGCTGCATCTGGTGACAGGCAAGGGTGGCAAGTGACAAGCAATGGTGGCAAGTGGCAGGCAATGATGGCAAGTGACATGCTGCATCTTGTGGCAGGCAATGGTGGCAAGTGACAAGCAATGGTTGCAAGTGGCAGGAAATGGTGGCAAGTGACATGCTGCATCTTTTGTCAGGCAATGGTGGCAAGTGACAAGCAATGGTGGCAAGTGTCACGCTGCATCTGATGGCAGGCAATGGTGGCAAGTGGCAGGCTGCATCTGGTGACGGACAATGGTGGCAAGTGATAAGCAATGGTGGCAAGTGACAAGCAATGGTGGCAAATGTTACACTGCATCTGATGACAGGCAATGGTGCCATGTAATGGTGGCAAATGACAGGCTGCATCTGGTGACGGGCAATGGTGGGAAGTGGCAGGTAATGATGGCAAGTGACAGGCTGCATCTGGTGACGGACAATGGTGGCAAGTGATAAACAATGGTGGCAAGTGACAAGCAATGGTGGCAAGTGTTACACTGCATCTGATGACAGGCAATGGTGGCAGGTAACAGGCGGCATCTGGTGACAGGCAATGGTGGCAAGTGACAGGCTGCATCTGGTGACAGGCAATGGTGGCAAGTGACACGCTGCATGTGGTGACAGGTAATGGTGGCAAGTGACAGGCTGCATCTTGTGGCAGGCAATTTTGGCAAGTGACAAGCAATGGTGGCAAGTGTCACGCTGCATCTGATGACAAGCAATGGTGGCAAGTGACACGCTGCATCTTGTGGCAGGCAATGGTGGCAAGTGACAAGCAATGGTGGAAAGTGACAAGCTGCATCTGGTAACAGGCAATGGTAACAAGTGATAGGCAATGGTGGCAAGTGACAGGCTGCATCTTGTGGCAGACAATGGTGGCAAGTAACAGGCTGCATCTTGTGGCAGGCAATGGTGGCAAGTGACACGCTGCATATGATGACAGGCAATTGTGGCAAGTGGCATGCTGCATCTGGTAACAGGCAATGGTGGCAAGTGGCAGGTAATGTTGGCAAGTGACATGCTGCATCTGGTGACAGGCAATGGTGGCAAGTGTCACGCTGCATCTGGTGACAGGTAATGGTGGCAAGTGACAGGCTGCATCTGGCAATAGTGGCAAGTGACATGTTGCATTTGGTGACAGGTAATGGTGGCAAATGATAGGCTGCATCTGGTGACAGGCAATTTTGGCAAGTGACAAGCAATGGTGGCAAGTGTCACCTTGCATCTGATGACAGGCAATGGTGGCAAGTGGCAGGTAATGATGGCAAGTGACAGGCTGCATCTGGTGACTAGCAATGGTGAAAAGTTATAAGCAATGGTGGCAAGTGACAAGCAATGGTGGCAAGTGTCACGCTGCATCTGATGACAGGCAATGGTGACAGGTGGCAGGTAATGGTGGCAAGTGACAGGCTGCATCTGGTGACGGCAATGGTGGCAAGTGACAGGCTGCATCTTATGGCAGGCAATCGTGGCAGGTGACAGGCTGCATCTGATGATAGGCAATGGTGACAGGTGGCAGGTAATGGTGTCAAGTGACAGGCTGCATCTGGTGACGGGTAATGGTCGCAAGTGACAGGCTGCATCTTGTGGCAGGCAATGGTGGCAGGTGACAGGCTGCATCTGATGACAGGCAATGGTGACAGGTGGCAGGTAATGGTGGCAAGTGACAGGCTGCATCTGGTGACGTTCAATGGTGGCAAGTGTCATACTGCATCTGATGACACGCAATTGTTTCAAGTGGCAGGTAATGGTGGCAAGTGACAGGCTGCATCTGGTGACAGGCATTGGTGGCAAATGACAGGCAATGGTGGCAACTGACAGGCTGCATCTTGTGGAAGGCAATGGTGGCAAATGACAAGCAATGGTGGCAAGTGTCACGCTTCATCTGAGGGCAGGCAATGGTGACAAGTAACATGCTGCATCTTGTGGCAGGCAATGGTGGCAAGTAACATGCTGCATCTTGTGGCAGGTAATGGTGACAAGTAACAGGCTGGATCTAGTTATAGGCAATGGGGGCATGTGACAAGCAGTGGTGGCAAGTGACAAGCAATGGTGGAAAGTGTCACGCTGCTTCTGATGACAGGCAATGGTTTCAAGTGGCAGGTAATGGTGGCAAGTGACAGGCTGCGTCTGGTGACAGGCAATGGTGGCAAGTGAAAGGCAATGGTGGCAACTGACAGGCTGCATCTTGTGGCAGGCAATGGTGGCAAGTGCAAAAGATAGAAATCTTGCGAGCCACAATAATCCTATGCTCAATATACAAACAGTAAAAAATTGTTTTATATAAAAAAATGTGTCAGAGATGAATATCTAGCAGCAGACGCAGTTCACGTACTCATAACCGTGCAAAGAATATAAATAAAAAATTTGGGGAGGGGCCAAGACGGAGTGAGCAGCATACAGCTGGGCTGGGAGAAGCGCATACCCCGCGGCAGACCAATCGGTGTTTTTACACAGCTTTCTATTGTTTGGTGCTCAATAGCACCAAGAGAATGTGAGTACCCTTTGCGGGAAATTGTCTTTTGAATAAATATCTTTTAAATAGTATTACACTATATAGTCTCTCTTCATTTTCATGAATGGATGTCTATGGAGCCACATTGACCTAAAGTGGAGATCGATCTAGCTTACCATACATAGCCCAGGGGGTGGCTACACAACGTGTTTTGACACAAGTTAATCACTGTGTCACACGCTCTAAGGTGAGCGCAATCACTTTGGGGGGGCACTGAGGCACATCACGGTTGTCTATGACACTGGAATTCAGCACATTGGAGGATTTGGACATTTATTGATTTTTACGGATACGGAAGCACATTTAATTTTGGACACTAATATAAGGATTTCACTAATTAAGAATTATTTATTGCGTTTTTAAAGACGCACAATGCATTTATATTTAATACTCTAATAGATATCTGCATGTTGCACTTTATATGAGTTTCGCGTGTTTGAAGTTTGTCACTGAATTTGGTATTTATTATATGCACAAATATATATATTTTGACACTTTTAAAGGTACATGTATGCACATTGCACTTTGAATTGCTCATATATATATATATATATATATATATATATATATATATATATATATATATATATATATATATATATATTGTATGTACATTGCACGTGAGAAGTGGTGTGTATAAATATGTTCTTGATGCTTTATCCATTATTATGATTTTTGATTTCATAAGTGATTTTGGATATTACCCCTTATGGTATGTAATCAAGCGCAGCGCAATTTTTTATTTATAATGGTGGCAAGTGACAAGCAATGGTGGCAAGTGTCACGCTGCATCTGATGGATGCATGTTGTGGCAGGTAATGGTGGCAAGTGATAGGCTACATCTGGTGGCAGGTATTGGTGGCAAGTGACAGGCTGCATCTTGTGGCAGGCAATATTGGCAAGTGACAGGCTGCATCTTGTGGCAGGCGACAGTGGCACGCTGCATCTGATGACAGGCAATGGTGGCCAGTGACACGCTGCATCTTGTGGCAGGTGATGGTGGCACGCTGCATTTGGTAGCAAGTGACAAGCTCAGGATTCCCACCGATTCTGCATTACGGTGAGTTGAACTATTTCATTATATCGTGCAATTTATATATTACAATGTAGTGTTAGAAATAATGTGATTCAATCATCCTGACACCATATCAAGCATGGTGCTGGGATGATTTAAGGATGATTTAACACGAACTTTGGAAGGATTATTTCACTTTCTTTGATCAGTGTTAGAAATATTGAAGGAGCCAACCGGAGCCGCAGACTTTTACTGCATTCAAGTTCTTTATTTCTTGTTTCCAAATCCCTACTTTGCTAATTAGTAGAGCCGTAATTAGTTAATGCTGGTAAAATTCAGGATGTGGTTGGCATGCTTGCAGTTTAGACTTACTGAAACAACTGTAAACTCAAAAGCTTAGAATTACCGGTGATAAGCTGTTGAGCATTATCCTCAGGTGTTGTGCCATTGTCTCATTGCCATAGAAACATTTGTAAAGGGGAGGAGTTAGTAAGATGACCACGCCCATGTGGGGGTGCCAGAAATATTTCTGCACCCAGGCGTCTTTGACCCTAGGATCGGCCCTGGTTGGGAGCATTGGGTCCCTAAAGTGATTCCCACTAAACAGGTAGAGGCAGCCAAATTTGATTGCAAACCCCATACTGTTGCGGGCTACCCGGTTTGGCATGCTCCAGACACGTGGGTTTTGTCTTGGTATGGAGACCCTAGGACCCTGCCCAGGCTGTCCAAGGTACAGCGCATCGTTATTAAGAAAGTGGCTGAGGAATACGGATATCTGTATCCTTATATACCGACTCATTTAGAGGAAGAAATCCTGGATAAAGAAACCCAATGGGTAGACGAAGCGGTGCGAAGTTTCCTCCAAATCCCTTTGCTGTTGGAATTTCCAAAGCTGTCACCTAAGATAGCTGAAAAGTAAATTTCAGTGCTACACACTTGGGGCTGTGGTCGCAAAATCAACTTACATTGTGTGATTATCCGTAGGCCAAACAAGAAGGACATTCAATACTTTATTACTATAGTAAATTCCAAAGGAGAGGCCTTGAAGTTACCTGATCACGGATATTACTGGTAGAAGATGTCGAATTGTGTTTCACTGACCCCATGTGGATTACAAATGTGTGCTTTGTGGAGTTAGGACGCAATGCTAGAAAGCCACTCCACCTTTGTACAGAAAATTGTTGCTGGTGGAAAACATTGCAGTTAGCTGTATTGCTGAGACTGTGCTGGACTGAATACTTCCAGCAGATACAGGGAGTGCCCACTTGAGTCATGCTGGCTAGTGCTGTGGAATTGCCAGTGCATCTCCCTCTGAAAAGTAACCTGTTAATTGACATGCAACATGTTTGTTCTTCAACCAATGACGTTTTTCTCTGTCCCCGACTGTTGTGTGGACAGACTGAGATTACCATTGCAAGGGGACCTGTGTTCAAAAGTGCGGTCCCTTGCGCCATGGCCTGGCTGCTTGTTGCCTGATTGCAGTCGTGCCTCCTGTTCCGGAGTTATCCCTGAAGAGAAGGGAAACTGCTGTGAAATATTGTTCTACCATGAGTGCAAACATTTTTTTTTTGATGGACTGTGAAACGTCAAGGACACTGGGGTGCTTAGCTAGTTAGGTAGAATGAGCTGTGGCAAATTCTCACCTTACCTTTGAATGATGGACTGATCAATGTACCAGGATTGTTTCCTATGCTGGTCAACAGGTGGCGAGAGCTGTGACAACCTAAGTGAGCCTTTATTCATGTTGTGAGTATATCTGATAGAACATGCTAAGGAAAGTTTCTGTAGACTAGTTGTTGAAGGGGGTGGCATCTTCAGATGAGAATGGGGCCCACTTTCATTTATATATGTGCAGTTTAGACATATAGGGTGTATTTACATTGCTATGCTGTTCTCGGCTGAGGACAATTAACAACTTCTTAAAGTTCACTTATGTACATATTACACTGTATTATCAAAGGGATAGGATGCATTTGCATTGCTGTTTATTTTCTCTTTTAGGTGTTCCTGCACCATTGTGTCTTCCTTTGTCAAGGAGAGACAGTGACCCGACATGGATAATAATGTTAACTATTCATGCTCTTTATTACTGTATATATCAGATAGTTAGGCTATAAGGCCATTGTTTATATGTTTCCCTCAACCGTTTGGGTGGTACGCCACACGTAAATTGTATATAATGTCTAATAATCTGCCCTGTGTGAACTGCCATTCGCTCATGTATATGTTATACATGTTTACTCCATGTGGTATGCCACGTGTATTGTTTGTTATTATTTCTTTCCTGTTTCCCCACCCATCCCAGTTTTTGCCAGAATGTTCGCTCTCAGGCTTGAGAGCTCAAATAATTTTTCTGTAAACTCCGAGACGTCGTTTTCATAGGCAGGAGGAGGATGTAGCATCCTGATGCTTAGGCAGGTTGGCTATTAAATTTATCTGCCAAGTAATAGTTGCCTTGGCCAATTGATAGGAGGTCAATTGATTTCACCCTAATTCTTAAATTGCTGCACTTCTCACTTCTGTCACTAGATGGGCAGGAATTTCCTTGGGTTCCTTGGCCTGCTGGGAGACCCTGTTTATTTGGGTGGAGTCAGGTGATCGGAGTTCTGTGCCACCTGGACGGCTGTCTGGGTGGATGTGTGTTGTAATGCCCTGAGTTGCTAGGCGGTCCCTTGCCTATCCCGGGAACGTCTGGCTGCTAGGCCGTCTGAAGGCCTATCCAGAAGCAAGAGAGCAGCGTATGGTTGGGACTGCGGCTTGCAGTCCAACCAGAAGTAAAGGTTCTGCGGGCTGGGGAACCAGTTGTGGTCAGAGGTAGAAGGAAAGCTGTCGCCACTAAGGGACCATCCACCTTGTTACCAGAGACCAACATGAGTAAGCTGAGGCTAGTACCAGAGCAGATTTCGCCAAGTGCCAAGTCGGGGACCCAGCGGGACAGCTGAGGTGACGCTTGTGGAGTACCAAGCCAGGGACCTAACGTGTCAGCAGGGGGGAAGCTTGAGGAGTATCCGTGAGTGCCAAGCCAGGGACCCAGTGGTGAAGTGGGGGTGACGCTTGAGGAAGATACTGAGTGCTAGATTGGAAGAGCTCAAGGGATCCAGAGGTAGTGGGTAGATCAGTAAGTCTAGTGAAAGACTGAGGGCTCAGTGGAAGTAAAGTTCTACAATAGGAGATTGTAGAAGAAGTTGTTAGAAACTGTTACAAGAGAGATACAAATAAAAGCACAGTCACCTTCGCTACACCACCATGGTTTTTGGGAACTGAAGAGGAGTAAAGAAAACTCCTCAATTCAGAAAAGGAACACCATCACATCATTGGGAAAAGTCAACCATTGAGGTGTGTCTCTCTAGATCAGAGGCAGCATACAGTGGGGACGGAAAGTATCCAGACCCCCTTAAATTTTTCACTCTTTGTTATATTGCAGCCATTTGCTAAAATCATTTAAGTTTATTTTTTTCCTCATTAATGTACACACAGCACCCCATATTGACAGAAAAAGACAGAATTGTTGACATTTTTGCAGATTTATTAAAAAAGAAAAAATGAAATATCACATGGTCCTAAGTATTCAGACCCTTTGCTGTGACACTCATATATTTAACTCAGGTGCTGTCCATTTCTTCTGATCATCCTTGAGATTGTTCTACACCTTCAGTTGAGTCCAGCTGTGTTTGATTATACTGATTGGACTTAATTAGGAAAGCTACACACCTGTCTATATAAGATCTTACAGCTCACAGTGCATGTCAGAGCAAATGAGAATCATGAGGTCAAAGGAACTGCCTGAAGAGCTCAGAGACAGAATTGTGGCAAGGCACAGATCTGGCCAAGGTTACAAAAATGTTTCTGCTGCACTTAAGGTTCCTAAGAGCACAGTGGCCTCCATAATCCTTAAATGGAAGACGTTTGGGATGACCAGAACACTTCCTAGAGCTGGCCGTCTGGCCAAACTGAGCTCGGGGGAGAAGAGCCTTGGTGAGAGAAGAACCCAGGGATCACTGTGCCTGAGCTCCAGAGATGCAGTCGGGAGATGGGAGAAAATTGTAGAAAGTCAACCATCACTGCAGCCCTCCACCAGTCGGGGCTTTATGGCAGAGTGGCCCGACGGAAGCCTCTCCTCAGTGCAAGACACATGAAAGCCCACATGGAGTTTGCTAAAAAACACCTGAAGGACTCCAAGATGGTGAGAAATAAGATTCTCTGGTCTGATGAGACCAAGATAGAAATTTTTGGCCTTAATTCTAATGCCCCGTACACACGGTCAGACATTGATCGGACATTCCAACAACAAAATCCTAGGATTTTTTCCGACGGATGTTGGCTCAAACTTGCCTTGCATACACACGGTCACACAAAGTTGTCGGAAAATCCGATCATTCTGAACGCGGTGACGTAAAACACGTACGTCGGGACTATAAACGGGGCAGTAGCCAATAGCTTTCATCTCTTTATTTATTCTGAGCATGCGTGGCACTTTGTGCATCGGATTTGTGTACACACGATCGGAAATTCCGACAACGGATTTTGTTGACGGAAAATTTTATAGCCTGCTCTCAAACTTTGTGTGTCGGAAAATCCGATGGAAAATGTGTGATGGAGCCTACACACGGTCGGAATTTCCCACAACAAGGTCCTATCACACATTTTCCATCGGAAAATCCGACCGTGTGTACGGGGCATTAGCGGTATGTGTGGAGAAAACCAGGCACTGCTCATCAGCTGTCCAATACAGTCCCAACAGTGAAGCATGGTGGTGACAGCATCATGCTGTGGGGGTGTTTTTCAGCTGCAGGGACAGGACGACTGGTTGCAACTGAGGGAAAGATGAATGCGGCCAAGTACAGGGAGATCCTGGACGAAAACCTTTTCCAGAGTGCTCAGGACCTCAGACTGGACCGAAGGTTTACCTTCCAACAAGACAATGACCCTAAGCACACACCTAAAATAACAAAGGAGTGGCTTCAGGACACTTTGTGACTGTTCTTGAATGGCCTAGCCAGAGCCCTGACTTAAACCCAGTTGAGCATCTCTGGAGAGACCTAAAAATGGCTGTCCACCAACGTTTACCATCCAACCTGACAGAACTGGAGAGGATCTGCAAGGAGGAATGGCGGAGGATCCCCAAATCCAGGTGTGAAAATCTTGTTGCATCTTTGCCAAAAAGACTCATGGCTGTATTAGATCAAAAGGGTGCTTCTACTAAATACTGAGCAAAGGGTCTGAATACTTAAGACTATGTGATATTTCAGTTTTTCTTTTTTAATAAATCTGCAAAAATGTCAACAATTCTGTGTTTTTCTGTCAATATGGGTTGCTGTGTGTACATTATTGAGGGAAAAAAATGGACTTAAATGATTTTAGCAAATGGCTGCAATATAACAAAGAGTGAAACATTTAAGGGGGTCTTAATACTTTCCGTCCCCACTGTATATAGAAAAAGGATAAAGTCCAAGAGGAATCTTCAAAGAGAGACAGCCAGTGATAAAAAAACTATTTTTTTTTTTTTTAGAAAAAAACACAAATTTAAATTTAACAGATAAAAAATGCACCTCCACCACATTCATTTAAAATTTGACAACGTTGTCAAGGCACAGGTAGCTACCACATTCATTCAAACTTCACACTCTCATCCTAAACAACTGAGCTGAAATAAACTAATATGCTGGGGTAAGTGTCTGCTGTGTTGCAAGAGCGATAGCATACACAATACAGCATGTAATGCAGAAACAGTCCCGCTTTTTAGTCTTCAGTGTGGGAATCATAGGTGTGCGCAGCCTAATGCATTAGGGTGTGCACCCTTAAGCTCAAACATACATGCATGTGTATTATCTACATATATATGACCCCAGAACATTGATCTCCCTGCTGGCATAGTGAAAGAGAAAAGGATAAACATTTCTCTTATGGCAGAGTCGGTAAGAGGGAGATCTTTCCCATGTTTCTGTTGCTACACAGAACGATAACACTAATGCGCATGGGGGGATTAGGGTGTGCCTGGGCACACCTGGCACACCCTGTGCGCACGCCTATGGTGGGAATAGAGGAGTGTGATCCAAAATTAGACCTTTCATCAGACTGAGGCTTAATAATCCTCAGAATGGAACCCTGTACTGGGGTAGCAAGGAATCTTTGTATTGTGTATAGAAAGTTAGTTACAGCTGATGCGGCTCTCTACTCCCATTGAGAAACAGAGTCCTCTGCATTTACCGCTGGAGCAGATACTATCTAGCAATAAAATATATGTCTGTTCAGTTGTATGGTGATGCATAAATCAGATCCCAAAGTGTGACAGGAACCTAAGAAAAAGCTCACCGCTCTGCAGACTGCCAAGCTATCATGCTGGTATGGAAACAGTGTCCTCGCTGAATGAGATGGAAAGAGAGAGGAGGAAAGTCGTCTCACTCACAGGCTTCTGCCGCTGGCGTATCACATTGTATCACCCTGCAATCCCTGCTCTCTTCAATAGATTGCTTGCAAGTTTAAATTAACATTCAGGGGTGTCAGATAGGAGAATGTCCGTGGTAGACAGTCTGTGTCCTCACTACACTGGGTGTGGGGGCGTCAAGGTGAGTTTCTTCAGAGCATGGAAAGATGGCTCCTTAAATATCCCTAATCAAGTTAATTGGCATCCTCTGGGATTGCCAAACACTCAAATTCTTCCAATTAACGAACAAATAGCACATATATTCACATGAGGACATCCCATCCATCCCATCTCCATTTACTGTTCTGGAAGGGCAGGTAGATTTAGATCAAACAGGTAAATAAGACAGACAAACAGAGCAGAACCAGGGTAGGGCTCAAATATGTCAATTCACTATACAGAGAGTAAATTTGATGTCATAAAGCACCATATATATATATAGGCATACTCACATAACCACACAGTATTAGGGTAAAGCAAAGAAATAATGTATATACAGTGCTAAGTGCTTATACCGGGTGGGGAGGGGGTTTGTAGTTCCAGGATGGAACGTCAACACTGGAGACTGCTTAAGCTCACAGTGTCCAGCGAAAAGGTCCCAGCCATGCTTGTGTATAGATGTCATTAAATCTTTACTGTTCCAGAAAGACAGATAGGTTGCATTCAGTGTTCAACCCCGAGGGTTGAAGACTCCCTAAATTAAAGATCCACATCTTTTCCTTCTGTAAAAGTATTCTGTTGAAATCCCCTCTTCTCTGGGGAAGGTTAAGTCTGTAGATACCTTTAACCAGGAGTCCTTTAGGGTCCCCCCCATGAAAGTTGACAAAATGTTGTGCTAGGGGGCGGTCATCGTCCTTCTTTTGGATACTTTGAATGTGTTCACCAATTCAAATTTTAAGCTGTTTCTTAGTTTTGCCCACATAGTACTTACCACACGGGCAAATCAACATATAAATTACCTGTGTGGTTGAGCAATTAATAAAGTTCTGTATCTTGATTCTCTTCTTCCCATCAGAGCTGGTGAACACATCTGTCCTATCTACAGATTTGCAGATAGTACATCTCCCACAAGGATGCATAGCTTTAATAGGAGGAAGGTCAGTTAGCCAGTTGGTGGTAGTCGACCTCTGATATTCAGAGTGAGTTAGACTGCCCCCAAGATTTGGGGATCTGCGTGCAGAGAAGAGAAGACAATCCCCAACAATCTCTCCCAGAAACGGCGATCCTTATCGGATGTGCCAATGGTTGTTGAGGATGTCTTTAACCTGGTACCATTGGGACCCAAATCTTGTGATAATCCTAATTGGGGCATTATGTAGATCGTCATGTTTGGAACCTGAAGTTATGTATAATAGGGCGTACACACGGTCGGACTTTGTTCGGACATTCCGACAACAAAATCCTAGGATTTTTTCCGACGGATGTTGGCTCAAACTTGTTTTGCCTACACACGGTCGCACAAAGTTGTCGGAATTTCCGATCGCCAACAACGCGGTGACGTACACCACGTACGACGAGACTAGAAAAGGCTGGTTCAGAACCAAGCGCGGCACCCTTTGGGCTCCTTTTGCTAATCTCGTGTTAGTAAAAGTTTGGTGAGAGACGATTCGCGCTTTTTCAGACTCGTGGCTTTCAGATCGTTTTCTGACGTTCAGTTTGTGCTTATGGGTTTGTATCTGCTCTTCAGTGCATGCAGTCAGTTCGTATCGGAGTTTTCTGTGTGATCTTGCCTGCTCGTTGCTGTTTTTCAGGTCGCTCTTCACAGGCCTTGCTGTTCTTCAGTGCGTTCTGTTACTTCGTTCTGAGCAGCCGACCGTTTTCTAGCCATGTTTCGTATGCGTACTCCCCGTAGAGTTCGTGCTGTGCGGGGGCTTGGTGTTGGGGTCCTGACCTTGACACAAGTTCAGTCCATGAACAGGGTGGGGAGGAGTTCATGGACCAAGAATTGGTTGCTTCAGCTTGACCAGTTCTCTCATATGCCTTTGCTCCGTGATATCCGTGAGAATAATCCTGATGATTTCAGGAACTTTCTCAGGATGACGGACCCAGTGTTTCACCGTTTGTTGGCTTTGCTGACCCCTTATATTAGCAGGCAGGATACCTGCATGAGGCAAGACATCACTCCGGAGCAGAGGTTGGTCGCTACCTTGCGGTATTTGGCCACAGGGAGAAGTCTGCAGGACCTCAAGTTCTCGACAGGCATCTCCCCCCAGGCTCTTCTTTGTGGACATTTACTGTTTGTGTTTGTTTTAGCTGACCCTGACAGAAATGTGTGGAGTGCAGAAAATGTCGTGATTGTGTAACCTTATACAAAGCACTGTTGGCTGTTATTTACTAAATGCAAAGACACTTTTCACTACAAGTGCACTTGCAACTGCACTGAAACTGCACTTGTAGTGCAAAGTGGATTTCCCCTTAGGAAATAACCCCCATTTTCTCATAAAACAACAATTACATCACCCCAAAAGTGTTGTAGCGTTGAGACAATAATCCACACATTCTTGATGAACAATCTTTTTAATACCTGCACAATCACATGTGCATTTACCAAAGGTTTTTCTGACAAGCCAACATGTTTGTTGTATAACAATTTTTGTGGTGTCATTATCCAAAATCAAAATGTGCATTTTATTGAAAACAGGCCTGTGTAAAACCCACAAGAAAGACACAAATCTTGATCTTACAAAGTTCACATTTGGTAGAACTGGAAGGCAATATCAGACATGAGTATTTAGGAACTGTGTTTGATATTGCGTTCAGATGGGGGGAAATCACCCCTGGAAAAGCCAAATTTGGAAGATGCACACAAATTTCACAATGTCAACATGTGCTATCTGCCATCAGGGGGGATCAAGGGACGTGTTTTGGGGGAGAAAGCCCTTCCTCACCGCTACTTTATTATTGAGGAAGGGGTTGCACCCCCAAAACGCGTCCATTGATCTCCGTGATGGCAGATAGCACATGTTGACACACTGTGTGCATCCTCCAAATTTGGCTTTGGGAAAAATCACAAAAACATTTCGCACATTGTAGCAGACAAAAGAAGAAAGTGATTTGGAGGGGTTTTAAACTCGCCCCAAAACATCAATGATGTTTTTATATTTTGGAATAACATCATTGATGTTTTGCTTGATGTTTTCCAATTGTAAATTACACCCCATGATCTCCCCGATCACGATCTGGGCACTTTCGGATGTGAAAGGATCTGGATCCACAACCTCACGATCACCTAAAAAGAGAGGAAACCCAAAATAAATTAGGTTTCAAAAAAATGCCGCCATCCATCTCTTATCGGAGCCTGTGGTTGCAGACACTCACCTGTTGTGGTGACTACTTCCACCACGTCTTCATCCTCCTGCTCATCTTGTGTTGGGGGGATTTCCCCTTCTTCCAGAGGGGGGGGGCTCTGGTCTCCTCGGATGAGGGGTGTCCTCCGAGTCTTTTCTCCCCTATGTAAAACAAAAATGGTATAATTAGCACACAGATATTTAATGTCAGAACTATAAAGATGAAACATTGCTTGGAAGTGGGGTACAATTGTCTATTTTAGCCAAGTTCCAAGATGTATATTTTTTATTGCCCTTTGTCAAGCTGCAATACTTTACCTGTTTGGTAAAAGCTTCACAGATGTAGCCCCCCCTATAGTATACACTGGGGCACCTGTGTGGCCCCCCTAATAAAAATGGTGTTCTTGTGTCCCACACTAGTGCTCCAGTGTCCAGATGTGAAAACAGCTGCTGAGTGTCCTCTCCTTACACACAATCTAGTTTGCATTTCATTCTAGTAACAAAGCCATCTACACAACCCAATTCTTTGAAGACAAGTATAGGGCGTCAAAATGGTGGCCAAATGCATATGGCCTAAACAATGTTATTTTATCGTCCGAAATAACAATGTGTGATCCGAACGAATAATGTGCCCATGAACATGAAAGTTGCCATTTTAAACTGTACAACAGTTCCTAAAAGCACATGGAGCAGCATGAACGTCATAAACATAAAGAATAGGAACACAGCACAACTACTTACTTTTTTGCAGCACTCTCCGGATCTTTCTGTACTGCTCATGTTCTCGTAATTTCAGGTCCGACCACCGCTTCCTGAGCTGATTTTCGATCGTCATACCCTGAATTTCCGGTGCAGACTCCTGACCACTTTCGCCATGATCTTGGCCTTTCGGACATTGGGGTTGGGGTAAGGCCCATACTTTCCATCATAGTCGGCCTTCTTCAGGATGTCCACCATCTCCAACATCTCCCCAAAGGACATATTTGAGTCCTTTAATCTCCTTCTGGATCGGGACGTTTCAGGCTCCAGCCTTTCCTCCTCCTCCTCCTCCTCGTTGCTACAATTAGCACGATCCTGCTGTCTATCCGCCATGTGCTCTTCCCCCACTGCGCCGAACGAAAAGGGGCGGGGAATAGACTAGAAAGAACGTCAGGGGCGGGCGGAGTTATACGCATGCGCAGTGTGTATAAATCATAACGCGCGCGTCTTACGTACGATCTGTGAGCGGAGGAAGGAGCATCGGAGACGCCGATCGTGCTAACGAAGGTAGGATCTAAACTTGGGCCTATACTGCTTCGAAATGGAAGCCTATATTGTAACAAGATTAGGGGAGTTTGGCCTGACATTAGGCTTTGTCTTGTGTTGTGTCTTACAGAGAAAATGGATGCGTTCAACGACCACAATTTCCTGCCCCTGTTCATAGACAAGTACAGGGAGCTGCCCTGTCTGTGGCAAGTGAGACACCCCCACTATAATCACAAACAGAAGAGGCAGGCAGCGCTGGAGAAACTGCTGGAGTTGGTGAAGCCGGTGGTCCCCACAGCAACCATTCCTTATTTGAAAGCTAAAATTGGTGGCCTGAGGAGCACATATCTGAGGGAGCGCAAGAAGGTCACAGATTCCCAGAGGCCCGGAGCTGCAGCAGATGACATTCATGTCCCCAGGCTGTGGTACTACGAGAGACTGCGATTTCTGTCAGACCACACTGAAGTCAGGGAATCCCTCTCCACTCTTCCTTCCACTCTTCCTTCCACCCCAGCTGAAGCTTCCGATGTCCAACCTGGGCCTTCCAGCCAGGAAGAAGTGGAGGAGCCCAGCTGGAGTCAGGTATAGCATTCTTCTACAGATTTCTGGGCAATAAAGAAATTATGTTTACTAGATGTTATTATTGATCACTAATTGCTGATTGAAAGTGCTTTACATATCAATACACAGTAGTAGGCACCCAAAATTGGGAAAAGAATGAAAACTGCTGGGCTCAGAAGGATAGTCTGTTATATTTGTTAACATTCAATTTGCAGCAGTCAGGAGGTGAAAATTGTGTGTGATTGATGAATAAAAAACTAAAACTATGTCCCTTTTTCATACACAGGAAGACCTCAGCCAGGAGGAGGTTGTGGAATGTGGCAGCCAGGAGGAGGCGGGGATTAGTGGCAGCCAGGAGGAGGCGGGGCTAAGTTGCAGCCAGGAGAAGCCTGGGACCAGTCGCAGCCTGACTGAGTCTCAGGTTCCTCCCCTCCGCCTTCCATACAAAAGGGCCAGGAAGGCCACTCCGAGTCCCGTGCAGGATTCAGCATACAGGCTGATCCAGGAGGCTTCGGCGTCCCTCAGAGCCTTCCCCAGTCCTGAAGAGGCCTTTGCCTGCATGGCTGCCACAAAATTGCAGGGCATGCAGGAGGGCCAACGCAAGATCTCTGAGGACCTGATTTATAAAGTCCTACGTAAGGGGTTGAGTGGGGAACTGACACACAAGACGGATGTCATGGAGAGGGACGATCCTCCTCCTCCTACTCCTGCTGCCACAACTAGACCACCACAGCCAAAGCCTGGAAGGAAGCGTGGAGGGAAGACCAAAGAGTGATGACCCTGGGTTCAGTCTGGTCTGACAGAATCTGCAGTCTCTCGTATGACCACAGCCTGGGGACACAGATGTCATCTGCTGCTTTCCGGATCTCTGGGACTTCTGGACCAGACTGCCCTCCCTTAGATAAGGACTCCTCAGGCCACCAATTTTGCTTTGAAATAATTGATGTGTGCCCTGGGGGCACAAGGCTTCACCCACTTCTGCAGTTTCTCCAGCGTTGCCTCCCTCTTTGTTTAGTTGTGAGCCCTTAATAAAATTTTTTTAGGGAAATTCTACTCTCCTGTGTGTGTTTTCATCCAAAAAGGACAGTTTGTTGGTGAGGATTCAGGTACATTTCTAAAGTACAATGTGAAATTAACAAGGGACAACAACACCAAACAATCTCCTACAGATTAAATAGAACAACATATTAGTGGAGTTGTGGGAACTTGTCACCAAAAACACACACAAACATTTTTGGGAGTACAAATCAAAATCACAAAAAAAAAAAAAAAAAAAAAAAAAAGAGAAACACAAAAAAAGAATCTACATTAAAGTCCAAAAATAACAAAAAATTTTGTTGTCAGATGTGAGAAATCTAAATATATTGAGGGAATCCCGATAAATATAACGAAAGAAGTTTGTGAGAAGTGTGTGTGAATATGAGCATCAAAACGACTTAATTCTTGTCACATTATAAAGAAGAAGAGAGTGCGCTGTATTAAACCATTTTGAACATTGCAGCGTGACGAAAGTGCTGTATCCATTCCGAACACTACGTTTACCAGAACGAGCTGTCCCGTGTCGGAATTTCTTCTGAGCATGCGTGGCACTTTGTGCGTCGGAACAGGCCACACACGGTCGGAATTGACGCGATCGGATTTTGTTGTCGGAAAATTTTATCTCCTGCTGTCCAACTTTGTGTGTCGGAAAATCCGATGGAAAATGTCCAATGGAGCCCACACACGGTCGGAATTTCCGACAACACGCTCCGATCGGACATTGTCCATCGGAAAATCCGACCGTGTGTACGGGGCATATGGGTTTATGTCTATCAGCATTATGGGCTTGTTTCTTGGCTCATCTAATACATTTGTGCGAGTGTCCCCTTTCTCTAAACCGGTTATACATGTCAGTTGCCTCAGTAGAGAAGTCCTTATCTAGTGAGCAATTCCTTTTAATTCTTGGGAATTGTCCCACTGGAATTCCCTGAATGAGAGATTGTGGGCTGTCACTGGTGGCCTCGAGGAGTGTGTTAGCCGCTGGCTCCCCAAAACATCAGTGATCCACCTCCGTGTTTCACAGTAGGAATGGTGTACCTTTCATCATAGGCCTTGTTGACTCCTCTCCAAATGAAGCGTTTATGATTGTGGCCAAAAAGCTAAATTTTGGTCTCATCACTCCAAATTACTTTGTGCCAGAAGGTTTGAGGCTTGTCTCTGTGCTGTTTGGCGTATTGTAAGCGGGATACTTTGTGATATTTGCGTAGTATTGGCTTTCTTCTGGCGACTTGGCCATGCAGCCCATCTTTCTTCAAGTGCCTCCTTAATGTGCATCTTGAAAAAGCCACACCACATGTTTTCAGAGAGTCCTGTATTTCACCTGAAGTTATCTGTGGGTTTTTCGTTGCATCCCAAACTATTTTCCTGGTAGTTGTGACTGAAATATTCGTTGGTCTACCTGACCGTGGTTTGGTTTCAACAGAACCCCTCATTTTCCACTTCTTGATTAGAGTTTGAACACTGCTGATTGGCATTCTCAATTCCTTGGATATCTTTTTATATCCCATTCCTGTTTTATACAGTTCAACTACCTTTTCCCGCAGATCCTTTGACAATTCTTTTGCTTTCTCCATGACTCAGAATCCTGAAACGTCAATGCAGCACTGGATGACAGATGCAAGGGTCTGTCAGGAGTCCAGAAACTGATTGACCTTTTTTTACACACACACACAAACACTAATTACAAGCAAACAGATCACAGGTGAGGATGGTTAACTTTAATAGCCATTCAAACTCCTTTGTGTCAACTTGTGTGCATGTTATCAGGCCAAAGTCACCAGGGTATGTAAACTTTTGATCAGGGTCATTTGGGTAGTTTCTGTTGTGATTATGATTTAAAAAGAGTAAACACAGTTGACTGATAAAAAATGGCTTCAGCCAAACACTAACCGTGAGTGAAAGAAAAGTTGTTGTGTTATCATTCATATTATCTGAAAAATGACCAAGAAATTATAAATTCTGCCAGGGTATGTAAACGTATGAGCACAACTGTACAAAGTTTTGATATACGATACTTATATACGTTCTTTTGTTGTATAGAATTTGATTTTCAGTAACACCTACCCAATCTGTCCTGAGGAAGCAAATCTTTTGCGAAACGTGCTGACAAGCACGCATGGAGGAGTTATGAATCTGACTGTTTTGATATTTTTTTTAAATCAGGAAAGTTTTATTTTCATCTTGCACAGTGCATATCATAATACATTCAATGTTTAAGTATGTACCAAAAGGAATTGAGCAGAAGACATAAGACACAACAATGTACATTAATGCGCAAAACTCTTACCATTTGTTATTTCCAGTATTGAGTCATAGTAAAATAACATAAAAATTAACTAAAGGAAAAGATAAAGTACATATAGTCAACCATTGTAGTTCTCATAAACCTTCATATCACAACAGTAGGTTTAGTCAATACGATTCAATTATAACACCTTAACCCACCAACCTCAATAGTATCCTCCTGTGTCTTTTGTGACCCCAATGTTTGATAGCCACCAGGTTACCATTCACCTTGTATCTACTCCAACAAGAGCCTGTCTTTGATCAGTTGGTGAGGGGCTAATCCCGGGACATCTAGCCACATTGAGTAAAATTTGCGTGGAACATTTCTGTGTTGGTACGTTCGTTTTTCTCTAATTAATAGTTTGTTGACACTATCCACCCATTGCCCCTTAGTGGGCACTCTAGGAGTGATCCACAGTTGGGCAATTAGTTTACGCGCCACATACAGTAACCACAGGATCACCGTGTGAGCTGACGGAGTCAGTGTTTCCTCATTAAGCGCTCCTAATAGGCATATAACTAGATCATGTGGTACAAGTGTCATGTATACCCTTGATATTGTATCTATGACCTCCCTCCAGTATCTGAAAAGTTTGGGGCATTTCCAGAGCATGTGGAGAAGATCACCATGATCACATCGACATTTCGGGCAGAAGGGGGAATCCCTGATTCCCCATTTGTGAAGTTGCAGAGGAGTCCTGTATACTCTATGCAGTAGGTATAAGTGGGACGTTGACACTGAGACCAGGGGGGTGGCAAAAAAGCATACATCCCAGCTCTCCCCATCAATGGTTCCTACATCATTCTCCCAACCATATCTTCAGGGTAACCTGGAGGGGTCCTGTATTTGGCTAAGAACAATATTATAGCACCTGGAAATCATACCTTTTTTGTCATTTTCCATGAGAATAATTTGTATTTGCATATGGTCAGTCTGCTGGAGCTTAGTAGTTTTTGCCTGGGTTTGTATGGCATGACATAGCTGTAAGTATTTGTAAAAATTTGCGTGTGGAATCCCAAACTCCACCTGAATCTCCGTCAACGATTTGAAGGTAGGGCCGTTATACAGCTGAGACATATATTTTATGCCTGCCTCTACCCATTTCCTAAATCCTCTAAGTTTCAGTATATCTCTATATTGCCTGTTACGCCACAGGGGAGTATGGGTCAAGAAGCCCCGTATCCCCAAAAACTTTCTAGCAGAGGACCATAGAGTATTCAATAATTTCACTGTGGGGGCCCCAGGACGCGTCCGCACTTACATGGTTAGAGGCGGGTTACATGCTTTTAGGATACACTAAATGCATGTAACCCGCCTCTAACCATGTAAGTGCGGGCGCACCTTCACTTGGTATTTCTAAAAGTTTACGGATAGGGTCAGCCAGATCTATCATTCCCCAGCCCCCCAGCTGTTGTAGCTGGGACGCAAGGTAGTAAACTCTGGGATGAGGGACCGCTAGCCCCCCCTCATCTTTATTGTATTGTAGTGTTGATAACCTGATCCTGGCCATTTTCTTGCGCCAGATTAGTTCTCTAAATTGGAACTCAATACTATCAAACCATCTCCGAGGAATCCATACTGGGGAATTATTAAATACGTATAACAATTGTGGTGCCCAGACCTTTTTGATGAGATTTACTCTCCCAACTACTGACAAAGGTAATTTACACCAGGCAGTACATTTTTCACAAAACCTATTGAGGAGAGGGACTAAGTTAACAGTAATATATTGGGATGGGTCTGGGGCCACCTGAATGCCCAGATAGCGAAACAAAGCCACTATCTGTACCATCTCCGCACCAGCTGGCAGTGGAGCATCCAAGGGATCCAGTGGCAGCAGCACCGACTTATCCTAGTTAATGGAGAAGCCGGATAGCTCCCCAAATGCCCTAATAAGGGTCGGCTTGTAGAGTGTTCCGGGTGTTGCCTAGATAAAGTAGAGTGTCATCAGCATACATTGACATGATGTCTGTGCCCGTGCTCTGCTGGAACCCTATAATGTTAGTGTCTCCCTGTATTCTTGCCGCTAGGGGTTACAGAGGCAGAGCAAACATCAGGGATGACAAAGGACACCCCTGCCTGGTGCCCCGGAACAGTGGAAAAGACTCCGATAATTCTTCATTGATTCTAATCCTAGCTGAGAGCTTGGCATACAAAAGCCAAACCCATCTAATAAAATTATCCCCTAGTCCCATATGCTTTAATATCTTCCACAGGTAAGGCCATTCAACACTGTCGAAGGCCTTAGCTGCACCCAGCGAAAAGATTGCTCTATTGCCAGTGTTGTCTACAGGGAGCTGTAGGTTCAGAAAAAGCCCGCTTATGTTTTGGGCTGTGGATCTTGTGGGTATAAACCCAGATTGGTCCCTATGCACTATTTTGTGTATCACCTTTGCCAATCTGTTCGCTAGCACCCAGTTCAGTAGTTTGATGTTGGCTGTCAGCAATGATATGGGCCTATATGAGTCAGGCAATCCTGCGTCTTTTCCTGGCTTCAACAGTACAATGATAATCGCCTCATTCATGGAGTCGGGCAGAGACCCCTCTTTAAACGCCTCATTATAGACCTTCAATAGCATAGGGAGTAGTGTGCCTGAGTAGTGTTTGTAAACTTCGGATGGGGAGGCCATCCATACCTGGTGATTTGTTATTTTTAGAATGTGTTAAAGCCGTAGCCAGTTCTTCTTCTGTCAATGGTGCGTTAAGCATAGCCACATCCCCGTCTAACAAGGCTGGAAGGTCACATTTCTCTAGAAACTCATCTATTTTCATGTCGGTGGGCTCTACCTTGGAGATGTATAGATCAGCATAAAAAGCCTTAAAGACCTGTATAGTGTCTGAGGTCAGGGATCATGGAGTACCCTGAGCATCACAGATGGCCGAGATGAGGGATGAGGACCGATGTGCACGCGCCATTACCGCTAGCATGTGCCCGGTCGCCTCCCCCTCCTCAAAATGCGACTGTTGTAGGAAGAAACGTTTTTTCTCGGCCAACTGCAATGCCAGTTGTCTAGACATAGATTGTGCTCCCAGCCAGGTCCTTTTTATAACCTCTGTAGGATTAGTAGTATATTTGTCCTCAGTCTCTGTAACCATCTCCCGCACTATTGTCTCCCATGTTTTTGTGTCTGTTTTGATACGGGTTATTAATTTTATAAATTGCCCTCTCATAAAGGCCTTTGCCGCATCCCACACAATTCCAAGTTTGGCTGTATTAAAATTGTCCTGCAGGAAAAATTTTAGCATGTCTTGCATTGGGTCCGGCTCAGGAAACACGGAAAGCCAAAAAGGGTTAAGCCTCCAAACCGGCCTTTTAACCATGTCTGGCAGTGAAATGGACACTCAGAGCGAGGAATGATCAGAAATATGTCTATCAGCGTAACCTGAGGCTGTAACGAGCTGCATCATTGCGTCATTACAGAGCCCCAGATCTATTCTGGACAATCCTCCATGCGAGGCCGAGTAGTATGAGTATTTTTTAAGTCTGAATGTTTACTACGCCACACATCCATCAGTCCGAGCTCCCCAAGAACTCTGGCAAAGGGTGTATGTCCCACCCCACCCAAAGTGATGTTGGTGGGGACAGGTAATTTATCCTTAAAATGGTTCAAGTAGTTATTATAATCTCCTATGGCCAGCAGTGGGACCTCTGGATATTGTGGTATAAATCTCGCCAGACACCCGAGGACCTCAGACGAGTACGGTGGAGGTACATATATACCAGCTAATATGCAGGATAATCCATGGATTTTACATAACAGAAATACATATCTTACCCCCGGCTTTCTTAGAGCAATGGAATCGGACATCCTGACATATTAATATGCTCACCCCCCTGGAGTATGCAGAATAGGTAGAGTGGAATTGAACACCATACAAACGGGGACCTAAGCTAGGGGGTGGGTCTAGGGAGAAATGGGTCTCCTGCAAACACGCAATGCCGGGATCCATTGATTTAAGGTGTCTAAGGACCGCCATCCTCTTTACTGGAGTGCCTAGACCTCGGACATTCCATGACAGGATTTTTAAGTTAACCGCTATAGGGGAACGTTACCATTATTGTCGAGAGCATAAACGCCTTCTGAAAGGCCACAGTGATATAGAAAATAACAGTGATACATATAGAACATACATTAGCTTGCGTACCAACATTACCAGGCATATAGGTGGTGATCCGTATAAAGTCCATGTTCACGGAGGTCAGGTGTTGAAGAACTAGTGGGTCAGAGTAAAAACATGTTATGTCACAACAAACCTTAAGTCTACAGGTGGTAATTATAGGTAAGGTAACTTGTTGAGCCTACTGGGCTCCCAGCCACATAGGCTGCGTAGTAGTCTGTCCCCATGCATCCGCTATGGGGGGGGAGGGAAGGCAGGGGAAACTCCCATTAAACCCAGGGGTTTGTTGTATAAGGGGTTTCACATCTGCCGCGTGTGTGGGACACCCCTCCATGTAGGCAGTTCTAGTGTTCTCCATCAGCTGCCTTGGCCATAAGTGAAAGTAACTAATCAAGTCAGCAGTTAGTAAAGTAGAAAGAAAGGATCAAGTGGTCAGAACCGTGGACCCGCAACAGTGGGGGGAATAAACTGGGATAGCTTATCAAACAGCATGGAGGCCATCTTTCAGGCTGGGGCATTACGTTGCGACTTAGCTGCTTTGAGAGCTCTGTCCTCTCGATCCAACCATTGTGCTGCAGAGGTAGGGTAATCAAAGAAGTGGGTCTCCCCTAGTGCAACCACCCGAAATCGGGCAGGGTACAGCATAGCATATGATAAGTTGAGATCCTGCAATCTTTTCTTGACATCGGTGAATTTTGCACGTTGCTTTTGTAGCTCAGCAGAGAAGTCTGGAAATAAGGAAATCTTGGAATTGTCTATGGCCATCGCACCACTCATGATACTGGCTTTAGACAGAGATGCCATCTAATTAAGTAGTTTAAAGAGGAAGGCACGAGGATGATTGTCCGGTGGAAGTGGTCGGGATGGGACCCTGTGGGCCCGTTCAACGGCAAATAGTGGGGAGAAAGTTTCTTTGCCAAAAGTAAAAATCAACCAGTTTTCAATGAAGGCAACGAGATTTTTACCCTTAGCCCTTTCAGGGATGCCTAGGGCACGCACATTATTGCGTCTCATACAGTTTTTTAAATCATCCAAACGGGCAGCATGCTGTGCTGTGAGATGACAGTTATATTGTAGATCCCTTTGCATAGGGGCTATGTCATCTTCTCAATGGCGGCCGTGCGTTCCCTCAGTTTTTGCATATCCTGCCTTACAAACGATATCTCTGCCTTAACCCCTTTTACTTAATTTACTAATGTAGAGATGGACATATTGCAGGCTGTCACCGCAGAGAAGATGTCTCTAAGAGTGGGTTCTGGATTGTCAGATGGCGGGGAGGCAGATTGGGGCCCTGTGAATAAGTCTCTGGGCGTACTCACTGTGTTCCAGTCTGGGGATAATCCGCCAGCATCCTCCAGCGAGACTGTGTCATCCGCCTCAGATTGACCCCATGTAGCTTCTTCCAGAGCAGATGGGGAAGGCTGCTGGTCTTTTGTGGCCTTTCCTCCGAAGAGGAGTCTCTGAGCTGCCTCCTTATATTTCTCCTTTGACAAGCGCTGTGGCAAGGCGCCATCTTGGCTTAGGTCATCATGGAGGCCTTGGTTCTCTTTATTTCGTTTTGCCATGCTCCTGAGCAAGCGGGAGAGCGACAAGATGGATCGCTGGCACGGTGGGACTGGTACAGTTCTGTTGTGGTTCGTTTTGACCCAGGATGAGTGTATAGCAGGATGAATGCCCAGATTCTCAGCGGAGAGGAAGACAAGTGCGACCGTCTACATTCGCTGCTTAGCCACGCCCCCACTGTTTTGATATTTATACTCATTTTCTTATATTTTGATGAACATTCTACGCCTATATGATTGGATCCATGCCTCCATGTTTGTAATTGGGAATCTGTTTAACTACTGTTTAAGTAGTCGGGTGTTGTAGTGATTTTAAATAAGTGTGTAATATTTAATAATGATTGTAAAAAAAGTTTATCTTGTTTTATACATATTGCCTCATGTTGTGCCCATAAAATCCACCATTTTTTAGAGGGTTTAGCCCACTTTCTCAATTCTTTTTTCCTACTACTTGATGTTGGCAAGGTGGGGGTCCTCCTTCCCTGCAAATTTAGGGTAGCAAATATAAAAGCTTAGAAAGGGAAGGGGCGCTGTACTTACTGAAAAAGACTATGTGTATATTACTATTAATGGTATATTCACCCAAAAGTAAACATATCTGTGTAAAACATATACCTAGAATCAAAAAGGTGTACAAACTGTGTACCAGTAGTAAAACCAAGTACTACCTAACATATGAGAAAAGTTACCTGTGCATTAATTTACAAGAAGTGGAAAAATGTAAACATGCGTATAAAAAACAATCAATGAATAAATAGCATCAGCTGATGTGAATAATATCTATCAAACAACATTAGTATATATTGCAAACATGAGCTAAATCAGCTACTATAGTGATATCCAATAAATATATATAAAATAATAGTAAAATGTATAATAAACTAAGTGTCCATAAGCCAACAGTGCCCCCAAAAAAATTATTCTAAAAATATATATAAAAATCAAAAATCAGTGTCCATATAAAAAGTGAAAGTGCTTCCTTTAATAGGAAAAAAATGTTCCAAAGATGAGCAAAGAACGTGCTGACAAAAGTGACTGTGCTCTCCTTTTGTGCTTTCACTCACCAGAGCGCTTCACCCCTGCAGGGGTGCAAGCGTGTAGAAATAGTGTAATTCCGATCCTAGAGTTGCGATATCCCCCTGGTTCCTGGCTCCCGGGCAGGAATAAAAAACAGGAATGCCTCACGCCTCAGATGACGTCCGTATGACAAAACGCATAAAGCGGGGCTAATCTGACACGCTCACACGTCACGTCCGGGATTGGTGGTTTTTACATATGATCAGTGGAACGCAAGCTCCGAGTGCGGAGAGCGCGGCTTCCCCATCACCCTTGGAGAGTTTGCGAGCAAGATGGCTCTCTCTCCTTTCTATTTAATGTATATAACCTTTTTGAATACACTTCCAATAAACACAGCAATACGGAATTACGCTATGTGGATTTTTTTTTCCTGTTTTTTATTACACACACATGCGGTCATCTGACGGGGAGCTACGCTGCAGAGGGGGGGCATTGCAGTCTCCTTCCCCTCCGTCCGTGGATGACCTTCCTGCCTGGGAGCCGGAAACCAGGGGGATATCGCAACTCTAGGATCGGGATTACACTATTTCTACACGCTTGTACCCCTGCAGGGGTGAAGTGCTCTGGCGATTGAAAGCACAAAAGGAGAGCACAGTCACTTTTGTCAGCACGTTCTTTGCTCATCTTTGGAACATTTTTTTCTTATTAAAGGAAGCACTTTCACTTTTTATATGGACACTGATTTTTGATTTTTATATATATTTTTAGAAGAATTTTTTTGGGGGCACTATTGGCTTATGGACACTTAGTTTATTATACATTTTATTATTATTTTATATATATTTATTGGATATCACTATAGTAGCTGATTTAGCTCATATGTTTGCAATATATACTAATGTTGTTTGATAGATATTATTCACATCAGCTGATGCTATTTATTCATTGATTGTTTTTTATACACATTTTTCTACTTCTTGTAAATGAATGCACAGGTCACTTTTCTCATTTGTTAGGTAGTACTTGGTTTTACTACTGGTACACAGTTTGTACACCTTTTTGATTTTAGGTATATGTTTTACACAGATATGTTTACTTTTGGGTGAATATACCATTAATAGTCATATACACATAGTCTTTTTCAGTAGGTACAGCGCCATTTCCCTTTCTACGCTTTTATATTCTGATTGGGTTCCACTTAGGTGGGACTTTATTATAGGGAGGCAGCAGTCACACTTATCCTAAGTGCAGATTCCTCTGATAAACCTATTTAGTGTAGCAAATACCAATCTTTTGACTTTCACCAGATCACTGCCCATGAGGCTTTTGCTCTGGGATTTTTAACTAGAGGTTACTACACATAGATACTATATTTTTTGTGGTCTTGGTTTTTAGCCTTTTTTTTTTAGTGGTGGAGTATGTTGGCACAGCATGGGGCGGTTGGATGTTAAAGATTAAAAAAAAAGTTATAAGGCTCTTGAAAGAAAATCCAGTTTATACTGGCATTACAAATTTCGGACACGCTATATTGATGATTGATATGAATCCTAGTGGTTTGAGGATTCAAACTTTCCCAAACCTACAAAATATGTCACCTGCTTTTAAGAATGCATGGTAATTAAATCTACAGAAGACCTCTAAGAAAATGATGGAATTATATTATTAGTAGCTGAATATATGAAGAATATTAAAGAGGTGGATGAGGAGATTAAACAGCTATATGCTCAAAATAAATTATTATGTTTCCACCCTCTCTATGGTATCAAAGATAAAGAACTTAGTGACCAAATTGAGCAATTTTAATGCAGATTTAATTAAGAAAAAGGAACAAAAATTTCTAGAGATAAAATCGCTTTACAACATGGGGGTAGACAGTACACTTACGATACAAATCAATACAGGAGGGATCAGAGGGCCCTGTTTGTTAGAGCTTACAATTAAGAAGGGAGGGTCAAGTAGAAACAAGAGGTAATAACTGTGGGGGATGAGCTGATGGAAAAAATGAAGATACAGTTGTTAGGTGTGGGTAGGATAGGCTTCTCTGAATAGAAGGGTTTTCAAGGATCATCTGAAAGCTAATAAAGTAGGAGATAAGCAGACAGATTGGGGTAGGGCATTCCATAGGATTGGAGAGGCTTTGGAAAAGGCCTGGAGGCGAGCATGGGAGGAGGTGACAAGGGAGCTAGAGAGCAGGAGGTCTTGAGAGGAACGAAGAGAGCGAGTAGGTTGGTATTTAGAGACTAAGCTAGTGATGTAGCTGGGGGCGAAATTGTGGATGGCTTTGTACGTAGTTGTTAGAATTTTGAATATAATTCTTTGGCCGAGCGGAAGCCAGTGGAGGGATTGACAGAGAGGAGTGGCAGACACAGAGTGATTGGTAAGGTGGATGAGTCTGTCAGCGGCATTCATAATGGATTGAAGAGGTGATAGACTATGTAGAGGTAAGCCAATGAGAAGGGAGTTGCAGTAGTCGAGGCGAGAGATGACCAGCGAGTGAATTAAGAGCTTTGTTGTGTCATTGGTTAGAAAGGGGAGTATTTTGGAGATGTTGTTGAGGTTGAGGCGGCAGGATTTGGACAGTGATTGGATGTGTTGCTTGAAGGCGAGTTCAGAGTCTAGGACTACACCTAGAACCTTGGCATGTGGGGATGGGCTTATACTTGTGCCATCAATTTTGACAGAGAGATCATGGGAAGAGGCATATGGGGGAGGAAAAATTATAAGTTCAGTTTTGGCTAGATTGAGTTTGAGGAAGTGGTGTGACAATCAGACTGATATGTCTGAGAGTAAATTAGTGATAGGTGAGAAGACAGAGGGAGTGAGCTGAGGGGTAGAGAAATATATTTGGGTGTTGTCAGCGTAGAGGTAGTATTGAAAGCCATGGGAGGCTATCAGTTGACCCAGGGAGGCGGTGTAGATTGAAAATAGTAGAGGTCCAAGAACAGAACCCTTAGGGACCCCAACAGAGAAAGGAAGAGGAGAGGAGGAAGTAGAGTTATAAGAAACGCTAAAGGTGCGGTTGGATAAGTAGGAAGAGAACCAGCGAAGTGTACAGTCACGGAGACCAAAGGCGTGTAGTTTTTTGAGGAGGAGGGGGTGGTCAACTATATCAAAGGCAGCAGAGAGGTCCAGGAGTAGGAGTACAGAATAGTGTCGATTGGTTTTGGCCGTTAGTAGATTGTTTGTTAGTTTTAGGAGACCAGTTTCTGTGGAGTGTTGAGGACGAAATCCAGACTGAAGGGGATCAAGAAGGCCATTATCAGCAAGGTGGACGCTCAGTCGGTTGTAGACCAGACGTTCGAGGAGTTTGGATAAGAAGGGGAGCAAGGAGATGGGGCGTAGGTTGTTAAGATTGGATGGGTCCAGTGAGGGCTTTTTAAGTATGGGTCTGACAAGTGCATGTTTTAGAGAGTTAAGGAAGATGCCAGAAGAGAGGGAGAGATTGAAGATGTGGGTTAGAGAGTGTAGCATAGGGCCAGAGGGTGAACGTAGCATTTGTGAGGGAACAGAATCCAGAGGGCAGGTGGTAAGGTGGACATTAGCAAGTAGTTTAGCAACTTCGTCTGTAGTGGTGGGGTTGAAAGAGGGAAATAATGATTGTGCCAGTGGGCATGAAGTGTAAAGCATGGAGGGTGTCGGCACAGTAGAGATCTCCGCGCGAATAGTATCAATCTTCTGTTTGAAGTGATTGGCGATCTCCTGGGCAGTGAGTGAGTTGGCTCGTGGAGGTGGTGGAGGACGAAGTGGAGAGTTGAAGGTGGAGAAGAGTTGACGGGGACAGGATGATAAGTTGCTAATGAGAGTGGTAAAATAGGTCTGCTTGGCAGAGAGGAGGCTGGAATTGTATTTTTGGAGGGCAGATTTATATTGGTTGAAATCTCTCTGGGACTTAGACTGACACCCCAGGCGCTCAAGAGCACGACTACATTTTTTCAGACTTCTAGTATCATCTGTTTGCCAAGGTTGAAGGGGTCTGGGCTTGATTCTGTGTGTAGTGAGGGGGGCCAGTGAGTTCAGTGAGGCTAGAAGTGAAGCGTTGTAAACAGAAGTGGCTAGGTTGGTGCAGCATAGGGGTGAGATTTTGTCGTAGAGGTTGTTGATAGCAGAGTAGAGAAGAGAAGGGTTGAGATGACGTAGGTTTCTGCGGGTAACTTTAAGGTGGTTGGAGGGAGAGGAGGTGAAGGAAAGGGAGAGAGTGAAACTAATAAGGTGGTGATCAGAGAGAGGCAATGGATAGTTAGAGAGGTTGCATGGAGTGCAAAGGTGAGAGAACACGAGGTCAAGGATATTGCCTTCTGAGTGGGTTGGAGCATGTATCCACTGCTTCAGGTCAAAGGAGGATGTTAGGCTAAGAAGTTTGGAAGTGGAAGGAGTGTTAGTATTAATAGGGATGTTGAAGACCCCGAGAATGATTGTGGGGATTTCAGAAGAAAGAAAGTAGGGTAGCCAGGCAGAGAAGTCTTCAAGAAAGTTTGATACGGGTCCAGGGGGCCTGTAGATCACAGCTATCCTTAGAGAAATTGGAGTGAAAAGACGAATGCAGTGTGCTTCGAAAGAGGAGAGTGACAGAGAGGGAGGTGGCTGAAGTACCTGAAAGGTGCTATGTGGGGCTAGAAGGATTCTGATACCTCCTCCCTTACGCCCACTGGATCTGGGGGAGTGAGTCCAGAGAAGAACACCATGGGATAGGGCAGCAGAAGATGCAGTGTCAGATTCGTGGAGCCAGGTGAGGTCATGGAGAGAGGTGAGTTTGTTGCAGGCAGATTGGGAGTTCCTAAGGGCACAAGAGAAAGGGAGTCTGGTCTTGGGAAGAATAGAAATGGGAACTAAATTGTGTTGATTGCGGCTGCTGCCAGAGGGTGCAGGGTGATGGGTGCATGGGGTACAGTTAAATGACGGAGGCCCAGGGTTTGGGGAAGCAAGAGGGTGAGGGAGGTAATATGGGAGTGGGATTTATATGAAGGGACATGCCCCAGGGTCTTGGAGATTTTTAGTGTGTGTGGATTTAGAATTAGCAGGAGTTGGTGGGTGCAGTAATAAGGACAGGACAGAAGTGAGGGTGATATATATATGCTGTGGGGGGGGGGAGAAGAGGGGTGAAGGAGAGATAGTTTTAGGATGGAGGACATAGTTGTCAAAAGCAGTGGTAGAGAATGCATGTTACAAGGAAAAAGAGCTAAAGGAGTAAACAAGTTCACCTGATGTCTGTGTGCTGTTTTTCAAAGTGTTTATCTTGTGTCCCTTCGCTTTGTGCATTCGCTGAAGTGCAGAGTCAGAAGTGCATTCCACTTATAGAAATCGCCACTTTGAGAAAGAGCCAAGTTGCAAATGTGTACCCCCTGCAAATGCTTCCCCCAAGAGAAGCTTATATATATACTGATAGGGGTAGGGTGTGGGTGGATTTCAGTTAGCAATCCAGAGGTTATAAAGCTTGGCTGTTTAACAGGGCAAAATTCTTAAGTGAGAAACAGACTAGAAAGAGGGCACTAAAGTTAAACGGGCCGTAATTTGGGGTAAGACAAGGGAGAAAATAAAGCATTGTAATGTGGACAGGTCTACAGACAGTTGAGTAAAAATAATATACCAGTATTATTAGAGACATATAAGAAAAAAGATAGCAGTGTTTCAGTTTTTGGGTGGAGTTGCAGCAATAGGAGCATACCAGAGTTAAGAGACATAGGAGACAGTTTTCACGAATGCGATTCTAGCTGGAGTTGCAGCAGTAGGAGCAGTAGGAGCATACCAGAGTTAAGAGACATAGGAGGCAGTTTTCACTAATGCGATTCTAACTGGAGTTACAGCAGTAGGAGCATACCAGTGTTAAGAGACATAGGAGACAGTTTTCACTAATGCGATTCTAGCTGGAGTTGCAGCAGTAGGAGCAGTAGGAGCATACCTGTGGGAGAACAAAGATGATATTTTCAGATCAGACAGTCAGATGATAAGTGCAGAGTCAGAAGTGCATTCCACTTATAGACATCGCCACTTTGAGAAAGAGCCAAGTTGCAAATATGTACCCCCTTATAAAAGCTTATAAATGATCATCACAAAACTCCAGACATTCTTGGACTTGGAGAAGGGGGACAAAAGAACCTAGAGAGAATTTAAATGTGCAGGAGGCTAGAGATTCTGATACATCTAATGCATCTACTAATTCTCAATTTTCACAGGGCATGGGTAAATCACATTGGAAAAATCACCTCTTCCAAAAGAGACCATCTGATCAGGATAATGGTGACATACGAAATGGTGGTGGTAAGAAAAAACTTATCGACGATCCGCATCCGGCTGATTCACACTCCAATGCACGGGAAAACCCAGTTGATGGGGGCCCCAATACTTCTATCACTCTATCCTCTACACAGGTAAGTGAGCAGTCTGGTGGGGGCGACACCACGGCTTCACAGCCCTCTAGCTCTGGTACACCTACAAGAGCGTTTTTTTCTAGCACCGTAGGGGAATTACTCCACAAAAGGCACAAAAGTTAAGAAACAACTAGATCAATATGTAATAAGAACTATACAAGGGACACAACTCTAAATATTATTAATCTATCTTCACGCAATTTAACGCAGGCTAAAACTAAAGTTTTAGACTTTGGTCTCGCTTTTTGCCCCACTCAAGAAATAGATAATTTCGAAGCAATTAAAGATCTGAATCTTTTTGCTCGGAAATTAACTTACAAATATCTGTTTGATACAGACAGAAAGAGAAAATACAAAGATAAAAAATTGATAGATGAATGGAAAAGTTTATTGGTAAAAGACTATAGAGTATTAAAAGATTTAATGGATCTCTTGGAGGAAAAGGAAAAATATAATGACCATGAACAAGAGGCCCAACAATCAATAGATATGGATGATAGAATACCCATGTAACTGCCAAGCCATGTCCATCTATGCGAAAAAAATCGGATACATTTCCATCCTTACAGACTAATTCTACGTTTGGGCCTTTGTTACATAAGTTTACATTTGATGGCTCCCACTACCTCCAGGTGCAGGGGGTAGTGATGGGGAAATGCTGTGCACCATCGAATACCAACCTGTATCTGGGGGGGGTGGGAGCGGACACTGTTCTCTGATGAGAGATATGCCAAATATTGGGATTATATCCTCATGTGGAACTGTTACATCGACGATGTCCTGATGTTGTGGACAGGTACTGTACTACTAACGAGCTGGCTGAGTTCATGGATTACCTTGGAAAAAACTCTTTCAATTTAAAATTTACTATGCAGCAAAATCAACATCATATTTCGTTCCTGGACACCACTGTCATGATTGAGGACAGGGGTATAAGTACTACTCTTTTTTGTAAAGAGACAGCAGGGAACACCCTATTACATGCTACAAGTTTCCACCCTACTCCCTTAATAAATAGTATCCCCTATAGTCAGTACCTGGAATTGCGCAGAATTTGTTCCACTGACACCCTCTTTAAACAAGAAGCAGACTTTCTAAGTGAGAGGCTTATAGTCTGTGGGTATTCAAAAACCTCTTTTAAAAAGGCCTTCAAGAGGGCCTCAAAACAGAGTAGACACTATCTAAAAGAACCAAGAAGAATGATGATGATATAACTAGGGTCATTTTGACCTATACTCCCCAACACTCCTGTATTCGAGGGATACTATAGAAACACTGGTATCTATTAACCAATGACCCTATCCTTAAAAAATAAAAAATATACAGGAGACAGGCCTAACATCACATATAGATGAGCAAGATCCCTTAGGGATAGACTGACTAAAAGTCATTTTGCAAATGATCACAAGGAGGATCCAACTTCAAGGGGCACATGGAAATGTAACTCATGTGACTTTTGTCAGTGGATCTTCAGACTATGGGGGTTATTTATGAAAGGAAAATCCACTTTGCACTACAAGTGCACTTGGAATTGCAGTCGCTGTAAATCCGAGGGGGACATGCAAGGAAATGATCAAACAGCATTCTAACTTGCACATGTTTGGATGATAAAATCAGCAGAGCTTTCCCTCATTTCAGATCTACCCCTCAGATTTACAGCAACTGAACTTCCAAGTGCACTTGCAGTGCAAAGTGGATTTGCCTTTCGTAAATAACCCCTTATGTATCTAACGAATGGTCATCTGCATTACTTTGTACACCATGTGGACTGCCAAACGGTCAAAAATTCTATGTGGGGAAAATAAAACGTTCCTTTTGGCATAGGATTAAGGATCATATTTACCGTGTATACTCGAGTATAAGTCGATCCGAGTATAAGTCGAGGCCCTAATTTACCACAAAAAAAATGGGAAAAACTTAGTGACCTGAGTATAAGACAAGGGTGAGAAATGCACAGCTAGTGTAAGTGGAAAAGTGGATCAACAATGCCCATTTGCAGCCTCACTGTGCCCATTTGCATGCCTCAATGTGCCCATTTGCAGCCATAGGTCCCCCGAACTTCAAACTCGGTAGTTAAGGATTCCTAGATGCCCCCTAGCTGCAGCCAAAATTTGGGGTCTCTGAACCCAAAGGGTCCCGAAATGACATTGCTGCAGAAGGACACAATTTGGTGTACAAACCCAGTGGGACTAGCACCATAAAATATCCAAAGCTGGGGTTTCTAGCACCAAGTGGCCCCGAGATAGGGGTGCTAGGAACCCCAGCTTTGGATATGTTATGGTGCTAGTCCCACTGGGTTTGTACACCAAATTGTGTCCTTCTGCAGCAATGTCATTTCGGGACCCTTTGGGTTCAGAGAACCCCAAATTTGGGGTTCCTAGCACCAAGTGGCCCTGAGATACGGGGCCCCAAATTCGGTTCAGAAAATGTCAAGCACTTTTCTGCAGCAGAGAATGACATTTTCCGAACCAATTTTGGGGCCCCGTATCTCGGTGGCACTTGGTGCTAGGAACCCCAGCTTTGGATATGTTGTGGTACCAGTTCCACTGGGTTTTCACTCTAAATTTGGGGTTCCTAGCACAAAGTGGCCCTGAGATAAGGGGCCCCAAAGTCGGTTCGGAAAATGAAATTTTTTGCTGCAGAAAAGTGCTTGACTCGAGTAAGTCGAGGGGGGCACTTTCAGCACAAAAAAATGTGCTGAAAAACTCGACTTATACTCGAGTATATATGGTACTACATCACACCAATTTATTACATACGCCAATAGGACATCATGTAAGCCTACAGCATTCGGGCGACACCTCAGTTATTAACCACTTAAGGACCAGCCTCGTTTTGGATTTTAGGTGTTTACATGTTTAAAACAGTTTTTTTTGCTAGAAAATTACTTAGAACCCCCAAACATTATATATTGTTTTCTTTCTAACACCCTAGAGAATAAAATGGCGGTCATTGCAATACTTTTTTTTGCACCTTATTTGCGCAGCGGTCTTATAAGCGCACTTTTTTTGGAAAAAAATCACTTTTTTGAATAAAAAAACAAGACAACAGTAAAGTTAGCCCAATTTTTTTTTATATTGTGAAATATAATGTTACGCCAAGTAAATTGATACCTAACATGTCACACTTCAAAATTGCGCCCGCTCCTGGAATGGCGTCAAACTTTTACCCTTAAAAATTTCCATAGGCAATGTTTAAAAAATTCTACAGATTGCATGTTTTGCGTTACAGAGGAGGTCTAGGGCTAGAATTATTGCTCTCACTCTACCGGTCGCGGCGACACCTCACATGTGTGGTTTGACCACCGTTTTCATATGCGGTGATACTCACATATGCGTTCGCTTCTGCGCGCAAGCTCGTCGGGACAGGCCGCTTTAAAAAAAAAAAAAAAAATTATTATTTATTTTACTTTATTTTATTTATTTTTTCACTGTTTTAAAAAAAAAAAAATTTGGATCACTTTTATTCCTATTACAAGGAATGTAAACATTCCTTGTAATAGAAAAAAGCATGACAGGTCCTCTTAAATATGAGATCTCATATTTAGACTTTAATGCAAAAAAAAAAAAAGTCGTTTAAAAAAAATGACACAAAAAAAAGTGCCTTTAAGAGAAGTGGGAGGAGCTGACGTAATGACGTCACTCCGGCCGTCCTATGGTATAGAGATGGGTGGGTGCCATCTTAGCCTCACTCGTCTCTATACTGAGGAAGAGAAAGGACCCGATCGCCTCCGCCGCTACCGACGGCTCCGGTAAGCGGCAGAGGGCGCGGGAGAGCGGCAGGAGGGGGGGTGGCACCTCTCCCGCCGCCGATAACGGTGATCTCGCTGCGAACCCGCCGCAGAGACCACCATTATCATGTACAGAAATGCCGGCCCTAAAGATGGATACCTCGGTTGTGGCAGCAGCTGCTGCCGTTACCGAGATATCCATCTTTAAAGTAATGACGTATATATACAGTGGCCGGTCGTTGCAGAATTGGAACATATTCCAATGGACCCAAGAGGAGGAGATTTTGAAAAAAGGGTTCTTCAAAGTGAGATGCGCTGGATTCATACCCTAAAAACTACAACACCTCCAGGGTTAAATGATGCAATGAGTTATAAACCCATTCTATAAGATCTCATTTGTTATATATTTTGTGATTATAGCTGGAACTGATCCCATAAATGGCATCTTCTCTTTCTTCTTTTACTAATATGGGTTTTTACCTTTTTTACCCTCCTAGTCCAGCATCACATACTATTGGGTATATTTCTGTTGCTGCATCTAAACTTCTACATCTCTACTAGAAATCTCCTGGGATATAAAGCCCTCTCTTTTTTCAGGGTCCTTTATAGGCTTTGAAAAAAGTGATGGGCAATATGTTAAGATAACACTATGGTTCAGTGGATGCATTTTGCTCAAAATCTGATATATTTGCCTGTTCCCAAGCCATCTCTCCCCCCCCCCCCTTTTTTTTATTGATTGTGCTTTACTATTTGATTGGTTTCCTTGAGCGAAGAGGTGTGGGTATAGGTCCAGAGTGGGCGAATTTTATGTGACGTACACTATACCCACTGTTTTCCCTAGTGAGACTGTGTCCTTTCTGTGTTCATTATGCACAGATATGTTTGTGGCATAGGAGAGTGGGTGTATTCTTCCTCCCAGCTCCCTCCCCGTGTGTGTGTCTTTTCGGGTGTCTATTCTTGTTGCTGTACTCTGGGAGCCGTCACAAACTTTTGGACATGCGCAGTTCATTGTATTTTGGGCTTGTGCATGGTGTTGATGCACGCGGTGTCCTGCCGTCATCGGTGGGGCAGTTCTTGCCCGCAGATGATTGTTTGTTTGGTGCCATAGTGGGTTTATAAGGAGAGAGCCTGTTGCTCTCATCTTGTGGGCCGACGGTGACACCATAGAGGCACAGATTTTCCCAGGAGAGGTAAGGCTTTTTGTAGAGACTTTACTGAACTGGCATTACATCAATTATAGATCACCATATATATATACTTGTATACTTGCCTCTGTTTCTTTAGAGATATATGTTATCAGGATAAAGTGTATTAGACCCTTCCTCTCCTTATTTACCCTAGGTTCCCACACCCTATTGGGTTATTGGCTAAGCTTTACTTTTGAGCTCCCAAGTGGGGGACACTCCCTTTGTTGGGTTGGACTCCATCTTAACAAGGTGGGTAGTACATGCTCTATAAAACACAAATACTATATACTCTCTTCCACCTTGTTTGCTACCTTCCTAAGTGTATTAGATGGATTGGGAGATACATATATTTCTCACTGGGCTATTCCTCCCTCTATCTATTATATAGGTACTTTCTTCTCACTTTGCCTGGTGATCAACAAGCCACACTAGTGACCGCTTTGAGTACATCATTACCTCTGGAGGAACGTTTTTCTATGTCTTGGTCACATTAGGCGGGTATTATTATATGTTAAAATTGGTCTAGTTTCACCCTGTATATATACCTTCTACTCTACTTGTAGGATAAATCCCAATCTTGTGTGGATGTGCCTTAAAGATTATGGTACAGATACCTCTGATATGCATCTATTTCTACTGGGCCCCCTAATTTTTTCAGATATTTAAACTATAATCGGATCCACCTCTATATATCTCCTGGTGAACCCATATCTATGTTCGTGCCCTAACAGGTAAAGTATTTTAAATATTCCCCTCCCTACACACCCTATCCAACATAAGCACATAAGAATATATATATTTCTAATTTTATAGAGTGACTAGATGATATCACATTCATTGGCCACCCTGGGTGGTGTCCTCCCGTCAGTCTACGTTGGGCTTTGGATGTCTTGTATCATTCGGCAATTTAGTGTCCCCACTTGAAGGCCCAGTTGTCCATTCTCTGGATCTGTTCCTGCCCACTATTTACCTTTTTGAGGTCAATCAGGCAAGCATATTACATTCTTTCAATTTTTTTTATCCCCCAAGACACACAAATACATTTCAAATATGAATATACATAGTTTTGATATATGATACTTATATACTTTCTTTTGTTTGTTGTATAGATTTTAATTTTCAGTCACGCATACCCAATCTGTCCCGAGGAAGCAAATCTTTTGCGAAGCGCGTTGATAAGCACGTATGGAGGAGTTATGGACCTGACTGTTTTGATATTTATACTCATTTTCTTATATTTTGATGGACATTCTACGCCTATATGATTGGATCCACGCCTCCATGTTTATAATTGGGTATCTATTTACTGTTTAAGTAGTCGGATGTTGTAGTGATTTTAAATAAGTGTGTAATTTTTAATAATGATTGATTGTAATAACGTTTATTTTGTTTTACATATACTGCCTCATTTTGTGCCCATAAAATCCATCATTTTTTGAGAGGGTTTAGCCCACTTTCTCAATCCTTTTTTCCTACTACTTGGATGTTGGCAAGGTGGGGGTCCTCCTTCCCCTTATTCTATGAACAATTATCATAATAAAAGAGCTTAAACAACCTCATCCTTTACTGTATAGATCACTAGTTTGGATGCATTCATAGGGGTTGATTTGCTAAAGGCAAATAGGCTGTTCACTTTGCCAGGGAAGTTCCACTTTGCAATGGAATTTGCCCCACAGCTTAGTGAATGCAGTGAAGTTTCACTTTGGAAAGAATATCCAATCACGTGCAAGGAAAAAAAAATGCATTTTTGCTTGCACATGATTGGACAATGGAGGTCAGCAGAGCTGCACCTCATTCACTAATCTCTGGGGCAAATTCCCTTGCAAACTGAACAGCCTATTTATCTTTAGTAAATCAACCCCATAGTATTTTTTAACCTTCTCCAACTGTGGGGTATTTCACACTTCACCAGGATGTCAATGTGTCCCTCGATGTTAAAATGTTCCATTTTGTTAAGCGGACTAGTATTTTCAACAGTTGTTTCTCTCTCTCACTTTCTCTTTATCCTTTTTGTAGGCCATAATGTTCCAATGGTGTATCCCTCATATGTAGACACTGTTTTGTTTCCAGCTCTACTTCTCATCTCACCTGGAGTTTAAATATTGTAAGCACAAACCTTTGGCTTTTCAGTTGCTAAGATCTATCGCTGCAGAGGCAGGTAAAACGGGCGATCTGTGAGTGTAAACAGACAGATTCCTGTTCAGTCAGGGTAGGAGAGAGAGATTGTCTGTTCCTAGTAATTAGGAACAGCGATCTCTCTCCTTGCTTCAGCCAGCCCAGTCCCCATACAGTTAGCAACACCTCCCAGGGAACATACTTAACCCCTTGATTACCCCCTAGTGTTAACCTCTTCCTGCCACTGACATTTACACAGTAATCAGTGGCTATTTTTAGCATTGATCACTGTATAAATGTCAGTGGTACCAAAAAAATGTCAAAAGTGTCCGATCTGTCTGCCGCAATGTCACAGTTCTGCTAAAAATCACAGATCACCGCCATTACTAGTTAAAAAAAAAATATATAAAAAAAATGCCATAAATCTATCCCCTATTTTGTAAACGTTATAACTTTTGCGCAAACCAATCAATATACGCTTATTGCGATTTTATTTTTTTTTACCAAAAATATGTAGAAGAATACATTTTGGCCTAAACTGAGAAAGAAACTTGCTTTTTTACATTTTTTGGGAGATATTTAATTCCCTAAGAATTGCTGTGATCTACCGGCCCCCTGAACCATTATCAACTTTCCTTGATGAGTTTTCTGCCTGGCTACCCTACTTTCTCTCTTCAGAAATTCCCACAATCCTTCTCGGTGATTTCAATATCCCTGCTAATACAAACACCCCTGCTACTTCTAAACGTCTTAGTCTAACCTCTTCATTTGACCTAAAACAATGGGTATATGCTTCTACTCACTCTGATGGCAACACCCTTGACCTTGTATTCTCCTACCTATGGACTCCATGCAACTTCTCAAACAATCCTTTTCAACCATCACCTTATTAGTTTCTCCCTCCCCCTGTCTTCCACCACCTTTCCCTCCAATCGCCTAACCATCACCCGTAGAAATTTTGGCAACTTCAACTCCTCTCTCCTCTATTCTGCTACTGACCACCTCTATGACAAAATCTCTCCCCTGTCCTGCCCCAACCAAGCCACGTCCATCTGCAATAAAACCCTGTCCTCCACCCTGGACAAGCTCGCTCCCCTCACTACACGCAGAATCAGGCCTCGACCCCTACAACCCTGGCAAACAGATGACACTAAAATTCTCAAAAAACGTAGTCGCGCTCTTGAGCGTCTGTGGCACAAGACTAAGTCTCTCAAAGACTTCAACCAATACAAATCTGCCCTCCAAAAATACTATTCTTTCCTCCACACTGCCAAGCAAACCTATTTTACAGCTCTTATTAACACCTTCTCATCTAGCCCCCATAAACTCTTCTCTACCTTCAACTCTCTACTTTGTCCTCCACCGCCTCCACCCACTGACTCACTCACTGCCCAGGAGATTGCTAATCTCTTCAAAAACAAGATTGATACAATCCGCGATGAAATCTCCACTCTACAGGTATCTCCCCCAGCTAAGATCCCATGTCAACAGGTACAACTGACACTCCCCCATTCAAATCTGCTACTACAGACAAAGTTGCTAAACTCCTTTCTATCGCCCACCTATTCCCTCTCATATGCTACGGTCGCCCTCTGACTCCATCCTACTCCCTCTAACCCACATCTTCAATCTCTCCCTCACCTCTGGCATCTTCCCCAATGCTCTAAAACATGCACTGGTCACCCCCATACTTAAAAAGCCGTCCTTGGACCCTACCAATCTTAACAACCTACGCCCTATCTCCTTGCTCCCCTTCTCCGCTAAACTCCTTGAACGCCTGGTTTACAACTAACTGAGTGACCACCTCATTAAAAACAACCTTCTTGATCCCCTTCAATCTGGATTTCGCCCTCAACACTCCACAGAAACTGCTCTTTTAAAACTCACAAATGACCTACTAACTGCAAAAACCAATGGACACTATTCTGTACTCCTACTTCTGGATCTTTCAGCTGCCTTTGACACGGTTGACCACCCCCTCCTTCTCAAAAAACTTTACTCCCTCGGTCTCCGTGACTGTGCTCTTCAGTGGTTCTCATCCTAACTATCCCAACGCACCTTCAGTGTCACTTACAATTCTACTTCCTCCACTCCTCTTCCCTTCTCTGTCGGGGTCCCCCAAGGTTCTGTTCTTGGACCTCTTTTATTTTCAATCTACACCTCTTCCCTGGGTCAGCTGATAGCCTCTCACGGCTTTCAATATTATTTCTACGCTGAAGACACACAAATCTATCTCTCCACCCCTCAACTCACTCCATCAGTCTCCTCACGCATCACTAACTTACTAACCGACATATCTGTATGGATGTCACACCACTTCCTCAAACTCAACTTGTCCAAAACCGAGCTTATAATATTTCCTCCCCCACGTGCCTCTTCCACTGACTTGTCTGTCAAGAGCAATGGCACAACCATCCACCCGTCCCCACATGTCAGGGTACTAGGTGTTATCCTGGATTCTGAACTCTCCTTTCGGCCCCACATCCAATCACTTTCCAAAGCTTGCCGCCTCAACCTCCGCAACATCTCTAAACTACGTCCCTTTCTAACCAATGAAACCACAAGCTCCTGATTCACTCCCTGGTTATCTCTCGCCTTGACTACTGCAACTCCCTCCTCATTGGCTTATCTTTAAATAGACTATCTCCCCTTCAGTCCATCATGAATGCTGCTGCCAGACTCATCCGCCTTACAAACCGCTCAGTGTCTGCTACCCCTCTCTGCCAATCCCTCCATTGGCTGCCACTCGCCCAACGAATTGAATTAAAAATACTAACAATAAGTTACAAAGCCATCCACAACTCTGCCCCCAGCTACATCACTAGCCTAGTCTTAAAATACCAACCTAATCGCCGCCCCCAGCTACATCACTAGCCTAGTCTCAAAATACCAACCTAATCGCCCTCTCCGTTCCTCCCAGGACCTCCTGCTCTCTAGCTCCCTCATCACCTCCCCCCATATCCGCCTCCAGGACTTCTCCTGAGCCTCACCCATCCTCTGGAATTCCCTACCCCAATCTGTCAGACTGTCTCCAAATTTATCCACTTTTAGGCGATCCCTGAAAACTTTCCTCTTCAGAGAAGCCTATCCTGCCTCCATCTAACAACTGCACTATTTTCTCCATTAGCTCCTCCCCCACAGCTATTACCCTTTTGTATAACTTGACCCTCCCCTCTAACGAGCAGGGCCCTCTGATTCCTCCTGTATTGAATTGTATTGTACTTGTACTGTCCTCCCTAATGTTGTAAAGCGCTGCGTAAACTGTTGGCGCTATATAAATCCTATATTATAATAATAATAATAAATAGCAAAAAAGTTAAAATTTTAATTTTTTTTTTTAAATTGCCGCTCTTTTTTTGTTTATAGCGCAAAAAATAACCACAGAGGTGATCAAATACCACCAAAAGAAAGCTGCATTTGTGGCAAAAAAAGGACAACAATTTTGTTTGGGTACAACGTCGCACGACTGCGCAATTGTCAGTTAAAGCGACGCAGTGCCATAACGCAAAAAATGGCCTGGTCATTAGGGGGCAAATTCTTCCAGTTCTTAGGTTTTTTTTTTTTTTTTTCCAGGCCAAAATTAGAAAATCAGGACATTTCTGCAAATTTGTCAATTTGGCAAAAATGCTTTTGATTTACCACCCTTGCCTGAGGGTTTAATAACAATGTGTTTATTAGACTTGAGTACTTGAATAGCTTGTCTCGAATGTGGTGGCAAAGTAGGATGGGGTCCTGATTTCCAGTTGGTGGCCTGTATTTCCTTTGTTGCTTGAATAACAAAGGCCCAAATGTTAGGGTTCCCTTGTAGGATGGGAAATGATTTGGACTTTGATTTGTAAAGTTTAGGTCGAGTAGGTTCTGGTCTTTGATGGGAAAAGGGGGCCGGTGAGGGAATATCCTCTACATCGACGAACCCTTCCCCATCATCAAAGTTCCCTTCATCCCAAAGATCCATTAGATCTTGGAGATCTCTTAGGTCCTCCATAGTGACGTCCCTCAATAGTGTGTTGTCAAAAGTAGTCGTTGGGGTGTCCTCATGACTTTTGTCATTGAGGGCTTTACAGTGCCTTGAAAAAGTATTCATACCACTTGAAATTTTCTACATTTTGTCATGTTACAACCAAGAACATAAATGTATTTTATTGGGATTTTATGTGATAGACCAACACAAATGGCACATAATTGTGAAGTGGAAGGAAAATGATAAATGGTTTTCAAATTTTTTTACAAATAAATATGTGAAAAGTGTAGCGTGCATTTGTATTCAGCCCCCCCTGAGTCAATACTTTGTAGAACCTCCTTTCTCTGCAATTACAGCTGAAAGTCTTTTTGGGGGTGTTTCTGCCAGCTTTGCACATCTAGAGAGTGAAATCTTTTTCCATTCTTCTTTGCAAAATAGCTCAAGCTCTGTCAGATTGGATGGAGAGCGTCTGTGAACAGCAATTTTCAAGTCTTGCCACAGATTCTCAATTGGATTTAGGTCTGAACTTTGAATAGGCCAATATAACACATGAATATGCTTTGATCTAAACCATTCCATTGTAGCTCTGGCTGTATGTTTAGGGTTGTTGTCCTGCTGGAAGGTGAACCTCAGCCCCAGTCTCAAGTCTCTAACAGGTTTTCTTCTCTGTTATTCAAGTACCCTCGATTTGGCTCCATGCCACACATAGCATTTTGCTTTTAGGCCAAAAAGTACAGTTTTGGTCTCATCTGACCAGAGCACCTTCTTCCACATGTTTTTCTGTGTCCCCCACGTGGCTCCTCGCAAACTGCAAACTGGGCTTCTTATGGCTTTCTTTCAACAATGGCTTTCTTCTTGCCACTCTTCCATAAAGATCAGATTTGTGGAGTGCATGACTAATAGATTCTCCCACCTAAGCTGTGGATCTCTGCAGCTCCTCCAGAGTTACCATGGACCTCTTGGCTGCTTCTTTGATTAATGCTCTCCTTGCCCGGCCTGTCAATTTAGGTGGACGGCCATGTCTTGGTAGGTTTGCAGTTGTGCTATACTCTCCATTTTCCGATGATAAAATGAACAGTGCTTCATGAGATGTTCAAAGCTTGGGATATTCTTTTAGAACCTAACTCTACTTTAAACTTCTCCACAACTTTATCCCTGAACTGTCTGGTGTGTTCTGTGGACTTCATGATGCTGTTTGTTCACTAAGGTTCTCTAACAAACCTCTGAGGGCTTCACAGAACAGCCATATTTATACTGAGATTAAATTACACACAGGTGGACTCTATTTACTAATTATTTGACTTCTGAAGGCAATTGGTTCCTCTAGATTTTTGTTAGAGGTATCAGAGTAAAGGGGGCTGAATACAAATGCACACTACACTTTTCAGATATTTATTTGTAAGAAATTTGAAAACCATTTATCATTTTTCTTCCTCTTCATAATTATGTGCCACTTTGTGTTGGTCTATCACATTTCCTTGTCAAAAGAAGTTTATTGAGTATACAATATTATAAAGATACATAAAGTAAGTTTACAAGGATCTATAAAGTAAGCTCATTGTTTTACAGTAGGGTTTATATAGGTAAATATCATGAAATTTCAAATATTAAACATTGGGTTCACGTAAACCTAAATTAAAGATATATATCATTTCCTTAGTTACTTTTGTAGGTATTTAAATGATTTATACCTACTATACATATTGTTTACAGGTAGAGTGTATATAGGTCAAATAAATTCTGATAATGAGCTTTAATCGTAAGGTGGAGAAAAGGAAAGAGAAAGAAGAAAAAGGGTAGAAAGGCAGAGGTATGGTCCACAAGGTTGTCCCGCTCGTCAGTTTATTATTCTTTTTAGTCCTCTTTGAAGCCTTAGAATGGGTGTCTCTGTAAGTCATTTAATCTGCTACCATGGCAACAGGACAGAGTCATTGAAATTTGACAGGAACTGTTGTTTTATCCAAGGATGCCAAAGTTTTTCAAATTTTGGAATTTGATTTTGATCGATGGCTACCATCTTAGCATGGGACATTGTATTATTCATTCTGTGAATTGTTTCTGCTAGTACCAATGTAGGAGATTTCCATGCCTTGGCCACTGTTTGTTTTGCAGCCGTTATTAGTTGGATCATAAGTTTGAATTGAGAGAGTGTTAACCATTCCGGTTTTAGATTAAGTAAAATTATATATGGATCTGGTTGTATTATTTTTTAAAATATTTTAGATGCAATCACGAAGACTTCCTTCCAGAAGGTTTGGATTACTGGGCACGTCCACCATATGTGTAAGTGTGTGCCTATTTCTGGGCATCCTCGAAAACAAAGAGCTGAGGTATTAGGTGAATATTTTGCCACTCTAGCGGGTACAAGGTACCAGCGAGTTAGGACTTTATAATTTGTCTCCAGTGCTAAGATGTTGGGTGAAGATGACTTAGATGTGAGCCATATGTTAGACCAGTCCGTGTCTTCTAAAGTTCATCCCAGGTCCTCCTCCCACCTCTGAACGTAAGAGGGTCTATTAAGATTTACTACTCCATCTAATTCATTATAAAGTGATGAAATTGTACCTTTAGCAAATGGATCTTTTGTACAGATTGATTCAAAAATGGATAATTGGGATAATGGTGTATCCCCCTTTAGGAATGGTGTATAGAAATTTTTGATTTGGAGATATCTAAATATCTCAGAGTTTGGTAGATCATATTTTTCTCTAAGCGATGGGAATGAAAGGAATGATTTAGATGCTATGAAGTCATTTAGTGTCTGAATGCCTGATGTTGTCCAAGTTTTAAAAGAATTTGGGTAGATCCATGCCGGATAAAAGGCCGGATTTCTGATAAAAGAAAGGAGAGGATTGTGTGGAGATTGTAACTGATATTTGGTTTTTAGTTTATCCCAGAGAGATAAGAAGTGTTTAGTTATGGGATTATGAATTTTAAAGCGGTCTTTAGGATCAAGCCATAACAAGTTTGATATTAATAGAGGGTCATTTTCTGAAGCCTCTATAAATACACATAATGGGATTTCCTGTTTTGCATGGTATTTGGACAGACTGGCCAAATGTGCTGCTCTGTAGTAGTTAGTAAAATTAGGGTATCCCAGGCCTCCTTTATTTTTAGGAAGATGTAGTGTGTGTATAGGTATACGTGGTTTAGAAGAGCCCCATATAAACGAAGTTGCTCTTTTTTGTACTATTCTCAAAAAATAGGAAGGAATTGGAATAGGGAAGACTCTGAATAGATAAAGCAATTTGGGTAGAATAGTCATTTTGATTGCATTAATCTTCCCTATCCAGGATAAAGGAAGTTGCGACCATTGTTTTATTAGATTTGTGATCTGTCTTAATACAGGAGGATAATTGGTTGAGAATAAGTCAGAATGAGATGCTGTTAAATGAATTCCAAGATATGGGATTGATTTTTCTGCCCATGTGAATGGGAGTGCAGCCCTAGCCGGGATCAATTCCATGTTTGTGAGCGAAATATTAAGCACTAGGCATTTCTTAGGATTAATCATAAGGCTGGATAGGGCTGCAAATTCATCAAGAGCTGGTATTAAGTTAGGACCAGAGACCTGTGGTGATGATAGAAAAAGTAATATATCGTCTGCAAATATACATAATTTGTGTGTAATACCTCCTACTTCAATGCCAGTTATAGTTTGGTTTGTTCTGATGTATTGGGCCATGGGTTCAAGTATAAGGGCAAATAATAAGGGAGATAATGGGCAACCCTGTCGGGTACCTCTTTCGATATTAAAGGCATCAGATTTGTATCCAGCATATTTTATATAGGCTTTGGGTTTATTATATAATGCTTTGATCCATGTTAAAAAGTGGGGTCCAAAACCCCATTTTTGTAATGCATATTGCATATATTGCCAGGATACTGTGTCAAATGCCCTCTTAATATCGAGAGATAGAAAACATAAAGGGATTTTCCGTTTTTTAGCAATATGTGCCAATAACACTGTCCTGCGTATATTATCGCCTGCCTGTCTATTTGGCATGAAGCCTACTTGATCTCTATGTATTAATTTTCCTATAATGCTATTGAGGCGTTTTGCTATTATTTTTGCTAATAATTTAATATCAAGGTTTAACAGAGAGATAGGCCGATAGTTCACACAGGAAGTATCATCAGAAAGGGGTTTTGGGATCATACAAATAATTGCCATTAGTGTTTCTTGCCGAAAAGAATGTCCTTCTAGAAGTTTGTTAAAAGTTTCAGTGAGAATGGGAGAGAGTATTTCTGAGAATGTTTTATAGTATAAAGCCGAGTAGCCATCTGGGCCTGGTCTTTTGTTAAGTTTTAGGTCTTTTATGGCGTTAGCAACTTCATCTATAGTTATAGGCTCATCCAAACTGCTTTTTTGATTCTGAGACAACTCAGGTAAGGTTATTTTTGAGAAGAAGGATTCAGCCTCTGTAGGATTAAATTCATTGTTTGTCTTGTATAAAGTTGCGAGATGTGAGTGAAATTTATGGACTATTTTAACTGGATTACAAGTATAAACATTTTTTGATCATTTCAAACGTATTGGTTTGAAAGATTTGTTAGTTGAATTTAATGCCCGAGCCAAATATGTACCTGGTTTGTTTGTATTCATGTAGAAATTGTGTTTGGAGCGTTTGAGGGATTTATCAACTGACTCAGTGAGAAATAGATCGTATTCCAATCTAGATTTTTCCAGATGAGATTTTGTACTCTGAGATGGATTATCTTGAAATGATATGTAGGCTGCATTAAAATTGAGTTCTAGTTTTTTTGCTAGATTTTTGCGTTCCCGTTTAAATAGTGCCATTTGTCTTTGTATTGTACCACGCAAGACAGGCTTATGAGCTTCCCACAGTGTTATTGGGGAGATGTCTGTTGTATTATTAATTGATATGTATTCCTTTAAAGCTTGTTCAATGGCCATCTGATGTATTGGGTGTTTGAGCATTATGTCCGGTAAGTACCACGTTGGGTCATGCGCTTTTGGTAATTTTAACTATTTTTTAATATTTTATATTTGTTTTACACTTTGGGGGCTATTTATTATTTTTATTTGATTTTTATTTGATTTATTTATTTATTTTCATATACCAGTATTTTTGTTATTGTAGTATCACGTTTTTTGTATCACTTCTAAACATTTTTTTATATCTACTTTATTTGGCAACCTAGTGAGGTTTGCAACATTAGCACATGCACATTGGTCATTTATTAGGATTGCACTATTGGTATATGCACATTCAATAGTCACTATAGAGGCACATAGCACCTAACAAGTGAACAGCGTCTGTCGCCTTTTATTATATAGGTAGCGCCATTTACCCTCATACTTGCACTATTATCACTCTAGTCTCATATTGGGGACCTAGCAGGGTAGGCTGCACAGATTTTTGCGTTCCCGTTTAAATAGTGCCATTTGTCTTTGTATTGTACCACGCAAGACAGGCTTATGAGCTTCCCACAGTGTTATTGGGGAAATGTCTGTTGTATTATTAATTGATATGTATTCCTTTAAAGCTTGTTCAATGGCCGTCTGATGTAGTGGGTGTTTGAGCATTATGTCCGGTAAGTACAACGTTGGGTCATGCGCTTTTGTTATGGCTGAGGCTATAGTAGTGTATACTGCATTATGGTCAGACCACGGAATCGGAATTATATCTGATGCAATAATTTCTGGTATCATTCCTATTGTTAGAAAAATATGATCTATTCTGGTGAAGGTTTGATGAGGGTGCGAGAAATAAGTGAATTTCTTTTTCATTGGGTTACTTTCTTTCCACGAATCTACCAGATTGTATTTGGAAAGAAGTTGAGAAAAAGGTAATCTAGAGGTTATTTTGGATGGTGTAAAAGGTGATTTATCTAGAAATGGGAGGAGGACCTGGTTCGAATCCCCGCACATTATCACTGTTCCTATTTTGTGTGTATTAATCACTTGTAATATATGTGAGAGGAATGGTGTAGGTTGTTTGTTAGGAGCGTAGTAGGAAATCACCGCGATTGCTGTATCCATTATATAACCCATGAGTATCAGGTATCTACCTTCTGGGTCTTTAATTTCTGATGATAAGGTGAATGGTGTGGATCGGTGAAATGCAATTAGAGTACCCCTTTGTTTGGTACAGGCAGAAGCCGTGTAAATTTGTTGATAAAAAGGAGAAATATATTTTGGAGTAGAATCTTTGGTGAAGTGTGTTTCTTGGAGGCATACTATGTGAGCCTTCTTGTTATGGAAAGTACGGAAGGCTTTGGTCCTTTTTTGAGGGACATTTATTCCCTGAACATTCAGGGAAAGTATATTCAGTGGTGCCATGGCAACAGGTCAAATAGTTTTGACTTACTTTTTGTTATGCAGAGCTGACTGCGCAGATCAACCTGTGTGGACTGAAGAGATGAAAAGATAGAAAAGAAACCAGTGAATTCTGGAGTAAAGAGTAAACAAAAAACATATGAGATTAGATGATACATTGTATAAATTATTTTTTGCAAGTAATCACAATTTACCCGTGAAAGAGAATAAATATCTCTCTCAAGGGAATAAGTGCCTTCGTCACACTCCCACATAATATGGTTGGGAGAATGAGGAGGGCTAATGGGGGTACACGGATCTTCCGCTTACAGGAGAGAAGTGCTATGTCAAAAGACATCAAAATGATGATTCATTAATTGGAGTGCAGAATATGTTTTTTGTTGAAATTATTTATTCCAGGGTGGTTGTATATGGTTAGTCTTGCCCTAGGCTAAATAATTCAGTTAGAAAGGTACTGTTAATAACTTTGGTATTGATGAAAATAGTTTGAATTATTTTGGGATTTTAACCCTTTTAGAGTAAACAATTACATATTTTATTCATTTGCAACTGTTTAGATATGTTAACTCATAAAATTGAGGTTGTATTGCTTCAGATTAGAATAAGCAAAAACATAGTTCTAGGAACTAGTTAGGTAATAATATATTTGTTTTAAGAAAAGAAAGAAAAAGCTTCCATTACTTCTGGATTATTGAACATATTTGTCCTAAAAAGTAATAAATCTATTGTTATTACCTGAAAATATATAACTGAACAAGAATTTCCTTATTTCACTTATATATTCTAAGGCTATATGAATCAGAAGTAATAAGAAATATAACTGGAATGTAACATGATCCCACACAGTGTGTGACTATCAGAATGCAGTTACATTCAGTTATAAATACAGGTTTTTTATAGAGAACCATCTCTTAGTATAATAAATGAAGAGATATCAGGAATTAGGATGTCAGTCCATTGAATCTTCTTGGTCCATGGATGATGTGGCATAACGGCCTCTTTTGTGAGAATGATAATTCCCATTTTGTTCTGAAATTTTCTGGGTGCTGCCTGAAGGTGAAGATGATGCCATTCTTCTGCGTGTGGGAGAGTTGCTGCTTGTGGGTTCTGTCAGATTTAATTTTAAAAGGGTTTGTTGTAGTTCATCTGCTGATCTGCTTCTGTAAATTGCACCTTGGTAGTTAAATCTGACTGAAAAGGGGAAGCCCCATTGATACATAATGTTGTGGCGTTGCAGTTCCATTAGTTGGGGTTTCATGGATCGTCTTTTAGTAATAGTAAGTTGGGATAGGTCAGCAAAAATTTGATAATTATGTCCTTGAAAGTTAAGTTCCTTTTTTTCTCTTGCAGCAATTAGTATTTGTTCTTTTGTTCTGTAATAATGAAATTTTGTGATTATATCACGTGGGGGTCCATCTTTCTTTTTGGCTGTGAGGGCTCTGTGTACTCTGTCCAGTTCTAAACGTTCAATAGGGATATCTGGCTTTAGTTCTTGTAATAGAGCAGTAATAGTAGATTGCAGGTCTGTCACAGTTTCAGGTATTCCCCTTATGCGCAAGTTTGAACGTCTGGCTCTATTTTCGTAATCTTCGAGCTTAGTTTGAAGTATTAAATTCTCTTCTTTTAATTGTTCCAATTCTGTTATATTTTCTTGGGTTGTAATTTCAATTTCATCCATTTTTATTTCTAAGGCTGCGGTGCGGTTTCCCAGCTCTCTTATTTCTTTGGTTAGGCTTTTTGTTATTTGGTCTGAGGTTTGTTTTAAAGCCTTATGAAGCATCTTTTCAAATTGTAATAATATTACTGGGGATGCTGAGGAGGCTTGTGGAGAAGTTTGTGAGAGGATTTGTTCTGTATCTGACTCAAATGGAGAGTCTTGCTGTGACATTTTCTGTCTGTGAGAGCGCCCTGATGCTGTATATTGTGAGGTGACTGGAGCTGCTTTAGTTGCAGTGAGTGCCTGTGAGCTCTTTGTGAGGTGATTTTTATTTCTGCCACGGCTTCCTCCCCGTACCATATTTCCTGCCCAAACTTTCACAGTTTGTTCCCTGGGGCTAAAAGGTTCAAATGGATACCTTTTGAGCCTGCAGGCTCCGCTTTGTCCTTCTCTTCTCTCCTCAGCAGTGCGGAGCTCTAACAATGCATGTCTGCTCCGCTAGACTCCGCCCATCTCCCCCATTAATGTGGAAAATTTCAAGGAATATCAGTACTCTTTCAAGCCACTGTATACATAAGACTCCTTGCAAACAAGTGTAAGTCCTTTAATAGCTCAAACTTGTCGTCTTCCTGGTCAGGGCAAAAAGTGAGGCCAAGTTTTAAAACTCTGGTCTCCCCCTCAGATAGAGGATAAGATGACAGGTTAATGACTCAGAGTGTCAGGACCATTTTCCTTTGCTGTGGGAGTGCTGCCAGTACATTTTTACTGTCCTTTCACAAGGCTACCTTCATTCTCGAATGATTTGTTACAAATTTGAATGTCGCTGTGTTTCACTACATCGATGACATCATGATCTCTGGGACAAAAGAAGATGTAACCGAAGCACTGCACCTGCTGATACAACACATGGAGAACAGAGGGTGGGCTATCAACAGAGACAAAGTGCAAAGACCTGCCACAGGGGTGACATTTCTGGGAATGATGTTGACTTGGCCAAAGAGGAAAATTCCAGAGACAGCTGTGTAAACTATCCAGGCACTGTCTCCCCCTACTATCAAAAAGGAGGCACAGAAGTTCATCTGAGTTTTAGGATTCTGGAGATAGTTCATCCCACATCTTGAACTGATCCTGAGGCCTATATATAATGTCACCAAAAAAAAAATACTGAGTTCTAATAGGGTTCAGAGCAGCAAACTGCATTCCTGGCTGCTAAAGGAGCCATTTTGTAGCATCAGGAATTGGGACCCGCGTGACAAGGAGTACCATTTCAGCTGGATATCTCCAAAAAGTGTCACTTAGTGTCCAATTTGTCTGCCGCACTGTCGCAGTCCCGCTAAAAATCGCTGATTGCCGCCATTACTAGTAAAAAAATTTAAAAAAATAAAAAGTCCCTAAATCTATCTCATAGTTTGTAGACACTATAACTATAACAAACCATTCAATATACGCTTATTGGGATTTTTTTTTACAAAAAATATGTAGCACAATACATATTGGTCTAAATTGATGAAGAAATTAGATTTTTTAAATTTTTGTTTATTGGGAATGTTTTATAGCAGAAAGTAGGTGATTGTAGGGGACTTCAACCGGACTGCTGAATTGCCCTCACCAGAATTCCGGAAGTACAGATTGACTCGCACACAAGATGAGATCAAACTATACTCGTTTAATATGGACGATCGGCCGTTGTTTTATCAGAAATAAAGGAGGATGGAATACAATACATTTAGGCCTTGATTACAGAGAAATAGAATAACAATTCCAATAAAAAGTGTTTATCTCCATATGATGCACGATCTCATCATATTTTCAGTGAGAATGGTATATTGCAAAATATCATGTCAAAGTGTTCCCAAAGTGTTCCCATAACAATACAGCCATTCTAATCTATTAGTCTAAACATATCTCGCAAGAAAACACATTCTGGGTCAAACTCAGATAATAGGAACATAGTAGGAATAACATGGAAATTTATAGAATACAGACAGCAGAAACATCATTAACTCTTCAATACCCTCTTTTATTACGAATATGATAATTTCCCCCATATTACTTTGTAAATAAGCTTGCCCAGGCTTCATCATCAACCTTATTGACCATGCTGTTAATTTTCCTCTTTATAGTAAAAAACAAATAGCAATTGTACAGGACAAGCATAACCAAAATAATTACACAGACAACAAGTAGGTAGAAGAAAGTTTTCACCACCTCACCTCCTGTCGCCGACCAACCTGTGAACACATCATGCCACGAATGATGGGCATCTTGTGATAACTGAGTAGTGGCTGCTTCACGTTTACCTCTCATAATGGTAGTTTTTACGATTGCCTGATGTAAATTTAAAATTATATGTCCTAAGATATTGCAAAGATTTCTTCTGTTGTTTGAGTATTTCTACAATTGGGCCTATGGGCAATGAAAAATCACCCACTGGGAGCACATTTGGTCTCCAGTAAATACTTATAAGCTTTCTGACAGTCATCCAAGCTATAAGTGTTGTTTGAACATACAGCTTTATAAGATCCATCATACTTCGGTTCCCACCATGCGATAGTATCAGTGATTACATCTGGCATAGGGATAGGGAGAGTAAAGAATTTACACATATTGATTTCATAGTCTTTAGGGATAAATACCTTATAATGTCCCATACAATAAAAACTAAATATGTGTGTGGTGTGACACACTGTGTCCTGAGGAGAAAACATTACCCAAAAATCCACAGGACTCTGACAGTTTCCGAATTAATACCATTCTGGACTCCAAGAGTGGAGTGTGTCACACCAGGCTCTTTTCTTTCTGTTTTCTGAAAGTAGGATTCTACATGTGGTGTAACTTGTTCATAGTGGTATGAGCAATAGTGTGTGCCATGGGCAATTTTGACTCATTCATACTGTAATTGTCCTCAAAACACACAGGCCTAAATGGGCCTAAGTCCTCCAGGTGATACACACAGTTTATGATCCAAGTTGGCAGAAATACCACCAGGATCAGGAGGCTAAGTCCACAAAGTGTTTTCTCAGAAGTTTGGGGGGGGGGGGGACAGTAGCCAGGACATCTTCTGTGTCTTCTTTTGGCTTGTCTGTTGTCTCACTTCTTGTATCACTTGCTTCGCCCCTCTTTGTTACTCTCTTTACTCTGGTCACTTGGATCCACTGGGGACACTGTTCCATCAGAACTGCTGTTCTGGTCACCGCAATCACCGCTGTCTGTGGTCCAAAGGGGAATCCAGATGCCTTGACTTTATTCAGTTGCTTTATCACGACCACATCTCCTAGTTGGAAAGGGTGTGTTGATTCCTGTGAAGAGACAGATACATCACCATAGATGCCATTCAAGGTATGAATCAATTTCCTACAATACTCTTCTTGAATCAGTTTCAGATTATGGAAACAGGTGGGCCTTTTGCCCAGGGTGTTGGAAATGGTCTTCCAATAATCACTACAAATGGTGATAGCTTACTTGTTTCATTCAGCAGGTGTCATTCTTGTTTCTGGCTAGAATTGCTGGCAGCACAATTTCCCATTTGGCAAATGTGCCTCCAGCAACCTTCCTAATCTTGTCCCCAATTGATCCTATTTATTCATCCTTTCCACCATACCAGAACTTTATGGGTGGCAATGAATGTGGAACTCCTATTCAATCTGTCATTGCCTTACAAGTTCCTGACATACCTTGGAAATGAAAGCTGGTCCATTGTCTGAACTGATCTGCAATGGACTATCCCATCTTGGTATTACTGATATCTTTACCATTATTTTAGCATCTTCCCTATTACAGGTGAAGACTTCCGGTCACTTTAGAAAAAACATCTACAACTACTAACATATATTTTAATCTACAAATGTGTGAAAGGAGTTAATAAAAAAATGGGGCACTAGTTTGAGCATGCTTACCCTACCCTCTTTGGCAATGACACCTTCCGGAGTCATTTCCAAAGCTTGTGAAGACCAATACAGAAAATCTTCCTTTGTTGCAAAACTATGCAATGTCAGTAACATATGTTCTTGTAATAGAATGGGAGGGGACAGGGCAACCATGTCCACTGTTCTAAGGACAGATAAAGCCGCCTCTTTTGCAGCCTGATCTGCCAGTAGATATTCCAGAGATACAGAATCTCTCTTGTTTGTGTGTGCCCTACAGTGAATGATGGCCATCCTGGGAGGGGATGTGAGGGGAACTGTATGGCTTTTAAGAGATCATTTACTTGTTGTCCATCAAAAAGTTGACAAACTCTTGTTAATGTCACCACCTCCGCAGCCTGTGCAGACGGGAAATTAAGTGGCTTGGCCTCCAGACTAACATCAGGGAGCATAACCACAAAGTAACCTAGATAATACATGTTGTCATAGAGTTTGCAACATGAACCACCCACAAAAACATCAAATACATTAGATCAGACCTCAGTGAGGTCATAGAATGCATAACTTCTACACGGTCATGTTGCTCCACCACCTCATCTTCCTCTCCCATCAAACCGAACATGATATTCAGAATAGGAGCCAATCCTGAGGCAGGTGAAGCAAAACTGATGGTCAGAGCTGCAGTGGAGAGCAGAATAATCTCATATCCAGTGAGCCTCTGAGCAGACATATAATGAATGTTCAGATTCTTAAACAAAAATGACACCTAATGTGAGGTATGTAAATATATAGCATGTCACAGAGTTATCGTGGCTGACATCTCAATACCCATGGTGCAGGCCGCTAGGGTGCGCAGACACACCGGCATGCCTTGTACCGGAACTTAAACTACTTTGAAAAACAAAGACTACAGGTCTGAACTTACTCCCGTGGTCTTGGGCTAGGACGGCTGCCATTGTTGTACAATTGTCCCTTGTGTACAAATGATTTACAATACACAAAGAGTCCCAACCCCAGGCAGCAACCATTGCAGCTTTTTAACCTTGTACAAGCATGTATTTTCTTATCATCCCAAGTCACCAGGTCCGGGCTTCTGTCTAAGTGATTTGTCTGAGTATTTTGTCAAAAATGGGAACAGTCAGGTATCTATTGGCAGCAGTAACCAATCGTACCTGAAGAGGACAGCATGTCTTTTGTTTAGTGGGCGTGCCACTCCCACAACAGCTGTAACCCTCGCACAGCTTATTTTGCATTCCCCGGGGGTGAGTGTGAACCCCAAATACTCAACCTGTGGGAGACAGAGACAATTCAACAAAACCAACAGTGTCTAACGGAAAAGCCATCGGGGAAGAACTGCACAACAGTAAGTTGTTGACATACTGGAGGACAGAACCATTTTCAGCCGACCATGAGCATAGAGTCTCACCGAGCGCTATTGAGTAGACTACAGGTGAGTCAACATAGCCTTAAGGCAAAAGGCCCAAATATACCAGGTCTTTTTCTAAAAGGACAAACCATAAGCAGTTGTGTCTCCTCGTCAACAAGGATGGAAAAAAACATTACTTAAATCAATGACAGGAAAATTCTGGCACTGTAGGGTATAGCGATAATCAGCTACGATACATCTGGGACAATTGGGGCTATCAGTACTACAAAATTACTACTTAAATCCTGTACGAATCTGTAACACCATTTGCTTTGGGCACAGAACAGAGGGTAGCGTTACATGGTGATATCACTTCTTTATTATCCTTTGCCGCAGGAAAGACTGCACCAAAAGTCTGATACCTTCAATCCCTTCCTGTGACAAAGGGGTACTGGTTATAAAAAAATTGGAGCTGTGCCTTTCCAATGAGAAAGGTCTTAAAACAAATCCCCTTTCGATTAAAATACAAGGGGGGCTTCTAACTGTACTTCCTCACTAGCTTCCCCTGCTTCCTTGCTAGGCGGGTGGTCCTGAGATCTGAGCCCAGTGCGAGAAGGGACCCGTGCCCCAGAAATAAAGGCAACAGTGCCCCCCCTCCATGGCACCCATCTCTCCAGCCATACGGCTAGTTTTAACCTCTTCAATTAGAAATGTTAACTAGAATAGTTAAATGTCAATCTGACGTTCATTTCTCTGCTGTATTTCTAGGTGTGCTTCAGCAGGGTCTGAAGAATTTCCTCCACTGGCTTGGGCCCCCCTCATCTATCCCTTCTTTCTGGACCTGGACAGATGATGGTGAGACCACCATGGGTGTCAGCAGCGGGACCTCTGATTGCTCTTGGGGGGCAGAGGCAGTAGGGAACAGATGACTTGCAACTAAAACATCAGTTCCACCCAAACTAGGACAGATCTGACTATATCCAGGAGGATATACCCATGCCGGAGTACAGAAGGGTTTAGTACGAAGAAAGGGCAATACCGTTCTCTTAGACTCTAGGCTGGGCTGCGGCGGACTGGGACTGGGCTGCACCTTCTTTCTCTTTCTCTTGGTATTATCCTCTGGTGGAGGCATTGCCTTCCACCAAGGAGCAATATAGAACCAAGTTAAACCTCCTTCTCTCTTATATGTCAAATACCACCAAGGATCGGGTCAAAGAATGGAAAAACAGCCTTGTCACCAGGACACAGACCCTTCACCATATTCATATGAAACTTTTTATTTGGCCCATCCCTGGGGAAAAGGATCATGACTCCCCATAACCTGCGTCCAGCCCACCAAGTTTGAAATCCAAGGGTCCACATAATAGTAACCTGTTGATAACACTCTGCTCACATAATCCCTACAATTTTCTCCATAAACTTGAGGAGCATTTTTACCACCCTGAGAGCCCATTTCCAATCAAGCCTTAATCACTCTATAAGGATGCAGAGAAGCCATCGTACCAAATGACTTCTTTTCCCACTATCCCTATGTGCGTTCGTGTTCTTTTGGACCCGCTACTCTCTGGGATCGGCTGTCAAGCCTCCTGCTACAGAGACGTCCGAGTACACCCGAGTACACCCCTCACATTTTTGTAAATATTTTATTATATCTTTTCATGTGACAATGCTGAAGAAATAATGACACTCTGCTACAATGTAAAGTAGTGAGTGTACAGCTTGTATAACAGTGTAAATTTGCTGTTCCATCAACATAAATAAACGCACAGCCATTAATGTCTAAACCGCTGACAACAAAAGTGACATCCCCACTCTTCGGAGACTGGGCCGCAGGGCAGTATTCCAACATGATAACGAACCCCAAACACACTTCCAAGACTACCACTGCCTTGCTAAAGAAGCTGAGGGTGAAGGTGATGGACTGGCCAAGCATTTCATCAGACCTAAACCGTATTGAGCATCTGTGGGGCATCCTCAAACAGAATGTGGAGGAGCACAAGGTCTCTAACATCCACCAGCTCCGTAATGTCATCGTGGAGGAGTGGAAGAGGACTCCAGTGGCAACCTGTGAAGCTCTGGTGAACTCCGTGCCCAAGAGGGTTAAGGCAGTGCTGAAAAATAATGGTGACCACACAAAATATTGACACTATAGGCCCAATTTGGACATTTTCTCTTAGGGGTGTACTCACTTTTGTTGCCAGTAATTTAGACATTAATGGTTGTGTGTTGAGTTATTTTGAGGGGATAGCAAATTTACACTGTTATACAAGCTGTACACTCACTACATTACATTGTAGCAAAGTGTCATTTCTTCAGTGTTGTCACATGAAAAATATAATAAAATATTTACAAAAGAGTGAGGGGTGTACTCACTTTTGTGAGATACTGTATATACAAATCTTAAAACGGCTTTAAGCATGCAACATATAATACAAACGACATACAGTAATGGGAGCTATCCAGCCATCAGCTGAATGCAGCTTGGTGTCTCCGCAAGGTAAACCTGACTTGACCCATTAACAAGTCTTAATGCAGAGCGCAACCAAATTTGTTACCAAAACAAATATCCAATCTGTGCTAATACAGCTATAACAGATCCTGATCCATACCCAACAAATCCTGCCCCTTAAGCCAACCTACTTCTTCCCTTTTTTTGCAAACTGACCAGAGCTAAGGTGATAGGATGCGACAAAAAATTAGGTACAATTCACTCACCTTAGATAATCTTGCACCCCGCAACGCTGCCACCACCCTGTGGGGGACTTGAACCGGACTGCTGAATTGCTCCCACTGGAATTCTGGAAGTACAGATTGACTCGCAAACAAGATCATATCAAACTATATTCGTTTAATATGGCTGATCGGCCGTTGTTTTATAAGAAATAAAGGAGGATGGATTACATTCAGGGCTTAATTACAGAGAAATAGAATAACAATTCCAATAAAAAGTGTTTATCTCCATATGATGTACAATCTCATCATATTTTTAGTGAGAAAGGTACATATCAAAATGTCATGTCAAAGTGTTCTCAAAGTGTTCCCATAACAATACAGCCATTCTAATCTATTAGTCTAAACATATCGTGCAAGAAAACACATTTTAAGTCAAACTCAGATAATAGGAACATAATAGGAATAACATGGAAATATACAGAATACAGACAGCAGAAACATCATTAACCCTTCAGTGATCAAATACCACCAAAAGAAGTCTCTATTTGTGGGGAAAAAAAGGACATCAATTTTATTTGGGTACAGTGTCGTGCGACTGCGCAATTGTCAGCTAAAGTAGCACAGTGCCATATCGCAAAAAATGGCCTTGTCATGAAGGGGGTAAAACCTTCCATGGCTAAAGTGGCTAATGAAGCCATTTTGTTGCTCTTTATATAGCCAACCCAGTAAAAAAAACTGTTAACCGTGCTTTACACTATTGTAGACTATATACTCCAAATAAAGACTAATATAAAAACTTCACCCAAGTTGGCAGCCAAGAGCTTTCTGGGGACGGGTATCCAGAGACCCTCAGGGAAGATTTAGCAGACAGATCATTACAAGCCTGTGGTTTATTTCATGTTATTTTCAAGTGTGGTTTTCCTTGTAGAGCCAGGCCTGTACACCATAAACCTGCCATGGCTCTATGCTTTGCCTCATTTCTGGATAATGTCACCCTCTCAAGGACAGGCAGCTTTCCAATAACCACCATCGCTACTTCCTGGTAACTAATGGAGAATGTATTTATGTCTCATGCTCAGAATGGTATCTGCTGAGTCCATGGCTCTAGTTAACAAGAGATGATAGGTACTGGCATGGGTAGGTTGGGAGAGTCCCTGGTTTTACTACATAGAAGGATTCCAAAATGGTGCACACTTCTCCTTGAAAGTAGTTTCTCATTGTGAACACTTATTATTAAGAAAACAAAAAACCCTTTGCTAAACCCCCCTTTATACCTGTTGAAAACCCTAGATAATCATTAAAAGAGAGGTCTACCACTTGTGTCTGAAAGAGTTGAAATATACAGTGGCTTGCAAAAGTATTCATCCACCTTGGCTTTTTACCTATTTTGTTAAATTACAGCCTTTAGTTCAATGTTTTTTTTAATCTGAATTATATGTGATGGATCAGAACATAATAGTCTAAGTTGGTGATGTAAAATTAGAAAAATATATACATAAAACAATTTTTCAGAAATAAAAAAATGATAATTGGCATGTGCTTATGTATTCACCCCCTTTGTTATGAAGCCCATAAAAAGCTCTGGTGCAACCAATTACCTTTAGAAGTCACATAATTAGTGAAATGATGTCCACCTGTGTGCAATCTAATGCCCCATACACACGGTCGGACTTTGTTCGGACATTCCGACAACAAAATCCTAGGATTTTTTCCAACGGATGTTGGCTCAAACTTGTCTTGCATACACACGGTCACACAAAGTTGTGGAAAAATCCGATCGTTCTGAACGCGGTGACGTAAAACACGTACGTCGGGACTATAAACGGGGCAGTGGCCAATAGCTTACATAGTTACATAGTTACATAGTAGGTGAGGTTGAAAAAAGACACAAGTCCAACCTATGTGTGTGATTATGTGTCAGTATTACATTACATATCCCTGTATATTGCGGTCATTCAGGTGATTATCTAATAGTTTCTTGAAGCTATCAATGCTCCCCGCTGAGACCACCGCCTGTGGAAGGGAATTCCACATCCTTGCCGCTCTTACAGTAAAGAACCCTCTACGTAGTTTAAGGTTAAACCTCTTTTCTTCTAATTGTAATGAGTGGCCACGAGTCTTATTAAACTCTCTTCTGCGAAAAAGTTTTATCCCTATTGTGGGGTCACCAGTACAGTATTTGTAAATTGAAATCATATCCCCTCTCAAGCGTCTCTTCTCCAGAGAGAATAAGTTCAGTGCTCGCAACCTTTCCTCATAACTAAGATCCTCCAGACCCTTTATTTCCAGTACGTCCCTCCTGAGGACTGGTGCCCAGAACTGGACAGCATGCTCCAGGTGCGGGCGGACCAGAGTCTTGTAGAGTGGGAGAATTATCGTTTTATCTCTGCAGTTGATCCCCCTTTTAATGCATGCCAATATTCTGTTTGCTTTATTAGCAGCAGCTTGGCATTGCATGCCATTGCTGAGCCTATCATCCACTAGGACCCCCAGATCCTTTTCCATCCTAGATTCCCCCAGAGGTTCTCCCCCCAGTGTATAGATTGCATTCATATTTTTGCCACCCAAATGCATTATTTTACATTTTTCTACATTGAACCTCATTTGCCATGTAGTCGCCCACCCCATCAATTTGTTCAGGTCTTTTTGCAAGATTTCCACATCCTGCGGAGAAGTTATTGCCCTGCTTAGCTTAGTATCGTCTGCAAATACAGAGATTGAACTGTTTATCCCATCCTCCAGGTCGTTTATGAACAAATTAAATAGGATTGGTCCCAGCACAGAACCCTGGGGAACCCCACTACCCACCCCTGACCATTCTGAGTACTCCCCATTTATCACCACCCTCTGAACACGCCCTTGTAGCCAGTTTTCAATCCATGTACTCACCCTATGGTCCATGCCAACGCACCTTATTTTGTACAGTAAACGTTTATGGGGAACTGTGTCAAATGCTTTTGCAAAATCCAGATACACCACGTCTACGGGCCTTCCTTTATCTAGATGGTAACTCACCTCCTCATAGAAGGTTAATAGATTGGTTTGGCAGGAACGATTCTTCATGAATCCATGCTGATTACTGCTAATGATATCATTCTTATTACTAAAATCTTGTATATAGTCCCTTATCATCCCCTCCAAGAGTTTACATACTATTGATGTTAGGCTAACTGGTCTGTAATTCCCAGGGATGTTTTTTGGGCCCTTTTTAAATATTGGTGCTACATTGGCTTTTCTCCAATCAGCTGGTACCATTCCAGTCAATAGACTGTCTGTAAAAATTAGGAACAACGGTCTGGCAATCACCTGACTGAGTTCCCTAAGTACCCTCGGATGCAAGCCATCTGGTCCCGGTGATTTATTAATGTTAAGTTTCTCAAGTCTAATTTTAATTCCGTCCTCTGTTAACCATGTAGGTGCTTCCTGTGTTGTGTCATGAGGATAAACACTGCAGTTTTGGTTACTGAAGCCCCCCGATTCACTCGTGAAGACTGAGGAGAAGAATAAATTCAATACCTTTGCCATCTCCCCATCCTTTGTAACCAGATGTCCTTCCTCATTCTTTATGGGGCCAATATGGTCTGTCCTCCCTTTTTTACTGTTTACATACTTAGCTTTCATCTCTTTATTTATTCTGAGCATGCCTGGCACTTTGTCCGTCGGATTTGTGTACACACGATCGGAATTTCCGACAACGGATTTTGTTGTCGGAAAATTTTATCTCCTGCTCTCCAACTTTGTGTGTCGGAAAATCCGATGGAAAATGTCCGATGGAGCCCACACACGGTCAGAATTTCCGACAACACGCTCCGATCGGACATTTTCCATCGGAAAATCCGACCGTGTGTACGGGGCATAAGTGTCACATGATCTGTTATTACATATACACACCTTTTTGAAAGGCCCCAGAGGCTGCAACACCTAAGCAAGAAGCACCACTAACCAAACACTGCTATGAAGACCAAGGAACTCTCCAAACAAGTAAGGGACAATGTTGTTGAGAAGTGCAAGTCAGGGTTAGGTTATAAAAAAATATCAAAATCTTTGATGATCCATAGAAGCACCATCAAATCTATCATACCCAAATGGAAAGAACATGGCACAACAGCAAACCTGCCAAGAGACGGCCTCACACCAAAACTCATGGACCGGGCAAGGAGGGCATTAATCAGAGAGGCAGCACAGAGACCTAAGGTAACCCTGGAGGAGCTGCAGAGTTCCACAGCAGAGACTGGAGTATCTGTACATAGGACAACAATAAGCTGTACGCTCCATAGAGTTGGGCTTTATGGCAGAGTGGCCAGAAGAAAGCCATTACTTTCACCAAAAAACAAAATGGCAAATGACTCCCAAAATGTATGGAGGAAGGTGCTCTGGTCTGATTAGACTAAAATTGAACTTTTTGGCCATCAAAGAAAACGCTATGTCTGGCGCAAACCCAACACATCACATCACCCAAAGAACACCATCCCCACAGTGAAACATGGTGCTGGCAGCATCATGCTGTGGGGATGTTTTCAGCAGTCAGGACTTGGAAACTGGTCAGTGTTGAGGGAAAGATGGATGGTGCTAAATTCAGGGATATTCTTGAGCAAAACCTGTACCACTCTGTGTGTGATTTGAGGCTAGGACAGAGGTTCACCTTCTAGCAGGACAATGACCCCAAACACACTGCTAAAGCAACACTTGAGTGGTTTAAATGTAAATGTAAATGTGTTGAAATTGTCTAGTCAAAGCCCAGACCTCAATCCAATAGAAAATCTGTGGTCAAACTTAAAGATTGCTGTTCACAAGCACAAACCATCCAACTTGAAGGTGCTGGAGCAGTTTTGCAAGGAGGAATCCGCAAAAATCCCAGTGGTAAGATGTGGCAAGCTCATAGAGACTTATCCAAAGTGACTTGGAGCTGTGATAGCCAGCCGCAAAAGGACAATGACCCAAAGCATAGAAGTAAATCAACAACAGAATGGCTTAAACAGAAGAAAATATGCCTTCTGGAGTGGCCCAGTCAGAGCCCTTACCTCAACCCGATTGAGATGCTGTGGCATGATCTCAAGAAAGCGATTCACACCAGACATCCCAAGAATATTGCTGAACTGAAACAGTTCTGTAAAGAGGAATGGTCAAGAATTACTCCTGACCGTTGTGCACGTCTGATCTGCAACTACAGGAAACGTTTGGTTGAAGTTATTGCTGCCAAAGGAGGTTCAACCAGTTATTAAATCCAAGGGTTCACATACTTTTTCCACCTACACTGTGAATGTTTACATGGTGTGTTTAATAACAACATGGTAAAATTTAATTCTTTGTGTGTTATTAGTTTAAGCAGACTATGATTGTCTATTGTTGTGACTTAGATGAAGATCAGATCACATTTTATGACCAATTTGTGCAGAAATCCATCATTCCAAAAGGGTTCACATACTTTTTATTGCAACTGTACAGAACGAACAAAAAGACCATTCAAAATAAGAATCAAAGAACATGTACAGAATATACAGAAAGGATACGATAAACAGCGTATCCAAACATTTCGCCGAAGTACACCAAAGAGATCCCACCCATTTGAAGTTCTGGGGTATAGAACCATATAAAAGACACTGAAGGGAAACCATAAAATCTCAGTCAGCTTGAATCCAAATGGATATTTCTTATGGATACCCTCACTCCACATGGACTAAATATAGAATTTGATCTTAACTGTTTTATCAGTGATTTTACATTTTTCATATCAATTCAGGCATTGTTTACACCCCTATTTATAACATACTAACTGTTATGCCATTTCCACCTTCCATCATATACATAAGGTTGCTTAGTACCTATCACCCATCTCCATCTATATATATGCAGGTACTTCCCTATCTCATTCACCTCGTTGCACATCTTGTAGGCCCATCTCTTTCTTTTCTTTTCAATTACCTATTTTAACTTTTTTAATTTCATCTATTGCAAATCTAGCTCCCCGAATTTGGGTTAGGATCTAATTATGATACATTTTTTCCATTGTGTTTCCTATTTTTTATGTATCAATGGTTTCCTTGTAATGTAACTTTTTGTAATTCTATCCATCACGCCTGATATTCTTGGGCTCTGGTTCCATAGCTATTATTTATGTCTATCGTCATTACAGTTTTATATCTAGGCATAGTCCAATATAAACGCCTCTATTCGGACCCTCAACCATAATATCTAACAAGGACTTCATCAAAATGGCTGACGGGGTTATACAAGTCATAAGAAATATGGCGGCAGGTCAAACTTCCTTTGATCCACTAGAAAATGGCCACCACGATACACCACTATTAGTTATATTAGGCTTCTTGAAAATGGACATCGTCATTGACAATCAGTACACACTATATAAGAACACTTCCCATATCCTCTACTGTTCCCTGAAGAAGTCATTTGGGCGTGACATAACATGAAGGGCATGACCGGAGGTATACCGGAAGTGACTTCAGTATGGATACGATATGAGTTCGGCACTTGTGAATTTTTGCAGTTTTTTCGGATTTTAAATGTAAATTTTAGCTGCTTTATTTTATTAAACTCTTTCAAAAGGTTATTACACTATGAGAGTATCTTTCGTATACACCCTACCATGGAGGATACAGAGAAAGAACCCTTTAGAAACACCATAGAATCCATACTTCCTTCACAGAGAGTAGAAAACTTGGAGAGCCCTAGAGGGCAAGTGCCTATCCCGGACAGAGAGACGCATCTGGTTCGGGCGTTCCACAGCTGCAGTTACATCAGGGGCGCCTCCTCCCCCCTCCGGCTTCTAGGGTTACACGGCTCTCCACCCCGGGGGATTTTTGGGACTTCAGCCACTCCTACATTATCCACTGGAGACAGGCATATCTGACAGCCAAATACTATCGCAAAGGAAAATACAGTTAAATATACATTCCCATTACATTCGTAGGTCTGTAGTGTACGGTATATACTGTCCGGATTTATATCCCACCTAGAAAACCTGGACATGGACTAGTATGGAACTTGGAATAATCAACTATCCACCATAGGACATCCCCTTCTACTAGCCACTCCTTTCCATGTACACATGTCGGCCTACCGGCCCGTATAGACTGTGGTCCTGTTCTGGCTCTGATGAAGAGGTTACCCTCAAAACGCGTCAGCCCTTTGTAAATACCTGCCTCTACATGGGCATACCCCAATTTTAACTTTTTAGTGCCTATTTTGTTACCTGTGTTTATGCAATGTAGTATTTGTATGATTCAATATTTATATGTTTGTATTCCCTATACATGATTAAACCATACATGTTTTGATGTAAGCGTCTGATCACGCGCCTTCCATCCACCTCCTACCATACAGCTCACAGTGTATGTCAGAGCAAATGAGAATCATGAGGTCATAGGAACTGCCTGAAGAGCTCAGAGACAGAATTGTGGCAAGGCACAGATCTGGCCAAGGTTACAAAAAAATCTCTGCTGCACTTAAGGTTCCTAAGAGCACAGTGGCCTCCATAATCCTTAAATGGAAGATGTTTGGGAGGACTAGAACCCTTCCTAGAGCTGGGCGTCCGGCCAAACAGCTATCGAGGGAGAAGAGCCTTGGTGAGAGAGGTAAAGAAGAACCCAAAGATCACTGTGGCTGAACTCCAGAGATGCAGTCGGGAGATGGGAGAAAGTTGTAGAAAGTCAACCATCACTGCAGCCCTCCACCAGTCGGGGCTTTATGGCAGAGTGGCCCAACGGAAGCCTCTCGGTAGCTGTTTGCTAACAAACACCTGAAGAACTCCAAGATGGTGAGAAATAAGATTCTCTGGTCTGATGAGACCAAGATAGAACTTTTTGGATTTAATTCTAAGCGGTATGTGTGGAGAAAACCAGTCACTGCTCATCACCTGTCTAATACAGTCCCAACAGTGAAGCATGGTAGTGGCAGCATCATTCTGTGGGAGTGTTTTTCAGCTACAGGGACAGGACAACTGGTTGCAATCGATGGAAAGATGAATGCGGCCAAGTACAGGGATATCCTGGATGAAAACCTTCTCCAGAGTGCTCAGGACCTCAGACTGGGCCGAAGGTTTACCTTCCAACAAGACAATGACCCTAAGTACACAGCTAAAATAAGGAAGGAGTGGCTTCACAACAACTCTGTGACTGTTCTTGAATGGCCCAGCCAGAGCCCTGACTTAAACCCAATTGAGCACCTCTGGAGAGACCTAAAAATGGCTGTCCACCAACGTTTACCATCCAACCTGACAGAACTGGAGAGGATCTGCAAGGAGGAATGGCAGAGGATCCCCAAATCCAGGTGTGAAAAACTTGTTGCATCTTTCCCAAAAAGACTCATGGCTGTATTAGATCAAAAGGGTGCATCTACTAAATACTGAGCAAAGGGTCTGAATACTTAGGACCATGTGATATTTCAGTTTTTCTTTTTTAATAAATCTGCAAAAATGTCAACAATTCTGTGTTTTTCTGTCAATATGGGGTGCTGTAAAAATTGGTCTTTGGGTGTCGGTGGCACCTTCCCATTGTAACCCTGTAGAGGTACTCTTGAAAGCAAGAATTGGCCTTGCTGTAAAAAATTGCAGTGATATGCACCAGTCAAACAGGTGCCAAAAAATTGGCCTTTGGGTGTTGGTGGCACCTTCCCACCGTAACCCTATAGAGGTACTCTTGATGAAAGCAAGAATTGCCCTCGCTGTAAAAAATTGCAACGATATGCATCCATCAAACAGGTGCAGAAAAATTACTCTTTGGGTGTCGGGTGCACCTTCCCACCGTAACCCTATAGAGGTGCTCTTGATGACGGCAAATAAATTGCAATGATATGTACCTGTCAAACAGGTGCTGAAAAATTGGTCTTTGGGTGTTAATTGTACCCATGAAACCTATACCAAAAACATTCTTCCAGATGAAATGAATGAACACCCTCAAAGCTAGGCAGCCTCGAAGTCCTGCAGAGATTCCACATCCCAAAAAGTCTTAATCAGTGACATCGGCATCAGGGGCTTCATAGCTGGTAATCCAGGACTGATTCATCTTGATAAAAGTCAAATGGTCCACGGAGCCTGTGGACAGACAGGTTCTAGGGTCAGTAACAAAACCTCCTGCAGCACTGAATGCCCATTCTGAAAGCACACTGGATGCAGGGCAGCCCAACAACTCAATAGCATACTGGGCAAGTTCTGGCCAGTGGTCGATTCTCATGACCTAGTAAGTCAGTGGATCATCAGCTGGAAAGCTCTCCATCTCCGTTTTGGCCCTGAGGTAATTGTCCACCATGTGATGAAGATGCTGCCGATGGGATGTGGAAGCTGACAGCCCTGGGCAATGAGGACTAAAAAAATTCTGAAATGCCTCACTTAGGCAGACTCCTTCTCCAACGTTCCTCTCTTGACCAACAGAAGACTCTAAACTACGTTTTCCACCACACTGTTACCTACTGGAGTCAAGAAAAACATTCAATAAAATCCAGTAATCATCCTTCTCCTTTATGCCATGTATTCTTGGGTCCTTTCGCAGGCTTGGAAGCATGAGGTTGCCCATGCGCCTCAAATTTGCAAAGGCTTGAGAAGCAGACTCCTCGGGTTCACTCAGGATGACAGCATCTGGAACTTCCTCCTCCCAGCCACTTACTACTACCAAGGGTCCTGGGGTTGGAAAGCCATTGCTTACAGATTGACGCATGTCTTCCTATTCTTCGAAATCTATGAAAGTGCCAGAATCCTCCTCCTCACCCCCCCCCCCTCCTCCTGAGTGTTCTTTGACATAGGAATTATGGTGTCTGGATAAAGTGGGCCTTGAGAGGAAAGGAAGTCCTCCTCTTCCTCCTGCTGCTCTGCCTCCAGTGCCCTGTCCATAATGCCATGCAGAGTCTGCTCCAGCAGGAACACAACAGGGATTGTGTCACTGATGCATGCACTGTCACAGCTCACCATCCTTGTGGCCTCCTCAAATGGTGACAATACAGTGCATGCATCCTTAATGATCAGCCATTGGCGTGGGGAAAAAAAGCCGAGGCGGCCTGAGCCTGTCGTCATGTCGTACTCACAGAGGTACTCGTTGAAGGCCCTCTGCTGCATGTATAGCCGCTGCAGCATTGCCAAAGTTGAGTTTCACCTGTGGGCATGTCACAAATTAGGCGGTTTATGGGTAGGTGAAATTCCCGCTGAATTTCAGCCAACCGAGCACCGGCTGTGTATGACCGACTAAAATAGCTACAGACTCTTTTGACCAGCTTTAGCACATCTTGCAACCCTGGGTACGTATTTAGGAAGCACTGCACCACCAAATTGAGGACATGTGCCAGGCATGGCACATGTGTCAACTTTCCCTGTCTAAGGGCGGACAGGAGGTTTGAGCCATTATAGCACATCACCATTCCTGGCTCCAGCTGGCGTGGTGTAAATCACCTCTGGGCTTGTCCCTGCAAGAATCTCTGCTCCGGTGTGGTTACTGTCCCCTAAACACACCAGCTGAAGCACTGTATGGCACCTTTTAGCCTGACTCATGGAATAGCCCTTTGAACGCTTAGGGGGTACCTGATGTTCATAGGACAATTCTGCAGAGGAGGGCATGGAGGTGGCAGAGGATGAGGAGGAGGAGGAGGGGGTAGAGCTCACAGGTCTGGCATCACCACCAGCTGTATGGAGACGTGGGGGCACAACAAGCTGCAGCACCGAGCCCTGTCCTGCATCCTTTCGAGTTGCAAGCAGCGTTACCCAGTGTGCTGTGAACGAAAAACATCGTCCCTGCCCATGCTTGCTTGCCGTGTCAGCAGTAAGGTAGATTTTATGGCTTGCCCAACAATGCCAGAACATTCCCTTCCACGTGATGGCAGAAGGACGGAACGGCCTTACGTGAAAAGTAGTTGCGACCTGCCATTGTGGTACAGCACATTGTGCAAATTCACGAAACGGGGCAGAATCCACCTGTCTAAAAGACAGAAGTTGGAGAGCCAACAGCTTTGACAAGCTTGCATCTAGATGCTGGGCATGTGGCTGGCAGGAACTGTATTTTTTTGCAGCAGATGGGGCAGTGAAATTGGCCGGCTACAGTCTACAGCTGGTGGTGTGCTGCTGGCAGATGTGCTGCTGGGAAGTGGGACACCCTGTGCTATACCATCATCCCCATCAGAGGCTGCTGAGAGGTAATGACTCGGTATAGCAGGGTAATGACTCGGTATGTAGGGAGTGGTTGCATGTTAAATGCCTTGATAAGCATGTGGTACCCAAATGGTTGGTGTTTTTGCCAGGTTTGATGTGCCTGAGACACAGTATGCAGATAGTACAGTGTGATCTGCTGCAGATGTGCTGAAAAAGGCCCAGACAGCTGAGCTTTGGGGAGTGGGCCGGGAGATAACAGCTGCAGAATGTGATGGAATAGGGTGGCTGCTCTCTACTCTTTCTTGATGTCGGCCTCCTTGGGGTTGTGCCGCCTCACCTTCAGTTTCCTCCTCTGCTCTATCTGGCACCCAAGTCGCATTAGTGCCCTCATCATCATCATCATTATCATCCTCTCCATCTCCTTCATCTTCATCATTTCCACTGGAGACAACTTGGCAATACGCTGCGGCTTGGAGAACACGAATGTCAATTTGTCAACCAGTGTTCCTCCCTCTCTAGGCTCATGTTCCTGTCATCCTCAACCTCAGAACCAACATCTGAATCCAGTAATGGCTGGGCATCATCAAGGTGCAAGTGGCTGACGCTGTGGTCAAATAACTCAGCTGACTCCTCAATGGCTGATGTTGGGGCTATGGCAGGAATAGATGTCGACAAGGAGGCAGGTTTATCCACTCTGGCAACTGCAGGGGACTGGACACTTGTCTCTGCTTGCGTGACAGAGGATGAGGAGGATGAGGAAGGTTTAGTAAGCCAGTCCACCACCTCCTCTGCATGCTGTGGCTGGATAGCATGGGCAAACTCACTAAACAGAGGGAATGATGCCCTGCCTGAGGACTGACCGCCACGTCCACCTTTGCCTGTGGACACATTAGTTGCTGGCCCCCTTACAGTGCCAAGGGAATGTCTGTCTCTCCTTGTTGTCCTCCCAGACATTATTGGGAGGGAGGGGGCATTGCTTATAAGCAAATGTAAAGAAGAAGTTGAAATCTGTACTTAGATGCAATTTAATCAATGTAAAGAGGTGTTTGGTGCACTTTAATTTGAGTACTCACACTACACAGACACACTCCACGGATACACTATAATATACTGCAATATAATGCGCCAAACGTACAGTAACACACATGACTATATGGCATTAAACTAGCAGTAACACATACAAAATGATATGGCGTTAAACTGGCAGTAACTCACACAAAACTATATGGCGTTAAACTGGCAGTAACGCACACAGAAGTAAATGGCGTTAAACTGGCAGTAACTCACACAGAAGTAAATGGCGTTAAACTGGCAGTAACGCAATCAAATAGACGGTGTTCAACCGTCACTACACTGACGCTATCTGAACTGTCCCTACTCTAGCTATACTCTAATGTCAAGATTACTGACACGGTCTCACTACACTGAAACCATATGAGCTGTCCCTACTCTACACTAATGTATGTATGAATGACACGGTCTCACTACACTACAGTGAAACTATCTGAGCTGTCCCTACTCTAGCTGCACACTATGCAAATGATGGTACTCCTCACTACACTCACACTATCCCTAGACTGACACTAAACTAACATTCTACACTGACAATTAAGGTAAAATAGCACAGTATAGCACACTAACTAACTAATAGCACTGAACAGAGCCCTGTTCTATCTCTCTCTATGTCTAAATGACACTGAAAATGGCTGCCATTGAAAGAATACTTTTATACTGTGTGGCGAGAATGAGCCATGATTGGATAAAGTCATGATAACAGTGTCCAGTCATGACTCTGACAGTGCTCTGTGTCCTGATTGGCTGAATCTTTCACTGCTTCAGCCAATCAGGGCTTGCAATGCACTGTTCAGCGCCGCAATGCATTGTGGTCGGTTCGGGGGGGGGGGGGCGAACAAACAGTCAAACCCGTTTTTTCGGATGTTCACCCAACGATCAAACAACAAAAGTTCGGCCCGAACTTATGGTTCAGGCTGAACCATTCGCCCATCCTTACTGAAGATCAGGCGAAGGGGTTTTTCTTCTTCAATGGCTTCTGGCTGGTTACATACTTTCCCTGGTTCTAAGGCATGATGCAGAGTCCCGTATATCAATCTCTGCTTCAGGCTTTTATTTGGGCTTGTTTTGACTTACAAACTTGTTGACCTTAACAACAGACTGCTCCAACTGTCAACAGTTCCCATTGTTTGAGGCAGCCTGTATTACCAAGGCATTAGTTTGAGAAGTATCCGCTGAAACACAACCTGATTTTCTGTTTCTGTGACAAACTACTAAACAGATTGTCTCGTGTACAGTTATGTCTGATTCATTTTAAAAGATCATAAATATTTATCAAATGCAACACAGCAGAAACAAATTCACAGCCATCAGAACACAAGTTTGCACTGACCACTTGTATATGGGGTTCACTGGTAGACGTACCTGGCTGTTTTTTGTGTTCACATATAGTATATCATGGCTTATAGCATTTACTTTTCTGTGTCCATACGTCTGCTCTCAATAATATATGTCATGGTATACTTGTAGTAGTTGGTCCCATTTAACTGGACTCTGTAATATTGAACCTGTCCAGCTGAATGTGACTAACTACTTTCAGGTACACTTTTTTGTGATACTTGTTGTTAGCACTTTCACAAGTTTTCTCTTAGCTTCTATTGTCACTTTCATATGCAATAAACCCTCTGTTTCTACTATCCAGTTGCTTTTGAGTTTTTCTCAACATGATACTATTTATATGCAGTGAAAGGTCTGAAGCTCTTGCATCTTTGTATAATTTGCCTAATCATCCTCATTAAACCCATACCTAACAGTTGTTTACAATGCTTTCCCTAGAACACCTGGTTCTTAGTGGGGTATATCACCTGTAACTCTATTTTATTAATTTTATCTGCATGTAACCTTATAATTCAGAACAGCTGACACCTCTTACAGTTAGCATTCAGAGTGCAATATCGACCCCAATTCACCCCAAACAGGAGATATGCCTCTAGCAGCAACATTGCCACATATTAATTAAAAGCTACGACTGATAAATGGGGCTGGGTGGACGCCAGTAACCTTATATATTTATGTTCCTCTTGTAATTATCTGATTGCCTGTAGATTTTGGCTAGTCGTTTCTTAAAAAAAAAAGCTTAGAGCTTAAATTTTAATTGTTGGTAATACATTTTAGGCAATATGACTCAAACTAAAACAAAAAAAGAGATTTTTTTTTATAGAATCCTCTTTTTAGGTGAATAGATCTAGCATTTGCTGACAAATCTAAGTAATAAATATAAAGATAACTGATAGTAGAGAATGATCAGCCTGGTCAGGTCATGGGATATTGTACATTTGTAGGCACTTCCTTTGGCTAATGCCCCGTACACACGGTCGGACTTTGTTCGGACATTCCGACAACAAAATCCTAGGATTTTTTCCGATGGATGTTGGCTCAAACTTGTCTTGCATACACACGGTCACACAAAGTTGTCGGAAAATCCGATCGTTCTGAACGCGGTGACGTAAAACACGTACGTCGGGACTATAAACGGGGCAGTGGCCAATAGCTTTCATCTCTTTATTTATTCTGAGCATGCCTGGCACTTTGTCCGTCGGATTTGTGTACACACGATCGGAATTTCCGACAACGGATTTTGTTGTCGGAAAATTTTATCTCCTGCTCTCCAACTTTGTGTGTCGGGAAAATCCGATGGAAAATGTCCGATGGAGCCCACACACGGTCGGAATATTCGACAACAGGCTCCGATCGGACATTTTCCATCGGAAAATCCGACCGTGTGTACGGGGCATAACACTACTTGGCTGATCCAAAAATTGATTAGCAGTAGCTAAAACATCTTTTAGGTTTTTACCTTTTGCCATTCTACTAAAACTGTTTGCTAATAGTTGTCTCAGTCCCTGTCGAAGAGATTTTCCTTCATAGCATGTACTCTGACACCAGTCAAATTATAAAATTGGGGGAAAATCTCCCAAATAAGCATACAATTAGGAACCCAAAAGAAAATCCTTGTTCCAATTAAAAAAAAAGTAAATATCAATCTTACAGAGAGCAGAGGTGAATAGAAGTTAGTATTCGAGTATGGCCTTTATAATGCAGAAACTCACAGATGTTAATAAATAGGGATGAGCCAAACACCCCCCGGTTCGGTTCGCACCAGAACTTGAAAACAGACAAAAGATTTGTGCGAACATGCGAACACGTTAAAGTCTATGGGACATGAATGTGAAAATTCAAAAGTGCTAATTTTAAAGGCTTATATGCAAGTTATGTGTTTGGGGACCCAGACTCGGGTCCTGCCCCGGGGGACAAAAAAAGTTTTTAAAACAGCCTTTTTTCAGGAGCAGTGATTTTAAGAATGCTTAAAGTGAGACAATAAAAATGAAATATTCCTTTAAATAGCGTGCCTGGGGGTCCCCTTAGTCTGCCTGTAAAGTAGCGCACTTTCCCCATGTTTAGAACAGTACCGCAGCAAAATGACATTTCTAAAGGAAAAAATGTCATTTCAAAATTGCTCACGGCTGTAATGTATTGCCAGATCCTGGCAATATACATAAAACATCATTGAAAAAAACAGCATGCCCCCCCCCCCCCCCCCCCCCAGTCCATAGCAGGCCCTTCGGGTCTGGTATGTACAGTATCTCACAAAAGTGAGTACACCCCTCACATTTTTGTAAATATTTTATTATATCTTTTCATGTGACAACACTGAAGAAATGACACTGCTACAATGTAAAGTGGTGAGTGTACAGCTTGTATAACAGTGTAAATTTGCTCTCCCCTCAAAATAACTCAACACATAGCCATTAATGTCTAAACCACTGGCAACAAAAATGAGTACACCTCTAAGTAAAAATGTCCAAATTGGGCCTAAAGTGTCAATATTTTGTGTGTCCACCATTATTTTACAGCACTGCCTTAACCCTCTTGGGCATGGAGTTCACCAGAGCTTCACAGGTTGCCACTGGAGTCCTCTTCCACTCCTCCATGATGACATCACGGAGCTGGTGGATGTTAGAGACCTTGCGCTCCTCCACCTTCCATTTGAGGATGCCCCACAGATGTTCAATAGGGTTTAGGTCTGGAGACATGCTTGGCCAGTCCATCACCTTTAGCCTCAAATTCTTTAGCAAGGCAGTGGTCGTCTTGGAGGTGTGTTTGGGGTCGTTATCATGTTGGAAAACTCCCCTGCGACCCAGCCTCTGAAGGGAGGGGATCATACTCTGCTTCAGTATGTCACAGTACATGTTGGCATTCATGGTTCCCTCAATGAACTGTAGCTCCCCAGACGATGACACTCCCACCACCATACTTGAGTGTAGGCAAGACACACTTGTCTTTGTACTCCTCACCTGGTTGCCGCCACACACGCTTGACACCATCTGAACCAAATAAGTTTATCTTGGTCTCATCAGACCACAGGACATGGTTCCAGTAATCCATGTCCTTAGTCTGCTTGTCTTCAGAAAACTGTTTGTGGGCTTTCTTGTGCATCATCTTTAGAAGAGGCTTCCTTCTGGGACGACAGCCATGCAGATCAATGGTCTGAGCACTGACAGGCTGACCCCCCCACCCCTTCAACCTCTGCAGCAATGCTGGCAACACTCATACGTCTATTTCCCAAAGACAACCTCTGGATATAACGCTGAGCACGTGCACTCAACTTCTTTGGTTGACCATGGCGAGGCCTGTTCTGAGTTGAACCTTGTCCTGTTAAACCGCTGTATGGTCTTGGTCACTGTGCTGCAGCTCAGTTTCCGGGTCTTGGCAATCTTCTTATAGCCTAGGCCATCTTTATGTAGAGCAACCATTCTTTTTTTCAGATCCTCAGAGAGTTCTTTACCATGAGGTGCCATGTTGAACTTCCAGTGACCAGTATGAGAGAGTGAGAGCGATAACACTAAATTTAACACACCTGCTCCCCATTTACACCTAAAACCTTATAACACTAACGACATTGTCACATGACAACGGGGAGGCAAAATGGCTAATTGCCCCAATTTGGACATTTTCACTTAGGGGTGTACTCACTTTTGTTGCCAGCGGTTTAGACATTAATGGCTGTGTGTTGAGTTATTTTGAGGGGACAGCACATTTACACTGTTATACAAGCTGTACACTCACTAATTTACATTTTAGTAAAGTGTAATTTCTTCAGTGTTGTCATATGAAAAGATATAATAAAATATTTACAAAAATGTGAGGGGTGTACTCACTTTTGTGAGATACTGTATATTAAGGGGAACTCCATGCCAAAATTTAAAAAATACATGGCGTGGGGATCCCCTCAAAATCCATGCCAGACCCTAGGACCTGGTATGGACGGGGGAACCCATACTGTTTTTTTCTTAATTCTGTCATAGGGCTCCCCTTAACCACTTCAATACACTATATTATATATTGTACACTGCACTATATACTCTGCACTGTATTGTTTATACTACACTGACTGCACTATATACTCTGAACTGCAGTATATATACTATATAGACTGCACTATATACTCTGAACTGCAGTATATATACTATATGGACTGCACTATATACTCTGCTGAAAAATTGGGCCTTAGGTGTTGGTGGTGGCAGAACACGGTAACCCCTCACAGTTACTCTTGTTGGGCGCAGGAAGGGTCCCTGCTGTTAAATATTATTTCAAAAATTGTAATTACATGCACCTGGTAAACAGAGGCAGAAACATTGGGCCTTAGGTGTTAGTAGCGCCAGAACACTGTAAACCCTCACAGTTGCTCTTGTTGGGTGCAGGAACAGGCCCTGCTGTTAAATATAATTTCAAAAATTGTAATTACATGCCCTGTTAAACAGGGGCAAAAAAATTGGGCCTTGGGTGGTGGTGGTGTTCTAAAACAAAAATATTGTTGGGAGCTAGCATCATCATGATTGAGGAGGAATAGGATAGGCAGCATTGGCAGTCTTCAAGGGATCCCAGATCCATAGCAAATTCAATCCGTTACATCAGCAACAGGTGCTTGATAGCTGTTGATCCAGGACTGATTATTTTTTATAAATGTGAGCCAATCAACTGAGTCTGTGGACAGGCGCACTCTTTAAACCGTTACAAACCCCCCAGCAGCACTGAATGTGCGTGCAGAAAGCACGCTGGATGCAGGACAGGCCAGTAGCTCAATTGCATATTGAGCAAGTTCTGGCCAGTGGTCCAACCTCAGGACCCAGTAACTCAGTGGATGTTCTGTTGGAAAGGTCTCCAAGTCTGCTCTTGCCACTAGATATTACTGCACCATATAATTGCAGATGCTAGCAATGGTTGCTGGAACCTATCAGCCCTTGGCGTTGAGGACTGAAAAATTGTTTAAAAGTTAGGCTAGCCAGCCACCTTCTCCAGCGCTCTTGCTCTGACCGAACGAAGCCTCCGAAACAGGTAGTCCTGCACCAGGAAATGGTAACCTCCCAGGGTCTGGAAATGCATTACACACATTTTTCTTCAAGGCCTCCTGAAGATGTTTCATCCTCTGCTCACTCTGTGAAGGCAGGATGAGTTCTGCAACCTTACCCTTGTAACGTGGATCAAGAAGGGTTGGCAGCTATTAATGATCCCTCTCCTTAATACCACGAATCCTAGGGTCCTTTTGCAGGCTTTGCAGAATCAGGGAGGCCATGCAGCAGGAGTTTGCAGAGGCATTTGATTTTGAGTCCTCTGGGTCACTAAGGATCACATTATCCATAACTACCTCCTCCCAGCCATGTACAACTCCTTGGGTTTCTGAGGACTGAAAACCATCCCTTGAAGACTGCTGTGTGTTATCCTCGGCATTCATGCTGACACAATTCTCCTCCTCCTCTTCTTCCTGTGAGTTTGGCAGACCCGCAGGAATGCTATCTGGATAAAGGGGGCCTTGACAGGACAGGAAGTCCTCCTCTTCCTGCTGCTGTTCTGCCTCAAGTGCCCTGTCCATGATTTCATGAAGCGTGTGCTCCAGCAGGAAGAGACAGTGTCTTTGATGCATGCATTGTCGCTGCTCACCATCCTTGTGGCCTCCTCAAATGGTGACAGGACAGTGCATGCATCCTTGATCAGAAGTCACAAAAAGTCATCAGTGGCAAAAAAAAAACAGCTCCCCTGACCCTGTCCTGGTGCCATACTTGCACAGGTACTCATTGATTGACCTCTGCTGTGTGTGCAGCCGCTGCAGCATTGCCAACCTAGAGGTCCACCTGGTGGGCATGTCACAAATGAGGTGGTTAATGGGCAGGCTGCATTCCCTTTGAATGTCGGCCAGCCGAGCACTGGCATTGTATGACCGATGGAAATGACCACAGACTTTTCTGGCCTGCCTCAGAAGATCTTGTAAGCCTGGGTATCTGTTCAAAAAACGCTGCACCACCAAATTCAGGACGTGTGCCAAACATGGAACATGGGTCAAGTGTCCCTGTCGGAGGGCAGAGAGAAGGTTGGTGCCATTGTCACATACAACCATTCCTGGCTAAAGCTGGTGTGGCATCAACCACCTCTGAGCCTGTCCCTGCAGAGCTGACAGAATCTCTGCCCCAGTGTGGCTCCTGTTCCCTAGGCAGACCAACTCAAGCACCGTATTGCATCTTTCAGCCTGACTGCTTGCATAGCCTTGAGCGCTTAGGGTGCACTGCTGGTTCAGAGGACAATTCTGCAGAAGAGGCCATAGAGAAAGAAGGTGAGGAGGGAGGGGAGCATACAGATGTGGCAGAATCACCACTAGCTTTTTGGAGGCATGGTGGCGGAACAAGCTCCAACACTGAACCCTATGCTGCCTCCTTCCCAGCTGCCAGGAGAGTTACCCAGTGCGCTGTGAAGGAAAGGTAATGTCCTTGCCCATGGCTGCTGGACCATGTCCAACGAGGCCAAAACTTTGCCTTTCACATGGCAGTAGAGAGCCGGAATGGCCTTACATGAAAAGAAATGGTGTTTTAGAACCTGCCACTGTGGTACAGCACATTCCACAAATTCATACAAGGGGGCTGAATCTACCAGCTGGAAAGGCAGCACTCATCAAGCAGTCTGGAGGTGCATGAGTGCTGCCAGCACTGGGAGCTACAGTTCATTGCGGGAACCATGAATACCAACATGTACTGTGACATACTGAAGCAGAGCATGATCCCCTCCCTTCGGAGACTGGGCCGCAGGGCAGGATTCCAACATAACGACCCCAAACACACCTCCAAGACAACCACTGCCTTGCTAAAGAAGCTGAGGGTAAAGGTGCTGGATTGGCCAAGTATGTCTCTGGACCTAAACACTATTGAACATCTATGGGGCATCCTCAAACGTAAGGTGGAAGAGCGCAAGGTCTCTAACATCCACCAGCTCCTTGATGTCGTCGTGGAGGAGAGGAAGAGGACTCCAGTGGCATCCTGTGAAGCTTTGGTGAACTCCATGCCCAAGAAGGTTAAGGCAGTGCTGGTAAATAATGGTGGCCACACAAAATATTAACACTTTGGGCCCAGTTTGGACATTTTCACTTAGGAGTGTACTCACTTTTGTTGCCAGCGGTTTAGACATTAATGGCTGTGTGTTGAGTTATTTTGAGGGAACAGCAAATTTACACTGTTATAAAAGCTGTATACCCACTACTTTACATTGTAGCAAATTGTCATTTTTTCAGTGTTGTCAAAAGATATAATAAAATATTTACAAAAATGTGAGGGGTGTACTCACTTTTATGAGATACTGTATATGAATACACCGCCTGAAGTGTACTATATAATGTTAACCACCGATTGAACTGTATATATAAGCTACACTAAATGCAGAGTATATATATATATATATATATATATATATATATATATATATATATATATATATATATTAAATACACTGCCTGGGTTTCTGAATATAGAGTATAAACTGAATATATAGTCTACACTAAATGCAGAGTATATATATATATATATATATATATATATATATATATATATGTACACTAGACTGACTGTATATACAGTGGGGCAAAAAAGTATTTCGTCAGCCAACAATTGTGCAAGTTCTCCCACTTAAAAAGATGAGAGAGGCCTGTATACCTCAACTATGAGAGACAAAATGTGGAAACATATCCAGACAATCACATTTGATCACCTACAAACAAGCAAGATTTCTGGCTCTTCTTCTTTAAGAGGCTCCTCTGTCCTCCACTCATTACCTGTATTAATGGCACCTGTTTGAACTTGTTATCAGTATAAAAGACACCTGTCCACAACCTCAAACAGTCACACTCCAAACTCCACTATTGTGAAGACCAAAGAGCTGTCGAAGAACACCAGAAACAAAATTGTAGACCTGTACCAGGCTGGGAAGACTGAATCTGCAATAGGCAAGCAGCTTGGTGTGAAGAAGTCAACTGTGGGAGCAATAATTAGAAAATGGAAGACATACAAGACCACTGATAATCTCACTCGATCTGGGGCTCCACACAAGATCTCACCCCGTGGGGTCAAAATGATCACAAGAACAGTGAGCAAAAATCCCAGAACCACACGGGGGGGCCTAGTAAATGACCTGCAGAAAGCTGGGACCAACATAACAAAGGCTACCATCAGTAACACACTACGCCGCCAGGGACTCAGATCCTGCAGTGCCAGACGTGTCCCCCTGCTTAAGCCAGTACATGTCCGGGCCTGTCTGAGGTTTGCTAGAGAGCATTTGGATGATCCAGAAGAGGATTGGGAGAATGTCATATGGTCAGATGAAACCAAAGTAGAACTGTTTGGTAGAAACACAACTCGTCGTGTTTGGAGGAGAGACAATGCTGAGTTGCAACCAAAGAACACCATACCTACTGTGAAGCATGGGGGTGGCAACATCATGCTTTGGGGCTGTTTCTCTGCAAAGTTAACAGGACGACTGATCCGTGTACACGAAAGAATGAATGGGGCCATGTATCGTGAGATTTTGAGTGCAAACCTCCTCCCATCAGCAAGGGCATTGAAGATAAAACGTGGCTGGGTCTTTCAGCATGACAAGGAGTGGCTTCGTAAGAAGCATTTCAAGGTCCTGGAGTGGCCTAGCCAGTCTCCAGATCTCAACCCCATAGAAAACCTTTGGAGGGAGTTGAAAGTCCGTGTTGCGCAGCGACAGCCCCAAAACATCACTGCTCTAGAGGAGATCTGCATGGAGGAAAGGGCCAACATACCAGCAACAGTGTGTGACAACCTTGTGAAGACTTACAGAAAACGTTTGACCTCTATCATTGCCAACAAAGGATATATAACAAAGTATTAAGATGAACTTTTGACAGGGCTGATCCTGGCCGGGGTGCACGGGGTGCAGTGCACCCAGGCACCACAGAGGTAGGGGCGCTGAAGTGCCAGAGTGCTCCCCTCCCTCCTCCTCTCCTTGTCCGTAGGCGGCTCTCTCCCCCAGTCACCGCCACTGCCGCCGCTGTGCCCATCCCCCCTCCCTCCTCCTGTCAGAGAAGGAGAGCGAGACGGAGACCGATGGCGGCTGTCTCTGTGTTCAGAGAGAGACCAGCTGCGGCCGCTCAGTGACGTCACCGGGGGGGCGGTCCGAGCCCGACGTGTTCCACTTCTCCTGTGTGTAACTGCGAGTCCTGCCTGCTGCCCAAGCCTGACACTCTGTTCTCCACCCGGGCGGCGCGGCTGCACACCATCCTCTCCTCTCCAGCTGCCGCCCCGGTGTTTTTAATTAGCCTAATGGAGGGGGTGATTTTTCGGGGGGTCTGTACCAATGTGGTGGGGTGGTTTGTCCTGGGGGGGTCTATACTAATGGAGTGGGGTGATTTGTCCGGGGGGGTCTGTACTAATGTGGGGGGGTGGTTTGTCCTGAGGGGGTCTGTACTAATGTAGGGGGGTGGTTTGTCCTGGGGTCTATACTAATGTAAGGGGGGGTGGTTTGTCCTTGGGGTTCTATAGTAATGTAGGGGGGGTGATTTGTCTGGGGGGTTTATACTAATGTAGGGGGGGAATTTGTCCTGGGGGGTCTGTGCTAATGTAGGAGGATGGTTTGTTCTGGGGGGTCTATACTAATGTAGGGGGGTGATTTGTCCTGGGGGGTCTAAACTAATGGAGGGGGGTGGTTTGTCCTGGGGGGGTCTGTACTAATGGATGGGGTTGTTTGTCCTGGGGGGGTCTGTACTAATGGAGGTGGGTGGTTTGTCCTGGGGGGTCTGTACTAATGGACGGGGGTGGTTTGTCCTGGGAGGGGTCTGTACTAATGGAGGGGGGTGTTTTGTCCTGGGGGGTCTGTACTAAGGGAGGGGGGGTGGTTTGTCCTGGGGGGGTCTATACTAATGTAGGGAGGTGGTTTGTCCTAAGGGGGGTCTGTACTAATGGAGGGGGTGGTTTGTTCTGGGGGGTTCTGTACTAATGGAGGGGGGGTGGTTCTGTACTAATGGAGGGGGTGGTTTGTCCTGAGGGGGGTCTGTATTAATGGAGGGGGGCGGTTTGTTCTGGGGGGTTCTGTACTAATGGAGGGGGGGGTGGTTTTGTACTAATGGAGGGGGTGGTTTGTCCTGAGGGGGGTCTGTACTAATTGAGGGGGTGGTTTGTTCTGCGGGGTTCTGTACTAATGGAGGGGGGGGTGGTTTTGTACTAATGGAGGGGGGTGATTTGTTCTGAGGGGGGTCTATTCTGATAAAGGGGGGTGATTTGTCCTGGGGGGTCTATATTGAGGGAGATGTTTATACTTAGTGGGGGGTCTGTACTGACAGAGGGGGGTCTATACTTAGTGGAGGGGAGTCTGTACTGAGGGGCGACTATAGTTGGTGGAGGGGGTTATACCATGTTTTACCGCACCGGGTGACACCAACCCTAGTGACGCCACTGCAGCCGCGGGCTCTTGTTTCCCCTCTCACTCTCGTGCGCGCTGCTGTACTAGTGAGCGGCGCACTATGTTTCTTCCCCCGCCTTCATATCGGCCAGGGAAGAAAATTCAAAGTGAGCTGACTCCTGATCAGAGGAACTGTTGTTGCTGTATCGCTGGGTCAGGTGAGAGGGCCGATCGACCATTATTTACTAACGTCCATAGGAACTGCAGTCTCTGATCATCTCTTGTAACATGTCTACAGTCTCTGATCATCTCTTGTAACATGTCTGCAGACTCTGATCATCTCTTGTAACATGTCTGCAGTCTCTGACCATCTCTTGTATCATGTCTGCAGTCTCTGACCATCTCTTGTATCATATCTGCAGTCTCTGACCATCTCTTGTAACATGTCTGCAGTCTCTGACCATCTCTTGTAACATGTCTGCAGTCTCTGACCATCTTCTGTACTATGTCTGCAGTCTCTGACTATCTCCTGTAGTATGTCTGCAGTCTCTGACCATCTTCTGTACTACGTCTGCAGTCTCTGACCATCTCCTGTAGTATGCCTGCAGTCTCTGACCGTCTCCTGTAGTATGTCTGCAGTCTCCGACCGTCACCTATATTATATCTCCAGTCTCTGAACGTCTCCTGTAGTATGTCTGCAGTCTCTGACCATCTCCTGTACTATGTCTGCAGTCTCTGACCATCTCCTGTACCATGAAACCTTTTTCCACACCTTGCATTGATAAGGCTGTGGAATAGATAAGCAGGATACAAAGTTATGCTGGGGACTCCAGGATGTGGAGGCAAAAGTCTCCCATTAAACTGTACTACATTACAACAAAACTATTTTTACAGCTAATTAAGTGGAGCTAACTTTGGTTTCTTATAGTTGATTCTACATAACTAACTACTCACCCTTTCTATGTTCAGACAAAACATTCTTTTACCTTTCATTTGCTGTTTTTTCCTGGTAAATGGTAAGGTTAAATGGTCACAGTAATACAAAATATTAATATCTCTTCCACTGTTTCTATCAAAAATAATAACTATAATGGTGGTCAAAATTACTTCTTTAAACCAGGGAATAATTTTTGATTCAAGCATAACATTTGACAAGGCATCAACATTTTTGGGTCATTTGTATTTGCTGTCTACTTTTTATTTTAAAAATAGCCACTTTCATTTATCATATGAATACAAAGTGTCATTAACATCAAAGCTCTGTAACTAGGTTGTTGGAAAAGCCTGAGTCGCATTACCATTATGGGTAACCACAGCAACCTTCAACAGCTTGTGCATGTTCGTCCACTAGTTGCTTTTCAAATGAAGTAATGTGTGGTGTGAATAGCAGGGATGCTATGTGAGCAGTAGAACCATCGGTAGAATTCAGTTAATCAGTTTATTAATATAATCAAGTTTAGCATAGTGGAAGACTATGCCTTAGCAACCAATAAACGGGATCCTGTATCATGCCTGCAGCTTGAAGTGCCCCAATCACACTATAATAGAAAATACAACTAATACCATATTTACTTGTACAAGTGAGAGTAAGGGTTTCTTTCCTAAAAGAATATGATTTCAATAGATTTTTAAATCACTTATTAATCTCACTCCAGCCAATCAAATGAATACACAGTTGTAACATATCTATAGATACTACAATTGCCAACATTTTGTAAAGAACTGGGCGTATTTTTGTGATTTATTCAACCCTGTTGCTATGGCTAGATAGAAAAGAGCAAGGCAATGACAGATTTAGCTATGCAGCAGACTTGCTGCCCCATGTTACAACTTGCTATTTTGATAAAATATAGGATTTCACAATGCAGGTAATATTCATCCTGGGCTTACCACCTCCTGTAAGGCCAATAATGTAATACAGTTCTAAAAAGGGGGAACTAGGTCCTGCCATGGAGGCTACATGAATAACATCTGCCAGTTGTTATCTCTTTTTCCTTCCCATGCATCGTCATTACTGGATAGCTTAGGAGTTGAAGTGTCAGAAGGTTTTTTTTATCTTAATGCATTCTATATATTAAGATAAAAAGCCTTCTGTGTGCAGCAGCCCCCCTTAGCTCCCCTAATACCAACCTGAGGTCTATTTCCATACCTCCCAGCATTTTGAGATTGGAATGAGGGACACCTACTAACAAAAGTATGTAGGCATAGCACACACCCCCTGCCTCACCCCCTTAAAGGAGAATCAACCAAAAATAAGGTTAATTAAATCCACATGGACTTTTTTACCACTACTATTCCTTTATACTAGCTTTTAAAATGTACAAATGAAAGGTTTAGCCCTGGGAAACACTTTTAGAAAGAAAAAAAGTGCATTTTATATACAACTATATAAATCAGACCAAAATGAGGGACAGAAGGACATTTCTCCAAATCAGGGACAGTCTCTCAAAATCAGGGACAGTTGGGAGCTATGCATTTCTATCCAGCGATGGCCACGAGTGTCTCAGCCATCCGAGACTCTCCCTCCTGATTGCCTGAGACACAGCAGTGACGCCATTGGCTCCCACTGCTATCAATCAAACTCAGTCAGCCAATCAGGAGAGAGAGGGTGGGACCGAGCCACAGCTCTGTGTCTGAATGTACACAGGGAGCTGTGACTCGACTCAGGTGCTCCCATAGCAAGCTGCTTGCTGTGGGGGCACTGAACAGGAGGGAAGGGCCAGGAGCACAGAAGAGACACCAGAGAAGAGGATCTGGGCTGCTCTGTGCAAAACCGCTGCACAGGGCAGATAAGTATGACATGTTTGTTGTTTTTATTGAAAAAAAAAAACAAGACTTTACAATCACTTTAATAGAACAAACTAGAAGAAGGCATGCTAGAGAAGGATTATGACTACTTGGTACTTCTGGTCATTAAAGGTTCAATTTACTAAGCTATAACAATCATTTGATGCTATGACGTTACATTTTTTAGAGTAATGACAGTCAATGAGAGCTCACATGGCTAAAAATAATGATCATTTTGATAAATAACACATGCTTTGCCTAAACAATTGAGTCTCAAATCATTTGTAACTGACAAGGCATAGTATTTTGACCAGGGAACTTTTTCCTTTACTTTTATTTGCCCTGCAAATGCTTCAGCACATTTGGCTTTTAGTTTAATGGGCAGAAATTTCTACTGAATCTGATATGTCAGAAAATTCAACTTCCTAGGGCCACAAGGCTATGAAACATTTGGCTTTCACAGAGAGCGCGGTTTTGGCAACAGGAGGCAGGTACATAGGAACATGTTACACCTTAAATATGGTTGTAACATGTGTAGCCAGGCACTGGCTAGTCTACCTGTGTCATCCTGGGGCATTCTTTAACAAGGGCTGCCTTGAGTTTGTTTCCCTCTAGGGTTCAGCGTAGACATTGTGAAATCATTTCCTGAAGGCAGAGAGTGAGATGCCACTACTGAAAGCAGGGGATCATAGGAAGTTTGGTCCAGAGAGCCGGGATTTACATGGAGCCAGTGCTGCTGCAGATCACAAGTTCCAGCCTGGTGGAGAGAGAGAAGAATGCTGGGTAAGGACATAAATAAGCTGGTCCAGGGAGGAGCTCTTCCTCTTTGGACCATGGCCTTTAGCTGAGAGCAGGGACTTGGCCGCTCTGGGGAATGCGTGGAGGCGCCACAGCCTGGACGGTGTGCAGAGTTGTCAGCGAGTGAGCCATACACCTGCATGCAGATCCCCATTCTATCGGGGGTTACTCGCATGGTCACCATTACAGACTCAGCTGAATCCCTGTGTCATCCAGTGTGTGGCCAGGCACCCTTCACTGGTTGCAGATTCTTCAAGAGCCTGTTCTGAGACATCCTATTCCCTAGAGCCTTGGTATCATCAGGACTGGTGAATGGGCAGAAACTCACCCTTGTTGAAAATATTTTTTTGCAAACATACAAAACAAAAAGTCGAGAGGTCATACACGTATACAAAAATATATTAAATATATTAATATTAAATATATATTAATTGTAATCTCATCATATGCAATAAAAAAAAATACATACAGGACTGGCTTGTATTCACTTATAGTATCTGTATGCGTTACTTGATTCAGAACGGAGAACCAGAAAGTAGGTTTATCTATAACTCTGAGTCTATGTATAACATATACTTGCGCCTCCATCTCTCCTCTTCCCTTATCCCTGTTCCCAAAAAACAAAACGGACCAGGGAGCAGGAAAAAGGTCCCTTACAATCCCTAAAACAGGGTGTGTACCACAATAAACAAAACATGTACATGAGAACCAATTAGACCCCTTTCACATGGGGTGTATCCGCTCAGTGGACTCTGCTAGCTCAGAGGGGGACCGCTCCATTGATCCCCGCTGAGCAGGCGGATGACAGGTCCGTCTCTGCTCACTGTGCAGGGACGGACCTCTCAGAGCCCTGCTGTTCTCTATGGGAAGATTGGATGAAAACGGACAGCATGTCTATTTTCATCTGAACCCATCCGATCTGCTGGACGGATGGCGAACATATCGCCATCTGTCTGTTTTCAGCAGATCTTGTCAGATTGGATGGCAGGCGGGTGTCAGCAGACACATCTCCACTGACATCTGCCTGCCCATACAAGTCAATGAGTGGCCCACTCAGATCCGCCTGAAAAACGGACAGGTGGATCTTTGTGAGCCGATCGTGTGAAAGGGGCCATAGCAAAACAACAAATTAAAACTTAAGAAAAAAACAAAAAAACATATAAATAACCTCTGCATGTCAAGTTACCTTAACCACTTCAATACAGGGCACTTTCACCCCCTTCCTGCCCAGGCCAATTTTCAGCTTTCAGCGCTGTTGCATTTTGAATGAAAACTGCACGGTCATGCAACAACCCAAACAAAACATTTCCCCCCACAAACAGAGATTTCTTTTGGTGGTATTTGAACACCACTGGGGTTTTTATTTTTTGCTCTACAAATAAAAAAAGAATTAAAAATTAAAAAAAAAAAAAAAGTTTTTCTTCGTTTCTGTTAAAAAACTTTGTAAATAAGTAAGCTTTCTCCTTCACTGATGAGCACTGATGCGGCTGATTGACAGGCACTGATGATGCAGTACTGATTGGCACTGATGAGGTGACACTTATGGGCACTGATGATGAGGCACTTATATGCAGCACTGATAGGCAGCACTGATATGCAGCACTGATGAGCATTGATAGGTGGCACTGATGGGCACTGATAGGTGGCACTGATGGGCACTGATAGGTGGCACTGATAGGCGGCACTGATGGGTGGCACTGATGGGCGGCACTGATAGATTGCACTGATAGGCAGCACTGATCAAGAGGCACTGGCAGGCATCACTAATGGGCACAGAGTGCCATCCCTAATGGCCACTGACTGGCACCGATTGGTATCCCTGGTGGGCTCTAATGGACAGCCCTGGTGGTCTTCAGTGGGAACCTTCGATGGGTCTGCACTGATAATCAATTTGCTGAATATGAGCACAGACCTCCACTGTCAGGAGAGCAGCAGACCCTGTCAGTGCGAATAGAGGAAAAGTCGATAAACGGCACTTCCTGGTTACCATGTGATCAGCTGTGATTGGACACAGCTGATCACATGGTAAAGAGCCTATGTCAGAGGCTCTTTACCTAGATCGGAGATGCGGTGTGTCAGACTGACACACCACACCACCGATCACCGCGCGCACTAGCAGTTTATCCTGCTGGACGTCATATGACGTCCAGTCAGGATAATACAACCACTTTTCTGCCATCATTTTGCTATATGGCGGGTGGGAAGTGGTTAAGGATATGATTATTAGTAACCCATCAAGTTAGAACATTTCTCAAATAACAGTTTTACGTCAAGTTAGAGGACATTCTTCCACCAAGAATTCTATCTTGTACTAGTTGCAATGGAGCCAGTCTGGGAGTATCCAGCCAGGCATCCCAAATACATATAATATTTGTTGGGCTTCTCCAGTGTTTGCAGCCTAGTTTCTCCCGCAGTAGAACCAAATTAATTGCAGTAACCCATTCTTTGTGTGAGGGGGTATTGTAGAGAGCCATTTCTGCGCTTTCTAGCAATGAAAAGGACTCTAATGATAGCAACATATACGTGTGGCGTATATAGTTCTTCGTCCAACTAACCCAGTAAACAAAGTTTGGGATTCATCTTAAGAGAGAGATTCCATATTTTGTTAATAGATCCTATCACCTCAGTCCAGTATTTTATTGATTTTGGGCACTTCCATAACATGTGAAGGAGAGTACCATTGTCCACCTTACACCTCAGACATAGGGAAGTATCCCTTCTATGCTATGCATGTAGTTTATAAGGGGTAAGATATGTGCGGTGTATGATAAAAAGCTGAGTGAGTTTCTGGGCTGATGATAGGGAAACCTTAAGAGCATTATCAAGTATACTGGACCATTCTGCAGTTGAAAGACATAGCCTTAGAAACTTGACATATAAAGGCGCTGTAGGGGATGCATTTTGTCCTTTTCTTGATGATAATGATACCAGTTGTGTAAGTATCGTAGGGTTAACCAACTCCCAAGTAGATAACTTAGACTGGGACTCGCAGTGACCTGTTGTTCCACAAAAAACAAGTAAGGAGTCTACTCCTACAAGAGTTATTTCTAAATATTGTCAACAACATGAACAGATTAAAGCCATCCAAAAAAAATACTGGCATTTGCTTAACATGGACACCATACTAGCGCCATTTGTTCCTACCTAACCAATAATCGCTTAACGCATAGCTCCTTCTTTGCATGACAAACTAGTTCATAGTGAATACAAAATCACTAAACAATGTAGTACTAAGCTGGTAGGAACCTTCAGATGTGGCAACTGTAAGTATTGTCAATATATGGATATTGGAAAGAGCATACACCTACGCAACGGGCAAAAATTCAAACCTAGACATTTTGTCAACTGCTGCACTGCAGGGATAATCTATCTGCTGCAGTGCAAGTGTAATTGTTACTATGTGGGTAAAACGAAATTAGAATACTGGCAAAGAATTTACATACACATTGTCAGCATCAAAAAGAAAGACCCCAGTCTCCCTCAAGGCAGATATAGCCGCACAGTACATCCTGACAGTACTCCTAGAGTGCGATTCCTGGCCCTTGACCATATTCCAAGTAATCCGAGGGAGGGGGGATGATTTAAACAAGAAACTGTTACAGAGCAAACTGAGGTGGATATATCACCTCAACGCAACTGTGTCTCCAGGCGTCAATGAAGTGTTTAATTTTAAACCATATCTAGATGGTTTTCAATCAGGTAAATGTGAACTTGATTTGTAGAGGTGACATTTGTTCCTATTTGCCTCATTTTCCTTCTATTTTATTCTATCATAGTCCTTTGCCCATGTATACATGGAAAATACTCTTTGGTATATACACCTAATATATCTGTATATAATGTTGTCAATTATACTGCAGTTAGCGATCACCTTTCTGAGGTATTATTTACATTATTGCTAATATGCATTTTTGATTTCTGTATTTATTATGTTTTGATTATCATTTCCTTGACTGTTTACACAAATCTAAATGACATGTTTTATTACAGGACTTTGTTTTTTGTGTGCATCTGCGGTTCTCCCACCACTGGCTACATGGTGTCGCTGTTGCTTCCGGGTCCCCGTGTGGCTTTTTGTCCACTTCCACAGTAGGGTCACCCTCTATTTTTTGTCCGCTGTTGGGCGGCATTGGACTGTGGGGAGACGATCCACTGCCCGGCGCGCAGGAGGCTCCCGGGCATGTGCCATTAGTTCGGCTGTACCCAGGGCACTTCTAGCCCTCACCCCCATCGGGTGATGGCTGATACCCTTCCTGTTTGCATCTCAGCTTGAGGCGCGAACGTTCGGGATGTACACGTGTCACGGCGCGGGACGCCTCTCTGCCCTATGGGCGGGCCGGCGCCGCCTCGTCTGGGAGCATCTGAACACACAGCCGCGCCTATTGCATGGCGTGGCTTGAGTGTTATCTGGCCCCAGCTGACTCTGATTGCTTCTTAGCAATTGGAGACAGCTGTACTCACCTGCCCTTATATAATCTGTTTGGTGTGCACGGTCATTCGGATCGTGTCACACTGCTGCAGTGATATTCATTTGAACACCATCACTTCTAGGTATGTTACCAACAGTTGTGTACTCTGTTACTACTCTGGAGGTGTCGGTCCTAAGATGAGACACACGACTGATCCAGTTATTCATTACTATTTGGTGCTAAATATTGCACTTACACTACCCTGGCACTATTTTGTGCTTATATCCACAGACATATACCAGTGCAATTGTGTTATATATCTTTAGAGGCCAGTCAGCTATTGCTGATTAACTATTCATCACTGGCTGGGTGCTCCTGCAGTGGCTCTTACTCTCCCACTTCCAACATTGTGCGGCCTTTGAGTGGACATACGCCCTCTTCCTTCCACCTTTGAGTGGCTTTGCCTGCCCACGGTCCCCGGAGGTGTACAGACACTTATTCGATCTTCTCTCTCATGTGTCGGGTGTTGGCTGATCCGCTTATGTAAGTACACTCAACCCACATGAGCTTTGGTTTAGCATGTAAAACCACAGTTTAAAGTGTAACCCTAATAGGAAACTTTTTTCATTACCCTATTGTTATACTAATCTTTATTATATTTACATTGTAGGAAGATTAAACGATTGCTATAAGTCACACTTATCCTCTGAAGAAGAGCGTCTTCATCCGAAAAATGTCAGGCGTCATTTCCGGCATTGATCTCTGCTAGCCCAGAATGTTTGTACAGGGTAGCTAAGTTTCATGTCTATCATGTTTTTAATGTGTACTATCCTATGACCAATGCTTTTGATATTTATATGTTATTTGAATCATATACCATACTGTGTATAATAAATATATATCTTTTACTATACATTTGGTCTGTCATTTAAAATCCTGAGGGGTTATACCGTGCCTTGCGCACTAGGTTCTTTTTTCTGTAGACTGGAAAGAAATGGCGTGCCCAAGTTGTAAATATTGGTAAAACAAATTATTAATTAAGTAAACCAAATTCTTCTCTCAGAGACTGAAAGTCTTTCAATAGGTTGAAACAAAAAAGTTGTGGGATTTTGGTCAGACCATACATAGACCGGATAGTAAGTCCTCATAGTTTTTTAAGTTCAGTGTAATTGCTATTGTTAAGGATGCGAGTATAGTTAGTATAATGGTTTAAAAAGAAAAAAAATCCATAGAAGAGGACAGGTCCATTACTTATGGGCACTAGAAAATAACTGGAATCTCACAGAATGGGCAGGGTCATATGCGTGCGCATTGGTGTGGCCCTAGTATGATTTTTGGCAATCACTTTAAAGTGGAAGTTCCGCTTTAAGGCCTTCCCACCTCCTCTTCACTAAATGGCACTTTTTTTGTGGGGTAGGGGGAGCAGGTAGCTGCTTTGGACAGGTACCCACTTCCGCTCAGACCACTTAAGCCATCTGAGCGGAGGTTCTCCCTCCCTGCAGTCTTCTGGGGACACATCACAGGTCCCAGAAGACTGTGGGATCTTTCACAGTGTGACCTGTGCATGCTCAGTGGGCACCCGACTGTGAAGTCGCAGGCTGTCACAGTTTAGATGCCAGCACCGCGGACAGAGCAGCCAGGGAAGGAACTGCTCGGGTGAGCACATTGCTGGATCCTGGGACAGGTGAGTGGCTGTTTATTAAAAGTCAGCAGCTACACTTTTTGTAGCTACGGACTTTTATTAAAGAAAAAATTGACTGGAGCTCCTCTTTAAGGTAGCTTGCACATAACCCATAAACTATTAATACAATTTCTGTGTAGTGTACTGTACTATTAAGATATAGAGATTTTTTTAGCTATCAGCACCAACTTATAACTGTCCCTGTTAAAAGTCTCAATGCTCTATCTAATCTGCTAGACGGTTGTACAATACACTGTTTGTGCGTCTGTGACTGCATGTAAAAATCAAAAATTTTTTTTATGTAATAAGCATTGAGCACAAGCATGAAAACACTAAACAAAGCCTTTTGGGAACCCTACCTTTTAGGCCACTTGCACATGGGAGTAAAAATCACCATGTTTTTTACTGATCTAGATATAGATAAATTGTTGTCTGTGTGTAACGATGCCCCCAGAGGAGCTGCTTTTGTTTGTCCAGTCCGTTATTCTGCCTCTCAACCCCAAAGAACTGTCTTAGCCGCTCTGGCACACCTAGCAAACAGTGTACTTGCAAACACAGTAAATTAGACACAGATGTAGTGAATAGGAAATTTGTTTACTGGGAGACTTTCCACAATCAAACGAACAGTGATCTGGTAACTCAATAGTCAAGAATGGCAAACTGTGGTATTTAATAGTGTTAATCAAACCCAAAATACAGACTTCAAAATAACACAGCCAAACAACTTAAATAGGTCTAGAGTGGCCTATGCACTCAGGCATAAAGGGGAACTGATCTGACTTAACAACAGTCATTCTGTGTCCCTCAAATCGTGAAATCACAGACCCAGGCAATTAAACGTGAAGCGATAGGCCACAAATGCAATTTACCACTTTAACATTTAGCGTGAGAGTTCCCCTTCAAAGGTAGTCACTGGGATCACTAAATTATTGATACTGAAGGAGAAACAGAAAGGGTCCTCACAATGGAGATGTCCAGAATCTTCAGCTAGCCTGGTGTTGGTGCGCTTGGTGTCCTATTGAGCAGGATAAACAAAGGGGTACTTGAAAGTATCCAGGTAGGCAAAAATGAGTTGCAGGATGCTAGCAAAGTGGAATGTAGTGACTATTCAGCAGGGTGCAAGTGTTCCTACAAAAGTGGGCACTGGTGAGGCAATGTTGCCTGACTACCGTATCTTTAAAGATGGGCAAACGCCCGCTTACCCGTCCTGCGACCAAAGGATCAAGCGACCAGTTCCTCGAAAAACCCGACTGGCCACCTTGTTACTGGAATGGCCCATGCTCTCAGGAACACCTTGAGATATAGCAAGGATCCCTCTCGGGCTGCATGTCTGTTGCCATCCGACTCCTGGAACCGTGGCAGGATCAGCACACCAACCTCTGGAACTGTAGCTAGACTGATCCCCTCCATGGGTAACAGCAGCCCCTCAGATCACGTCTGTGTCTCTCTCACTCCCTCATCGACTGACTTTTACCCCAGGACAGAAAATGGAGTCTTTTACTTTCCTGGCAGCAAATCCTGCTGGGATTTGTATTTCTCCCTGTATACCAGACTATGGGGCCATTTTGTGTGGGAACTGCATGTCCCAGAATCCATTGCAGCTCTCCCTGCAGTTCAGTACAGTCTGCCCTATTGGCTGTTGTAACCGTGCCTTTAATTGGTTTTCTTCTTCCAGACAATAGGGGCACAAGAGAGGCTGCTGACTGCATAGCTCTGTGTGTGTCAGCTCACATTACATTACTCACCAGAACTTCACAGGTTGCCACTGGAGTCCTCTTCCACTCCTCCATGACAACATCATGGAGCTGGTGGATGTCAGGGACCTTGCACTCCTCCACTTTTCTTTTAAGGATTCCCCACAGATGCTCAATAGGATTTAGGTCTGGAGACACGCTTGGCCAGTCCATCATCTTTACCCTCAACTTCTTTAGCAAGGCAGTGGTCGTCTTGGAGGTGTGTTTGGGGTCGTTATCATGTTGGAATACTGCTCTGCGGCCCAGTCTCCAAAGGGAGGGGATCATGCTCTGCTTCAGTATGTCACAGTACATGTTGGCATTCATGGTTCCCTCAATGAACTGTAACTCCCCAGTGCCGGCAGCACTCATGCAGCCCCAGACCATGACACTGAGCACGTGCACTCAACTTCTTTGGTTGACCGTGGCGAGGCCTGTTCTGAGTGAAACCTGTCCTGATAAACCACTGTATGGTCTTGGCCACCATGCTGCAGCTCAGTTTCAGGGTCTTGGCAATCTTCCTATAGCCTAGGCCATCTTTATGTAGAGCAACAATTCTTTTTTTTGCAGATCCTTAGAGTTCTTTGCCATGAGGTGCCATGTTGAACTTCCAGTGACCAGTATGAGAGAGTGAGAGCGATAACACCAAATTTAACACACCTGCTTGCCCATACACACATGAGACCTTGTAACACTAACGAGTCACATGACACCGGGTAGGGAAAATAACTAATTGGGCCCAATTCGGACATTTTCACTTATGCCCCGTACATACGGTCGGATTTTCTGACGGAAAATGCTTGATGGGAGCTTTTTCTCAAAAATTCCAACCATGTGTAGGCTCCATCGGAATTTCTGTCACACAAAATTTGAGAGCTGGTTCTCAAATTTTCCGACAACAAAATCCACTGTCGTAAATTCCGATCGCGTGTACACAAAGTTCCACACATGCTTAGAATCAAGCAGAAGAGCCGCAATGGCTATTGAACTTCATTTTTCTCGGCTCGTCATACGTGTTGTACGTCACCGCATTCTTGACGTTCGGAATTTCCAACCAACTTTGTGTGACTGTGTGTATGCAAGACAAGTTTGAGCCAACATCATTTGGAAAAAAAACATGGATTTTGTTGTCAGAATGTGCGATCGTGTGCACGCGGCATACGGGGTGTACTCACTTTTGTTGCCAGTGGTTTAGAAATGAATGGCTGTGTGTTGAGTTATTTTGAGGGGACAACAAATTTACATTGTTATACAAGCTGTACACTCACTACTTTACATTGTAGCAAAGTGTCATTTCTTCAGTGTTGTCACATGAAAACATATAATAAAATATTTACAAAAATGTAAAGGGTGTACTCACTTTTGTGAGATACTGTATATAAGAATTTTTACGCTAGTATACCCCTACACGTACATGTGTAAAAGGTGGTTAGGTAGTTATGCTTTCTATAAACAGAGGAAGCAGCGCTGTAAACCAAATGAGAAGGAAATAAAAGTGATAAATAAATTAAGTGAATAATAATTATTAATTCATAAAGTTCATGGTCAAATCAAGTGAGTCAATATCAGTTCTAATCAGTGAAGATCTTCAGAGGGTGAGGTAGATGAGGAATCAAGAGCAGGGGTCCCTTTCTAAGGCAGGATTGCAAATAACACTGGATAAAACCTTCACCGCACCACTGTGATATGGATAAAATACGCGCTTACCAACCGGCAAGCTTAGGAAAGCTTGTGACCTTAACCCGGTCGGGGCCTTTCTTGGGATGGAGACACCACTAAATCGCTCCTTAGACCGTGAGTAGCCCACTATCCTCCACGTATAAACAGAGCCTGGATGTTAGGGATACTATACTCCTACCTAGGAGTTGTTCTTAGAACGAGGCGTCAGTATCTAAGTATCTAAGTATAGACACTTTTATTAAAGGTGTGTCAATCAGTCTTTGAAGAATTCCCCTAATACAGGGAATGCAGCAACATCCACACAATGTAAGAACTGCGGCTGCCATGACAATAGAGATAAGCAAACTTTTTGCAAGATCACCCCATTTACCAAACCATTTTTCGAAAAGTCCTGTCAGGGGGTTCTCTACACCAGAGTTCTCAGCTAATTCTTCGGATAGCATTTGTAGGCCTTATAAGGCTTTGGTGATACTTCCATCAGGTGCCGTATTGTTTGGAATAAAAGTGCAGCAGAAGGTGCCGAACATTTTGCATACCCCGCCCCTTTCTGCCAGCAACATATCCAACGCTATACGGTTCTGCCACGCTGTCAAAGAGGTGGCGTCCAATTGTGCTGCTATGCCTTTGATAGCATCTCTAGTGTAATTCACAAACCTCTGCTGGTTGTAGTAGATGTAGTTTATCCAGTCGACGTTCTTGTTGGGCTGGACCCATATGAAGAGTGAGGTGAGTCCTGCTGTTATTTGATTCTGCGCTTTAATTCCATCTGGAACTCCTCGTGGAACACCTATATACACTCGGTTGTCAAATGATCCTTGTGGTGTTTCTCGCTTAATTCCTTTAAAAAAGTATTTACCTGGTAGTTTCATTGATTTATCACTCATAGGAACTATATAAAAGGGAAGCAGCAATCGGGTAAGGGCACAACTACCCTCCCATCTAGGTGGTAGTCTGGGCCTTAGTCTCTTATCTCCACACAAACACCAAACATCAGCCAATTGCCGTTTCTGTTCCTGAAACCATTTTAGTTGGTACTTAATGTCTGTAGTAAGGGTTGTAATTACACAATATTCAGGGGATAGGGTGCTAACATTTGTACCATTACTGTCATTGTTAGAGAAACAAGTAAAATTTCCTGGTAATGCTTGTACTGATGGGGGTATACTTTGCATTTTAGTCTTAGAGTAGCTCTTTTTCTCATTTACACATTCTGACCCAGTAATATTTTATGAAAACATTCTTATTATACAAGTCAAGTCTATTTCCTCTTTAGGGAGAGGAACGGTGGCTAGTTGTGGAATATAATAAGGTTTACCATACAGCATTTCATACGGTGTTAGTTCTTTAGCAGTAGGGGTAATTCTTATACTCAACAATGCCATTGGCAAACACTAAACCCATTTATTTTTCTCTGTTTCCTTCAACAATTTTCTTAGTTTACTCTTTAAGGTACCATTGTGTCTCTCCACTGTGCCCACAGATTGTGGGTGGTAGACACAGTGTTTTTTTTTTTTGGTCAATATTGTACCATTTACCAATTTGTTGTATTGTTCGGTTTACAAAAATGGGAGCCATTGTCACTGTAAATCACAGAGGGGATCCCATGAAATGGAATCACCTCTTTAATAAGTATTTTGGCTACTGACTGCCCATTTAGGTGTGTCATAGGAAAAACTTCCGCCCACTTTATAAACAACAATAATCATAAAATCCATGCATATCGTGTGAAAGGGATAAGAGGGTTGTGGGAAATGACCTCTTAAGGGTCTTAGGGCACCTTGAGCATGGTATCTGGTACAAAGCGGACATGTGAGGCAAAAATCTCTAGAGTCGTTCGTAAACCCATATGTTGTGAACACCTTGTTGATCACCTGCACCATCCCTCCTTTTGAGATATGGGCTTGCCCATGGCTAAATAACGCAGCATATCTAAATAGTGATGTAGGTAAGATGGGTTTACCTTCTGTACTTGTGTATATACCATTGACCAGGGTTGCCCCTTTAGATAACCACTTTTGTTTTTTAACCTGCCGGTGATGTTTTCTGCATTTCTGATAACCATGTTTTATCAATAGCTTTCCGTACCTCATCATTTTCTTGGGGAACTGTATAGTATATGTGTGTTTTTTGCGGTCCTGTAGCAGCTTCCCTTGCGGTCTTTGTCTGTTAGTGCATTTCCTAGAGTAATTGGATCTGTTCCCTTTCTGTGTGCTGTACATTTACAAATAGCCACTTGTGTTGGTTTCTGTACATTTTCTAGAAGGGCCAGGATAAGATCTCTATGTGAGATTGGTTTACCTGTGGACGTAATCATACCCCTATTTTTCCATTGCTGGGCAAATATGTGTATAGTAGAAAAAGCATATTGGCTGTCTGTATAAATATTTATTTTCTTCCCTTCCCCTAGACTACAGGCCCAGGATAGGGCAATAATTTCAGCTTGTTGTGTAGAGTAGGAATTGGGAAAGGGTCTGGCTTCAATTACCTAGTCATGTGTTACTATAGCATATGCCGTTTGATGTACCCCTTTATCGTCCTTTTTACAAGACCCATCAACACAAAAGGTAATGTCAGCCTCTAGAAAGGGAACATCCGTGAGAACCCACAATGAGGTGCTTTACCTTCGTAAATGCATCCTCTGCTTGCACATTCCACTGAATGGAATCTTTTGCAGCCATTAGTGAACCATAGATGAGATCAGAAAGAGGCGCCACCTCCATAGCATAATTTGCTATCCATGCTCTACAGACATTTGTCATGCCAAGAAATGACATCATTTATTTTTTGGTATGTGATTTGGGGACTTGAAGGATGGCCTCTTTTCGGATCTCATGCAAAAAGTCTACCTTTTTGAGATAAAATGTAACCCAGGCATTTCACCTTTTCTTTCCACAGTTGTAATTAGTCTTTGCTGACCTTTTGACCTTGGTCTGCGAGGAAATGCATCAGAACCATGGTAATTTTACATACATTACTACCAGAATGTCATCCACATACAAGAGAATTTAACTCACACTGGGAGGTACAAACCGAGACAAATTATTGGACATTCTTTGTGAGAAGGTAGTTGGACTTTCACAATATCCCTGGGATAACCTAGTGTATGTGTAACTCTTTTTTTTTTTTTTTTCCGTGTACATAAATGCAACCCAGACCTGACTGTCTTTGTGTAAGGGAATGGAAAAGAAGGATTACTGTTATCGATGACAGAAAATACCTTGTTCTCTGGGTAGAGCTCGTTCAGGAGGACGTGCATGTCTGGGACCACTGGGGCCCTCGGTAATACGGCCCCATTGACTGCCTGTAAATCCTGCACGAGTCTCCACCCATCTTTCTCTCCCTTATGCCTCCTATACCTCTGAATCCCTCTGGATTTTAGTTTCTCATCTGTCAGTTGGACCCAGTTCGTGATAAGTTCTCCTAGCTCATGCCATGATACCTTTTGGTTCCGGGTGACCGAAACACAAGGTACAGTATCCTGCCTGTATATTTGCAGAATAGGCTGTGGTAGGAGACAAGTAGCCACGCTATTTCCCCTCTTATCACAGTCCAGGCATTTTAAGAGAACTTCAGTGTTAGTGAGACTCATTAACTGTTTCTCATAGGACTTATCAGGCCCAGAGGTCTTTCTGTAGTACATGGTGCAATAGAGGTTTGTCTGGACCTTATACCTTTTCCTCACAGACTCTTTGTCAATTATTTCTGCCAGGGTTTTGGGTATATTTAATCCCTCAGTTTGCAAATTCCAGGCTGTACCAGTATCAGGGCTCATTATCCACGGCTGTGATTTGTTTTTCACACAGCCGATGGGCTCTGAGACCTCCCTCCTCTGGTACGACAGAAATATCAAGAGCGTGCAACATGTCTCTACCCAACAAATTAACAGGAAATTTAGTCAAAATTACAATTTTACACTGAGGCTTTTTACCTGTCTGTGGATCTTCCACAGTAAGACCTTCAGACATGACCTCCTGGTGCATCAACCCATTTTGCAGATTTTACATATACTACACCTTTTTCTTTACCTTTTTCATATCCAGCGGGTGTATTAGGGTCCTACAAGCCCCAGTATCACAGAGAAATGTTAGCCATCTACCCTTCACAACCAAGGTTATTTCTGACTTGACTTTAGCATGCAAACAAGTTTCAACAGTGCACACATCCAAAATTTCAGATTCTTTCTCATCATTTTCTTCTGTATCTCTCTCTCTGCAGACATACCAACATCTTCTAGTCATGCTTCTTCCTCTCTGTTTGACCTACATTCTTTTACCAAATGACCTCTTTTACCTCACAGGAAACACTCCCTTCTCTTTTTTTTTTTTTCATAGTCCTAAATGCGGGGCCTTGTTCAGGTGTTTCCCATCCTTCTGTTATCTATCCTTGCTATAAGAGCATTTCTCCTGTTTTCTAGTGCTGCATCATCATGAGGCAACACAACTCCCTGGTTGTTTAATCCACTACAATCTCCCACTAGATGATGTCAGTCGGGACCCAGGATCTGTCTGGTGACCTGCTCTATTTCCCTCCCAATAAGATGATAGTTAGCAATCATTCCCATGATACCATCCCTGATTTGAGCTATGTTCACCTTGGGATGTGGTACCCCTTCAGTAGTTTTTTTTAACATCCTCAGGGGTCCAGGGGTGATAGACCATCATAGTGTTGGGGACTACTATACCTCCTACATTTTGTCCTGCCCTAGGTTTGGGAACTTCAATTAGTGGAAACTCTTCCTCTCCACATTCTGTTTGTTCCCCTGCTGAGGGGGATATCAATTGGTTCACCAGGTCCCCGAAAAATTTTGTAACAGTTGCTGTAAAGGGGGTCCCTTGTGGACTCCTCTGGACAGCAAGAGTCATCTTGAGAGGGGGTTTAGCTGCAGCCATAGGAGAATCGGTTGCAACTGCGGGTGACCCAGGTGACCACGGGGGAACAACAAACAGTGGAGAGTCAGGTTGCATTTGGTTTGTTACGTTTTGTTCAGTCAATACTTGCTGAACTAAACTTCAGAGGACGGTCATATTATTGTCCTCCTCTTTGTTCAAAAACATAGTCTTTTTTATGGTTCTCTGAATTTAACCTATGGTTAGCCTCCTCAAGCCATTTCTTTGCCTGGGGAAGGCCTAATTTCTTCTGTTTTCTTATTCTCATGCCGGCATCATTTTTAAGCTTTCTACACAGTATTACACAACAATCCTTATTTAAAAATGCATCAAAATCATACTTTGTTTTCCATATTTTAAGAAATGTCACATTCTCTTTGTCTAGACTACACATATACTTAACATCTTCATTCACGCCAACAGATTTTCCATGGATCATACCTACTTTGTTTATCGTGCACACGGAGCTCTTTTTTTGTTAATGTCTTCTCACAATGATACAACACACGCACACAGTATCTTATCCCTTGCAATCACTCACAGACTTTCTAGTCATGATATATCACTTCTAGATTACTGATCTTGTGTATTGCTAAAACACTGGTGTCTTAGAGAATTACAGAATTACGAGGAGACTGAATTCTCCCAACTGTTCTTTCATCGTTACTTCACTAACTTGTAGAGAGCATTTACAGAATTACGAGGAGACTGAATTCTCCCGACTGTTCTTTCATCCTATCAAAACATTTAATATTTCAGTCATTGATCCAAGGGTATTTATGTGCCTGCTCAGGATTAATACAACATATGAGGCTGGCATGAACACTGCGGTCCGCCAAATGTCCTCTGTTTGTTACCTGGAAATCTATCAGGCCACACCCTTGTATCAACGGAGGGGGGGGGGGTTCTTTATCTGGAAGTATTTTTGATCCAAGGGTATTTATATGCCTGGAAATCTATCAGGCCACACCCTTGTATCAACGGGGGGTTCTTTATCTGGAAGTATTTTTGATCCAAGGGTATTTATATGCCTAGAAAGCTATCAGGCCACACCCTTGAATCAACAGGGGGTTCTTTAGGTTTTGATCTAGGAGTATTTATGTGTCCCCAAGGGATTTTCTGCAGTTTACAAGGCTGTCTGGATCTAAGATCCAATCGACAAATTTCCTTTATCTGCACCCGGATATTAGTATGGGACCATACCCCTATATCAAATGACAATTAACCAGAAGAAACAAACAAGAACACACAAGAGAGAACACCCGCAGTGCTCGACTGCCGCCAGGTCGCCCTGAGCGCGTCTTCCCAAAACGCGGGTTAGTCACTAGGTCTGACCATCCAGGATGGCCACAGACGGATCTATACGGGGAATACGTGACCACTTATTTCCCCTCAACAAGAGTAAAGCAGATAGGACAGAAACAGATAAACATTCAATCAATCTCTATATTGTATGTATATATTCAAATCCCTTATTCCTCAAATTCCTAATCAAGTCTAACACAAAAGGTTAATAATAAAATAAAAATAAAAATCTTACCTTGTCCCGAGAGCGGTCTCTTGTGCTGATCCGGTAAGCTTCCCGGGAGGCACTAGTTCAGCGGACCGGCCTCTTTTTAACATCTAATTTAAGACGGAGGACTTACAGTTTTGCTGTACGGTCATCGGTCACTGTTGGCCAGTGCTTCTCGGGGGACTCCCGACTCCTCGAAGGACCAAATTGTTAGGGAAATAATTCACCATCTCAGACCGTCCTCGGGCATCAAGGTAATATTTATTGCATATGCAAGAGAAATGAATAGCATTACATCTTCATGCTGTCATCGTCATTTCTAAGGAAAATACTGTGGTACATGTCTTTTTTATAAGCCCTGGACACCCCCCTTTCCTGTCTTAAAACATGCCCAGTCTCATGTGTTTTCAACTTTATTCTGGACGTAACAGGAAAGGTGGAAGTGTCTGTTACAGATTGTTATCTTCATCTAACAATGGTTACAGGATACTGACTTGAAAACTCCCCAAGTCAACACAAAAATACAGGATATATGCAAAACTGCAGATCTAGACATATTATATTGCTGAGTCTACATATTGCTGACTCCATATTATCTATAGTTTATTTCTTGGCCATGATAAACAAAATGGCGTCTTTCATAACTGACATTTAAAGTATAATTTCTCTAACAAAAATACTTTAAATAAATACTGTATAACGTGCTTTCAATGTGTATATTTTTAAAATAATAAAAAGAAACTACTGTTTCCAAATGGGAAAGTTTCAATTACGATAATGTGGAAAAAATGCACTTTAAAAAACATTTAGACTAGTGTTTATGAAATATAAAGAATATAATAAAATGTGCAGAGAAATAATCAAGTTACCAAAGAGTAAAGCTGAAAAATTAAAGTCCCCAAAAGTGTAAAGTGATAATAAACCCTTACATATAACCACTGATTAGCCTTAGTATGACACACAGTAATGAAGCAAATCCTCCTACATAAGTTGTACCTTTTTTATCTACAGCCCTCTTTTCTCCAAAGCCGTTCAAAGTACAGAGTTTACACTGCATTTCTGAGCTTCCAGAAGGCAGGGGTGGGGATCTGATGTCTCACAATGTACAATGCATAGCTGAGTGTAATATGAGACCTCAGTGGGAAATATGCACATCTGAGGCTGTTAATCACCTGCTGTGTGCTGGAGGGATAGCACGGCTGTCTCCCAGGATTAACTGGTGTCGGAATAGGCTGTCACAAGTGGCTCATGCAGATAGCAAAGGAATGAGAGATCAGACAGGACTCACACTACATGCTATAGATTGGGGTGTGTACATATTATAGAAGGATATACTTTGTTCTTTTTTAATTTCAGAGGATTACAACCAAATTAACACACATAAAAAAAAATGGATAATGCAGAACTAATAAATAATAACATTGGAAATATAATTGTAGAGGGCAAAGCAAAAGCTTAAATTAAAAATTAGTATACGACTTGAAATATGCCGTCCAAATGATGCTGTATAGTGTATAAATTATGCTGCATACTGTATGCTGTATATTGTATAAATGATGCTGCATACTGTATATTGTATATTGGTGTGAATAAAGAAGCTAGGTCAAGCAGCTTGCTGAAATTAAAACACAGAGTTACCCCCATCTCCTTACACTCCCCCCAATACACAGAGCTCCTCTTACTTCCTAGCACCCTCTAATACACAGAGCTCCCCTGACCTCCTAGTACCCGCCAACACACAGGGCTGCCCCCACCTCTTAGCATGCTAATACAAAGAACTCCCCCACCTCCTAGCAACCCCAGTATACAGAGCCCCACACCTCCCAGCACCCCCAACACACAGAGCCCCCCCACCTCCTAGTACCTCCCCCAATACACAGAGCTCCCCCCACCTCCCAGCACTCCCAGTACACAGAGCTCCCCCACCTCCTAGCCACCCCTAATACACAGAGCTCACCCTACCTCCTAGTTCCCCCAATTCACAGAGCTCCCCTCACCTCCTATCACCCCCAAAATCACAGAGCTCCCCTCACCTCCTAGAACCTCCTATATACACAGCTCCCCCCCACCTCTCATTACCTCAATACACAGAGTTCCCACCACCTCCTAGTACCCCCAATACACAGAGCTCCCCCACCTCCCAGCACCCCCCATTACACAGGGCTCCCCTCCACCTCCAAGCCCCCAATACACAGAGCTCCCCCCACTTCCTAGCCCCCTAATACACAGACCACCCCACCTTTTTAGCACTCCCCAATACACAGAGCTCCCCCACCTCCTAGCCCCCAATACACAGATCTCCCCCACCTCCTAGACCCCCAATACACAGAGATCCCACCTCCTCTCGTGTCTATCCAGTACACAGAGCTCCCCTCTCCTCCTGCGGCCACCCAGCCGAACTCCCCTGGCCGTCCAGTACAGCGCTAGTGAAGAGTGTTCCATGCCTAGCCTCCTGGCAGCTGCTCCTCTTGAACTGAGAGAGGGCGCTGTCACCTGAGGAGCGCTGTGTCACATGTAAACACAGAATCAGCACAGGAAGCCGCTTCTGTGTATACAAGTGACAGCGGCTGGTGGGGAGCAGAGGATAAGTGACAGAGGTGGTGGACACTGCAGTCACTCCAGTCTGTCAGTGAGAGGCAGAGCGAGGTTAGCTCCCAGTGCGCCCCCTCCACTGAACATACAGCCAGCACCCAGATAGGTGCCCCTTCTGCCCCTGCATTGTCCTGGCCCTGCCTAAGACCTGCATATTTCAAATTTTTGTCTGACTGTCCATTGTTCTCTCCATTAGCACAAATGGGACAGGACTATAAAACACACCTAGCACAATTATCACTGATATGGTCAGGAAAGAGTGCCCTTTTTTTTTTTTTTTTTTTTTTTTTTTTTTACTTGATCTTTGTAGAGCAAAAGCTCTGCTAATACAGGTACTTTTTAACCTTATTCAAATGTTTTCAAATAATGTGTTTTCTTTCATTACATAGCTTAGAATCAGTATTTTCTATTTTTTTATTTTAGATGTGCTCCACCATTGACTTGCTGTCCTGTGTACACTACTCATGGGAAGTGTGTTATCAACGTAACATGCTAAGTAATGTAGGAGGCAAGATAAATTCATCTTCTCATGTTTATTTCATGATCTCTATCGTTCGTCAAATCCCTAGTGACAAAATTAGCTAATTTGGATTCTCTAAGGTCAAAAATTCAAAGTATAGTATTCAAACAATTTTCCAATCAAGTTTTTAATGCTTTTTGGCAGCAGTTCTGTTAATTAGAAAAGAGCGCGATCGTTTGATTTTCAATGTGACAGCTAGTTTGTCTTTATGAATTAGCACAGACAATTGATGTTGTTACACTGTTAAGCCCAAAGGGAGACTGCTAATCTTTTTTGTATTCTAATTACTTTGTTGTTGCTGAAGGTATTACATCTGAGATCTCAAGAAGCTGGATACATTTCCTCCCAGGCTCTGCTAGTTGCTAAGTGCAAACTGTTCCTTGCCGCCAATAAAACATGAATAGTGTTGAAGTGTCATTACAGATCTTCAAAGTCTTGCCATTAGAACAGTGGCTGTGCCTGAGGGTAAGGCTTTGATTGTGTGTTGGAAGAACCAAACTGATGACAACCATCTACTCCGTCTGATTTAACAAATTGTACCAAAATCTCCTTAACTGAAAACTTTACAAAATGAAACTTGTAGGCTACTGTTTCTGTTGGAAATGCTAGTTGCTGGCTGTCTCTGGCTTTAAAAAATTCTGAATCACTGGATGGAAACAGGCATGTAGCAAGTAAAGGCCTAGAAAAGTCAGAGCTCCTGATCTGTTTGCATGTTATAGGACATTGACTTAAAGTATTGAAGTTAATAGATGAGAAGAGCTCTGCAATGGCATCATTTCTCTGGACAAAATACTGTTTAAGATTTTGGTCAATGTTGCATAGCTCCCAAGAGTCTGATATTTTGAGGAGCTATTTATATTTATATATTTCCTGCCCAGGCCAATTTTCATCTTTCAGTGCTTTGAATGAGAATTACCCAGTCATGCAACAACATACCCAAATTAAATTTTTATCATTTTTTTTTACATAAAAACATTTGGTGGCATTTAATCACCACTGGGTTCTTTATTTTTAAATAAAAAGACAATAAGTAATTCTTCTTCATAAATTTTGACCAAAATTTATCCTGCTACATTTGTTTGGTAAAAATAACCCAAAGCAGTGTATAATATTTTGTCTGTGTGAAAGTTACAGAGTTATAGCTATGGTACCAATAATTGAAAATTGATAACACCTGATGTACTGACTGCCCATCTCATTTCTTGAGGCACAAACATGCCAAGACAGTACAAAAATTCTCCAAATTACCCCTTTTCGAAAAGTAGACAGTCCAAGGTATTTATAGTGCTTTGAAAAAGTATTCATACCTCTTGAAATTTTCAACATTTTGTCATGTTACAACCAAAAATGTAAATGTATTTTTTGGGGATTTTATAGGATTGACCAACAAAAAGTGGCATATTATTGTGAACTGGAACGAAAATGTTAAATGGTTTTCAACTTTTTTTTACAAATAAATATGTGAAAAGTGTGGCGTGCATTTGTATTCAACCACCTTTCACTACAATTACAGCTCTAATGCCCCGTACACACGGTCGGATTTTCCAATGGAAAATGTCCGATCGGAGCGTGTTGTCGGAAATTCTGCCAGTGTGTGGGCTCCATTGGACATTTTCCATCGGATTTTCCGACACACAAAGTTTGAGAGCAGGAGATAAAATTTTCCGACAACAAAATCCGATTGCGTCAATTCCGACCGTGTGTGGCCTGTTCCGACGCACAAAGTGCCATGCATGCTCAGAAGAAATTCCGACACGGAACAGCTCGTTCTGGTAAACTTAGCGTTCGCAATGGATACAGCACTTTCGTCACGCTGCAATGTCAAAAATGGTTTAATACAGCGCACTCTCTTCTTCTTTATAATGTGACAAGAATTAAGTAGTTTTGCTGCTCATATTCACACACAATTCTCACAAACTTTTTTTTTTTTGTTTTTTTTATAGGGATTCCCTGAATATATTGTTATTTGTCACATCTGACATAATGTTTTTTTGTTTTTTTGTTTTTTTTTTTTGGTATTTTAAGCCATTTTTGTTTTAGATTTTATGTTTGTATTTTTTCCAAGGCTGATCTTTGTTCAATGTTATTTTTAGTTTTACTCCAGACTATTTTTGTGTGTGTTTTGTGTGTCAAGTTACCACAACACCATTGATATCTTTTATTATTTAATCTCAAGGAGATTGTTTGGTGTTGGTGTCCCTTGTTCATTTCACATTGTATATTTGTAATGTACCTGAATCCTCACAAACCAACTGTCCTTCTTGAAGTAAAACACACATAGGCAAGTATAATTCAAAACAAAATTCCTTTATATAGGGCTCAGAACCAAACAAAGAGGGAGGCAACACTGGATCAACAGGAGAAATTAGCGAAGCCTGGGACCCCCAGGGCAGACATCAATTCTTGAACATCAAAATTGGTGGCCTGAGGAGTCCATATGTAAGGGAGGGCAGTCTGGTCCAGAATTCGCAGAGATCCGGAAAGCAGCAGATGACATTTGTGTCCCCAGGCTGTGGTACCACAAGAGGCTGCATCTTTTGGCTGACCAGACTGAACCCAGGGTCCTCACTTTCTGGTCTTCCTTCCACGCTTCCTTCCGGGCTGTGGCTGTGCTGTTGGAGATGTGGCAGGAGGAGGAGTAGGACCTGGAGGAGAAGGAGGAGGAGGACCTGCAGGAGGAGGAGGATGACCATCTGTGAGTTCGCAAAGGTGTGTCTGAGCTGTAATTTGGCCCCTCATACCTTTGTTAAGAGCCTCCAATATGAGCGACTCACACATGAGTTGTTGTCCCTCCTCCATCCTCTGCATTTTTGAGGCAATGAGGGCAGCAATGTCCTCCTCCACGGTGTGTGGTGCTTCCAGGGCCTCTGTAGCCCTCCAAAAGAGTCCTCTGGCAGCCTCCTCTAGGGCACTCCTCCTCCTGCCACTTTCTCTTTCCAGGTGTTGGGGAGGGACCAGCATATCAGGCAGGCAGCTCGGCCCAGCCACCTCCTGGCTGAGACTTCCCTGTGTATGAAAAAGGGACATGGTTTTATTTTTTGCTTCATCAATCACAATCCTAAATTAGTACTCCCAACTAACATCTAGTTAACATCATTGATTGGACAAGCAGAAATATTTTGAGGAATGCTATACCTGGCTCAAGCTGGGCTCCTCCACATGTTGCCTGGAAGGCCCGGGTTGGGCGTCAGAAGCCTCAGCTGGAGGGGAAGGACGCATGGAAGGAAGACTGGAGAGGGATGACCTGGGTTCAGTCTGGCCTGCCAGAAAATGCAGCCTGTCATAGTACCCCATCCTGGGGACATAGATGTCATCTACTGCTCCGGATCTCTGCGAATCCTGGACTTTCTGGCGCTCCCTTACATATGTGCTCCTCAGGCCACCAATTAAGATCTTCAAAAATGTGATGTCTGCCGTGGGGATCACCTGCTTCACAATTATACACAATTGCTCCAGTGCTGCCTTCCTCTTTGTTTGGTTCCTATAATGTGGGTGGTTGATCTCCCACAGACATGGCAGCTCCCTTAACATATCAATGAATAGTGACATGAAGTCATTGTCTTTCAATAGCATATCCATGTTCACTGCAAGACACAACACAAGACAAAGCCTAATGTCAGACAAAACTCTCCTAATCTTGTTACAATATAGGCCTCAATGTAGAAGCAGTATAGGCACAAGTTTGTCTCTTACCTTCGTTCTTACGATCGGCGCGTCCAATGCTCCTTCCTCCGCTCACAGATCGTACGTAATACGCACGTGTGTTACGCTTTAGATACACTGCGCATGCGTGTAACTCCGCCCGCCCCTGACGTTCTTTCTATTCTATTCCCCGCCCCTTTTCGTTCGGCGCAGTGGGGGAAGAGCACATGGCGGAGTCACAGCAGGTGCGTGCTAATTACAGGAACGAGGAGGAGGAGGAGGAAAGCCCGGATCCGGACACGTCCCGATCCAGAAGGAGACGATTTAAGGCCACAAATATGTCCTTTGGGGAGATGTTGGAGATGGTCGACATCCTGAAGAAGGCTGACTATGACGGAAAATATGGGCCTTACCCCAACCCCAATATCAGAAAGGCCAAGATCATGGTGAAAGTGGTCAAAAGTCTTCACAGGAATTTCTGGGTACGACGATCGAAAGATCAGCTCAGGAAGCGGTGGTCGGACCTGAAATTAAGAGAGCCCGAGCAGTACCGAAAGATCCGGAGAGTGCTGCAAAAAAGTAAGTAGTTGTGCTGTGTTCCTATTCTTTTTGTCTTTCTTACGTTCGTGCTGCTCCATATGCTTTTCTTAATTGTTGTACAGTTTAAAATGTCAATTTTAATGTTCATGGGCCCATTATTCGTTCGTATCAAACATTTTTTTGGACCCCTCTAAAACACCATTGTTTAGGCCATATGCATTTTCAGACATTTTTTAGGGCCTACTTGAATGCAAAATATTTGGTGGTGTAGATGGGTTTGTTACTAGAATGAAATGCAAACTAGATTCTGTGTAAGGAGAGGACACTCAGCAGCTGTTTTCACATCTGGACACTGGAGCACTAGTGTGGGACACAAGAACACCATTTTTATTAGGGGGGGCACACAGGTGCTCCAGCGTATACTATAGGGGGAGTCTCCATCTGTGAAGCTTGTACTAAACAGGTAAAGTATTGCAGGTTGACAAAGGCCAATAAAAAAGCGACATCTTGGAACTCTGCTAAAATAGACAATTGTACCCCACTTCCAAGCAATGTTTCCTATTTCTAGTTCTGCCATCAAATATCTGTGTGCTAATTATACCATTTTTGTTTTACATAGGAGAGAAAAGACTCGGAGGACACCCCTCATCCGAGGAGACCACAGACCCCCCACCTATGGAAGAAGGTGAAATACCCCCAACCCAAGCAGAGCAGGAGGAGGAAGAAGATGTGGTGGAGATTGGCACCACAACAGGTGAGTGTCTGCGACCACAGACTCAGGTAAGAGATGGATGGTGGCAGATTTTTGATACCTGTTTTTGTTTGGTTTCTCTCTTTTTAGGTGATCGTGATGTTAGGGATCGAGATCCTTTCACATCTAAAAGTGCCCAGATCCTGATCGGGGAGATAATGGGGTGTAATGTAGAATTGCAAAACATCCAGAAAAAAATAAATTATGTTATTCAAAAAAATAATAACATAATTGATGTTTTGGGGCGAATTTAAAACCCCACAAAATCACTTTTTTTAGTGTGGTCAAATGTTTTAAATATTTTAGCAATGTTTTGAAAAGCCGAATTTGGAGGATGCACACAGTGTGCCAACATGTGCTATCTGCCATCATGGGAGATCAATGGACGTGTTTTGGGGGTGCAACCCCTTCCTCAATTATAAAGTAGCGGCGAGGAAGGGCTTGCTCCCCCCTTGATCCCCCGTGATGGCAGCTAGCACATGTTGACATTCGTAAATTGGTGTGCATCTTCCAAATTTGGCTTTTCCTGGGGTGATTTGACCCCATCTAAACGCAATATCAAACACAGTTCCTAAATACTCATGTCTGATATTGCCTTCAGGTTTTACCATATGTGAACTTTGTAAGTTCAAGTTTTTTGTCTTTCTTGTTGGTTTTACACAGGCCTGTTTTATCTTAAATGGACATTTATATTTTTGAGAATGCCACCCCAAAAATTGTTATACAACAAACATGATGGTTTGTTTTAAAAACCTTTGGTAAATGCACATGTGATTGTGCAGGTATAAAAAAGTTTGTTAATCAAGAATGTGTAGATTATTGTCTCAACACTACAACACTTTTGGGGTGATGTAATTGCTGTTTTCAGTGAAAATGGGGGTTATTTCCTAAGGGCAAATCCTCTTTGCACTACAAGAGCATTTTCATTGCAGTTTCAAGAGCACTTGTAGTAAAAAAAGTGTATACGCCTTTAGTAAATAACAGACAACAGTGCTTTGTATAAGGTTACACAATCACGCCATTTTCAGGACTCCCCACATTTCTGTCAGGGTCAGCTAAAACAAACACAAGCAGTAAATGTCCACAAAGATTTTCATTTTTTTGCTTTTTTATTGGAAAAAGGCTTCACAAATTTGAAGGTATATTGATAGCCCCCCTACCCGCAAAGAACTCCAGGTATCGTAACCAGACATCACGGCACTCAGGGAGGGCAAGCCAGGATGGCCGCTTTCAAGCGCCGTCAGTGTTTCTGGTATCACTCCGGCCTCAGGCCCAACTGAGCCAGCATAGTTGGCCGAATGTTTCCTTAAAAAGTTATGGAGAATACAGCACGCCAGTATAATATGGTTCAGTTTATACTCCGCCATATGGATAGGTGTCAGAAATAGGCGGAACCGGCTGGCCAGGATTCCAAATGTATTCTCCACCACTCTTCGGGCTCTGGCCAGCTGGTAGTTAAAAACCCTCTGTTCCGGGGTGAGGGTCCTCATCAGGAATGGCCGCATCAGGTGGTCCCCCCGCGCAAACGCTTCATCAGCAACGAACACGAATGGGAGTCCTTCCACATTGTCCTCTGGAGCTGGAAAGTCCAAGCTGCCATTCTGGAGACGCCTGTAGAACTCCGTCTGGGCGATGACTCCACCATCGGACGTCCGGCCATTCTTCCCCACGTCCACATACAAGAAGTTGTAATTAGCCGACACCACCACCAACTTCACAATACTATTGAACCCCTTATAGTTGAAATAGTACGACCCCAAGTTGGGTGGTGGGACTAAGTGGACGTGTTTCCCATCAATTGCCCCTCCACAGTTAGGAAAGTCCCACCGCTGGGCAAAGTGGGAGGCCACAGTCTGCCATTCCTGTGGCGTGGAAGGAAACTGTTGATGAAAAAAAAAAAATAATTACTATTTTTGCTCAGAAACATGGCAAGCAGATTAGGCACAAACATTATGGGGCAACCTCCAAATAGCATTAATTAAGGGGAATTTAACAACGCCAAAGTATAAGGTACACCTATCATATTCCCCCTCCCCCCCTCTCATGGGCCATTTCTAACATTATGGGGTGTGTGGAAATCTTGGACAGGTAACCCTCTTCACTTCATTGAGAGATGAATGCCTAAATACAGGGTATTACTTGGAACAGCCCCTACTTAGTTACACTATTGGCAGCCCACTGGACAGGTAAGAAGTGTCATAATACAAAGATATAAATACACATTGTACACATTTGAGGACATTTGGACATTCTGCTATTACCTATCAAGATAATAATAGGATACAAAAACTTTAAACAGTACCATTTGAAAGTATACAGGAAGGCCCTTGCACTACATGCTTTGGGTAATTCATCCATACATCAGAGCACAAAACAGATGGGTATAGTGTGTATGGGTTTGGCAAAGTCAGCAGATAGATGATTGAGTATAGATAGAGAATTGGGATCAGCTGACTTAGCAGTTGGAGGGAGGGAGGGTTACTAAAAATGATTTGGGGACACCACAAAAAATAAGCCTCTGCCACTCTGCCAGAATTTAAATCTAAAATCACATTTCTAAACATTTTAGGGGGTGTTTGGGGTAAAGCACTACTATGGAGCTGATAAAATACGTTGTTAAGTGACTACATGAGGTAAATATAGGGCCAGGAGAGAACATGCTGGGGAGGTTATTGAAGGCCAATCTGTATGAAGAACCTTAAAAAATAATTACATAAAAATCCTGCCTGCATGAGAACAAAGGGGACATTCACAGCATATTCCAATCATGGTCATTAGGGAATGAGGAAAGAAATACAATATATTATCAAACATTAAATACAATAAAATGTGCTATTAAAGGATAAAAATCTTACCTTCATATACTCCTTCTGCAGGACCTGTATGATGGCAGAACAGGTCTCTGGGATTATGATACCCAGAGCCTGGGGGGAGATGCCTGTCGAGAACTTCAAGTCCTGCAGACTTCTCCCTGTCGCCAAATACCGCAGGGTAGCGACCAGCCTCTGCTCTGGAGTGATGGCTTGCCTCATGCAGGTATCCTGCCTGCTAATATAAGGGGTCAGCGAAACCAACAGACGGTGAAACACGGGGTCCGTCATCCTGAGAAAGTTCCTGAAATCATCAGGATTATTCTCACGGATCTCACGGAGCAAAGGCATATGAGAGAACTGGTCACGCTGAAGCAACCAATTCTTGGTCCATGAACTCCTCCCCACCCTGTTCATGGACTGGACTTGTGTCAAGGTCAGGACCCCAACACCAAGCCCCCGCACAGCACGAACTCTATGAGGAGTACGTATACGCAACATGGCTAGAAAACGGTCATCTGCTCAGAACGAAGTAAGAGAACTCACTGAAGAACAGCAAGGCCTGTGAAGAGCGACCTGAAAAACAGTAACGAACGAACAAGAATACAATGACTAATTAAAGTCACGCGGAACTTGCTTGCACGCACTGAAGAGCAGATACAAGCCCACAAGCACAAACTGAACGGCAGAAAACGATCTGAAAGCCTTGAGTCTGAAAAAGCGCAAATCGTCTCTCACCAAACTTTTACTAACACGAGATTAGCAAAAGGAGCCCAAAGGGTGCCGCGCTTGGTTCTGAACTGGCCTTTTCTAGTCTCGTCGTACGTGCTTGACGTCACCGCATGGTTGGCGAACGGAAATTCCGACAACTTTTTGCGACCGTGTGTACGCAAAACAAGTTTGAGCCAACATCCGTCGGAAAAAATCCTAGTATTTTGTTGTCGGAATGTCCGAACAAAGTCCGACCGTGTGTACGGGGCATTAGTCTTTTTGGGATTGTCTCTACCAGCTTTGCACATCTAGAGAGTGACATTTTTGCCCATTCTTCTTTGCAATATAGGTCAAGCTCTGTCAGATTGGATGGAGAACGTCTGTGAACAGCAATTTTCAAGTCTTGCCTCTGATTCTTAACTAGATTTAGGTCTGGATTTTGACTGGGCCATTCTAACACATGGATATGCTTTGATCTAAACCATTCCATTGTAGCTCTGGCTGTATGTTTAGGGTTGTTGTCCTGCTAGAAGGCGAACCTCCACCCCAGTCTTAAGTCTTTTGCAGACTCTAAAAGGTTTTCTTCTAAGATTTCCCCGAATTTGGCTCCATCCATCTTCCCATCAACTCTGACCAGCTTCCCTGTCCCTGCTGAAGAAAAGCATCCCCACAACATGATGTTGCCACCACCATGTTTCACTGGGGGGGAAGATGTGTTCAGCGTGATGTGCAGTGTTAGTTTTCCGCCACACATAGTTTTTTGCTTTTAGGCCAAAATGTTAACTTTTGGTCTCATCTTACCAGAGCACCTTCTTCCACATGTTTGCTGTGTCCCCCGCACTGAATGCAGAGTATATATATATATATATATATATATATATATATATATATATACCAATAAAAATACCAACCTAATCGCCCTCTTCGTTCCTCCCAAGACCTCCTGCTCTCTAGCTCCCTTGTCACTTCCTCCCATATCCGCCTCCAGGACTTCTCCCCCGAGCCTCGCCCATCCTCTGGAATTCGCTACCCCAATCTGTCAGACTGTCTCCAAATTTATCCACTTTTAAGCGATCCATGAAAACTTTCCTCTTCAGAGAAGCCTATCCTGCCTCCATCTAACAACTGCACTATTTTCTCCATTAACTCATCCCCCACAGCTATTAGCCTTTTGTATGACTTGACCCTCCCCCCTAGATTGTAAGCTCTAACGAGCAGGGCCCTCTGATTCCCCCTGTATTGAATTGTATTGTAATAGTACTGTCTGCCCTAATGTTGTAAAGCGCTGCGTAAACTGTTGGCGCTATATAAATCCTGTATAATATAGATATATATATATATATATATATATATATATATATAGATCTATATATATATATATATATATATATATATATATGTATATAGATCTATATATATATATGTATATAGATCTATATATACATATATAGATAGATAGATAGATAGATAGATAGATAGATAGATAGATAGATAGATAGATAGATAGATCTATATATATATATAGATCTATATATATATAGTCATATATATATATATATATATATATATATATATATATATATAGATAGATAGATATCTATATATCTATCTATATAGATATCTATCTATCTATATATATATATGTGTATATATATATATATCTATATATATAGATATATATATATATATATATATCTATATATATAGATATATATATAGATATATATATATATATATAAACACACTAGACTGTGTATTTATAGGAATATATATATATATATATATATATATATATATATATATATATAGTCTATGTTAAATGTAGAGTATATATATATATATATATATATATTAGACTGAGTATATATATATATATATATATATTTATCAAATACACTGCCACTAACTAAATAACCTGCCTGCTTAATCTAACTCAAGCTATCTCTTCGTCCACGCCACCAACACTACACGCGGCCGCTATGTAAGCAGCCTTATATAGTGTGGGGCGTGGACTTAGTTAACCTGACCCATGATTGGCCAAAGGCACCCTGCCTTTGACCAATCATGGCTCTCACAGCAGAGCACGCTGTGACTGGCCAAAGCATGCAGGTCAGGTGCATGCTTTGGCCAATCATCATACAGCAATGCACTGAGATCTCGCAGTGCATTGTGGAGCATTCCGCGGCGCATGAATTTTCCACGAACGCCCGATAATGTTCGCTGTTCGGCGAACGGGCAAACATCCAATGTTTTGAGTCGAACTTACATATTGACTGCCACAGAAGACGTTTGATAACGAAACGTGCGTAAGGCGGAGTCACGCACTGACGTCATTTCCGGGTGTGATAGCGGTCAGTGAGCCTGTGGAACGCAGCTGGAGCGCACGCTGCAAGCGAGACGCACCACGGGTCTGAAGCTGTCATTTCTCCTGTAGTTGTAGGACTTTGTGAGGAGTTTCCATAGTATGGAACATTTGTTTTTATTTTTTATTTCTTATTTTTGCTTTTTTGTCTTTCTTTTTTTATTGTTTTAACTTTGGGATAGAAACATTTCCTTATTTAAATACTACACTATGGGAGCCCATATCTCATTTCTTGCATGAAAATCTTACCTATGCTGGATATTGGAGAGAGCATTAGGAGAGGAGTACAGCTGGTTGATTTGGGCTTGGAGAAGGATCTTTTGCACACACAATTTGATCCAGCTGTGGGATATCCTTGGAAGGTCCATAGGAGCTGGATACTGGTTGGTAAAGTTGGTGCCTGGCTGCATGATCAGTGCATCAAGCCTATATGCTATGCGAGATACCCCTGTAGGGGTTACTGGAGCTGGTGAGTGGGGACCCAAGATGGGGAGCACTTAAAAAATCACCTGGATTTTGTTCTTGTGTATCGTCCCCAAGCACTTAACGTATCACATAAGACTTTGGTTGGATTGATTTTTTTCATATAATTTTAACTATTTTTTCCTTGTCAAAAGAAGTTTATTGAGTATACAATGTTATAAAGATACATAAAGTAAGTTTACAAGGATCTATAAAGTAAGCTCATTGTTTTACAGTAGGGTTTATATAGGTAAATATCATGAAATTTCAAATATTAAACATTGGGTTCACGTAAACCTAAATTAAAGATATATATCATTTCCTTAGTTACTTTTGTAGGTATTTAAATGATTTATACCTACTATACATATTGTTTACAAGTAGAGTGTATATAGGTCAAATAAATTCTGATAATGAGCTTTAATCGTAAGGTGGAGAAAAGGAAAGAGAAAGAAGAAAAAGGGTTGAAAGGTAGAGGTATGGTCCACAAGGTTGTCCCGCTCGTCAGTTTATTATTCTTTTTAGTTCTCTTTGAAGCCTTAGAATGGGTGTCTCTGTAAGTCATTTAATCTGTTACCATGGCAACAGGACAGAGTCATTGAAGTTTGACAGGAACTGTTGTTTTATCCAAGGATGCCAAAGTTTTTCAAATTTTGGAATTTGATTTTGATCGATGGCTACCATCTTAGCATGGGACATTGTATTATTCATTCTGTGAATTGTTTCTGCTAGTACCAATGTAGGAGATTTCCATGCCTTGGCCACTGTTTGTTTTGCCGCCGTTATTAGTTGGATCATAAGTTTGAATTGAGAGAGTGTTAACCATTCCGGTTTTAGATTAAGTAAAGTTAAATATGGATCTGGTTGTATTATTTTTTTAAATATTTTAGATGCAATCACGAAGACTTCCTTCCAGAAGGTTTGGATTACTGGGCACGTCCACCATATGTGTAAATATGTGCCTATTTCTGGGCATCCTCGAAAACAAAGAGTTGAGGTATTAGGTGAATATTTTGCCACACTAGCGGGTACAAGGTACCAGCGAGTTAGGACTTTATCATTTGTCTCCAGTGCTAAGATGTTGGGTGAAGATGACTTAGATGTGAGCCATATGTTAGACCAGTCCGTGTCTTCTAAAGTTCGTCCCAGGTCCTCCTCCCACCTCTGAACGTAAGAGGGTCTATTAAGATTTGCTACTCCATATAATTGATTATAAAGTGATGAAATTGTACCTTTAGCAAATGGATCTTTTGTACAGATTGATTCAAAAATGGATAATTGGGATAATGGTGTATCCCCCTTTAGGAATGGTGTATAGAAATTTTTGATTTGGAGATATCTAAAGGAATGATTTAGATGCTATGAAGTCATTTAGTGTCTGAATGCCTGATGTTGTCCAAGCTTTAAAAGAATTTGGGTAGATCCATGCCGGATAAAAGGCCAGATTTCTGATAAAAGAAAGGAGAGGATTGTGTGGAGATTGTAACTGATATTTGGTTTTTAGTTTATCCCAGAGAGATAAGAAGTGTTTAGTTATGGGATTATGAATTTTAAAGCGGTCTTTAGGATCAAGCCATAATAAATTTGATATTAATAGAGGGTCATTTTCTGAAGCCTCTATAAATACCCATAATGGGATTTCCTGTTTTGCATGGTATTTGGACAGACTGGCCAAATGTGCTGCTCTGTAGTAGTTAGTAAAATTAGGGTATCCCAGGCCTCCTTTATTTTTGGGAAGATGTAGCGTGTGTATAGGTATACGTGGTTTAGAAGAGCCCCATATAAACGAAGTTGCTCTTTTTTGTACTATTCTCAAAAAATAGGAAGGAATTGGAATAGGGAGGACTCTGAATAGATAAAGCAATTTGGGTAGAATAGTCATTTTGATTGCATTAATCTTCCCTATCCAGGATAAAGGAAGTTGCGACCATTGTTTTATTAGATTTGTGATCTGTCTTAATACAGGAGGATAATTGGTTGAGAATAAGTTAGAATGAGATGATGTTAAATGAATTCCAAGATATGGGATTGATTTTTCTGCCCATGCGAATGGGAGTGCAGCCCTAGCCGGGATCAATTCCATGTTTGTGAGTGAAATATTAAGCACTAGGCATTTCTTAGGATTAATCATAAGGCCGGATAGGGCTGCAAATCCATCAAGAGCTGGTATTAAGTTAGGACCAGAGACCTGTGGTGATGATAGAAAAAGTAATATATCGTCTGCAAATATACATAATTTGTGTGTAATACCTCCTACTTCAATGCCAGTTATAGTTTGGTTTGTTCTGATGTATTGGGCCATGGGTTCGAGTATAAGGGCAAATAATAAGGGAGATAATGGGCAACCCTGTCGGGTACCTCTTTCGATATTAAAGGCTTCAGATTTGTATCCAGCATATTTTATATAGGCTTTGGGTTTATTATATAATGCTTTGATCCATGTTAAAAAGTGGGGTCCAAAACCCCATTTTTGTAATGAATATTGCATATATTGCCAGGATACTGTGTCAAATGCCCTCTTAATATCGAGAGATAGAAAACATAAAGGGATTTTCCGTTTTTTAGCAATATGTGCCAATAACACTGCCCTGCGTATATTATCGCCTGCCTGTCTATTTGGCATGAAGCCTACTTGATCTCTATGTATTAATTTTCCTATAATGCTATTGAGGCGTTTTGCTATTATTTTTGCTAATAATTTAATATCGAGGTTTAACAGAGAGATAGGCCGATAATTCACACAGGAAGTATCATCAGAAAGGGGTTTTGGGATCATACAAACAATTGCCATTAGTGTTTCTTGCCGAAAAGAATGTCCATCTAGAAGTTTGTTAAAAGTTTCAGTGAGAATGGGAGAGAGTATTTCTGAGAATGTTTTATAGTATAAAGCTGAGTAGCCGTCTGGGCCTGGTCTTTTGTTAAGTTTTAGGTCTTTTATGGCGTTAGCAACTTCATCTATAGTTATAGGCTCATCCAAACTGCTTTTTTGATTCTGAGATAACTCAGGTAAGGTTATTTTTGAGAAGAAGGATTCAGCTTCTGTAGGATTAAATTCATTGTTTGTCTTGTATAAAGTTGCGAGATGTGAGTGAAATTTATGGACTATTTTAACTGGATTACAAGTGTAAACATTTTTTGATAATTTCAAACGTATTGGTTTGAAAGATTTGTTAGTTGAATTTAATGCCCGAGCCAAATATGTACCTGGTTTGTTTGTATTCATGTAGAAATTGTGTTTGGAGCGTTTGAGGGATTTATCAACTGACTCAGTGAGAAATAGATCGTATTCCAATCTAGATTTTTCCAGATGAGATTTTGTACTCTGAGATGGATTATCTTGAAATGATATGTAGGCTGCATTAAAATTGAGTTCTAGTTTTTTTGCTAGATTTTTGCGTTCCCGTTTAAATAGTGCCATTTGTCTTTGTATTGTACCACGCAAGACAGGCTTATGAGCTTCCCACAGTGTTATTGGGGAGATGTCTGTTGTATTATTAATTGATATGTATTCCTTTAAAGCTTGTTCAATGGCCATCTGATGTATTGGGTGTTTGAGCATTATGTCCGGTAAGTACCACGTTGGGTCATGCGCTTTTGGTAATTTTAACTATTTTTTAATATTTTATATTTGTTTTACACTTTGGGGGCTATTTATTATTTTTATTTGATTTTTATTTGATTTATTTATTTATTTTCATATACCAGTATTTTTGTTATTGTAGTATCACGTTTTTTGTATCACTTCTAAACATTTTTTTATATCTACTTTATTTGGCAACCTAGTGAGGTTTGCAACATTAGCACATGCACATTGGTCATTTATTAGGATTGCACTATTGGTATATGCACATTCAATAGTCACTATAGAGGCACATAGCACCTAACAAGTGAACAGCGTCTGTCGCCTTTTATTATATAGGTAGCGCCATTTACCCTCATACTTGCACTATTATCACTCTAGTCTCATATTGGGGACCTAGCAGGGTAGGCTGCACACCTAATTTCCCCTTTGGCCTAAGTGCGGATATATTATTTTATTTACGTTCGACTCGAACATGAAGCTCATCCCTATCTCCAAGCTGAAATAAAATGAGTAGTAGGCGCAAAGGCAAATACACAATTTTAAGTCCAAGAATGTTCTCAATATAAGTTCTCAATAAATGTCCATGGCTCTCACAGCAGAGCACGCTGTGACTGGCCAAAGCATGCAGGTCAGGTGCATGCTTTGGCCAATCATCATACAGCAATGCACTGAGATCTCGCAGTGCATTGTGGAGCATTCCGCGGCGCATGAATTTTCCACGAACGCCCGATAATGTTCGCTGTTCGGCGAACGGGCAAACATCCAATGTTTTGAGTCGAACTTACATATTGACTGCCACAGAAGACGTTTGATAACAAAACGTGCGTAAGGCGGAGTCACGCACTGACGTCATTTCCGGGTGTGATAGCGGTCAGTGAGCCTGTGGAACGCAGCTGGAGCGCACGCTGCAAGCGAGACGCACCACGGGTCTGAAGCTGTCATTTCTCCTGTAGTTGTAGGACTTTGTGAGGAGTTTCCATAGTATGGAACATTTGTTTTTATTTTTTATTTCTTATTTTTGCTTTTTTGTCTTTCTTTTTTTATTGTTTTAACTTTGGGATAGAAACATTTCCTTATTTAAATACTACACTATGGGAGCCCATATCTCATTTCTTGCATGAAAATCTTACCTATGCTGGATATTGGAGAGAGCATTAGGAGAGGAGTACAGCTGGTTGATTTGGGCTTGGAGAAGGATCTTTTGCACACACAATTTGATCCAGCTGTGGGATATCCTTGGAAGGTCCATAGGAGCTGGATACTGGTTGGTAAAGTTGGTGCCTGGCTGCATGATCAGTGCATCAAGCCTATATGCTATGCGAGATACCCCTGCAGGGGTTACTGGAGCTGGTGAGTGGAGACCCAAGATGGGGAGCACTTAAAAAATCACCTGGATTTTGTTCTTGTGTATCGTCACCAAGCACTTAACGTATCACATAAGACTTTGGTTGGATTGATTTTTTTCATATAATTTTAACTATTTTTTAATATTTTATATTTGTTTTACACTTTGGGGGCTATTTATTATTTTTATTTGATTTTTATTTGATTTATTTATTTATTTTCATATACCAGTATTTTTGTTATTGTAGTATCACGTTTTTTGTATCACTTCTAAACATTTTTTTATATCTACTTTATTTGGCAACCTAGTGAGGTTTGCAACATTAGCACATGCACATTGGTCATTTATTAGGATTGCACTATTGGTATATGCACATTCAATAGTCACTATAGAGGCACATAGCACCTAACAAGTGAACAGGGTCTGTCGTCTTTTATTATATAGGTAGCGCCATTTACCCTCATACTTGCACTATTATCACTCTAGTCCCCTATTGGGGACCTAGCAGGGTAGGCTGCACACCTAATTTCCCCTTTGGCCTAAGTGCGGATATATTATTTTATTTACGTTCGACTCGAACATGAAGCTCATCCCTATCTCCAAGCTGAAATAAAATGAGTAGTAGGCGCAAAGGCAAATACACAATTTTAAGTCCAAGAATGTTCTCAATATAAGTTCTCAATAAATGTCCATACACTTGTGTCAGCTTAAGATCCAGAGTGCAGCTCACTCTGTGGTAGATAGACAAAAAGAAGAGAAAAAAGCGCCACTAAGTGTAGTATGTTAGATACGATTTAATATGGCCCCCATAATGGGTTACTCACAAGAAGTAGGCAGTAAATAGGCTCATCGGTAAGTGTACACTATGAGGGGTCTTTCCACAAATCAACCAAATAATTCAAATTCATTTATCCATGCTAGTTTGAAGACAAAAAGGAAGACAGCGGTGTGCTAAAATATATATATATATATATATATATATATATATATATATATATATATATATATATATATATATATATATATATATTTATAACTTAAAATTCAGTGCAAAATAATATCAAATTATTATTATTTCTCTATCATCGCCCATAGAGACTGGCGACGCAGGACGTGGTGGGACGGTGACACAGCGGCCATCTTTGTGGTTAGAAGCGCTGGACGCTTTACACTGCTGTATACCTTCTTACTAAATGTGAGTGGTTTTTATCTTTTCAATAAATTATCCTTGTTTATGGAGATTGCGCAATGAGCGTTTTCATTTTATTCCCTACGTACCACGATCTTGAGGTGCATATGCATACTGGAGTATACTTGGTTTACTATCCAGCTACCAAAAGGAGATCTAAAGCCTTCCGTTTAGTTCAGAGGGGAATATATTGGTGCTACTCCATTAGAAGATCGTTTGATTTATTCTATGAAGACTGCCTTTTTTCTACACATGTGTATAACCCATACACTGATGGTAAGGGTCAGTTTGTTTGGGTGTTGGTGACGGTGTTTTCATCTCTCTTCTGTGTCTCCTTTTAATATGGATCTCGCTGATTAGAGTATTATTTCTACCTGACAGAGAGGACTTTTGTTTGACCACATTTATTTTGGTTCTTATTGGGACATTTTTACATTAATATTTTTTAGCACTGCACCATTCCTGTTGACATTTTGTTACAGTTTTACAGTTGTGTTAGCAGGGGTCGTGCCTCACCTAGGGCTCAGAAATGAACAGGGGACCCATTATACTCAGAGGCTCCAGAGGGGGTAGTGCTACATTAGTTTAGCTTTAGGGTCGCCGATAAGGGAGTTCCCCCTGTCACCCTTTATGGGGCCGGGGCAGCAGGGGGAATCAGATGTGGGCAGGACAGTAAGTATGATTTTTACCATGGCAATTACTATGCTTCAGTTTATGGCCTCATACACACTGGATGTTTTTGGACGTTTTTACAGCTGCTGTTTTTGGCTTCAGACGTTTTTTAAAATTTTAAAAGCAGCAGTGTTCTGTCATATTAGCAAACCTGTGAGATCAGCAGGTTTGCTGCTGCTTTTAAAATTCAACATCAAAACAGTATCACGGATTTCAAAATATTGTATTTCACTAAATAAGCTCAGTTTACTGTTAAAACTAAGTGTGAAATGCAAGACTTGGCTGGGTGTAAAAAGATGTCCGCTGCTGCCTTCTGACTGCAAGCTTACTGCGGACGACAGCAGGGTGTAGCAAGATGACCATCGCAGTGTTGTGACAGAACACCACTTTCGGTTACCTATTCTGATAGGTCGCCGATTCTGACTGGACACCCTGGCAATTAAAAATTCAGAAAAAAAAAAACAGCATGGCATCCCCCCAATCCATACTAGGCCCTTCAGGGATGGCCCAGATTTTAAATGGAAACCCTACGCCAATTGTTTTAAAAAACAGCGTGGAGTCCCCCCCCAAATCCGTACCATGCCAATTGTATTTATTAAATGGCATGGGGGTGCCCCCAAAATTTATACCAGAACATGAATCCTGCCAAAGCTTGGGCTATATTTCAGACATGGTCAATATTGAACTTTTCTTGAAAAGGTATGCTGGGGCAGCCATAAAGCTGTCGTTACAGACTAGAGATATTAGGGAATTGACTGCATTTTATGTTGAACTGTTATCTTGTGATTCTTATCATACTGCATTATTCAAGTAAAGCTTCTGAAACTTTGCCTTTGCCTGGTCTGAAGTTACTAAGGGGGTGAAATGTATTGTAAGTAACTGGCACATATACTCTGTAGCTCGGGTCATTAAACACATTAGGGTATGAAGACATCAGTACAAGGAGTTCATACAGTTTGAAGACACAAGTGGTTACCAAGGATAGCAGCCTGTAGTTAAGGCTGTACATATGGCAGGTAAAATAGCCTCTTGCAGCGAGTGAGATGTTGTTGTCACTCCTTCGGCCATGATCCATTTCCCATAGCAGCGGGAGCAGATCTGCACAACCAAGGCCCTCATGCTGTTCACAGGTACAGTATGTAAGAGAAAGGCAGTCACTTTCAGTGGTCTTTTATGGTAAAGAGCAACAAAGGCATCAGTATTCCAAGACTAGGTGGATGCTGCCCTCCTCAGATGGGGTAATCAGGCGCCCCCCAAAACGCGTCAACTTTTATCCCTTGATTTGATACAGCACGTGTCCACACTATTCTACATTGTGTGGTTTTATGGCTCATTGAGAGTTGCATTTTGTGAGTACCCGCTTTTTACTGATTTTACTATTCAATAAATGTCATTGGTAATGCACTAGGTGTGCTTTGTTTATGTAAGAGAAAGGTTAAATTTAGTTCAATTAAGTGCACATATGGAGTCCGTGCTAGGTGCACAGCAGGACCCCACACTGTTACTCGGAGTGAGGTAATGGTGCTACGCTGGACAGGTGGAGAGGGCATTGGCTCTACGTGTCCCTCCTAAATGCATGTAATGGTAATGGTAATGTTTAGCACATCAAGAAAGAGTTTATTAGAGTTCTTTCAAGCGCCAAAACACTGTGATGATATCACTGGGCTCCTAATAAGGTGTGGTCACCCTAAATTGTGTGAGTGGAGTAGAGTTTAGAAGTTGACAATAGCCATTACAGAGGCAGACAAAATAACTTCATCAGATAGTATAGATAAAATACAAGCCAATACATTTGCCTCCACCATGGCCGCCTTGAAATTTAATATTACAAAATATTACATATCAAGTATCAATGAAAAGTGTAAATCCCAGAGCACAGAAAAATGCCTGCTGAATTTCAACTTCTACAGCAGCCTTAGGGTTAGGCAAATGAATAATTGAACCCACACCGTAATATTTTGAAGCACAGATAATACCGAGAGAACACTTAAAATAAAACCAAAGTTTCATTTTTAAGTACATAGTGACCTGATTTTTAGTTATCCTTTATGACCCGGGACTGTATGTAAATTTTCCTGCATACAATAACACTAGCAGGTCTTACCATGCACATAAAGGCTGAAATGTGCTAAGCTGCAAAATGTTGTATGTACAATGTGATGTTATTGCAGAATGCAATTACAGTATTGAACAAGAAGTGTAATTTATAATTCATGATAAGTGCCATTGCTGCTCATTTAACTAGTCCTCCTTTGCATTATCTAGAGATTACAGAGCAACACTAAAGCTCATGCAGTGAGTAGTCTTGACAAGTTTGCTGGAGTCCTAGTCACTCAGGCATACAGTGAAAAGCTGACGTCATCAAAGGCTCTGTGATGCATACGATAGTAGTGTTAATCATGCATGGGTATATTCAGAACAATGGGAGCAGGTTATTTAATTTACAGCACAGCGGCAAGAATATCTCTGAAACCTTTTAGACTCATGACTTGTTATCATAGGATATTATCACCCTTTACTTTAACATATTTATGCAAAATGCCTTTTTGTATTGCACTGATAGTTTGCTTTCCTTTGGTAATGCTATGGTTGCTACTATAGGGGATTTTAGATAAAATCTGCAATACTGTTTTCATTATTGATGTTTGACATGAGTGCCAAGTAGTAAAATATTCTTTAACTATTTCAATCTCCTGACCTTTTTCTTTCTTTCAACTATTAAAAAGACCATGTCATTGTATGAACAGGGCAACTGCTGTAGAAATAAAATGCAGGCATCAGAACCACATTACAGATGATGTCACGGCAAGGGATGGATCAAGGCAGGGCAGGCCTCTGTCAGTGGTTCCTGGCATTGAGCTCTTCTGATGACTTCTGCAGATTACATAAGAAGAGCAGTTGTGTTATATTTACCACTATATTATTTGGTGCTCTGTTCTCAGTTTAACAGCCTGTCTTCTATCAGGAGCACTGACTGTGGCTACCAATTCACGGAGCTTTACTTGCTTTTGAAATTGACATTTATGTAGATCTTGAAGCATTCCCGATATTAGTGTGGGGCCTGCTGTTAAATTGACAGCAGAGCTCTCTCAATGCAATCTACAAGGCTGGGCTGTCAACTTGACAGCTGGATCTCCTTCCTGTCTCAGAAGTGCTAACAGTGACTCCTGCTTGAATAAAGATAAACAGGTTGCTGCCTTCATTCATAAGTAGCGCATATGTACAAAATCAAAGTATTGTTCTTTGATCTTGTGTTATACAATATTATTGTGTTATATATGTGTATACAGCAAAACATTTGCTGAGAAAGTACACATCTTAAACTGTTCTCATGGTGTAGAGGAATCCTTGGTCAAACACTGGACCCAAGATTGTCAATAAGAATCAACAATAATTTGACCAAGATCAAGAACCCATTTCCCTGGGTTTGCTTTTATTCTGTATGTCCTGTTTGATAAGGAAATTGTGGACCAGCAAATAACGGGAACTAAGTGACTTTTAGTGTATTTTCATGTACATACAGATTATTGAATTTTCTAGGAAAGGATAGATAGTGTGCATGTGTGTAAGCATACCTCATTTTAGCACCTTGTGTACGTATTGTTTCCTGTAACTGTGTTTGTATATGCATCATTATTGTTTACCATAAGTACATTTATATAGTACTGAGTTGCTTCCTTGCTTTTTTTTTTTAACAGATAAAGAGTTTATTCAAAAAACAAAGAAAAATATACATGTTAACAGTGACACAATACACAGTCAATACAGAGAAGTAGATAGACTGAGAAAAGACAAGGTATCGAAGAAATCAAACTTTAACATTGCTTCTGGTATAAAATTAGACTAAGCAAACAATACGACAATCACAACCACCATAATGCCCTATGAGGAAGAAGAAAAAGAAAAAAAAGGGGGGGTGAGAAGGAAGGATACAAGCACAGAATATCACATAGGACAGTATAGGATACCGGCGTAGGAGCATCCTATAGGATAGTACAATGTTAAGGTGTTGAGCCGTGTGCATTGATCCATTGTGACCAGATCTTATCAAATTTTTGGGGGCAATTCCTACTCTCATAGGTTAGTTTATACAGAATTAATTGTTGCTATCCAAGTGTTAAGCGTTGGCGGGGTTGGTTGTTTACACCTGAAGAGAATTTCTCTTCTAACATAATACAGGGCGTAAAAGAGAAAGAATTTCACGTGCCTGGAGGCCACAATATCCTCCATGCTACCAAGTAGCGCTAAAGCCAGATCCTACCTAAGGGACAAATCTCCAAAGTCATGCAAAGCCCCAATTACCCTCTCCCAAAATGGATGGAGATGAGGATACATTCATACCATGTGGAAGAACGTAACCGGGGAGGATCGGCACCTGAAGCAGAGGGGACTTATCTCAGGGTATATTCTGGCTAATCTTATCGGGGTATAATAGGCTCTGTGAAGGAATTTGAGTTAGATGAAGCGGTCTCTGGCAGAGATCATTTTAGTGATATAGCCACTTACCGAGTCCTCCTTGTCCTCCTCAGTCACCCCCGGAAAGTCAACCCTGACTTGTCGTATACTGTCAAAGAGGTCATGTGAGCCAAAGCCAAATAAAAGTAAAGGGAGGATAGAGGTTTTTCTAGGATTTTCAAAATCAGTAAGCATTCCATCGGGTTCATCTGGAGGATTATAGGCCTAGGGAATTGGGCTAGCGTCGTATGTCTAAGTTGGTAGTATCTGAACGTCATTGAGGCGGGTATAGTGTATTTCTCCCTCAATACTGAGAAGGAGGAGAGATCCGTCTTACAGCTCTCAAAATATATTTGAGAGCTGTAAGTCCCCTGGATGCACAGAGCTGGGGGTCTGGCGGGTGGTTAAAATGCTTAAGCTGTGGATTACCCCATATGGGGGTGAAGCGCACTACCCCCGTAGGAGCTGCTGGGTAGTTTGTTCCTTTTCGCCAGTTGGTTCTATTACCCCGCACTTCCCTGCATTGATGACACCGCAGACAGTCTTGAACGTATAACATGAACTTTGTTCCTTCCATTAGTATAGGGCAGAAAGAATGTAAACAAATCCTCCGGAAATATGAGCTGCCTTCTTAACTTGGTTCCTGTAGTGGTCTGCAAATCTTCTCCCTCCTGTTTACTACTACTTCCCAACTGCACAGCATCTCCAATTTCAGTCCTAAGAACAATACTCTGAATAGAGTTCATAGACAGACTGTTGGGATTACTCAATTTTGGTCATACATTTAGGCCAAAATGTATTCAGCCACATGTCTTTGGTAAAAAAAATGTCAATAAGCGTATATTTATTAGTTTGCGCAAAAGTTACAGCGTCTACAAACAAGGGTACATTTTCTGGAATTTTCGCAGCTTTTAGTTTATGACTGCCTATCTCATTTCTTGAGGTGCTAAAATGGCAGGGCAGTACAACCCCCCCGCCCAAATGACTCCATTTTGGAAAGTAGACACCCCAAGGAAATTGCTGAAAGGCATGTTGAGACCATTGAATATTTTGCTTATTTGTCACAAGTGATTGAAAAATGACAAAAAAAAAATAAAAATTACACAAAGTTGTCACTAAATGATATATTGTTCACACATGCCAGGTTTCAGAGGCCATGAAATGCCCAGATAACACAACCCCCTACCCCCCCAAATGACCCCATTTTGGAAAGTAGACACTGCTGAGAGGCATGCTGAGTATTTTGCAGATCTTGCTTTTTGTCACAAAGTTTTGAAAATTGAAAAAAGGAAAAAAAAATACATTTTTCTTTTCTTTCTTCATTTTCAAAAATAAATGAGATCTGCAAAATACTCACCATGCCTCTTAGCAAATACCTTAGGGTGTCTACTTTCCAAAATAGGGTCATTTGGAGGGGGGGGGGGGGTTGTGCTATCTTGGCATTTTATGGTCTTTAAAACCATGATAGGTTTTGAGGAGTGAAATCAAAAATGTACACCCTTAGAAATACTGAAGGCGGTGATTGGTTTTCGGGGTTCTGTACGCGGCTAGGCTCCCAAAAAGTCTCACACATGTGGTATTCCCATACTCAGGAGAAGCAGCAGAATGCATTTTGGGGTGTAAATCCATATATAACCATGCCATGTTTGAACAATATATAATTTAGGGGGTTATTTATGAAAGGCAAATCCACTTTGCACTGCAAGTACACTTGAAAGTGCACTGAAAGTGCACTTGGAAGTGCAGTCACTCTAAATCTAAGGGGTAGATCTGAAATGAGTGGAAGCTCTGTTGATTTTATCATCCAATCGTTTTTTATTATCAATTTTTCAAACGCATTTTTTTTGGAAAAAACACACTTTTTAAAAATTTTAATGCACTAAAACACACTATATTGCCCAAATGTTTGATGTATTAAAAAGATGATCTTATGCCTAGTACATGGGTACCAAACACGACATGCATTAAAATTGGGCACACACGTGCAGCAGCGACAAACTACATACATTTTTAAAGCCTTTAAAAGCCTTTACAGGTTACCATTTTAGATTTACAGAGGTCTACTGCTAAAATTATTGCTCTCAATCTGACCTTCGCGATGATACCTCACATGCATGGTGCAATTGCTGTTTATATATGACACCATACCGACGCTTGCATTCGCCTTTGCTCGTGAGCACGGGGGGACAGGGGGTGCTTTTTTTTTTTTAATTATTTATTTTGATTTTTTATTATATTTTTAAACTGTTCCTTTCATTTTTCCCTATGATAGCAATAGGTATTGACAGGTACGCTTTTTTGAAATAATTGGGGTCTATTAGACCTTAGATCTCTCCTCTGCCCTCAAAGCATCTCTCCACACAAATAAAATAATGTTAACAATAAAACAAACATTACAGTATAACATACCATACCTGCAAAGCAAATACAATAAAACATAGTCAAAATAAAACAGAGAGAGAACGATAGATATAGAATAGTGAGCGAACAGTAGAGCGGACAGTAGAGAGCAAACATAAGAGAGCGAACAATAGAGAGAGAGAGAGAGGAAAAATACAACCACAACTATTTTTGGATTTTTTATTTATTTATTTTTTTGTGTTTTTTTTCACTTTTATAAAAACTGTAAAAAACCATAAACTGAAAGTTGCAGATTAGGGTCTCTCAAAATGTGATGGCCATCACATCTTTCAAAATCCCGAGACCCTGTGTACGTGTGCCTATGACTGTGTAGTGCTGTACCCTACTCTAATACTCAACTAGTGTGTGATAGCGTTCGAAACAGTCACCAATGCAAAAACCAGGTTGGTCAGGACACGAGGGACAATAAAAGTGAGTGTCACACCTAAATCCGCGCTTTCTACAGACACATCTTCTTTGGGGGTTTCTTTGGGTAGGGGTACCAGAGAGGACATGCGGAAAATACCTCTAATGCAGCCGGCTTACTGAATTTGGATTCAGAAGTTGGGCCAAAGCACCTTCTGGTAACAGAAGGGCTCTGATGATCTCTTCCTGGAATTTAGGGAAGGATCCAGTTCATCCTGAAGCTTTGTATAGCACAAAAGCATTCTGCAAAGCCAATTGAAATAACTAAAGACGCTGCCTGGGGCGACGCAGACCCTTTCTGATGCTAAAACCTAACTTTGATCACCCGCCGGGTGATCAGGGGTTAAACCTTTATTGGGTGAAATACGGCGGGTGCCCTGATGCTATAAAAAAATCTAGCTAAACTGCATCATCCGTGACATTTATACAGTGATCACAGGTGACAGGGGGTAATCAAGGGGTTAAACCTCTATTGGGGGGGTTAGGGGGGATCCCTAGACCTATCTGGACCTAATACTAATTGCTCTAACGTTGATTTTTGTCACTAATGACACCAGTACAGCGATAAAAAAAAATCTGAACGCTGCACTGGGTGACACAGTGACAGGTGGTGAAGGGGTTAACTGGGGGGGGGGTGTGATCGGGGGGTTAATTGTGTGCCTACGTGACCTGGTGTCAGTGTAGTGTTGTGCAACTCACTCTGTGATGTCTTCTCTCCTCAGTCTGGAACGGAAAAGACCAACACGAGGAGAGATCACATCACTTCCCCTGTCAGTGCTTACACTTACATGACAGGAAAAGGATCTCATTCATCAGGACCGATCACCAGGTCCAGGCGATTTGCGGCGGATGGTCGGCAAGCGGTTAAGGGAGAAGGGTTACCCTCCAGATAAGCAAGTAGGGATCCTCTGATTTTTACCCCCAAGTATTTAAAATCCTCTACCCACTGGAGGGGGGTCTGAGTGTCCCCGAGGGATGAAGGGAAAACAGGACTGACTTGTCTCAGTTAATGCAAGATGACCACTGCCTTGCTAAAGAAGCTGAGGGTAAAGGTGATGGATTGGCAAGCATGTCTTCAGACCTAAACCCTATTGAGCATCTGTGTGGCATTCTCAAACGGAAGGTGGAGGAGCGCAAGGTCTCTAATATCCACCAGCTCCATGATTCCATTGTTCCATGAGTGGAAGAGGACAACAGCGGCAACCTGTGAAACTCTGGTGAACTCCATGCCCAAGAGGATTAAGGCAGTGCTGGAAAATAATGGTGGCCACACAAAATATTGACACTTTGGGCCCAATTTGGACATTTTCACTTAGGGGTGTACTCACTTTTGATGCCAGCGGTTTAGACATTAATGGCTGTGTGTTATTTTGAGTTATTTTGAAAAAAATTTTTTTCTACTTTACATTGTAGCAAAGTATAATTTATTCAGTGTTGCCACATGAAAAGATATAAAAAAGATATAAAAAAAATTTACAAAAATGTGAGGGGTGTACTCACTTTTGTGAGATACTGTATATCGATTTTCGGATGAGAATATTCATACAAAAAATCTTTGTACATTCGCTGAATGAAAGAATGTCGTTTGAAAATTTCTCTTGCTTTTAACGTTCAGTTTTAAAATTAATGTAATTTCTGAATGAAAACCACATACACTGTCTGAAAATTCCTTTGACCAAGAAGTTTTCTATTCTGCTCCTTCGAATTTTCGCATCTCAGTGTTGTCGAAAACGAACGTCAATCCCACTAACGATTAGAAAATCAAACGAACATTCTTAAAATTACGTTTTTTTTTTAAAGAAGACATTGTTTTTGTATGGCCAGCATAAGTGACATCAGGCACAGGGAGCTTTTATCAAGCCACCTGCCTATGACAAGGCAGTCTGTCATACATAATATATTACAGTTCTGTCTGAAAATCAGCAAAACTGTCTTTGATTTTTTATAAAAAAATTGATCTCTGAGTCTGATGCTATTTACCAGATTCAACCAGATTCAACCTCTAATATTATATACAGTATACTGTATCTCTTCTGTCTGTTTTTCTCAGAGCAGTTTAGAGATTTTGCTCCCTAACCATATAGTTGGTTATTTATATTTACCACTGCATATAGATATTTAAGGATAAATTGCCTTTTTTTAAAACTTTACATATTAACTAAATTATACACCACACATTTTTAAGGTTATTATCCGATTAACCAATAATCAAAACAATAATCGATTATGAAAATAATCATTAGTTGCAGTCCTAATAGTATCTCAGAAGCACTAAAGCCAGGGGATCAGCATGACAACTAGGCGTTTTCAAAAGCAGCTTCACAATGGTTGCCTACATACAGTATTTATATTATGACAAACTTCCTTTATTACATTTGGCATGTAATTGTAAAACACTTGCATGTTATAATCATTTCTGAGTTGTGTAAAGAGTTCTGAATCAATATGCTCTGTTGCTATTTGTCATTGTGAACATCACAGTCTTTTACTTATTCTGACAAAGCACAATATGAAATGCTGCCTATTGTTCAGTTGACATTTCTCATACATAATTATTAACAACAGTATTTCTGTGCGTGGCTGTCTTCAACTCCAGCTAATTCAGTGTCATCTATCTCACTATCTAACTTCCACAACTGTCAAACAATCACAGACAGCGTGTCTGCTAGGGATGAGCCGAACAATCCCTGGTTCGGTTCGCAGCAGAACATGTGAACAGGCAAAAAATGTGTGCAAACACGCAAACACTGTTAAAGCCTATGGGACACGAGCATGAAAAATCAAAAGTGCTCATTTTAAAGGCTTATATGCAAGTTATTGCCATAAAAAAGTGTATGGGGACCCGGGTACTGCCCCAGGGGACATGTATCAAAGCAAAAAAAAAGTTTTAAAAATGGCTGTTTTTTCAGGAGCAGTGATTTTAAAAATGCTTAAAGTGAAACAAAAAAAATGAAATATTCCTTTAAATATCGTGCCTGGGGTCCCCTTAGTCTGCCTGTAAAGTAGTGCATCTTTCCCATATTGATGACAGTCCCACAGCAAAATGACATTTCTAAAGGAAAAAATGTCATTTAAAATTGCTCGCGGATGTAATGTAATGCCAGATCCCGGCAATATACATAAAATCATTGAAAAAAAATTGCGTGGGTTCCCCCTGTCCATTAGCAGGCCCTTCAGGTCTGGTATGGATATTAAGGGGAACCCTGCGCCAAACTTTTACAAAAAAAATGGTGTAGGGGGCCCCCAGGCACTATATACTCTGAACTGCAGTATACTGTATATACTACACAGACTGCACTATAAACTCTGCAGAAAAAATGAGCTTTAGGTGCTGGTGGTGCCAGAACACTGTAAGCCCTCACAGTTACTCTTGTTGGGTGCAGGAACGGGCCCTGCTGTTAAATATTATGTAAAAAATTGTAATTACATGCCATGTTGAACAGGGGCAGAAAAATTGGGCCTTTGGTTTTGATGATGCCACAACACTGTAACCCCTCACAGATACTCGTGTTGGGCACAGAAATGGGCCCTGCTGTTAAATATTATTTTAAAAATTGTAATTACATGCCCCGTTAAACAGGGGCAGAAAAATGTAGCCTTGGGTGGTTGGTGGTGGTGCCACAACACTGTAACCCCTCACAGATACTCTTGTTGGGCACAGGAATGGGCCCTGCTGCTAAACATTATATCAAAAATTGTAATTACATGTCCCTGTTAAACAGGGGCAGAAAAATTTGGCCTTGGGTGGTGGTGGTGGTGCCAGAACACTGTAACCCCTCACAGTTACTCTTATTGGATGCAGAGACCGGCCCTGCTGTTAAATATTATATCAAAAATTGTAATTACATGCCCCTGTTTAACAAAAAAAGAAAAATTTGGCCTTGGGTGGTGGTGCCAAAAACCAAAAATATTGTTTGAAGCTAGTATCATTAAGATTCAGGAGGAATAGGATAGGCAGCATAGGCAGTCTTCAAGGAATCCCAGAACCCCCCCTTCCCAATTTCCCCCCACCCCATATCCCCCCTCCTCCTCCCTCTCCAACAGATGGACAGGACACACTCTGGGTGATCAAATGCCTTATTCTCCCAGCTAGCTTTGCAAGAGTGATTTCCCCTCCTCTGAGAATATAAATTTTACCCAGTGCGGCCATATTTTACGATATTGTTCTCTTTTTTTCCCAAGCCACGTGCACTAGGTCCTCCATTGCTTCGATACTCCTCACCTTGTTAAGCCACATAGCGATTGTGAGGGAGTTAGGATTTTTCCAACATAAAGTCATGCATGCTTTAGCCGCATTGACCATATGACACAAAACTGATTCCCTATATATCTGAATTGGCAATTGTGAGCAATGTAACAGGACAAAATGGCGCACCCTTTGATCCATTACAAACCCTCAAGCAGCACTGAATGTGCGTTCAGAAAGCATGCTGGATGCAGGACAGGTCAGTAGCCTGATTGCATATTGAACAAGTTCTGGCCAGTGGTCCATCCTCAAGACCCAGTAACCCAGTGGATGTTCTGTTGGAAAGGACTCCAAGTCTGCTCTTTATATATATAAAGTCTAGTATATATATATATATATATATTACTGCATTCAGTGTAGCCTATCTATACAGTGCATTCGGTGGTGTATAGTTTCTAATACACTTCAAGCGGTGTACACAGTATATAATAAAGGGGTGTTCAGTTTCTAATACACTTCAAGCGGTGTACACAGTATATAATACAGGGTGTTCAGTTTCTAATAGTGCAGTGCAGGCGGTGTACACAGTATATAATACAGTGTGTACTGTTTCTAATACACTTCAGGCGGCGTATTAATATATATATATATATATATATATATATATATATATACAGACTAGTGTATATATATATATATATATATATATATATATATATATATATATATATATATATATATATATATATACTCCTCCATGCGTGATGGTGGGGCTATGGAAGGAGTGACTGTGGACAAGGAGCCAGTGGAATAGGCTGCTTTGGCATCTGCATTGGAAGGCAAACTACTCTGAGCTTGGGTGACAGAGGAGGAGGAGGATGGCTTTGTTATCCAATCCACCAACTCTTCTGCATGTTGTGGCTCAGTAGCATGGCCAGCAGCAGAAAAAAGGACAAGCGTGCCTCACAGCAACCTGCAGAGGATGCACCATGTCCACGACCACCACTGTTGACTGTAGACACAAAGGCTGCTTGTCCTCTTTTAGTGGCCTGTGGACGTCTGCCTCTCCTTGGTGGCCTTCTGGACATGATGGGGTTTTTTTGTAACACTGCACTACATTGTATTATATAAGGTGTACACCGCTTGAAGTGTATTAGAAACAGTACACCACCAAGTGCACTGTATATATAGGCTACACTGAATGCAGAGTGTGTGTGTATATATATATATATATATATATATATAGTAGACGACACTGCCTGCACTGTATTACAAACTGAACAACGGCTGCACTGTATTATATACTGTGTACACCACCTGAAATGTATTAGAAATTCTACACACTGCATTAGATACTGTATACACCGCCTGAAGTGTATTAGAAAATTAGAAACTATACGCCACCGAATGCACTGTATATATATAGGCTACTCTGAATGCAGAGTATATATATATATATATATATATATATATATATATATATATATATATACACACACACATACTAGACTGTATATATGTATATTAATACACTGCCTAAAGTGTATTAGAAACTGTACACACTGTATTGTATACTGTGTACACCGCCTGCACTGTATTAGAAACTGTACAACAGCTGCACTGTATTATATACTATGTACACCACCTGAAGTGTATTAGAAACTGCACACACTGTTTTATATACTGTGTACACCGCCTGCACTGTATTAGAAACTGCACAATGGCTGCGCTGTATTATATACTGTGTACACCACCTGAAGTGTATTAGAAACTGTACACACTGTATTATATACTGTGTATACTGCCTGCACTGTATTAGAAACTGTACAATGACTGCACTGTATTATATACTGTGTACACCACCAGAAGTGTGTTAGAAACTGTACACACTGTCTTAGATACTGTGTACACCGCCTGCACTGTATTAGAAACTGTACAATGGCTGCACTGTATTATATACTGTTTATACCACCTGAAGTGTATTAGAAACTATTCACCATCAAATGCACTGTATATATAGGCTACACTGAATGCACTTCAGGCGGCGTATTAATATATATATATATATATACATATATACATATATATATATATATATATATATATATATATATACACAGACTAGTATATATATATATATATATATATATATATATATATATATATATATATATATATATATATATATACATATATATATATATATATATATATATATATATATATATATATATATATATATATATACATATATATATATATATATATATATATATATATATACACACATACATATATATATATATATATATATATATATATATATATATATATATTAATACGCCGCCTGAAGTGTATTAGAAACAGTACACACTGTATTATATACTGTGTACACCGCCTGCACTGCACTATTAGAAACTAAACACCCTGTATTATATACTGTGTACACCGCTTGAAGTGTATTAGAAACTGAACACCCCTTTATTATATACTGTGTACACCGCTTGAAGTGTATTAGAAACTATTCACCATCAAATGCACTGTATATATAGGCTACACTGAATGCACTTCAGGCGGCGTATTAACCACTTGCCGACCGCCGCACGACGATGTACGTCGACAGAGCGGCACGGGCAGGCAAAAGGACTTACAGGTACGTCCTTGCCTGCCCGCGGGTGGGGGGTCCGATCGGACCCCCCCCCCGGTGCCTGCGGCGGTCGGCAAATCTCCCCCGGCGATTGCTCCCAGCCAATGGGATCATTTCCCTGCCTCTGTATTGTACACAGAGGCAGAGGAAATGATGTCATCTCTCCTCGGCTCGGTATTTTCCGTTCCGGGCCAAGGAGAGAAGACTGCAATGTGAGCGCACCAACACACTACACACACAGTAGAACATGCCAGGCACACAAAACACCCCGATCCCCCCCCCGATCGCCCCCCGATCCCCCCCCAATCACCCCCCCCGTCACAAACTGACACCAAGCAGGTTTTTTTTTTTTTTTTTTTTCTGATTACTGTATTGGTGTCAGTTTGTGACAGTTACAGTGTTAGGGCAGTGAGTGTTAGGCCCACTGTAGGTCTAGGATACCCCCCTAACCCCCCCTAATAAAGTTTTAACCCCTTGATCACCCCCCGTCACCAGTGTCACTAAGCGATCATTTTTCTGATCGCTGTATTAGTGTCGCTGGTGACGCTAGTTAGGGACGTAAATATTTAGGTTCGCCGTCAGCGTTTTATAGCGACAGGGACCCCCATATACTATCTAATAAATGTTTTAACCCCTTGATTGCCCCCTAGTTAACCCTTTCACCACTGATCACCGTATAACCGTTACGGGTGACGCTGGTTAGTTCGTTTATTTTTTATAGTGTCAGGGTACCCGCCGTTTATTACCGAATAAAGGTTTAGCCCCCTGATCGCCCGGCGGTGATATGCGTCGCCCCAGGCAGCGTCAGATTAGCACCAGTACCGCTAACACCCACGCACGCAGCATACGCCTCCCTTAGTGGTATAGTATCTGATTGGATCAATATCTGATACGTTCAGATCTATACTAGCGTCCCCAGCAGTTTAGGGTTCCCAAAAACGCAGTGTTAGCGGGATCAGACCAGATACCTGCTAGCACCAGCGTTTTGCCCCTCCGCCCGGCCCAGCCCACCCAAGTGCAGTATCGATCGATCACTGTCACTTACAAAACACTAAACGCATAACTGCAGCGTTCGCAGAGTCAGGCCTGATCCCTGCGATCGCTACCATTTTTTTTGGTAGCGTTTTGGTGAACTGGCAAGCACCAGCCCCAGGCAGCGTCAGGTTAGCGCCGGTCGCGCTAACACCCACGCACGCACCGTACACCTCCCTTAGTGGTATAGTATCTGAACTGATCAATATCTGATCCGATCAGATCTATACTGGCGTCCCCAGCAGTTTAGGGTTCCCAAAAACGCAGTGTTAGTGGGATCAGCCCAGATACCTGCTAGCACCTGCGTTTTGCCCCTCCGCCCGGCCCAGCCCAGCCCACCCAAGTGCAGTATCGATCGATCACTGTCACTTACAAAACACTAAACGCATAACTGCAGCGTTCGCAGAGTCAGGCCTGATCCCTGCGATTGTTAACAGTTTTTTTGGTAGCGTTTTGGTGAACTGGCAAGCGCCAGCGGCCTAGTACACCCCGGTCGTAGTCAAACCAGCACTGCAGTAACACTTGGTGACGTGGCGAGTCCCATAAGTGCAGTTCAAGCTGGTGAGTAGTGTAGTAGTGTCCCGCTGCCACCAAAAAGACAAACACAGGCCCGTCGTGCCCATAATGCCCTTCCTGCTGCATTCGCCAATCCTAATTGGGAAACCACCACTTCTGCAGCACCCGTACTTCCCCCATTCACATCCCCAACCAAATGCAGTCAGCTGCATGAGAGGCATTTTTATGTCCTCCCGAGTACCCTACCCAACGAACCCCCCCAAAAAAGAAGTCGTGTCTGCAGCAAACGCGGATATAGGCGTGACACCCGCTATTATTGTCCCTCCTGTCCTGACAATCCTGGTCTTTGCATTGGTGAATGTTTTGAACGCTACCATTCACTAGTTGTGTATTAGCGTAGGGTACAGCATTGCACAGACTAGGACACACTTTCACAGGGTCTCCCAAGATGCCATCGCATTTTGAGAGACCCGAACCTGGAACCAGTTACAGTTATAAAAGTTACAGTTACAAAAAAAGTGTAAAAAAAAAAAAAACACAAACAAAAATATAAAATAAAAAATAATAGTTGTCGTTTTATTGTTCTCTCTCTATTCTCTCTCTCTCTATTCTCTCTATTGTTCTGCTCTTTTTTACTGTATTCTATTCTGCAATGTTTTATTGTTATTATGTTTTATCATGTTTGCTTTTCAGGTATGCAATTTTTTATACTTTACCGTTTTACTGTGTTTTATTGTTAACCATTTTTTTGTCTTCAGGTACGCCATTCACGACTTTGAGTGGTTATACCAGAATGATGCCTGCAGGTTTAGGTATCATCTTGGTATCATTCTTTTCAGCCAGCGGTCGGCTTTCATGTAAAAGCAATCCTAACGGCTAATTAGCCTCTAGACTGCTTTTACAAGCAGTGGGAGAGAATGCCCCCCCCCACCACCGTCTTCCGTGTTTTTCTCTGGCTCTCCTGTCTCAACAGGGAACCTGAGAATGCAGCCGGTGATTCAGCCAGCTGACCATAGAGCTGATCAGAGACCAGAGTGGCTCCAAACATCTCTATGGCCTAAGAAACCGGAAGCTACGAGCATTTTATGACTTAGATTTCGCCGGATGTAAATAGCGCCATTGGGAAATTGGGGAAGCATTTTATCACACCGATCTTGGTGTGGTCAGATGCTTTGAGGGCAGAGGAGAAATCTAGGGTCTAATAGACCCCAATTTTTTCAAAAAAGAGTACCTGTCACTACCTATTGCTATCATAGGGGATATTTACATTCCCTGAGATAACAATAAAAATGATTTAAAAAAAAAAAATGAAAGGAACAGTTTTAAAATAAGATAAAAAAGCAAAAAATAATAAAGAAAAAAAAAAAAAAAAAAAAAGCACCACTGTCCCCCCTGCTCTCGCGCTAAGGCGAACGCAAGCGTCGGTCTGGCGTCAAATGTAAACAGCAATTGCACCATGCATGTGAGGTATCACCACGACGGTCAGATCGAGGGCAGTAATTTTAGCAGTAGACCTCCTCTGTAAATCTAAAGTGGTAACCTGTAAAGGCTTTTAAAGGCTTTTAAAAATGTATTTATTTTGTTGCCACTGCACGTTTGTGCGCAATTGTAAAGCATGTCATGTTTGGTATCCATGTACTCGGCCTAAGATCATCTTTTTTATTTCATCAAACATTTGGGCAATATAGTGTGTTTTAGTGCATTAAAATGTAAAAAGTGTGTTTTTTCCCCAAAAAATGCGTTTGAAAAATCGCTGCGCAAATACTGTGTGAAAAAAAAAAATGAAACACCCACCATTTTAATCTGTAGGGCATTTGCTTTAAAAAATATATAATGTGTGGGGGTTCAAAGTAATTTTCTTGCAAAAAAAAAAATTTTTTCATGTAATCAAAAAGTGTCAGAAAGGGCTTTGTCTTCAAGTGGTTAGAAGAGTGGGTGATGTGTGACATAAGCTTCTAAATGTTGTGCATAAAATGCCAGGACAGTTCAAACCCCCCCCAAATGACCCCATTTTGGAAAGTAGACACCCCAAGCTATTTGCTGAGAGGCATGTCGAGTCCATGGAATATTTTATATTGTGACACAAGTTGCGGGAAAGAGACAAATTTTTTTTTTTTTTTGCACAAAGTTGTCACTAAATGATATATTGCTCAAACATGCCATGGGAATATGTGAAATTACACCCCAAAATACATTCTGTTGCTTCTCCTGAGTACGGGGATACCACATGTGTGAGACTTTTTGGGAGCCTAGCCGCGTATGGGACCCCGAAAACCAAGCACCGCCTTCAGGCTTTCTAAGGGTGTAAATTTTTCATTTCACTCTTCACTGCCTATCACAGTCTCTGAGGCCATGGAATGCCCAGGTGGCACAAAACCCCCCCAAATGACCCCATTTTGGAAAGTAGACACCCAAAGCTATTTGCTGAGCGGTATAGTGAGTATTTTGCAGACCTCACCTTTTGTCACAAAGTTTTGAAAATTAAAAAAGAAAAAAAAAATTTTTTTTTGTCTTTCTTCATTTTCAAAAACAAATGAGAGCTGCAAAATACTCACCATGCCTCTCAGCAAATAGCTTGGGGTGTCTACTTTCCAAAGTGGGGTCATTTGGGGGGGGGTTTGTGCCACCTGGGCATTCCATGACCTCCGAAACTGTGATAGGCAGTGAAGAGTGAAATCAAAAATGTACACCCTTAGAAATCCTGAAGGCGGTGATTGGTTTTCGGGGTCCCGTACGCGGGTAGGCTCCTAAAAAGTCCCACACATGTGGTATCCCCGTACTCAAGAGAAGCAGCAGAATGTATTTTGGGGTGCAATTCCACATATGCCCATGACCTGTGTGAGCAATATATCATTTAGTGACAACTTTGTGCAAAAAAAAAAAAAAAATAAAAAAAAAAAATTGTCACTTTCCCGCAACTTGTGTCAAAATATAAAATATTCCATGGACTCAACATGCCTCTCAGCAAATAGCTTGGGGTGTCTACTTTCCAAAATGGGGTCATTTGGGGGGGGTTTGCGCCATCTGGGCATTTTATGGCCTTCAAAACTGTGATAGGTAGTGAGGAGTAAAATCAAAAATGTACGCCTTTAGAAATCCTGAAGGCAGTGATTGGTTTTCGGGGCCCCGTACTCGGCTAGGCTCCCAAAAAGTCCCACACATGTGGTATCCCCATACTCAGGAGAAGCAGCTAAATGTATTTTGGGGTGCAATTCCACATATGCCCATGGCCTGTGTGAGCAATATATCATTTAGTGACAACTTTTTGTAATTTTTTTTTTTTTTTTGTCATTATTCAATCACTTGGGACAAAAAAAATGAATATTCAATGGGCTCAACATGCCTCTCAGCAATTTCCTTGGGGTGTCTACTTTCCAAAATGGGGTCATTTGTGGGGGTTTTGTACTGCCCTGCCATTTTAGCACCTCAAGAAACG